>NC_069499.1:616253134-616940634 GCF_027579735.1 Bombina bombina | reverse complement strand
TTTAGCCTAAACGAAGGAGTGTGAATTACAGACCCCTGAGGGCAGGTAGGCGCCACAGCCAGAGCTGTGGCGAGGTGCAGGGGATTGCTATATTATTTTTCAGAAACGTTTTTGAGTAGCGTTTTTTCCATAAAGGGTTAAGTCTACCTTGTGGTGCAATCTTAGCTGGCAAGATAAAACACATATATGCTAAAAATTTGATATTTACTACATTTTAAGGCAGTTTTGGAAAAATTGTTTGCTTTTTTACTCTTAAAGGGCTCAGTACCGTTTTTTTCAGATTGTTATTTTTTCACTAAATAAAGTGTTTTCAAGACTTTTTGTGGTTATTACTAGCCTGTTCAACATGTCTGACATTGAGGAAAGTCAATGCTCTACAGGGAGTGCAGAATTATTAGGCAAGTTGTATTTTTGAGGATTAATTTTATTATTGAACAACAACCATGTTCTCAATGAACCCAAAAAACTCATTAATATCAAAGCTGAATATTTTTGGAAGTAGTTTTTAGTTTGTTTTTAGTTATAGCTATTTTAGGGGGATATCTGTGTGTGCAGGTGACTATTACTGTGCATAATTATTAGGCAACTTAACAAAAAACAAATATATACCCATTTCAATTATTTATTTTTACCAGTGAAACCAATATAACATCTCAACATTCACAAATATACATTTCTGACATTCATAAACAAAACAAAAATGAATCAGTGACCAATATAGCCACCTTTCTTTGCCAGGAAACTCAAAAGCCTGCCATCCATGGATTCTGTCAGTGTTTTGATCTGTTCACCATCAACATTGCGTGCAGCAGCAACCACAGCCTCCCAGACACTGTTCAGAGAGGTGTACTGTTTTCCCTCCTTATAAATCTCACATTTGATGATGGACCACAGGTTCTCAATGGGGTTCAGATCAGGTGAACAAGGAGGCCTTGTCATTAGATTTTCTTCTTTTATACCCTTTCTTGCCAGCCACGCTGTGGAGTACTTGGACGCGTGTGATGGAGCATTGTCCTGCATGAAAATCATGTTTTTCTTGAAGGATGCAGACTTCTTCCTGTACCACTGCTTGAAGAACGTGTCTTCCAGAAACTGGCAGTAGGACTGGGAGTTGAGCTTGACTCCATCCTCAACCCGAAAAGGCCCCACAAGCTCATCTTTGATGATACCAGCCCAAACCAGTACTCCACCTCCACCTTGCTGGCGTCTGAGTCGGACTGGAGCTCTCTGCCCTTTACCAATCCAGCCACGGGCCCATCCATCTGGCCCATCAAGACTCACTCTCATTTCATCAGTCCATAAAACCTTAGAAAAATCAGTCTTGAGATATTTCTTGGCCCAGTCTTGACATTTCAGCTTGTGTGTCTTGTTCAGTGGTGGTCGTCTTTCAGCCTTTCTTACCTTGGCCATGTCTCTGAGTATTGCACACCTTGTGCTTTTGGGCACTCCAGTGATGTTGCAGCTCTGAAATATGGCCAAACTGGTGGCAAGTGGCATCTTGGCAGCTGCACGCTTGACTTTTCTCAGTTCATGGGCAGTTATTTTGCGCCTTGGTTTTTCCACACGCTTCTTGCGACCCTGTTGACTATTTTGAATGAAACGCTTGATTGTTCGATGATCACGCTTCAGAAGCTTTGCAATTTTAAGAGTGCTGCATCCCTCTGCAAGATATCTCACTATTTTTGACTTTTCTGAGCCTGTCAAGTCCTTCTTTTGACCCATTTTGCCAAAGGAAAGGAAGTTGCCTAATAATTATGCACACCTGATATAGGGTGTTGTCATTAGACCACACCCCTTCTCATTACAGAGATGCACATCACCTAATATGCTTAATTGGTAGTAGGCTTTCGAGTCTATACAGCTTGGAGTAAGACAACATCCATAAAGAGGATGATGTGGTCAAAATACTCATTTGCCTAATAATTCTGCACAGAGTGTATGTGTTTAGAAGCCATTGTGGAACCCCCACTTAAAATGTGTCCCTCATGTACTGAAAGGGCCTTACATTGCAAAGAACATATTTTAGGTGATAAAAGTATGTCTAGGGATGATTCTCAGTCTGAAGAGAATCCGGTTATGCCATCCAATTCTCCCCAAGTGTCACAACCTTTAACGCCCACTCAAGCGACGCCAAGTACTTCTAATGCGTCTAATTCTTTTACCCTGCAAGATATGGCTGCAGTTATGTCTACTACCCTTAAAAGGTATTATCTAAACTGCCGGGTTTACAGGGTAAGCGCAGTAGGTCCGGTATTAGAGTAAATGCAGAGCCCTCTGATGCTTTATTGGCCATCTCCGATGTACCCTCACAGTGTTCTGAGTTGGGGGTAGAGGAATTGCTGTCTGAGGGAGAACTTTTAGACTCAGGAAATGTGTTCTCTCAAACAGACTGACGTGACTGCCTTTAAATTTAAGCTTGAACACCTCCGCCTGTTACTCCGGGAGGTTTTAGCGACTCTGGATGATTGTGACCCTATTGTAGTACCACCAGAGAAATTGTGTAAAATGGATAAATATCTAGAGGTCCCTGCTTACACTATTGTTTTTCCGGTCCCTAAAAGGATTTCGGACATTGTTACTAAGGAATGGGATAGACCAGGCATTCCGTTCTCTCCCCCTCCTACTTTTAAGAAAATGTTTCCCATATCTGACACCATTCGGGATTCCTGGACGGTCCCTAAGGTGGATGGTGCTATTTCTACCCTGGCTAAGCGTACAACTATACCTATTGAGGACAGTTGTGCTTTGAAAGATCCTATGGATAAAAAATTAGAGGGTCTTTTAAAGAAATTGTTTATTCATCAGGGTTTTCTTCTACAACCTATAGCGTGCATTGTTCCAGTTACTACTGCAGCAGCTTTTTGGTTTGAGGCTCTAGAGGAGTCTCTTAAGATTGAGACCCCATTAGATGATATTTTGGATAGAATTAAGGCTCTCAAGCTAGCTAATTCTTTTATTACCGATGACGCTTTTCAAATGGCTAAATTAGCAGCAAAGAATGTAGGCTTTGCCATTCTAGCGCGTAGAGCGTTATGGCTTAAGTCTTGGTCTGCTGATGTTTCATCAAATCTAAACTTTTAGCTATTCCTTTTAAAGGTAAGACCCTATTCGGGCCTGAACTAAAGGAAATCATTTCTAACATTACTGGAGGTAAAGGTCACTCCCTTCCTCAAGACAGAACTGTTAAGATTAGGGCTAAACAGAATAATTTTCGTTCCTTTCGAAACTTTAAAGGTGGACCCTCTACTCCCTCCTCTGCTACAAAGCAGGAGGGGAATTTTGCACAATCCAAGTCAGTCTGGAGACCTAACCAGACCTGGAATAAAGGTAAACAGGCCAAGAAGCCCGCTGCTGCTACCAAGACAGCATGAAGGGGCAGCCCCTGATCCGGGACCGGATCTAGTAAGGGGCAGACTTTCTCTCTTTGCTCAGGCTTGGGCAAGGGACGTTCAGGATCTCTGGGCATTAGAAATCGTGACCCAGGGGTATCGACTAGAATTCAAGGAATTTCTCCCAAGAGGGAGATTTCATCTTTCACGTTTGTCTGTAGACCAGACAAAAAGAGAGGCGTTCTTATGCTGTGTAGAAGACCTATATACCATGGGTGTAATCTGCCCAGTTCCAAAACTAGAACAAGGGTGGGGGTTTTACTCAAATCTGTTTGTGGTTCCCAAAAAAGAGGGAACCTTCAGACCGATTTTAAATCTCAAATGCCTAAACAAATTTCATGCTACAAGCATTGAGGTATGTTCAGTCATTTTTTCTGGAGAGACTGTGGTATTTCAGAACTGGCTGACATAGTTCCCATAAGGGAAGGGGTATTACTGGAACCTGTATATTATGGGCTTGACACTGGTAACAATGTTTTGTTGGCACTGAAGGGTTTCACATGGCTTACATATATTAGATGGGTAATATGAAAAACTCACATGGCTTATGAAGGCAGTAAGCTCCAGCTCTGGTGGGCCTAAATTGAGAATTTAGCCTAAACAAAGGAGATAGTGAGAATTACAGACCCCTGAGGGCATGTGGGCGTAATGGGAATTATGCAGATTTATCTCCTCTGATAAATCTGGATCTAGAGACCAGAGACTCTCCTCTTTGGTGGTTGTCACAGGATCATCTGTCCCAGGGAATGTGCTTCCGCAGGCCAGAATGGGTCATAGTGACGACGGACGCCAGCCTCTTGGGCTGGGGTGCAGTCTGGAATTCCCTGAAGGCTCAGGGTGTTTGGACTCAGGAGGAGTCCCTACTACCAATAAATATTCTGGAACTGAGAGCAATATTCAACGCGCTTCAAGCGTGGCTTCAGTTGGCTTTGGCCAAATTCATAAGATTCCAGTCGGACAATATCACGACTGTAGCATATATCAATCATCAGGGGGGAACAAAGAGTTCTCTACCGATGACGGAGGTTTCCAAGATAATTCGATGGGCAGAGACTCACTCTTGCCATCTATCAGCAATCTATATCCCAGGAGAACTGGGAAGGGGATTTTCTAAGTTGTCAGACTTTTTACCCGGGGGAGTGAGAGCTCCATCCGGAGGTGTTTGCGGCATTGATCCGTCAATGGGGCACACCGGAATTGGATCTGATGGCATCTCGTCAGAATGCCAAACTTCCTTGTTACGGGTCCAGATCAAGGGATCCCCAAGCAGTACTGATAGATGCTCTAGCAGTACCTTGGTCGTTCAACCTGGCTTATGCGTTTCCTCCTTTTCCTCTCCTACCTCGTCTGATTGCCAGAATCAAACAGGAGAGGGCTTCGGTAATCCTGATAGCGCCTGCGTGGCCACGCAGGACTTGGTATGCAGATCTAGTGGAAATGTCATCTCTGACCCCGTGGAAACTGCGACTGAGACAGGACCTTTTAATCCAAGGTCCATTCCAACATCCAAATCTAAATTCTCTGCAGCTGACTGCCTGGAGATTGAACGCTTGATTTTATCTAAGCGTGGATTCTCTGAGCCGGTCATTGATACTTTGATTCAGGCTCGCAAGCCTGTCACTAGGAAAATTTACCATAAGATATGGCGTAAATATCTTTATTGGTGCGAATCCAAGGGCTACTCATGGAGTAGAGTTAGGATTCCTAGGATTTTGTCCTTTCTCCAAGAAGGATTGGAGAAGGGGCTATCAGCTAGTTCCTTAAAGGGACACATTTCTGCTTTGTCAATTTTACTACATAGACGTCTGGCGGATGTCCCAGACGTTCAGTCTTTTTGTTAGGCTTTAGTCAGAATCAAGCCTGTGTTTAAACCTGTTGCTCCGCCATGGAGTTTGAATTTAGTTCTCAATGTTCTTCAAGGGGTTCCGTTTGAACCCATGCATTCCATAGATATTAAGCTTTTATCTTGGGAAGTTTTGTTTTTAGTTGCTATCGCTTCTGCTCGAAGAGTTTCTGAGCTTTCTGCGTTCCATTGTGACTCGCCTTATCTTATATTCCATTCTTATAAGGTGGTTTTGCGTACTAAACCTGTATTCCTTCCTAAGGTTGTTTCAAATAAGAATATTAATCAGGAAATTGTTGTTCCTTCTTTGTGTCCTAATCCTCCTAAGAAGGAGCGTCTGTTACATAACTTGGACGTGGTTCGTGCCTTGAAGTCTTACTTACAAGCGACCAAGGATTTCCGTCAAACATCTTCTCTATTTGTTGTCTATTCTGGAAAGCGTAGGGGTCAAAAAGCTACGGCTACCTCTTTCTTTTTGGCTGAGAAGCATCATCCGTTTGGCATACGAGACTGCTGGACAGCAGCCTCCTGAAAAAATTACAGCTTTTTCTACTAGAGCGGTGGCTTCCACATGGGCTTTTAAAAACGATGCTTCTGTTGAACAGATTTGTAAGGCTGCTACTTGGTCCTCCCTTCATACTTTTTACAAATTTTACAAATTTGATACTTTTGCTTCTTCTGAGGCTTTTTTGGGAGAAAAGTTCTTCAAGCAGTGGTGCCTTCCATTTAGGTATCTGTCTTGTCCCTCCCGTTCATCCATGTCCTGTTGCTTTGGTATTGTATCCCACAAGTAAGGATGAATCCGTGGACTCGTCGTATCTATTAGAAGAAAAGGAAATGTATGCTTACCTGATAAATTGATTTCTTCTACGATACGACGAGTCCACGGCCCTCCCTGTCATATTAGACAGATTATATTTTTGTTTTCAAACTTCAGTCACCTCTGCACCTTTTAGCTTTTCTTTTCTCTTCCTATACCTTCGGTCGAATGACTGGGGGTGGAGAGAAGGGAGGAGCTATATATACAGCTCTGCTGTGGTGCTCTTTGCCACTTCCTGTTAGCAGGAGGATAATATCCCACAAGTAAGGATGAATCCGTGGACTCGTCGTATTGTAGAAGAAATCAATTTATCAGGTAAGCATAAATTTCCTTTTTTTACCTCCAATCCAGTTGAAATAAACCAGCTGATTTATGACCTCACTTTATATATATATATATATATATATACACACTGTATATAAAATTTGAAGTTCAAGTCGAACACAAAGGTGTTAGAAACAGTAGTCGAAAAATATAGCCTATAATTAAAAGATCGCAAATAACATCTAAAATTGTCACATATGTATAGTGCTAATAACCTCAATTTTGAAACATAAAGATCCCCTGATATAACTAACTTAAAGGAAAAGGATTCCTTCTGTAAAACTAAGGGTCAGTTTTTGACGACTTAACATATATTCTAAACATAGTGGGTGAAAAATCAGGATACTAAAATTTTATAGGGCCACTTCTGTGCCCCAGTAAGAACCAAGCCGGGATAAACCATGTAAACAAATAATCCTTAATTATATGCCTAATATCATACCATGAAACAGAACACAACAGTTCAGTGATCAGACATTTTATAGGGACAGTCTTGGCAAAATTTAAAATTGCATGCACTATGTGAATCATGAAAGTTTAACAACTTTCCAAATCACTTATCAAATGTGCTTTGTTCTCTTGGTATTCTTTGTTGAAAACTAAACCTAGGCAGGCTCATATGCTAATTTCTAAGCCCTTGAAGGCTGCCCCTTATCTCGATGCATTTGACAGTTTATCTCAGCTAGATGGCGTTAGTTCATGTGTGCCATATAAACAACATTGTGCTCATGCCTGTGGAGCTACTAATGACAGGGCACTGATTGTCAAAAGAACTGAAATATGGGGGCAGTCTGCAGAGACTTGGATACAAGGTAATCGCAGAGGTAAAAAGTATATTTAAGGGACAGTCAACACTAGAGTTTTTGTTGTTTCTAAAGATAGATAATCCGTTTATTACCTATTCCCCAGTTTTGCATAACCAACACGGTTATAATACACTTTTTACCTCTGTGATTAACTTGTATCTAAGCCTCTGGAAACTGCCCCCTTATTTCAGTTATTTTGACAGACTTGCATTTTAGCCAATCAGTGCTGACTTCTAGGTAACTTCACATGCGTGAGCTCAATGTTATCTATATGATATACATGAACTAATGCCCTCTAGTGATGAAAAACTGTCAAAATGCATTCAGATTAGAGGCAGCCTTCGAGGTCTAAGAAATTAGCATATGAACCTCCTATGTTTAACTTTAAACTAAGAATAACAAGAGAACAAAGCAAAATTGGTGATAAAAGTAAGTTGGATGCCCTATCTGAATCATTAAAGGGACACTGTACCCAAAAAAATTATTTTGTGATTCAGATACAGCATGCGATTTTAAGCAACTTTCTAATTTACTCCTATTATCAATTTTTCTTCGTTCTCTTGCTATCTTTATATGAAAAAGGCATGTAAGCTTTTTTCTAGGTTCAGAACTCTGGACAGCAGTTTTTGATTGGTGGATGCATTTATCCACCAATCAGCAAGGACAACCTAGGTTGTTCACCAAAAATGGGCCGCCATCTAAACTTAAATTCTTGCGTTTCAAATAAAGATACCAAGAGAATAAAGAACATTTGAAAATAGGAGTAAATTAGAAAGTTGCTTAAAATTGCATGCTCTATCTGAAGCACAAAAGAAAATATTTGGGTACAGTGTCACTTTAACATTTATTCTGGACTTGACTGTCCCTTTTAATATAACTATCGGTTATGCAAAACTGGGGAATGGGTAATAATTGGATTGTCTATCTTTTTAAATCATACAAATTCTGGAGTAGACTGGACGTTTTAGAACTAAATATAGTATTCCAGAATATACAACTGATGGATAACCTCAGTTGCTAGGTTGCAAGACATAATACTAGAATTTAAGCCAACTTCTTTGCATGTAATCATATGCAAGCAATTGAGAATTATCCCATGGTTACTCAGATTAGAAGTGACATGAGATTATGGGGACTATACCTAAACAAATATTAATTAAACATTAATTATGGGTAATACACTGGTGAGTAGATCAAGTGGTTGGATCTGGGATAGACTGGAATGCAGTACTGATTGTGTGAATCTTACAGTATACCATACTAATAGTCTAAAACCTCCTTTCTTTTACAAAGATATGACAAGTCCACAGATTTCATCCTTACTTGTGGGATATTAACCTCCTGCTAACAGGAAGTGGCAAAGAGCACCACAGCAGAGCTGTATATATAGCCCCTCCCTTCCCCTCCACCTCCAGTCATTCTCTTTGCCTGTGTTATACTAGGAAGACATGGTAAAGTGAGGTATTAGTTTTAGTTTCTTCAATCAAGAAGTTTATTTTAAATGGTACCGGTGAGTACTATTTTCCTCAGGGGGTTATGGAAGAAGATTTCTGCCCTGAGGTTGATGATCTTAGCAGTTGTAACTAAGATCCATGCTGGTTCCCACAAGACTTATGAAGGTAACCATGAGACATCTTCAGTGTGGAGATCAATTTCATGCTACAAAGCAGCATTAAGGTATGTGCAGCCTTTTTTTATTCTGAGGAGACTTGATATATCAGAACTGGCTGGCATTTATTTCCCTGTATGGGAATGGGGTAAGCAGTATTCCTATTTTATATAAAGGGTATTATTGGAGTCCCTGATTTTTATTTAATGGTTGACTTATGGGCATTGTGTGACACTATGGGCATTCAAAGAAAAACGATATATAACGTTTTTATTTCTATCATGCATATGTTTGCTTACTGGTGCATTTGAGGGGTTGTAGGCATTAGCTGTTTAAACTTAGGTGTGAAACCGCTTTCCATTCGGTTGTGTTTGGGCCTACTTCAGCATTGACCTCAAGGGGCGTGGCCTATTTTTGCGCGCTCAGATGCGCACTTCCTTCAGGCTAGGCAGCAGCAAGCAATAATTTCGGTGGCTCTCCTGGACTGTGCAAGCTGGTCTGAAGTGTTGGAAAGTTATTTCGAAGTACCCTGGGGGCAGGTAGGCGCCACAGCAGAGCTGTGGTGAGGTGCAGAGGGTATTTTTGTCTATAAAATGACTAATTATCGATATAAGTACTTTAGAGCCTTATTTCTCTTGTAAGATGTATCGAGTCCACGGATTCATGCATACTTGTGGGATATTCTCCTTCCCTACAGGAAGTGGCAAAGAGAGCCCCCACAGCAGAGCTGTCTATATAGCTCCTCCCTTAGCTCCACCCCCCAGTCATTCTCTTTGCCTACTCTAAGTACTAGGAAGGGTAAAGTGAGTGTGGTGACAAAAATGTTAGTTTTTATTTTCTCAAGCAAAAGTTTGTTATTTTAAATGGTACAGGTGTGTACTATTTACTCTCTGGCAGAAAAGGGATGAAGATTTCTCCAAGGAGGATGATGATCTTAGCACTTTGTAACTAAGATCCACTGCTATTCTCACAAGGGCTGAAGAGTACAGGAAAACTTCAGTTGGGGGAACGGTTTGCAGGCTAAACTGCATTGAGGTATGTTCAGTCTATTTTTTTCTAGACAGACTGTGATAATTCTAGAAAAGGCTGGCAACATCCCCATGAGGGAAGGGTAAGCTGTATTCAGATACTTAGTAGGAATCCCAGCTTGCATAAAGGGCTCATTAGTTACTGGTGACACTGATAGGAAAAAATGTTTTTTCATTGCAAATATAACGTTTTTTGAGGGACTTTCGGGGTCATTGTGGCTTGTTTAAGGGTTATTAACCCACATGGCTAGTTTGAGAAACACTCTGTTGTGTTTCTTTTAGGCCCCATAACATCGAGTGAGGTGGGAGGGGCCTATTTTTGCGCCTCAGTTGCGCAGTTTCTTTTCCTCAGAGACATCCAGCGGCTTCTCCAGAGGTTCCTACTGTGTTTGAGGGCTTTAAAGAAGTTTTTTTACCCACAGATCATTCCTAAAGGGCAGGTAGGAGCCACAGCAGAGCTGTGGCAAGGTGCTGAACGTTTTTTACCGGTTTTTGACGTTTTGTCAATCCGGTTTTTACATTAAGTGGTTAATTGTTCATTTGCATAGCTGTGCAAAGTTACTAAGGCTTTATGATGCTACTGTAAAAATTTCGTTTACTGCTTTTTTACAATGTTTTGCAGAGTTTGTTCAGCTTTTTTTCTCTTAAAGGCACAGTACCGTTTTTTTCTAAGTGTTATTTGCTTTGATTAAAGTGTTCTCCAAGCTTGCTTGTTGCATTACTAGCCTGTTTAACATGTCTGACATCAAGGAAAATCCTTGTTCAATGTGTTTAGAAGCCATTGTGGAACCCCCTCTTAGAATGTGTCCCACTTGCACTGATATGTCTATAAATTATAAAGAGCATATTTTAGCACTTAAAATATTGCAATAGATGATTCTCAGACAGAAGGAAATGAGGGTTCGCCATCTAGCTCTCCCCAAGTGTCACAACCAGTAACGCCCACACAAGTGATGCCAAGTACCTCTAGTGCGTCGAATTAATTTACTTTGCAAGACATGGCCACAGTTATGAATACAATCCTCACAGAGGTTTTATCTAAACTGCCTGGTTTACAAGGAAAGCGTGACAGCTCTGGGTTAAGAACAAATGCTGAGCCGTCTGACGCTTTAGTAGCCATATCCGATATACCCTCACAATGTTCTGAAGTAGGGGTAAGGGATTTGTTATCTGAGGGAGAAATTTCTGATTCAGGAAAGACGCTCCCTCAGACAGATTCTGATATGACGGCCTTTAAATTTAAGCTTGAACACCACCGCTTATTGCTCAGGGAGGTATTAGCGACTCTAGATGATTGTGACCCTATAGTGGTCCCAGAGAAATTGTGTAAAATGTATAGATACTTAGAGGTTCCTGTTTACACTGATGTTTTTCCAGTCCCTAAGAGGATTGTGAATATTGTTACTAAGGAGTGGGATAAACCAGGTATTCCGTTCGCTCCCCCTCCTGTTTTTAAGAAAATGTTTCCCATAGCTGACACCATGTGGGACTCATGGCAGACGGTCCCTAAGGTGGAGGGAGCTATTTCTACTGTTGCTAAGCGTACAACTATACCTATCGAAGACAGTTGTGCTTTCAAAGATCCTATGGATAAAAAAATTAGAGGGTCTCCTGAAGAAAATTTTTGTTCATCAAGGTTTTCTTCTCCAACCTATTGCGTGCATTGTTCCTCTAACTACTGCAGCTGCTTTCTGGTTCGAGGCTCTAGAAGAGGCTCTTCAGATGGAGGCTCCATTAGAGGATATTATGGATAGAATTAAGGCCCTTAAGTTGGCTAATTCTTTCATTACAGATGCCGATTTCCAACTGGCTAAATTAGCGGCAAAGAATTCAGGTTTTGCCATTTTAGCACGCAGGGCGTTATGGCTTAAGTCCTGGTCGGCTGATGTGTCATCAAAATCTAAACTTTTGAACATCCCTTTCAAAGGAAAGACCCTATTCGGGCCTGAACTGAAAGAGATTATTTCAGACATCACTGGAGGGAAAGGCCATGCCCTCCCTCAGGATAAAACAAATAAAATGAGGACCAAACAAAATAATTTTCGTTCCTTTCGGAACTTCAAGGGTGGTCCCGCTTCAGCTTCCCCTGCTGCAAAGCAAGAGGGGAATTTTGCCCAATCCAAGTCAGTCTGGAGACCTAACCAGACTTGGAACAAGGGTAAACAGGCCAAGAAGCCTGCAGCTGCCTCTAAGACAGCATGAAGGGGTAGCCCCCGATCCGGGACCGGATCTAGAAGGGGGCAGACTCTCTTCGCTCAGGCTTGGGCAAGAGACGTTCACGATTCCTGGGCTTTAGAAATTGTGTCCCAGGGATATCTTCTGGACTTCAAAGACTCCCCCCCCCCCCCCCAAGGGGGGGAGATTTCACATTTCTCAATTGTCTGCAAACCAGACAAAGAGAGAGGTGTTCTTACACTGTGTAGAAGACCTACATACCATGGGAGTGATCCGCCATGTTCCAAAAGAGGAACAAGGGCTAGGGTTTTACTCAAACCTGTTTGTGGTTCCCAAAAAAGAGGGAACTTTCAGACCAATCTTGGATCTCAAAATTCTAAACAAATTCCTCAAAGTACCATCATTCAAGATGGAGACTATTCAGACTATTCTACCGTTGATCCAGGAGGGTCAATATATGACTACCGTGGACTTAAAGGATGCGTATCTACTCATCACTATTCACAGAGATCATCATCAATTCCTCAGATTTGCCTTTCTGGACAGGCATTACCAGTTCGTGGCCCTTCCCTTCGGGTTGGCCACGGCTCCCAGAATTTTCACAAAAGTGCTAGGGTCCCTTTTGGCGGTGCTAAGGCCGCGGGGCATAGCAGTGGCGCCTTATCTAGACGACATCTTAATTCAGGCGTCGACTTTCCAACTATCCAAGTCTCACACGGACATCGTGTTGGCTTTTCTGAGATCTCACGGGTGGAAGGTGAACATAAAAAAAGAGTTCTCTCTTCCCTCTCACAAGAGTTTCCTTCTTAGGGACTCTGATAGACTCGGTAGAAATGAAAATATTTCTGACGGAGGTCAGAAAATCAAAACTCTTAACCACTTGCCGAGCTCTTCATTCCATTCCTCGGCCATCAGTGGCTCAGTGTATGGAGGTAATCGGACTCATGGTAGCGGCAATGGACATAGTTCCTTTTGCCCGTCTACACCTCAGACCACTGCAACTATGCATGCTCAAACAGTGGAATGGGGATTATGCAGATTTATCTCCTCAACTGCATCTGGACCAGGAGACCAGAGATTCTCTTCTCGGGTGGTTGTCTCAGGACCACCTGTCTCAGGGAATGTGTTTCCGCAGGCCAGAGTGGCTCATAGTAACGACAGATGCCAGCCTGCTAGGCTGGGGTGCAGTCTGGAACTCCCTGAAAGCACAGGCCTTATGGTCTCGGGAGGAAACTCTCCTCCCGATAAACATTCTAGAACTGAGAGCGATATTCAATGCGCTTCAGTTGTGGCCTCAGCTTGCTGCGGCCAAATTCATCAGATTTCAGTCAGACAACATCACGACTGTAGCTTATATCAATCATTAAGGAGGAACACGGAGTTCTGTAGCGATGATGGAGGTAACCAAAATAATCAGATTGGTGGAGGATCACTCTTGCCATCTCTCAGCAATCCATATCCCAGGAGTAGAGAACTGGGAGGCGGATTTCCTAAGTCGTCAGACTTTTCATCCGGGGGAGTGGGAGCTCCATCCGGAGGTATTTGCCCAGCTGACTCAGCTATGGGGCACACCAGAATTGGATCTGATGGCGTCCCGTCAGAATGCCAAACTTCCTCGTTACGGGTCCAGGTCCCGGGATCCCCAGGCGGTACTGATAGATGCTCTAGCAGTGCCCTGGTCCTTCAATCTGGCCTATGTATTTCCACCGTTTCCTCTCCTCCCACGTCTGGTTGCCAGAATCAAGCAGGAGAGAGCTTCAGTGATTCTGATAGCACCTGCGTGGCCACGCAGGACTTGGTATGCAGACCTAGTGGACATGTCATCTGCTCCACAGTGCACTCTGCCAATGAGGCAGGACCTTCTAATCCAAGGTCCATTCACGCACCCAAATCTAATTTCTCTGCGTCTGATTGCTTGGAGATTGAACGCCTAATTATATCAAAGCGTGGTTTCTCTGAGTCGGTCATTGATACCCTGATTCAAGCTAGAAAGCCTGTCACCAGGAAGATCTATCATAAGATTTGGCGCAAATATCTTATTGGTGTGAATCCAAGGGTTACTCATGGAGTAAGATTAGGATTCCTAGAATATTGTCTTTTCTCCAAGAAGGATTGGAGAAGGGATTATCAGCTAGTTCCTTAAAAGGACAAATATCTGCTTTGTCTATTCTTTTACACAAACGTCTGGCAGATGTCCCAGATGTTCAAGCGTTTAGTCAGGCCTTAGTCAGGATAAGCCTGTATTTAAACCTGTTGCTCCGCCATGGAGCCTAAACTTAGTTCTTAAAGTTCTTCAAGGGGTTCCGTTTGAACCAATGCATTCCATAGATATTAAGCTTCTATCTTGGAAAGTTTTGTTTTTAGTAGCTATCTCTTCGGCTCGAAGAGTTTCTGAGTTATCTGCTTTACAGTGTGACTCACCTTACCTTGTTTTCCATGCAGATAAGGTGGTTTTGCATACCAAACCTGGATTCCTTCCTAAGGTTGTTTCTAATAGGAATATCAATCAGGAAATTGTTGTTCCTTCACTGTGTCCTAATCCTTCATCAAAGAAGGAACGTCTGTTGCACAATCTTGATGTGGTTCGTGCTTTAAAGTTCTACTTACAAGCAACTAAAGATTTTCGTCAAACATCTTCATTGTTTGTTGTTTATTCTGGTAAACGGAGAGGTCAAAAGGCCACGGCTACCTCTCTTTCCTTTTGACTGAAAAGCATCATCCGTTTGGCTTATGAGACTGCTGGCCAGCAGCCTCCTGAAAGAATTACTGCTCATTCTACTAGAGCAGTGGCTTCCACATGGGCTTTTAAAAATGAGGCTTCTGTTGAACAGATTTGTAAGGCGGCGACTTGGTCTTCGCTTCATACTTTTTCCAAATTTTACAAATTCGATACTTTTGCTTCTTCTGAGGCTATTTTTGGGAGAAAGGTTCTACAAGCAGTGGTGCCTTCCGTTTAAGGTCCCTGTCTTGACCCTCCCTTCATCCATGTTCTAAAGCTTTGGTATTGGTATCCCACAAGCATGGATGAATCCGTGGACTCTATACATCTTACAAGAGAAAACATAATTTATGCTTACCTGATGAATTTATTTCTCTTGTGATGTATCGAGTCCACGGCCCGCCCTGTTTGTTTATTTAAGACAGGCAATATATTTTTATTTAAAAAACTTCAGTCACCACTGCACCCTATAGTTTCTCCATTTTCTTCCTAGCCTTCGGTCGAATGACTGGGGGGTGGAGCTAATGGAGGAGCTATATAGACAGCTCTGCTGTGGGTGCCACTTCCTGTAGGGAAGGAGAATATCCCACAAGTATGGATGAATCCGTGGACTTGATACATCACAAGAGAAATAAATTTATCAGGTAAGCATAAATTATGTTTTTCTGCCCTTTCTTCAGGGTGCAGTACTTTATTGATAAACCAACGATCTTAGGTTAAATTTTGAGATAATTTAAAGTTTTTTGAGCATTTTGGAAAAATTGTTCACTTTTTATTTTCTTAAAGGTGCAGTACACGTTTTTTCTAATGTTTATTTTATGCAATAAATAAGTGTTTAAACGACTTTTGTGGTTATTACTAGTCTGTTCAACATGTCTGACATTGAGGATTCTCATTGTTCTATGTGTTTAGAAGCTATTGTGCAACCCCCTCTAACATTGTTTAACTCTTGTACTGAAAGAGCCTTACATTGTAAAGACCATATATTAGGTCAAGAAAGTGTGCCTAAGGATGATTCTCAGTCTGAAGAGAATCAGGATATGCCATTTAATTCTCCCCAAGTGTCACAACCTTTAACGCCCGCACAAGCGACGCCAAGTACTTCTAGTGCGTCTAATTCTTTTACTCTGCAGGAGATGGCTGCAGTTATGTCAACTACCCTTACAGAGGTATTGTCTAAATTACCAGTGTTGCAGGTTAAACGCAGTAGGTCAGGTATTAATGTAAATACTGAATCCTCTGATACTTTATTAGCTATTTCCGATGTTCCCTCACAGTGATCTGAGTTGGGGATCAGGGAATTACTGTCTGAGGGTGAAATTTCAGATTCAGTTAATGTTTTACCTCAGACAGATTCAGACACTATGTCATTTAATTTTAAGCTTGAACACCTCCGCCTGTTACTTAGGGAGGTTTTAGCGACTCTGGATGATTGTGACCCTATTGTGATTCCTCCAGAGAAATTGTGTAAAATGGATAAATATTTGGAAGTACCTACTTACACTGATGTTTTTCCGGTTCCTAAGAGAATTTCGGAAATTATTAGAAAGGAATGGGATAGACCAGGTATACCGTTTTCTCCCCCTCCTAATTTTAAGAAAATGTTTCCCATACCAGATACCATTCGGGACTCATGGCAAACGGTCCCTAAGGTAGAGGGAGCTATATCTACCCTAGCTAAGCATAATACTATACCCATTGAGTATAGTTGTGCTTTCAAAGACCCTATGGATAAGAAATTAGAGGGTCTACTAATGAAATTATTTGTTAATCAGAGGTTTATTTTTCAACCTACGGCTTGCATTGTTCCAGTAACTACTGCAGCAGCTTTTTGGTTTGAGGCTCTAGAAGAGTCTCTTAAGGTTGAGACTCCATTAGATGACATCTTAGATAGAATTAAGGCTCTCAAGCTAGCTAATTCTTCTATTACTGATGCCGCTTTTCAAATTGCTAAATTAGCGGCAAAGAATGCAGGATTTGCTATTTTAGCACGTACAGCATTGTGGCTTTAATCTTGGTCTGCTGATGTGTCATCAAAACATAAGCTTTTAGCTATTCCCTTTAAAGGTAAGACCCTTTTCGGGCCAGAATTGAAGGAAATAATTTCTGTTATTACAGGAGGTAAAGGCCATGCCCTACCTCAGGATAAGTCGGTTAAAATGAGGGGTAAACAGAATAATTTTCGTTCCTTTCAGAACTTTAAAGGAGGACCCCCCGCTTCTTCTTCCTCAAAGCAGGAAGGGAATTTTACCCAATCTAAGTCAGTCTGGAGACCCAATCAGAACTGGAATAAGGGTAAACAATCCAAAAAGCCCGCTGCTGCTCCTAAGACAGCATGAAGGGGCGGCCCCCAATCGGGGACCGGATCTAGTAGGGGGCAGACTCTCTTTCTTTGCTCAGGCTTGGGCGAGAGATGTTCAGGATCCCAGGGCACTAGAAATAGTGACCCATGGTTATCAATTGGAATTCAAGGTCTTTCTCCCAAGAGGGAGATTTCATCTTTCAAAGTTATCTGCACACCAGATTAAAAGAGAGGCGTTCTTACGCTGTGTAAAAGACCTTTTCGACTATGGGAGTAATTTGTCCAGTCCCAAAATTGGGACAGGGGTTTTACTCAAACCTATTTGTGGTTTCCAAAAAAGAGGGAACGTTCAGACCCATCTTAGACCTCAAGTGTCTAAACAAATTTCTAAGACTTCCATCATTCAAGATGGAAACAATACAAACAATTTTACCAATGATCCAGGAGGGTCAATATATGACTACCGTGGACTTGAAGGATGCTTACCTTCATATTCCAATCCACAAGGATCATCATCAGTGTCTAAGGTTTGACTTCTTGGACAAACAATATCAGTTTGTGGCTCTTCCCTTCGGCTATAGCTGTGGTTGCCGGAGCTGCGACATATTGGTGTGAATCCCTGTGTGATATGGTCGAGAGGGAGACTTCCATCGACAAGATACAGGATAAGATAAAAGGCGTTAAGGGTCGCTAATTCTTTTATTTGTGATGCCAATATGCAAATTATTTGCCTGAACGCAAAGATTTCAGGATTCTCCGTTTTAGCTTGCAGGGCTCTGTGGCTAAATTCTTGGTCGGCGAACATGACCTCTAAGTCGAGGCTGTTGTCGCTACCTTTTCAAAGAAAGATTCTGTTCGGTCCAGGATTGGATTGGATCATATCCACGGTTAAGGGAGGCAAGGGAGCTTTCCTACCACAAGATAAGAAGGCTAAGCCTAATGGATCTACTTTTCGTGCGGACAAGGCCCAGCAGCCTGCTGCGAAAGCGGATCAGTCCAAGGGAACTTGGAAGCCTGCTCAGTCTTGGAACAAGTCCAAGCAGAACAAGAAGACTGCAGAGACAAAATCGGCATGAATGGGCACCCCCCGACCGGTCTCCGGACCAAGTAAGGGGCAGATTGTCTCTCTTCTCCGAAGCCTGGTTGCAGGATGTTCAAGACCCTTGGGTTCTGGAGGTTGTCGCCCAGGGTTACAGGATAGGATTCACTGAATCCGATTCAGGTCCCATCTGCCCAGGAGCAGATTCTTCCTGTCAAACCTGTCTTCAAGACCAGAAAAGAGAGAGGCCTTTCTAGACCTTGTGAGGGATCTC
Organism: Bombina bombina; assembly: GCF_027579735.1. NCBI lineage: Eukaryota > Metazoa > Chordata > Amphibia > Anura > Bombinatoridae > Bombina > Bombina bombina. Next base: position 616,922,306 of record NC_069499.1, on the reverse strand, counting down.
TCCTCTCTAGGTGTTATCGTACCAGTCTAGGGTACTATTCAAATCTTTTTGTGGTTCCAAAGAAGGAGGGCACATTCTGCCCGATTCTGGACCTAAAGTGTTTAAACAAGTTTCTGGCTTTTCCATCATTCAAAATGGAAACGATCAGATCTATTCTGCCCCTAGTTCAAGAGGGGCAGTTCATGATGACAATTCACAGGGACCACTTCAAGTTCCTAAGATTTGTGTTTCTGGACCAACACTTCCAGTTTGTGGCCCTTCCCTTCATTCTGGCGATGTCCCTGAGAGTCTTTACAAAGGTTCTGGGGGGCACTACTTGCAGTGGCCAGAGCCAGGGGCATTGCTGTGGCGCCCTACTGGACGACATCCTAGTCCAGGCGCTGTCGTTCAGCCTCGCAAAGGATCATTTGAGGGCTCTTTTTTTCTTGCTCCATTCTCACGGTTGGAAGATCAACTCAGGAAAGAGTTTCCTGGTTCCCAGCAACAGGGTGGAGTTCCTGGGCACGATAAGACTATATATGTCCATGAAAATATTTCTCACAGATCAACGACGCAGGAAGATTGCATCCACCTGTCTTGCCCTTCAGTCCTCCTCAAGCTCTTCGGTGGCTCAGTGTATGGAGATGATCGGCTCATGGTCTCCAGCATAGACGTCATCCCTTTCACCAGGTTCCATCTCAGACCTCTTCAATTGTGCATGTTGAGACAGTGGAACGGCGATCATTCAGATCTATCACAGCGAATATCCATGGATGCTCAGACCAGGGACTCCCTCTCTTGGTGGATCCGTCCGGAGCATCTGTCCCTGGGGACATCCTTCTTAAAACCGTCCTGGGAGATTGTGACCACGGACACGAGTCTCGTAGAATGGGGAGCTGTTTGGGGTGCCAGGATGGCACAAGGAAAATGGACCCGGGAGGAGTCTCTCCTTCTGATAAATATTCTGGAACTTCGAGCAATTTACAATGCTCTGAGGGCGTTGCCTCCTCTGGGGTCGTTCAGCTTCATCAGATTCCAGACCGACAACATTAACTCGGTGGCTTACATCAACCATCAGTGGGGTAAGAGGAGCTTTCTAGCAATGAGGGAGGTATCTCAGATTTTGGAGTGGGCGGAGTCCCACAGCTGCTCGCTTTCAGCGATCCTTATTCCAGGTGTGGACAACTGGGAAGCAGACTTTCTCAGCAGGCAATCCTTCCATCCGATGGAATGGTCTCTTCACCCCGAAGTGTTTGCGGAGATTTGTTTTAGATGGGGAACGCCGGATTTAGACCTCATGGCGTCCAGACTCAATTGCAAGCTACCCCGATAGGGGTCGAGGTTAAGGGATCCCCAGGCAGAGCTGATAGATGCCTTAGTGCGGTGCCTTGGGGATTCAGCCTAGCTTACATTTCTTTCATGTAATTGGCAAGAGTCCATGAGCTAGTGACGTATGGGATATACATTCCTACCAGGAGGGGCAAAGTTTCCCAAACCTCAAAATGCCTATAAATACACCCCCACCACACCCACAATTCAGTTTTAGAAACTTTGCCTCCTATGGAGGTGGTGAAGTAAGTTTGTGCTAGATTTCTACGTTGATATGCGCTTCTCAGCATGCTGAACCCCGGTTCCTCTCAGAGTGCAGTGAATGACAGAGGGATGTGAAGGGAGTATTAGCTATTGAATACAATGGTCATCCTAATGGGGATCTATTTCATAGGTTCTCTGTTATCGGTCGTAGAGATTCATCTCCTACCTCCCTTTTCAGATCGACGATATACTCTTATATACCATTACCTCTACTGATTCTCGTTTCAGTACTGGTTTGGCTATCTACTTTATGTAGATGAGTGTCTTTTGGTAAGTATGTTTTCTTTTATTTAAGACACTCTCAGCTATGTTTTGGCACTTTATATGTAAAGTTCTAAATACCTTACCTGAAATTTTCAAATTGACTCTCTTTTCTAAATTACGGGCTGTTAGGCTCGCGGGAGCGCAAAATGCTATAATTTATTGCGTCATTCTTGGCGCAAGAATTAAGTTTGTTGACGTAATTTCGTCATTTCCGGCATCTTAGTTGGCACCGAGAGTGTTCACGTGGTTGCGTCATCTATGATGCTCGTGTTTGTTGCAGACGTTCTTGGCGCCAAAAAATATTTTGTCAGTTGTGGTCGTCATACTTGGCGCCAGATTATTGAAATTATTTAAGTCTTTATTTCATTTTGCTTCTGGTTTCCAGGGGCTTATTTTGTTTGCATTTTTTCCCATTCCTGAAACTGTCATATAAGGAAATTGATAATTTTGCTTTATATGTTATTTTTTCTATTACATATTGCAAGATGTCTCAATCTGACCCTGTCTCAGAATCTACTATTGGAATCCTGCTGCCTGATGTCGATTCTACCAAAGCTAAGTGCATTTGTTGTAAACTTGTGGTAATTGTTCCTCCAGCTGTAGTTTGTGATAGTTGTCATGATAAACTTTCAAATGCAGACAATATTTCCATTAGTAGTAATCCATTACCTGTTGTTGTTCCTTCAACATCTAATGTTCAGGATATTCCTGTTAATGTGAGAGAATTTGTTTCTAATTCTATTCAGAAGGCTGTCTGTCATACCACCTTCTAATAAACGTTAAAGGTCTTTTAAAACTCATAAATTGATGAATTTTTAAATGACAACAACATTCTGATTTATCTATCTCTGATGAGGATCTATCTGGTTCAGAAGATTCTGCCTCAGATATTGACACTGACAAATCGTCATACTTATTTAAAATGGAGTATATTCGTTCCTTATTAAAAGAGGTGTTGATGGGGCGGAGCAAGCTCTGGATCTGAACGGTCACATGCCAGTATAGCTCCGGCTATATTTTATCTACAAACATATTTTAGACCGTTCAGCCCAGCTCTAATAGTAAAATTTATATGTCTGAGGTCCAGTAAGACTTGCTGGAAAAGCACAGGGACTTTTTGGTACATTTTATGGAGACCTATACCGGGGCCTCTGAGGAGTAGCTTTTTTCCAGCCCAGGCAATCTACTAACTGCAGACACTGCAATTATTATTGACAACTTCCCCGTTCTCGTAGCTGGTGAGCCGGTAGGGGTGATGGAGAAGTTAAACAGCTCTCATCTTTTGAACCACACCTTTATTAAATTATTGGATCGCCTACTATGCAACCACTTTTTACAGCTTGAGGAAAGCGTGATGGCGGCTTGGAAAGGAACTCAGCAAGTTGATATGCCATGTTATGGTTTAAAAGTTCCAGAAGACGGGGGGCGGAGCCAACTGCCATGCAGACTAGTCGCATTGGAAATGAGCTCCACATACTTTTTTACTTAAAATTGTAATTTCTGCAGGCAACTAGCCTGAAAAGAGCTAAAATTTATCACAGAAGTGGTGAACAACGGTATGCTACAGTTTTGGAAGCTAACCTGAACGGTGAGGAGAAATAAGAGGCGATGTGCTTAGCTTGAGGCCTGTGTTCACGCTACCATTACCCTCCTCTCTGTTTTACTTGGGCTGGGTGTCTGGGATCCCGCTACAGAGCTGAACACATCCTAGCTAATTTACCCTATCTGATCATGGAGGAGGACTATCGAATGCAGATCCAAGAGCTCCTTATACAACTGGGCATACAATTACAAGTTAACTTTGCCGCACTTACATGGGAACTGAGAAACTCTTGTGCTCACGATACTGACAGTTTACCTAAGATGGCGGAGAGAGAGGGCTTTGTTTTGCCATACCCGGAGCAATGGTCCGCATCAAGTTCAGCTCACTCCACACTAGCTGTAAATCAGAACCGTACACTGCGGAAAGGCGAGATCGGAGCACCGCTGCAATCTTCCTCACCTGACCGAGAACCTGGGACTCCTTCTGCAGATCCTGAACGCGGCAAATCGCTGAGCATCCCTTGCTCCACATCCTTCTCAGCCGGATCTCGGGAAGGGGCGGCCGACCTCCTGACCTGCGGCGATGAGGCTGCTGTTGCAGAGAGAAGGGGCACTCTGTCTTCAGTAATGAGGAGAGGTAACTCCCGGCGAAAGTTGGTAGATAAGGAGAGACTATGGCCCACAGGGCGGGAGTCGCATGTTTATTCAGACCAAGTGACTTACGGCAATCCTATTAGTCAGAACTTACATGCTCAGGGGTGGCATCTCCCCCACGGGACTCAGAAATCATCTCAGCTGGGTAGATGGCTGAATATGACCCATATGTCATATGTCACTTCTGGCGTGGGCTGAGCAGTATCTATCTCCAGGTTCTCATACGGCATATAACCGAGATAGCACTTTGGATACTTGCATTGTCACTGTATTTAGCCCTAGTTTATGTTCGAGTTATTATATAAATGTCATCCAGTTTAATTATTAGAAACAGTTATGTTCCTGCTGTTTAGATGTTATATTATTCAGATTAGCATGTTAGGGCAGGTTGGATTTTCATTCAATATATTTTAAATGTGTGGGTCAGGCTCTGTGTCTCCCTCAGCCGGCGAGGGGGATGGGGATTTGGGCTAGCACCCTATATTTACATCCTATAGTCCAACCGGCTATGTTACAATTCTCAAATGTTATACATGTGGCCAGCAGGTTTTCACTTTATCCATTTAACCCAGACAAGTGGTACTGTTAATAGGCTAGGCTTAGATGCATTTGATAAAGCAGCATGTTTCATGGTAAAATTGTTATATTATAAAAAAAAAAAAAAACATACTATGTATTGCTCCATTTTGAACCCCTCCCCCCCCCCATATTACTTACCTTCTTTAGTAATTCACCCAATTTGGTGAATTGTTGCTGTGGTATTAATCCACTTCCTCATATCAATCCATGTTACCACTATATGCCTTTGAGTTGTAAAATTTGGTATGTTTACTTTAATTAGTATTCTGCACCCTGCGGGGTAAAAATGTATCTCTCATTTATAATCTTTATTCTACATATGACAGTTGAAAATATCATACTAATGGGCAGAACACTGTACTAATGAGGTACTATAGTAATATTATGTCAAAAAAATAAAAATATAAGGTATCAATGTAAATCTTATAATACATATATCTGAGGTGTACTGGTAATATAGTAGGATATACTTGTTCTCAGTTTGTCTATCATGATTTACTATTGTTATTAGCCATGTCCATTTTGTAATAACTTGTTTTATTGTCCATATGTGGCTCTTGTTTCGTTTTGCCAATTACCTTAATAAAAATCTCTGATTTAAAAAAAAAAAAAAAAAAAAAAAAAAAAGTTCAAGAAGACGCCTCAGCCTCTCCACCGGAGGTTGGATTTGGGGGACGAGAGCTCAATACAACTGGCCAACTACACCCAGAGTATAGCTTTAAATCACCCCTGGGAGCTCTAGAACTCAACGGCTGCGGTAGCGCCATCTTTGCCACTCCCTCAAGACAAAGCGATCCGCCATTGCTGTCTCAGGCGCTGACTTCACCCGATACTGAGGCTAGAGCCGTGCCCAAATCTAAAGTCTCCCATCTAGGCTTAAGTGTAAAAATGAGGTTGTGTTTCTACCCAGCGGAAGGCAGTCTTTTGCTACCAGAGAGCTTGCAGCTTTGGTATGCTCTTTTGTGTGACCGAGTCTGGCTGAACAATAATACCTGGTCTGTGCGGGCGGTTGGAGTGGGCTAGGCTCTATTTATGATGAGAAATTACAGCGTTGCATCTGCTGAACTGTTTTGTCCTGGACTTCTGCCGGTTTGTCAGGTCTTCCTCACGGCGCAGTTTGTTGCTTATATCTCCCTGGATACTTGCTCTATTAATGTTTACTCTTCTGTTGTCGCATGGTTCCAATTATATCTGACTATTGCTCTTTATGGGACATGTTTGCACCCTGTGTATGTATGGTTATAGGGTCAATTCAGGTTTAAAGTTATTTCTCTTGTAAGATGTATCGAGTCCACAGATTCATCCTTACTTGTGGGATATTCTCCCCTACAGGAAGTGGCAAAGAGAGCACCCACAGCAGAGCTGTCTATATAGCTCCCCTCTTAGCTCCACCCCCCAGTCATTCTCTTTGCCTACTCTAAGTAGCTAGGAAGTGCAGAGCGAGTGTGGTGACAAAAATGTTAGTTTTTTATTTCTCAAGCAAAAGTTTGTTATTTTAAATGGTGCCGGTGTGTACTATTTACTCTCTGGCAGAAAAGAGATGAAGATTTCTGCAAGGAGGTTTATGATCTTAGCACTTTGTAACTAAGATCCACTGCTGTTCTCACAAGGGCTGAAGAGTACAGGAAAACTTCAGTTGGGGGAACGGTTTGCATGCTAAGCTGCATATGAGGTATGTTCAGTTTATATTTTTCTAGACAGACTGTGTTTATTCTAGAAAAGGCTGGCAATATCCCCATGAGGGAAGGGTAAGCTGTATTCAGACACTTGGATAGGAATTTCAGCTTGCTTGAAGGGCTCATTTGTTACTGGTGACACTGTTAGGAAAAAACGTTTTTGTTTGTTCAGTAAATGATGCAATTATAACGTTTTTTGAAGGGTCTAAAGGGGTCATTGTGGCTTGTGTTAGGGTTTTTTAACCCACATGGTTAATTAAGAGACACTCGGGTGTTTTTCTAATAGGCCTCAAAACATCGAGTGAGGTGGGAGGGGCCTATTTTCGCGCCTCAGTTGCGCAGTTTCTTTTCCTTAAAGGCATCCAACTGCTTCTCTAGAGGTTCCTGTTGTGTTTGAGGGCTGTGAAGGAGGTTTTTTCCCCACAAATCGTTCTGAAGGGCAGGTAGGCGCCATAGCAGAGCTGTGGCAAGGTGCTGGAAGTCTTTTTTTTTTTTCAATCTGGTTTTGCCATTAAGGGGTTAATTGTTTATTTGCATAGCTGTGCAAAGTTACTAAGGCTATAAGATACTACTGTAAAAATTTCGTTAAGTTTACTGCTTTTTTACACTGTTTTGCAGAACTTGTGCAGCTTTTTTTCTCTTAAAGGCACAGTACCGTTTTATTTCTTTGATTACAGTGTTTTCCAAGCTTGCTTGTTACATTACTAGCCTGTTTAACATGTCTGACACCAAGGAAAATCCTTGTTCAATATGTTTGGAAGCCATTATGGAACCCCCTCTTATGTCTATAAATTATAAAGAACATATATTAGCACTTAAAGATAGGGCAATAGATGATTCTCAGTTAGGAGTAAAAGAGGGTTCGCCATCTAGCTCTCCCCAAGTGTCACAACCAGTAACGCCCGCACAAGTGACGCCAAGTACATCTAGTGCGTCAAATTCATTTACTTTACAAGACATGGTCACAGTTATGAATACAACCCTCACTGAGGTTTTATCCTAACTTCCTGGTTTACAAGGAAAGCGGGACAGCTTTGGATTAAGGAAAAATGCTGAGCCGTCTCACGCTTTAGTAGCCGTATCTGATATGCCCTCACAATGCTCTGAAGGGGCGAGGGATTTGTTATCTGAGGGAGAAATTTCTGATTCAGGAAAGATGCTTCCTCAGACAGATTCTGATAGGACGGCCTTTAAATTTAAGCTTGAACACCTCCGCTTATTGTTTAGGGAGGTATTAGCAACTCTAGATGATTGTGACCCTATAGTGGTCCCAGAGAAATTGTGTAAAATGGATAGATACTTAGAGGTTCCTGTTTACACTGATGTTTTTCCAGTCCCTTAGAGGATTGTGAATATTATTGCTAAGGAGTGGGATAGACCAGGTATTCCGTTCACTCCCCCTCCTGTTTTTAAGAAAATGTTTCCCATATCTGACACCATAAGGGACTCATGGCAGACAGTTCCTAAGGTGGAGGGAGCTATTTCTACTCTGTCTAAGCGTACAACTATACCTATTGAGGACAGTTGTGCTTTCAAAGATCCTATGGATAAAAAATTAGAGGGTCTCCTGAAGAAAATTTTTGTTCATCAAGGTTTTTCTCTCCAACCTATTGCATGCATTGTTCCTGTAACATCTGCAGCTGCTTTCTGGTTTGGGGCTCTAGAAGAGGCTCTTCAAATGGAGACTCCATTAGAGGAAATTATGGACACAATTAAGGCCCTTAAGTTGGCTAATTCTTTTATTACACTTTTCAACTGGCTAAATTAGCGGCAAAGAATTCAGGTTTTGCCATTTTAGCACGCAGGGCGTTATGGCTTAAGTCCTGGTCTGCTGATGTGTCATCTAAGTCTAAACTTTTGAACATTCCTTTCAAGGGTAAGACCCTATTCGGGCCTGAACTGAAAGAGATTATTTCAGACATCACTGGAGGGAAAGATCATGCCCTCCCTCAGGATAGATCAAATAAGATGAGGACCAAACAAAATAATTTTCGTTCCTTTCGGAACTTTAAGAGTGGTCCCGTTTCAGCTTCCTCTGCTACAAAGCAAGATGGGAATTTTGCCCAATTCAAGTCAGTTTGGAGACCTAACCAGGCTTGGAACAAGGGTAAACAGGCCAAGAAGCCTGCAGCTGCCTCTAAGACAGCATGAAGGGGTAGCCCCTGATCCGGGACCGGATCTAGTAGGGGGCAGACTCTCTCTCTTCGCTCAGGATTGGGTGAGAGATGTTCAGGATCCCTGGGCTTTAGAAATTGTGTCCCAGGGATATCTTCTGGAATTCAAGGGCTCCCTTCCAAGGGGGAGATTTCACATTTCTCGATTGTCTGTAAACCAGACAAAGAAAGAGGCATTCTTAAGCTGTGTAGAAGACCTACATACCATGGGAGTGATCTGCCCAGTCCCAAAAGAGGAACAGGGGCTAGGGTTTTATTCAAACCTGTTTGTGGTTCCCAAGAAAGAGGGAACTTTTAGACCAATCTTGGATCTCAAAATTCTAAACAATTTCCTCAAAGTTCCATCATTCAAGAGGGAGACTATTCGGACTATTCTACCTCTGATCCAGGAGGGTCAATATATGACTACCGTGGACTTAAAGGATGCGTATCTACACATCCCTATTCACAGATATCATCATCAATTCATCAGATTCGCCTTTCTAAACAGGCATTACCAGTTTGTGGCCCTTCCCTTCGGGTTGGCCACGGCTCCCAGAATTTTTCTCAAAAGTGCTAGGGTCCCTTCTGGCGGTTCTACGACCACGGGGCATAGCAGTGGCGCCTTATCTAGATGACATCTTAATTCAGCCGTCGACTTTCCAGCTAACCAAGTCCCACACGGACATCGTGTTGGCTTTTCTGAGATCTCACGGGTGGAAGGTGAACATAAAAAAAGAGTTCTCTCTTCCCTCTTACAAGAGTTTCCTTCCTAGGGACTCTGATGGACTCGGAAGAAATAAAAATATTTCTGACAAAGGTCAGAAAGTTAAAACTCTTAACCACTTGCCGAGCTCTTCATTCCATTCCTCGGCCATCAGTGGCTCAGTGTATGGAGGTAATCGGACTCATGCTAGCGGCAATGTACATAATTCCTTTTGCCCGCCTACACCTCAGACCACTGCAGCTATGCATGCTCAAACAGTGGAATGCGGATTATGCAGATTTATCTCCTCAACTGCATCTGGACCAGGAGACCAGAGATTCTCTTCTCTGGTGGCTGTCTCAGGACCACCTGTCTCAGGGAATGTGTTTCCGCAGGCCAGAGTGGCTCATTGTAACGACAGATGCCAGCCTGCTAGGCTGGGGTGCAGTCTGGAATTCCCTGAAAGCACAGGGCTTATGGTCTCGGGAGGAAGCTCTCCTTCCGATAAACATTCTAGAACTGAGAGCGATATTCAATGCACTTCAGGCGTGGCCTCAGCTTGCTGCGGCCAAATTAATCAGGTTTCAGTCGGACAACGTCACGACTGTAGCTTATATCAATCATCAAGGAGGAACAAGGAGTTCTCTAGCGATGATGGAAGTAACCAAAATAATCCGATGGGCAGAGGATCACTCTTGCCATCTCTCAGCAATCCACATCCCAGGAGTGGAGAATTGTGAGGCGGATTTTCTAAGTCGTCAGACTTTTCATCCGGGGGAGTGGGAACTCCATCCGGAGGTATTTGCCCAGCTGATTCAGCTATGGGGCACACCAGAATTGGATCTGATGGCGTCTCGTCAGAATGCCAAACTTCCTCGCTACAGGTTCAGGTCCCGGGATCCCAAGGCGGTACTGATAGATGCTCTAGCAGTGCCTTGGTCCTTCAATCTGGCCTATGTATTTCCACTGTTTCCTCTCCTTCCACGTCTGGTTGCCAGAATCAAGCAGGAGAGAGCTTCGGTGATTCTGATAGCACCTGCGTGGCCATGCAGGACTTGGTATGCAGACCTAGTGGACATGTCCTCGGTTCCACCGTGGACTCTGCCAATGAGGCAGGACCTTCTAATTCAAGGTCCGTTCACGCATCCAAACTTAATTTCTCTGTGTCTGACTGCTTGGAGATTGAACACCTGATTCTATCAAAGCGTGGTTTCTCTGAGTCGGTCATTGATACCCTGATTCAGGCTAGAAAGCCTGTCACCAGGAAGATCTATCATAAGATTTGGCGCAAATATCTTTATTGGTGTGAATCAAAAGGTTACTCGTGGAGTAAGATTAGGATTCCTAGAATATTGTCTTTTCTCCAAGAAGGTTTGGAGAAGGGATTATCAGCTAGTTCCCTCAAGGGACAAATATCTGCTTTGTCTATTTCACTACACAAATGTCTGGCAGATGTTCTAGATGTTCAAGCATTTAGTCAGGCTTTGGTCAGAATCAAGCCTGTATTTAAACCTGTTGCTCCGCCATGGAGCCTAAACTTAGTTCTTAAAGTTCTTCAAGGGGTTCCGTTTGAACTTATGCATTCCATAGATATTAAGCTTCTATCTTGGAAAGTTTTGTTTCTGAGCTATCTGCTTTACAACGTGATTCCCCTTACCTGGTTTTCCATGCAGATAAGGTGGTTTTGCGTACTAAACCTGGGTTTCTTCCTAAGGTTGTTTCTAATAAGAATATCAATCAAGAGATTGTTGTTCCTTTTCTGTGTCCTAAGCCTTCATCAAAGAAGGAACGTCTGTTACACAATCTTGATGTGGTTCGTGCTTTAAAGTTCTACTTACAAGCAACTAAAGATTTCCGTCAAACATCTTCATTGTTTGTTGTTTATTCTGGTAAAGGGAGAGGTCAAAGGGCTACGGCTACCTCTTTCCTTTTGGCTGAAAAGCATCATCCGTTTGGCCTATGAGACTGCTGGACAGCAGCCTCCTGAAAGGATTACTGCTCATTCTACTAGAGCAGTGGCTTCCACATGGGCTTTTAAAAATGAGGCTTCTGTTGAACAGATATGTAAGGCGGCAACTTGGTCTTCGCTTCATACTTTTTCCAAATTTTACAAATTCGATACTTTTGCTTCTTCGGAGGCTATTTTTGGGAGAAAGGTTCTACAAGCAGTGGTGCCTTCCGTTTAAGGTCCCTGTCTTGTCCCTCCCTTCATCCGTGTCCTAAAGCTTTGGTATTGGTATCCCACAAGTAAGGATGAATCCATGGACTCGATACATCTTACAAGAGAAAACATAATTTATGCTTACCTGATAAATTTATTTCTCTTGTGATGTATCGAGTCCATGGCCCGCCCTGTTTTTTAAGACAGGCATATATATATTTTTATTTTAAAACTTTCAGTCACCACTGCACCCTATAGTTTCTCCTTTTGCTTCCTAGCCTTCGGTCGAATGACTGGGGGGTGGAGCTAAGGGGGAGCTATATAGACAGCTCTGCTGTGGGTGCTCTCTTTGCCACTTCCTGTAGGGGAGGAGAATATCCCACAAGTAAGGATGAATCCGTGGACTCGATACATCACAAGAGAAATAAATTTATCAGGTAAGTATAAATTATGTTTTTTAGTTTTGTCTTGGACTTTTGCAAGATTTTTATAGAAGAGTTTCACAAAGTTATATGTTTAGATATGTGGATACTTCTTAATGTTTATATGTTTAAGGGATTGTGGGGTTAAGCAGAGTTGTGCTGAAGTCTTTTTCATTATTTTTAAACCAGTAATGGATCTACCTAACTAAAATGGGACAGTTTTAGTTGAACAATGTTTATAGTTATATATTTCCACCTACAGTAACTATATTATTATGTGTACAAAGTGCTATTTAGAAGACTTCTACTCAGCAAGCTATATATTACGTTAAGTATGTTCTTATCAATATTTACATATATATGCGATTGTGTGGTTAGATGGTGTTTTGCTGCAGCCCTGCTCAACATACTTAAATCCTTACGAGAATCTATCTTACTTTAATATTTTCTTTCATTTATCAAGTGGCTATACAGTAAATTACCCACGCATTTACCAGATTGTATGAAAGCCACTAACCTACGTTTCTACTGAGCACACATTGTTTTTTACAATCTATTATGTTAGAGTAGGAATATTTAATTTACCTTATACTCCTTTTAGTATTCACTATTTTTGTAGCTAGTCCAGTTGGACACTATATATAGTTTTTCCTGTCAGTAAGATATCAGTGTTTCCAAAATATTATGGGAGCCTTGGCTTAGCCGGAGTTGGTTAGAGGTAGAAGCAACATTTATTCTATGCCTAGGACTCTTTATTTTTGTTGTTAAACATAGCTTCACTAACATAGTGGACCTTTAATTTCAAGTTTGATATGTTTACATAGCTTACCAATTACTACACAGTGTTGACCTCAGACTTATTTTAGAATTATATGTGTACAATACCCATACTGCTACACCTTAATACAACAGCAGATTTATATGACTTTTGTACACTATTAAGAATAAGCAGCCCAAAATAGAGAAGGTACGCAGCAGAGGTCTGGGAGCGGCCTGTTCCTTTCTCTACCCCCCATTGTTCTGATTTATCAGTATATCCAGCCAGTTGTGCTGCAGCAAGCTCACCTAAAAGATTTCATTATGGAAGATCGATTCAGCTATAGAATTATAGAGTCGCTAAGTGCTCATTTCTCTCGTGTTGAGGAGGCAGTGACCAGAGAATTGCGTCTATCTATGGAGGAGATCGCTACAAAAAGAATGCCCGACCTAGTGGCAGTTATCCCCCCGGGATTTAAAAAGATTTCATTACCCCAATCATCACTTATAAATGAAGTGGGTTCACCTAAAGACTTGGAGAAACTGTCTAATTGCCAAGAACTTGTCACCATAGCCCAGCATATGACGCATCTGCGACAGGAGACTATGGTGCAGGAGACAATTCGGAGAGTTACACTGAATAAGGAGCGTATGTTATTGCAAAGTGTCACCCCAGACGACTATAGCTGTCAAGAGCCAAATACCTCTGGAGAAGCTTGCCGGTTAACTATGTATCAAGCTAGGATGGGACCTTGGATCCTGGCCCCCCTGTCAGAAAAGGTGGTGTCAGAGCCCGCTGCGAGGCGGCCGATCGTGGCGGGTAAAGCAGCTTGTTTGAAATGGGATCCCACTCAGGATATGACATTGCATCTGCGAAGTCTGGCGATACAGAGGTTTTGGAGCTGGAGGTCGGGAGCAATTGGGGATGCTGTGTCAGGTACGCTCCATTGTTATGTCTGGCCACCGGAGACTGCTGCGGGAGAGCTGTGGCCTATTCTGTTTTCCCTCCGTTTGTGCTCAGAGACTTACCGTTGCCCCAGCGCTCAAGAACCGGCTGGGGTCGGTTAAACTATTGACTAAGCGCTGGGTAATGCCGGACTCCATTACTCAGCTACTTTGCTACTATTTGCTGGGGACTTTCTAAATATCCTATAAAAAGTAACTGATCATAATCTGAACGATATTGTAGTTTAAAAGTTTAAGTTTCCTGTTATTCGCAGCATGTTTAGCCTGCTCCACTTTGGTTAAATGATGTTCAGAATGTTTTTTTCTTTTTTTTTTTTATATATACCTCCACATATTTTGATTTGTCTCAGGTGTATTTATGTATACTCTTGGCTATATGTATGTTTGGGTTCCAGCTCAGGGCTCCACTGTAGACATAGACTAAAGATAAGCTAGGGCAAGCCAGAACCCTGCCTCTATAATTTAAAATATTCACCACCCACACAGTTGGTAACCCTGGTCTGCCTACAAGTATTACCATAGTCCTACGAGATCTTATACATATACTAGCTGTCTAGTCTAGATGGTCGCAGTGATTCATAGATCTCTAAATTAAGCCTCATGAGATTTGCTCAGATATATTTTTATTTCTAGAATGTAGCCTAAGAGAAGTGGTTACCATATATTCCCTGTTCTCTAGACTACCCATCTATCTCTTGGTTAGTGAGATACTATATAGCATGTAAAAGGAGTATATCCCATATAGCAGTTAGCTTTAATGTAGGGCGAAGCCCAAAGAGTACTCATTATGGGATTGTATGTTATTTCTAGGCCTGACAACTTAGTTTGATGGTTTACACAAAGGGTTTCTCTGCTTAGCTACACGGGTGCATATATATACACTTCAATACGCATTCAATGCTTGTCAAGGGTATATAAGTTGGTTTAGCCATTGTTAAATGTCAGGGGTATATTGTTATACCATGGTTAGTGCAGAAGTTTTACTTTATATTTGTCCCCTCCTCCTATAAGCCCCAGTAATCATGCCCACGCAGCCCTCGTGGGGCACTTGCAAATATGCTTAGAGCTTTCTGGCTTAGTTCTCTAAGAGCAATTGTTATTTCTTTTCATCTTATCAGTCATGCAGCTTTATATCTCTAACCTTATTACATTTACAGTCTTTGCCATATATGTGTGTATGGTATAGTATAACTGGCCCTTCCTTATAGTTGGTTTGCTGTATCTTAGTCCTTTATAGCTGATTATTAATACTTCTTTTATATAAGCTGAATATATATGTTGTGTTTTAATTATGATTTGAAGGTCCAAAAGTGACCTAAATACTTGAAGTACAAGGCATAGTGTTGCTAACTATGCTACAATAGTCTGTAACAGGTCTATAAAGGACCTGATATTAATACACCCCTCCTGTAAATTTCTTTTTTTCATATAATAGCTGTACTGGAAGCCCAAAAGTGGCTCCACTTTTATCATAGGGGATAGAAACTCGAGGATTAGTATTGGATAATTTTATGATTTATTTTACCACACTATAACTACTTAGGTATATTGGCTGAGTTAATGTATTTTATTTTCTGTCTATATATACATGTATTCGCTCATACGAAATTTCATTGCCTTGGAATATATCATCTGTTGGTTTTTTATTGTTGTACTATTGCATGTCAGAATTTCTGTATGTTTATTTTAATCCTCAATAAAAAATATTTAAAAAAAAAAATAAAAAAATCTATTTTGACTGTCAACAAATACATAAACCAACAGTGCCTATTAGCTATGACTCATTGAACTCAATTACCTCTAATACTATATAAAGTCGCCTCTGTAAGGTTTGCATTTTCATTGTGGTAGTTTCCTACTAATTGAAATAGTCTCCTGTTGCTGGGCATAAGGGCCCGTGCCCAGTTAGCAGGTTTAAATTTGGAGAGAAGCAAAGAGTTCCATCTTGCATAGTTAAGGTTTCAACTACACCTTTTATATAATAATAGCACAGGCTTACTGTATGTTGTTTGACGGAGGCTGATGTTGGCAGCAGTCTCAAAATTTATTGGGAGGTTACCTCTGTTCTGATCACTCTTTATTTACTTTTAGTACCCATTTATAAATATTATTAGAGGCCTACGGTATTCCTTTTGCTAATAGGTATTGTAAAGAGTTATCTCTATCCCTTTTTATTTTGTTATATGGCTGGTCCTCCCCCCCCCTCTTTCCCGTTCCCATTTCCTTTTCCTTTAGTTCCCCCCCCCTCCTCTCCCCCCATTCCCTTTTTCCTTCCCCTCTTCCTTTAAAGATCCCAAAGTGCTCTGGGGTTTCTCAGTAGTCACTTTTGCGGTTTTCCTCGTAACATACCGCACTCTTCCCCCTATATACACTCAACTGCTGTATAGGTTTCAAAAACACTTGTTTAAGATGTTTCGTATATTGGTATATAGTATGTTTGGTCTGATGGCTGATAATACTATTTGCATATTTTTTCATACTTTGTTATATATTGTTGCTCAGTGCGGCTCTTTTATATACTGCTCCATATGCTATACTGTTTGAACCTTATATTGCTCTGTCTGAAACAATCGGGTATATCTAACGTCTGCATATGCTTTAAAAATATATTCTTAAATGCTGCCATATACGTTATATAATTTGAATTGTATACTGTTCAATCTGAAGTAATCAGGTATATTCCATTACTGCAACTGCTTTACAATTTGTGCTTAAGATAATGTGCATATTAGTTTTTAACATGCTTAGTATAATAGTTGATAAAATTCGGATAAACATACTATATCTTTTGAAAAATCTACTGTTCAATTTGAAACTACTCTAACCTCCAGACATATATTTGTTGATGCGTATTTCCCCTTATTTCCTGTTAACTAAGTTCCTCAAGCAGTATGTATGTTTCTTTTATATTTTTTGTGATCTCTGAGGCCACAATTTTCATGTTGAATGATTACTCTGTATAATTTTAAAAATTCAATAAAAATTATAAAAAAAAAAAAAAAAAAAGAGGTGTTGATTGCATTAGATATGGAGGAGACTAGTCCTCTTGATATTAAAACTAGTAAACGTTTTTAAACCTCATGTAGTTATTCCAGAGGTTTTTCCAGTTCCTTATGCTATTTCAGATGTGATTTCTAGGGAATGGAATAGACTGGATACTTCTTTTGCTCCTCTTTTAAGAAACTGTATCCTTTGCCGACTGATAGATTGGAGTTTTGGGAAAAGATCCCCAAAGTTGATGGGGCCATCTCTACTCTTGCTAAACGTACTACTCTTCCTATGGCAGATAGTACTTCTTTTAAAGATCATTTAGATAGGAAACTTGAATCTTATCTAAGGAAGGCTTATTTATGTTCAGGTCATCTTCTTAGGCCTGCTATTTCTTTGGCTGATGTTGCATCTGCTTCAACTTTTTGGTTGGAAACCTTAGCGCAACAAATACCAGATCATAATGTGTATAGCATTGTTAAGCTAATTCAACATGCTAATAATTTCATTTGTGATGCCATTTTTGATATCATTAGAATTGATGTCAGATATATGTCTTTAGCTATATTAGCTAGAAGAGCTTTATGGCTTAAATCTTGGAATGCTGATATGACTTCTAAATCAATGTTGCTATCTCTCTCTTTCCAAGGTAATACATTATTTGGTTCTCAGTTGGATTCTATTATTTCAACTGTCACTGGGGGGAAGGGAGCTTTTTTGCCTCAGGATAAAAAAATCTAAGGGTAAATTTAAGACTGCTAACCGTTTTCGTTCCTTTCGGCAAAATAAGGAGCAGAAACCTGATCCTTCCCCTAAGGGAACGGTTTCCAATTGGAAGCCTTCTCCAGTCTGGAATAAATCCAAGCCATTTAAAAGATCTAAATCAGCCCCCAAGTCTGCATGAATGTGCAGCCCCCTACAGCGCAGCTGGTAGGGGGCAGACTAAGATTTTTTAAGGATGTTTGGATCAATTCAATCCAAAATCATTGGATTCAGAACATTGTTTCTCAAGGGTACAGAATAGGTTTCAAAGTAAGACCGCCTGTGAGGAGTTTCTTTCTCTCACGCATTCCAGTGAACCCAGTAAAAGCTCAGGCTTTCCTGAAGTGTGTTTCAGACCTGGAGTTATCAGGGGTAATTGTGCCAGTTCCTTTTCAGGAACGGGGTCTGGGGTTTTATTCAAATCTGTTCATTGTTCCAAAGAAGGAGAATTCTTTCAGACCAGTTCTGGATCTAAAATTTTTGAATCGTTATGTAAGAATACCTACATTCAAAATGGTGACTATAAGGACTATTCTGCCTTTTGTTCAGCAAGGGCATTATATGTCGACAAAAGACTTACAGGATGCATATCTTCATATTCCAATTCATCCAGATCACTATCAGTTCCTGAGATTCTCTTTTCTAGACAAGCATTACCAATTTGTTGCTCTTCCTTTTGGCCTAGCAACAGCTCCAATGATCTTTTCAAAGGTTCTCGGGGGCCCTACTCTCTGTAATCAGAGAGCGGGGTATTGCGGTGTTGTCATGTTCTGTCTCAGGATATCATGTGAGAGCCTCATTGTCTGGAACAGTTGCTTTAAAGGAAGATTAGTAGAAGCCATACTGATTGAAAATGAAAACAAATTTATTTAAACAACAAAATACTTTGTTTAAGCAAATACTTGCAGAATATTTAAATATGCTACTCAGGTATGTTAAGACCACATACAGCAGGAGTGAAAATAAAGAAAACTAGTAAGCAGAGATGCAGATTCAAAAAGGAAAGTCTTTCTCTTGGTAATAACTGAAATGTAAGATTTGCACAAGGCAGAAAACAACTTGCAAACTGGTAAGAGGTTTAAAGGTAAAGTCTCTCTCCTTGTAATTGCTGAGTGCAGGAATTGCACAATGCAGGAAACAACTTGCAAACTGGTAACAGGTTTAAAGGTAAAGTCTCTCTCCTTGTAATTGCTGAGTGCAGGAATTGCACAATGCAGGAAACAACTTGCAAACTGGTAACAGGTTTAAAGGTAAAGTCTCTCTCCTTGTAATTGCTGAGTGCAGGAAATGCACAAGGCAGGAAACAAACTTGAAGATTGGTAACAGGTTTAAAGGTAAAGGCTTTCTCCTGGTAATACCTTGTAAACAGGTGCAAAGGAAATCTTTCTCCTGGCAATGGCCAAGTGCAGGAATTGCATAAAGCAGGAAACAAACTTGTAGATTGGTAACAGGTTTAAAGGTAAAGGCTTTCTCCTGGTAATACCTTGTAAACAGGTGCAAAGGAAATCTTTCTCCAAAGAAATACAGGAAACAGGTTCTGACTTGACAAAACAGATCCAATGTGAAGACACAAATGCAGACTAAAAGCCATCCTTAAATAGGGAGGTTTTGCACAGGGTTGGTTCTGATTAATTCCAGAATTGAGAACACCTGTGTGTTGCACAGGTGTAATAACAAGTAAGGCAAATAGTTATTTATCAGATCTTTTAAGATCCATGCTATTGCTAGAACTGGCTGTGGCTCAACATGTAAGCAAACAGAACTAGCAACCACAGAGTCACAGGTTCAAATCCCCACACAGCCCGTCTTAGCAGAATGCCTCCCAGACCTTTTCTTTTTCGTCTGGAGGCTTGGTTCATGACAGGTGTTTCCTTATTTGGACGATATCTTGCTACTTGCTCAGTCTTTACGTTCTGCAGAATCTCACACAAATCAACTAGTGTTGTTTCTTCAAAGACATGGTTGGAGGATCAATTTACCAAAAAGTTCTTTGATTCCTCTTTCAAGGGTAACCTTTTTAGGTTTCCAAATAGATTCAGTATCCATGACTTTGTCTCTAACAGACAAGAGACATCTGAAATTGGTTGCAGCTTGTCGGAACCTTCAGTCTCAATCATTCCCTTCAGTAGCTATGTGCATGGAGGTTTTAGGTCTCTTGACTGCAGCATTGGACGCGATCCCCTTTGCTCGTTTTCACATGAGACCTCTTCAGCTTTGTATGCTGAGCCAATGGTGCAGGGATTATTATCACAATTAATATCCTTAAATCCCAATATGCGACTATCTCTGACTTGGTCGTTAGATCACCATCGTTTAGTTGAAGGGGCCTCTTTTGTTCGTCCAACCTGGACTGTGATCACAACAGATGCGAGTCTTTCAGGTTGGGTAACTGTCTGGGGATCTCTGACAGCGCAGGGGGTTTGGAAATCTCAAGAGGCAAGATTACCAATCAATATTTTGGAACTCCGTGCGATTCTCAGAGCTCTTCAGTTTTGGCCTCTTCTGAAGAGAGAACCGTTTATTTGTTTTCAGACAGACAATGTCACAACCGTGGCGTATGTCAATCATCAAGGTGGGACTCACAGTCCTCAAGCTATGAAAGAAGTATCTCGGATACTTGCATGGGCGGAATCCAGCTCCTGTCTAATTTCTGCAGTCCATATTCCAGGTATAGACAATTGGGAAGCGGATTATCTCAGTCACCAGACTTTACATCCAGGAGAGTGGTCTCTTCACCCAGATGTGTTTTTTCAGATTGTTCAGATGTGGGGACTTCCAGAAATAGATCTGATGGCTTCTCATCTAAACAGGAAACTTCCCAGGTATCTGCCCAGGTCCAGGGATCCTCAGGCGGAAGCAGTGGATGCGTTGTCACTTCCTTGGAGCTATCATCCTGCTTATATCTTTCTGCCTCTAGTTCTTCTTCCAAGAGTGATTTCCAAGATCATAATGGAGCGTTCATTTGTACTGCTGGTGGCTCCAACATGGCCACACAGGTTTTGGTATGCGGATCTTGTTCGGATGTCCAGTTGCCAACCTTGGCCACTTCCGTTAAGGCCAGACCTTCTATCTCAAGGCCCATTTTTCCATCAGGATCTCAAATCATTAAATTTGAAGGTATGGAGATTGAACGCTTAGTGCTTAGTCATAGAGGTTTTTCTGACTCAGTGATTAATACTATGTTGCAGGCTTGTAAATCTGTGTCTAGAAAGATTTATTATCGAGTTTGGAAGACTTACATTTCATGGTGTTCTCATAAATTCTCTTGGCATTCTTTTAGAATTCCTATAATTTTACAGTTTCTTCAGGATGGTTTAGATAAGGGTTTGTCTGCAAGTTCCTTGAAAGGACAAATCTCTGCTCTTTCTGTTCTGTTCCACAGAAAAATTGCTAATCTTCCTGATATTCATTGTTTTGTACAGGCTTTGGTTCGTATCAAGCCTGTCATTAAGTCAATCTCTCCTCCTTGGGGTATTAATTTGGTTTTGAAAGCTTTACAGGCTCCTCCGTTTGAGCCTATGCATTCTCTGGACATTAAATTACTTTCTTGGAAAGTATTGTTCCTTTTGGCTTTCTCTTCTGCTAGAAGAGTTTCTGAATTATCTGCTCTTTCTTGTGAGTCTCCTTTTCTAATTTTTCATCAGGATAAGACGGTTTTGCTGACTTTATTTAAATTTTTACCTAAAGTTGTGAATTCCAACAACATTAGTAGAGAAATTGTTGTCCCTTCGTTGTGTCCTAATCCTAAGAATTCTCTGGCGAGATCTTTACATTCTTTGGATGTGGTAAGAGCTTTGAAATATTATGTTGAAGCTACTATAGATTTCAGAAAGACTTCTAATCTATTTGTTATCTTTTTTGGTTCCAGGAAAGGTCAGAAGGCTTCTGCCATTTCTTTGGCATCTTGGTTAAAACTTTTGAATTATCATGCTTATTTGGAGTCGGGTAAATCCCCGCCTCAGAGGATTACGGCTCAGTCTACTAGGTCAGTTTCCATCAGGATCTCAAATCATTAAATTTGAAGGTATGGAGATTGAACGCTTAGTGCTTAGTCATAGAGGTTTTTCTGACTCAGTGATTAATACTATGTTGCAGGCTTGTAAATCTGTGTCTAGAAAGATTTATTATCGAGTTTGGAAGACTTACATTTCATGGTGTTCTCATAAATTCTCTTGGCATTCTTTTAGAATTCCTATAATTTTACAGTTTCTTCAGGATGGTTTAGATAAGGGTTTGTCTGCAAGTTCCTTGAAAGGACAAATCTCTGCTCTTTCTGTTCTGTTCCACAGAAAAATTGCTAATCTTCCTGATATTCATTGTTTTGTACAGGCTTTGGTTCGTATCAAGCCTGTCATTAAGTCAATCTCTCCTCCTTGGGGTCTTAATTTGGTTTTGAAAGCTTTACAGGCTCCTCCGTTTGAGCCTATGCATTCTCTGGACATTAAATTACTTTCTTGGAAAGTATTGTTCCTTTTGGCTTTCTCTTCTGCTAGAAGAGTTTCTGTATTATCTGCTCTTTCTTGTGAGTCTCCTTTTCTAATTTTTCATCAGGATAAGACGGTTTTGCTGACTTTATTTAAATTTTGGCCTAAAGTTGTGAACTCCAACAACATTAGTAGAGAAATTGTTGTCCCTTCGTTGTGTCCTAATCCTAAGAATTCTCTGGCGAGATCTTTACATTCTTTGGATGTGGTAAGAGCTTTGAAATATTATGTTGAAGCTACTATAGATTTCAGAAAGACTTCTAGTCTATTTGTTATCTTTTTTGGTTCCAGGAAAGGTCAGAAGGCTTCTGCCATTTCTTTGGCATCTTGGTTAAAACTTTTGAATTATCATGCTTATTTGGAGTCGGGTAAATCCCCGCCTCAGAGGATTACGGCTCAGTCTACTAGGTCAGTTTCCACTTCCTGGGCTTTTAAGAATGAAGCTTCTGTTGATCAGATTTACAAAGCAGCAACTTGGTCTTTGCATACTTTTACTAAATTCTACCATTTTGATGTTTTCTCTTCTTCAGAAGCAGTTTTTGGTAGAAAAGTACTTCAGGCAGCTGTTCCAGTTTGATTCTTCTGCTTATAATTTCAGTTTTTTTCATTATAAAGATTAAAACTTTTGATTTGGGTTGTGGATTAATTTTTCAGCGGAATTGGCTGTCTTTATTTTTATCCCTCCCTCTCTTGTGACTCTTGCGTAGAGTTCCACATCTTGGGTATTTGCTATCCCATACGTCACTAGCTCATGGACTCTTGACAATTACATGAAAGAAAACATAATTTATGTAAGAATTTACCTGATAAATTAATTTCTTTCATATTGGCAAGAGTCAATGAGACCCAGCCTTTTTATGGTGGTTATGATATTTTTTTATAAAGCACAATTATTCCAATTCCTTGTTGATGCTTTCGCACCTTTCTTATCACCCCACTTATTGGCTATTCGTTAAACTGAATTGTGGGTGTGGTGGGGGTGTATTTATAGGCATTTTGAGGTTTGGGAAACTTTGCCCCTCCTGGTAGCAATGTATATCCCATACATCACTAGCTCATGGACTCTTGCCAATATGAAAAAAATTAATTTATCAGGTAAATTCTTACATAAATGATGTTTTCTTTCATATTGGCAAGAGTCCATGAGGCCCACCCTTTTTATGGTGGTTGTGATTTTTTGTATAAAGCACAATTATTTCCAAATTTCTTTTATTGATGCTTTCTACTCCTTTCTTTATCACCCCACTGCTTGGCTATTCGTTAAACTGAATTGTGGGAGTGGTGAGGGGTGTATTTATAGGCATTTTGAGGTTTGGGAAACTTTGCCCCTCCTGGTAGGAATGTATATCCCATACGTCACTAGCTCATGGACTCTTGCCAATATGAAAGAAATGAATTTATCAGGTAAGTTCTTACATAAATTATGTTTTTTGCAATTGCGGCTTTGCTAGCTAAGTTGGCGATATTGCGGCCACCGACAGGTAATCAGTCCCTGCTGTTACACTGACTAGTTAGTCCCCACTAAGGCTGCAGCACACTGTGTAGTAAAATTGTTATTAAACTTGTAAGTTACATTAAACCCCTCCTCCGCAAGTTAATTAACCTAACCGGCTGCCGGTGCTAATGCTAACCCACCTTACCGATATAAGCCAGCCCTCTTAGCCAAATTATAGAGCGAATCTGTGAATCTATGCTATCATCGTCATAATTTCACTCAGACAGTGACTGAGTCTGTGTCTGTCTCTCACACAGTCACAGGCTCAGTCTGTCTGTCACAACTGAGACTAAATCTATTTCAAAGAGTTTGGACAGACTCTGTCCAAAATCAGTGGATTCAGAATATAATTTCTTAGGGGTGTTGAATATGATTGAAAATAAGACTTCCTTTGGGAAGATTCTTTCTTACCCATGTAACAAAAAATCCAGTAAAAGCTGATAGTGTGTTTCAGTTCTAGAACTGATCATGTACAAAACATTTATGCAAAGAAAAATCGAGTGTATAATGTCCCTTTAAGGAACAGTTTGTTTGTATACTGAGCAGTAGGGACATGTGTAAGTCTCAGTCTTTTAATATCTATTAAAGAAACGGTAAAGTCAAAATTAAACTTTCATGATTCGGATAGAGCATGCAATTTTAAACAACTTTCCAAATTACTTCTTTCTCTTGGTATTATTTATTGAACAGTAAAACTAGGTAGGTTCATAAGAGCTCAGGACTGTGTCTTTAGTACTCTATGGCAGCAGTGTTTGCAACATTATTTGTAGCTTTGTCATATAATGTTGCAAAACACTGCGGACATATAGTACTAAAGACACGTTCCTGAGCTCTTATGAGCCTACCTAGTTTTACTCTTTAATAAATAATACTAAGAGAACAAAGAACATTTGATAACAGAAGTAAATTGGAAAGTTGTTAAAAAATTGCACGCTCTCTCTGAATGATGAAAGTTTAATTTTGACTTTACTGTCCCTTTGAGTGCAAATGTATTTATGCTTAGGCGGTGTGTATTAAAAATACCCTTGAATCAAGTGTGTTTTGGTCTCTGTGTATTTACAGCTCTCAGTATATTCAAAGTTCCCTCAATTTGCATCAATGTTTTGAAATATTTCTTATTTGTGTTAAAATTTGCTCTCTGTGATATTTTTGTTTTTTTATTTTTGCAGGATTTAAGGTTTAATTTCTGATGATGAGATCCTGGAACTACAGTTATTATTTAAATGCACAGCAGTTTGTGTGACTAGGATTGCTTACTACAAATTATAATTTGTAACTCAGGAGTGGCGGGTGATTCCATTAGAAAAAGATTATCTAAAGATACTTTATTTATACCCTGTAAAACAAGAACAACAGCACATGATCTCTATTTTAAGAGGAACATTGCTTTATCTGCTGTTTGGTAATCTTGTATATGTGTATTACGTACTAATCCTCATATCTTGAAATCTGCATCACATGATTGTGCAAGCTTACAAAAATAAACCTTATCTTGCTACCTCTTCAGATTCTGCTTTTCTCCAGTTCCTCATGATCAGGTTGCAAACAACTTTAGTCTTGGGATATGCATTTAGTAGAACATCATAAAATTATTTGTTTAGTAATATTATAATAATGTAAATTATGAGTGATCAGATAAATACACTGTTACTAGCAAAAGCAATAATTGTATTAACATATGCTTAGTTTCATTAGGTAATGCCTCAATGAATTGGGTCAGGATTAGAGTTATTGAAACCCCAACCTCATCCTGCAGCTTATATGGTTGGATATACATCAGGTACAGACCTCATTTTCCCACGGTGATATTTAACTAAAGCCTATCTAATATTAGTCTTTATAGAGAATACTCAATTTGGTGCATATTGTTAAAATAAACCATGCGTCTCTTAAGTACTTTAATTTTAAAACAGACATAAAAATGTAAGACATGTACACTTTTACATATACACCTTTTTAGAATTAAGGAAGACCAAAATACCAAAATTACCTGATGTAATTTGAGGAAGTGAATTCCCTTAAAAAATAATCTGGTGAACACTAGACAACAAATATTCATATAAATGTTGTTTTCGTTCATATTCTAGAACTTCTATGTGAGCAACAAAACTATCCTTATGAATGCATGGGAAGGGAAAATTGAAATAATTGATTTTAAAAGAGCAAAATAGATAGGATCTATGACTGGGTTCGATTAATGCCTCAGAAATGAGGAAGAGCTTCTAGGTGTCTTTTCAAAATTTTGATTAAAAGGAAGCAAACACATTCAATTGATAAAAGGAGAAAATACCACTCCCTTTTTAAAAGAGTCATATTTCTTCCTGACATCTTAAACCATAAGTACAGAGAAGTGTTGTCAAGAAAGATGTAGCCGTGCAGTACAAAGGCGAGACTATAAACTCAGCACTTCCCAGGTGCATGATGAACGGTGGAGTAAATTCAGTTTACCAAAATGGGTTGCTGATCAATTGACTGGCATGGCAAAAAAAAATCACCCATGACATTATGCTGCTATCAGACAATCAGGGCCGGACTGGGACAAAAAAAAGGCCCACTACCCACCCCCTCCGCTCACTACTTTTTCTTCACATACATGCCTGCACACAGCATACACTACACAGCATTCACATATATGCAGCCACACAACATACACTACACAGCATTCACATATATGCAGCCACACAACATACACACACTACACAGCATTCACATACATGCAGACGCACCACACACTACATATATATATATATATATATATATATATATATATATATATATATATATATATATATATAACCGTTTAGCAAAGATGTGCACTCTCACTTATTTGCAGCAACCAGGGTGCTAGTGAAATTAGATACAATATCAGAAAAAGACCTTGCACTCGCTGGATTTTTTAACAAACTTTTTTACTTGGCAAAAATAGTGACGTTTCGGGGACAGTGTATCCCCTTCCTCAGACGTCTGAGGAAGGGGATACACTGTCCCCGAAACGTCACTATTTTTGCCAAGTAAAAAAGTTTGTTAAAAAATCCAGCGAGTGCAAGGTCTTTTTCTGATATTGTATATATATATATATATATATATATAAAACACACAGAGAAAACCCAGCACTCACTTACAAGCTCTCAGCTAAGATTTAAAAGCAAAAATGGAAAGGTTAGTTACCGCATCTGGCCAAATGGGTCAAGCCAGCTACCTTGTCAAGGTCTACAAAGCCAAACAAACTGAGAACAAAGAAGGGGTGCACAGGTGGATGTAATCACCCAGAGAAATACAAAACACGGAAGGGAACTGCACTCCAAGACCGAACCAGGTACACATCCAGTGACTCGGCAACATCCCAGCCCTGGGTGCTAAATAGCACTCCAAAAAAGCTGTGATGTCACCAGAGCCACAGACAGTTAACCCCAGTCCGGAATAGGTGCAAGAAACAAGGGGGATTACAAACAAAAAGTAATACAACACATAGAGACACCCAGCACTCACCAGCTAGCTCACAGCTAAGATAAAATCACAACTGGAAAGGTTAGTTACCACATCTGGCCAAATGGGAAAAGCTCAGGCACCACGTCAAGGTCCTTTCCACTGCCTGAGTCCCTAACACAGCCACATCATGCGAGCTTACAAAGCCAAACAAAGAAGGGGTGCACAGGTGGATGTAATCACCCAGAGAAATACAAAACACGTAAGGGAACTGGATAGGGAAGCTTAATATGAGGGTACCCCATGGTCTCAACAAGGAATGGGACATTAGCTATTTTGTGGAATAATTTTATAGTGTTTGGCGAGACTTTTTTATGTAAGGCTAACGTCACACATCATCTCTTACCTTGACGTACAAGTCATTACTTCAGTTCATTTATTAACTTATTTATACCCCAGTATTAATAATAGTAATATCAATATTGGTATAGCCTTATATTTACAGTTACATTTATGTGTGTATATGTTTTCACATTAACATAATATTTATGTATTTGTTATATATCATGATATACCTGCTTTTACTGGGATGTTTGGTGTATTCTTTCAATGGTCTAGTTTTTGGACTATGAATTAATCTTTTTAAGTTTTATTTATTTATATCTAGAATATAACATGTGTTGCACATTGAATTAGTATTGTGTGAGCATCTATACCAATGGTACATCATTTTATTGAGACAGAAATAATGGTCCTTTAAATTAACTAATTAATAAATAAATTAAATGATAAATTAATGATTGTTCACTAACACTGGTCCAGTATATGTTTGAGGCTAATTTTAGAATTGTGTAGTTAAACTCTCTATTGTTGATACATTTATATGATAAGTTTATTTGATTCTATCTTTATATGTATTTACTGACATTTAATATTGAGTGTTTGTATTGATATGTTTTTTTCATTTCACATATTGTTTGTTTTTAATTATATTCTATATTACTTTGTTACACGATTCTTTACTCCTTTGTAGTGCACATCCTATACCCATGGATTTGCTTTTGAGGGTGTGTCAAACCTTTTAAGTATTATACTATATTGTGATTGGTTGGGACACCCTTAAAATGTGCACTGCACAGGTGGGGAGCTATCCTATGATTAAGTGCTGCATAGCATAAAACATGTTAGGACTCCACTCCCCTCTCCATTTGTGACACCTGAATTGTGCTGTGCTGTGCTGTGCTGCACATATCCTGTTTTTAAGTAAAAAAATAAAGTTTTTGGATTTTATCTCGCGATTTTGGAGTGCTGCTTCTCTCTACCTTTGTCTCATGAAGTTGGCTTGACTCTTTTTCAAGCTGGCACCCCGCCATTAGTGCTTTTCTACTTTGCCGATTTTCCAAGGCTCTAAATGATCAACAGCTTACACACCTCCATGGGCTGTAGCTACGTCACCTTCTCTACACTGTCTCTGCTATTTCTTTGGCTGATATTGCTGCGACTTCAACTTTGTGGTTGGAAACTTTAGCGCAACAAGTACCAGATTATAATGTATATAGCATTGTTAAGCTAATTCAACATGCTAATAATTTCATTTGTGATGCCATTTTTTATATCATTAGAATTGATGTCAGGTATATGTCTTTAGCTATTTTAGCTAGAAGAGCTTTATGGATTAAATCTTGGAATGCTGATATGACTTCTAAATCAATGTTGCTATCTCTTTCTTTCCAAGGTAATAAATTATTTGGTTCTCAGTTGGATTCTATTATTTCAACTGTCACTGGGGGAAGGGAGCTTTTTTGCCTCAGGATAAAAAATCTAAGGGTAAATTTAGGGCTGCTAACTGTTTTCGTTCCTTTCGTCAGAATAAGGAACAGAAACCTGACCCATCCCCTAAAGGAACGGTTTCCAATTGAAAGCCTTCTCCAGTCTGGAATAAATCCAAGCCATTTAAATAATCAAAATCAATCCCCAAGTCCGCATGAAGGTGCGGCCCTCATTCCAGCGCAGCTGGTAGGGGGCAGACTAAGATTTTATAAGGATCTTTGGATCAATTCAATCCAAAATCATTGGATTCAGAACATTGTTTCTCAAGGAACGGGGTCTGGGGTTTTATTCAAATCTGTTCACTGTTCTAAAGAAGGAGAATTCTTTCAGACCAGTTCTGGATCTAAAAATTTTGAATCGTTATGTAAGAATACCAACATTCAAGATGGTGACTATAAGGACTATTCTGCCTTTTGTTCAGCATGGGCATTATATGTTCACAATAGACTTACAGGATGCATAGCTTCATATTCCGATTCATCCAGATCACTATCAGTTTATGAGATTCTCTTTTCTAGACAAGCATTACCAATTTGTTGCTCTTCCTTTTGGCCTAGCAACAGCTCCAAGGATCTTTTCAAAGGTTCTCGGTACCCTACTCTCTGTAATCAGAGAGCGGGGTATTGCGGTGTTTCCTTATTTGGATGATATCTTGGTACTTGCTCAGTCTTTACATTCTGCAGAATCTCACACAAATCAACTAGTGTTGTTTCTTCAAAGACATGGTTGGAGGATCAATTTACCAAAAAGTTCTTTGATTCCTCAGACATGGGTAACCTTTTTAGGATTCCAAATAGATTCAGTATCCATGACTTTGTCTCTAACAGACAAAAGACATCTGAAATTGGTTTCAGCTCGTTGTAACCTTCAGTTTCAATCATTCTCTTCAGTACCTATGTGCATGGAGGTTTTAGGTCTCATGACTGCAGCATCGGACGCGATCCCCTTTGCTCGTTTTCATATGAGACCTCTTCAGCTTTGTATGCTGAGCCAATGGTGCAGGGATTATACAAAGATATCATAATTAATATCCTTAAATCCCAATATTCGACTGTCTCTGACTTGGTGGTTAGATCACCATTGTTTAGTTCAAGGGGCCTATTTTGTTCGTCCAACCTGGACTGTGATTACAACAGATGCGAGTCTTTCAGGTTGGGGAGCTGTCTGGGGGTCTCTGACAGCGCAGGGGGGTTGGAAATCTCAAGAGGTGAGATTACCAATCAATATTTTGGAACAGACAATGTCATAACCGTAGCGTATGTCAATCATCAAGGTGGGACTCACAGTCCTCAAGCTATGAAAGAAGTATCTCAGAAACTTGCAT
The DNA here is from genome assembly GCF_027579735.1 of Bombina bombina. Taxonomy (NCBI): domain Eukaryota; kingdom Metazoa; phylum Chordata; class Amphibia; order Anura; family Bombinatoridae; genus Bombina; species Bombina bombina. Next base: position 616,892,546 of record NC_069499.1, on the reverse strand, counting down.
GGGCGGAATCCAGCTCCTGTCTAATCTCTGCGGTCCATACCCCAGGTATAGACAATTGGGAAGCGGATTATATCAGTCGCCAGACTTTACATCCGGGAGAGTGGTCTCTTCACCCAGATGTGTTTTTGCAGATTGTTCAGATGTGGGGGCTTCCAGAAATAGATCTGATGGCTTCTCATCTAAACAGGAAACTTCCCAGGTATCTGTCCAGGTCCAGGGATCCTCAGGCAGAACCAGTGGATGCATTGTCACTTCCTTGGAGTTACCAACCTGCTTATATCTTTCCGCCTCTAGTTCTTCTTCCAAGAGTGATTTCCAAAATCGTAATGGAGCGTTCATTTGTACTGCTGGTGGCTCCAGCATGGCCACACAGGTTTTGGTATGCGGATCTTGTTTGGATGTCCAGTTGCCAACCTTGGCCACTTCCGTTAAGGCCAGACCTTCTATCTCAAGGCCCATTTTCCCATCAGGATCTCAAATCAGTAAATTTGAAGGTATGGAGATTGAACGCTTAGTGCTTGGTCATAGCGGTTTCTCTGACTCAGTGATTAATACTATGTTGCAGGCTCGCAAATTTGTGTCTAGAAAGATTTATTACAGAGTTTGGAAGACTTACATTTCATGGTGTTCTTCTCATAAATTCTCTTGGCATTCTTTTAGAATTCCTAGAATTTTACAGTTTCTTCAGGATGGTTGGACAATGGTTTGTGTGCAAGTTCCTTGAAAGGACAAATCTCTGCTCTTTCTGTTCTGTTCCACAGAAAAATTTCTAATCTTCCTGATATTCATTGTTTTGTACAGGCTTTGGTTCGTATCAAGCCTGTCATTAAGTCAATCTCTCCTCCTTGGAGTCTTAATTTGGTTTTGAGGGCTTTACAGGCTCCTCCGTTTGAGCCTATGCATTCTCTGGACATTAAATTACTTTCTTGGAAAGTATTGTTCCTTTTGGCCATCTCTTCTGCCTTTAAGAGTTTCTGAATTATCTGCTCTTTCTTGTGAGTCTCCTTTTCTGATTTTTCATCAGGATAAGGCGGTTTTGCGGACTTCATTTAAATTTTTACCTAAAGTTGTGAATTCCAACAACATTAGTAGAGAAATTGTTGTCCCTTCGTTGTGTCCTTATCCTAAGAATTCTTTGGAGAGATCTTTACATTCTTTGGATGTGGTAAGAGCTTTAAAATATTATGTTGTGGCTACTAAAGATTTCAGAAAGACTTCTAGTCTATTTGTTATCTTTTCTGGTTCTAGGAAAGGTCAAAAGGCTTCTGCCATTTCTTTGGCATCTTGGTTAAAGCTTTTGATTCATCATGCTTATTTGGAGTCGGGTAAATCCCCGTCTCAGAGGATTACGGCTCATTCTACTAGGTCAGTTTCTACTTCCTGGGCTTTTAAGAATGAAGCTTCTGTTGATCAGATTTGCAAAGCAGCAACTTGGTCTTTTTTGCATACTTTTACTAAATTCTGCCATTTTTATGTTTTCTCTTCTTCAGAAGCAGTTTTTGGTAGAAAAGTACTTCAGGCAGCTGTTTCAGTTTGATTCTTCTGCTTATAATTTCAGTTTTTTTCATTATAAAGATTAAAACTTTTGATTATGGGTTGTGGATTCATTTCTTTCATGTAATTAGCAAGAGTCCATGAGCTAGTGACGTATGGGATATACATTCCTACCAGGAGGGGCAAAGTTTCCCAAACCTCAAAATGCCTATAAATACACCCCTCACCACACCCACAAATCAGTTTTTACAAACTTTGCCTCCTATGGAGGTGGTGAAGTAAGTTTGTGCTAGATTCTACGTTGATATGCGCTCCGCAGCAGGTTGGAGCCCGGTTTTCCTCTCAGCGTGCAGTGAATGTCAGAGGGATGTGAGGAGAGTATTGCCTTTTTGAATTCAATGATCTCCTTCTACGGGGTCTATTTCATAGGTTCTCTGTTATCGGTCGTAGAGATTCATCTCTTACCTCCCTTTTCAGATCGACGATATACTCATATATACCATTACCTCTACTGATTTTCGTTTCAGTACTGGTTTGGCTTTCTACAACTTGTAGATGAGTGTCCTGTGGTAAGTAAGTCTTATTTTCTGTGACACTCTAAGCTATGGTTGGGCACTTTTTTATAAAGTTCTAAATATATGTATTCAAACATTTATTTGCCTTGACTCAGGATGTTCAACGTTCCTTATTTCAGACAGTCAGTTTCATATTTGGGATAATGCATATGAATAAATCAATTTTTTCTTACCTTAAAATTTGACTTTTTTCCCTGTGGGCTGTTAGGCTCGCGGGGGCTGAAAATGCTTCATTTTATTGCGTCATTCTTGACGCCGACTTTTTTGGCGCAAATTTTTTTTCTGTTTCCGGCGTCATACGTGTCGCCGGAAGTTGCGTCATTTTTGACGTTTTTTTGCGCCAAAAGTGTCAGCGTTCCGGATGTGGCGTCATTTTTGGCGCCAAAAGCATTTAGGCACCAAATAATGTGGGCGTCTTTTTTGGCGCTAAAAAAATATGGGCGTCACTATTGTCTCCACATTATTTAAGTCTCATTATTTATTGCTTCTGGTTGCTAGAAGCTTGTTCACTGGCATTTTTTCCCATTCCTGAAACTGTCATTTAAGGAATTTGATCAATTTTGCTTTATATGTTGTTTTTTTCTATTATATATTGCAAGATGTCTCACGTTAACACTGAGTCAGAAGATACTTCTGGAAAATCGATGCCTGGTGCTGGATCTACCAAAGCTAAGTGTATCTGCTGTAAACTTATGGTATCTGTTCCTCCAGCTGTTGTTTGTACTGATTGTCATGACAAACTTGTTAATGCAGATAATATTTCCTTTAGTACTGTTACATTACCTGTTGCTGTTCCGTCAACATCTAATACTCAGAGTGTTCCTGATAACATAAGAGATTTTGTTTCTAAATCCATTAAGAAGGCTATGTCTGTTATTCCTCCTTCTAGTAAACGTAAAAAGTCTTTTAAAACTTCTCATTTTTCAGATGAATTTTTAAATGAACATCATCATTCTGATTCTGATAATGGTTCTTCTGGTTCAGAGGATTCTGTCTCAGAGGTTGATGCTGATAAATCTTCATATTTGTTTAAGATGGAATTTATTCGTTCTTTACTTAAAGAAGTCCTAATTGCATTAGAAATAGAGGATTCTAGTCCTCTTGATACTAAATCTAAACGTTTAGATAAGGTTTTTAAATCTCCTGTAGTTATTCCAGAAGTTTTTCCTGTCCCTGATGCTATTTCTGAAGTAATTTCCAGGGAATGGAATAATTTGGGTAATTCATTTACTCCTTCTAAACGTTTGAAGCAATTATATCCTGTGCCATCTGACAGATTAGAGTTTTGGGATAAAATCCCTAAGGTTGATGGGGCTGTCTCTACTCTTGCTAAGCGTACTACTATTCCTACGGCAGATGGTACTTCCTGTAAGGATCCTTTAGATAGGAAAATTGAATCCTTTCTAAGAAAAGCTTACTTGTGTTCAGGTAATCTTCTTAGACCTGCTACATCTTTAGCGGATGTTGCTGCAGCTTCAACTTTTTGGTTAGAAGCTTTAGCGCAACAAGTAACAGATCATAATTCTCATAGCATTATTAATCTTCTTTAACATGCTAATAATTTTATTTGTGATGCCATCTTTGATATCATTAGAGTTGATGTCAGGTATATGTCTCTAGCTATTTTAGCTAGAAGAGTTTTATGGCTTAAAACTTGGAATGCTGATATGTCTTCTAAGTCTACTCTGCTTTCCCTTTCTTTCCAGGGTAATAAATTATTTGGTTCTCAGTTGGATTCTATTATCTCAACTGTTACTGGAGGGAAAGGAACTTTTTTACCACAGGATAAAAAATCTAAAGGTAAATTTAGGTCTAATAATCGTTTTTGTTCCTTTCGTCACAACAAGGAACAAAAGCCTGATCCTTCATCCTCAGGAGCGGTATCAGTTTGGAAACCATCTCCAGTCTGGAATAAATCCAAGCCTTTTAGAAAACCAAAGCCAGCTCCTAAGTCCACATGAAGGTGCAGCCCTCATTCCAGCTCAGCTGGTAGGGGGCAGATTACGTTTTTTCAAAGAAATTTGGATCGATTCCGTTCACAATCTTTGAATTCAGAACATTGTTTCAGAAGGGTACAGAATTGGCTTCAAGATAAGGCCTCCTGCAAAGAGATTTTTTCTTTCCCGTGTCCCAGTAAACCCAGCGAAGGCTCAAGCATTTCTGAAATGTGTTTCAGATCTAGAGTTGGCTGGAGTAATTATGCCAGTTCCAGTTCTGGAACAGGGGCTGGGGTTTTATTCAAATCTCTTCATTGTACCAAAGAAGGAGAATTCCTTCAGACCAGTTCTGGATCTAAAAATATTGAATCGTTATGTAAGGATACCAACATTCAAAATGGTAACTGTAAGGACTATCCTGCCTTTTGTTCAGCAAGGGCATTATATGTCTACAATAGATTTACAGGATGCATATCTGCATATTCCGATTCATCCAGATCACTATCAGTTTCTGAGATTCTCTTTCCTAGACAAGCATTACCAGTTTGTGGCTCTACCGTTTGGCCTAGCAACAGCTCCAAGAATTTTTACAAAGGCTGTCGGTGCCCTTCTGTCTGTAATCAGAGAACACGGTATTGTGGTATTTCCTTGTTTGGACGATATCTTGGTACTTGCTCAGTCTTCACATTTAGCAGAATCTCATACGAATCGACTTGTGTTGTTTCTTCAAGATCATGGTTGGAGGATCAATTTACCAAAAAGTTCATTGATTCCTCAGACAAGGGTAACCTTTTTAGGTTTCCAGATAGATTCAGTGTCCATGACTCTGTCTTTGACAGACAAGAGACGTCTAAAATTGATATCAGCTTGTCGAAACCTTCAGTCACAATCATTCCCTTCGGTAGCCTTATGCATGGAAATTCTAGGTCTTATGACTGCTGCATCGGACGCGATCCCCTTTGCTCGTTTTCACATGCGACCTCTTCAGCTCTGTATGCTGAACCAGTGGTGCAGGGATTACACAAAGATATCTCAATTAATATCTTTAAAACCGATTGTACGACACTCTCTGTCGTGGTGGACAGATCATCATCGTTTAGTTCAGGGGGCTTCTTTTGTTCTTCCGACCTGGACTGTAATTTCAACAGATGCAAGTCTTACAGGTTGGGGAGCTGTGTGGGGGTCTCTGACAGCACAAGGGGTTTGGGAATCTCAGGAGGTGAGATTACCGATCAATATTTTGGAACTCCGTGCAATTTTCAGAGCTCTTCAGTCATGGCCTCTTCTAAAGAGAGAATCGTTAATTTGTTTTCAGACAGACAATGTCACAACTGTGGCATACATCAATCATCAAGGAGAGACTCACAGTCCTCTGGCTATGAAAGAAGTATCTCGAATTCTGGTATGGGCGGAATCCAGCTCCTGTCTAGTTTCTGCGGTTCATATCCCAGGTATAGACAATTGGGAAGCGGATTATCTCAGTCGCCAAACGTTACATCCGGGCGAATGGTCTCTTCACCCAGAGGTATTTCTTCAGATTGTTCAAATGTGGGGACTTCCAGAAATAGATCTGATGGCCTCTCATCTAAACAAGAAACTTCCCAGGTATCTGTCCAGATCCAGGGATCCTCAAGCGGAAGCAGTGGATGCATTGTCACTTCCTTGGAAGTATCATCCTGCCTATATCTTTCCGCCTCTAGTTCTTCTTCCAAGAGTAATCTCCAAGATTCTGAAGGAATGCTCATTTGTTCTGCTGGTGGCTCCAGCATGGCCTCACAGGTTTTGGTATGCGGATCTTGTCCGGATGGCCTCTTGCAAACCGTGGACTCTTCTGTTAAGACCAGACCTTCTGTTGCAAGGTCCTTTTTTCCATCAGGATCTCAAATCCTTAAATTTAAAGGTATGGTGATTGAACGCTTGATTCTTAGTCAAAGAGGTTTCTCTGACTCTGTGATTAATACTATGTTACAGGCTCGTAAATCCGTATCTAGGGAGATATATTATAGAGTCCTGGCATTCTTTTAGAATTCCGAGAATTTTACAGTTTCTTCAGGATGGTTTGGATAAAGGTTTGTCTGCAAGTTCCTTGAAAGGACAAATCTCTGCTCTTTCTGTTCTTTTTCACAGAAAGATTGCTAATCTTCCGGATATTCATTGTTTTGTACAAGCTTTGGTTCGTATAAAACCTGTCATTAAGTCAATTTCTCCTCCTTGGAGTTTGAACTTGGTTCTGGGGGCTCTTCAAGCTCCTCCGTTTGAACCCATGCATTCATTGGACATTAAATTACTTTCTTGGAAAGTTTTGTTCCTTTTGGCCATCTCTTCTGCCAGAAGAGTTTCTGAATTATCTACTCTTTCTTGTGAGTCTCCTTTTCTGATTTTTCACCAGGATAAGGCGGTGTTGCGAACTTCTTTTAAATTTTTACCTAAGGTTGTGAATTCCAACAACATTAGTAGAGAAATTGTGGTTCCTTCATTGTGTCCTAATCCTAAGAATTCTAAGGAGAGATCATTGCATTCTTTGGATGTAGTTAGAGCTTTGAAATATTATGTTGAATTTCCGAAAGACTTCTATTCTATTTGTTATCTTTTCCGGTTCTAGGAAAGGTCAGAAGGCCTCTGCCATTTCTTTGGCATCTTGGTTGAAATCTTTAATTCATCATGCTTATGTCGAGTCGGGTAAAACTCCGCCTCAAAGGATTACAGCTCATTCTACTAGGTCAGTTTCTACTTCCTGGGCGTTTAGGAATGAAGCTTCGGTTGATCAGATTTGTAAAGCAGCAACTTGGTCTTCTTTACATACTTTTACTAAATTCTACCATTTTGATGTGTTTTCTTCTTCTGAAGCTGTTTTTGGTAGAAAAGTACTTCAGGCAGCTGTTTCAGTTTGAATCTTCTGCTTATATTTTCAGTTTTTTTCTTTATAAGATTTAAACTTTATTTTTGGGTGTGGATTTTTTTCAGCGGAATTGGCTGTCTTTATTTTATCCCTCCCTCTCTAGTGACTCTTGCGTGGAAGATCCACATCTTGGGTAGTCATTATCCCATACGTCACTAGCTCATGGACTCTTGCTAATTACATGAAAGAAAACATAATTTATGTAAGAACTTACCTGATAAATTCATTTCTTTCATATTAGCAAGAGTCCATGAGGCTCACCCTTTTTTGATGTGGTTATGATTTTTTTTGTATAAAGCACAATTATTCCAATTCCTTATATTTTTGCTTCGCACTTTTTTCTTATCACCCCACTTCTTGGCTATTCATTAAACTGATTTGTGGGTGTGGTGAGGGGTGTATTTATAGGCATTTTGAGGTTTGGGAAACTTTGCCCCTCCTGGTAGGAATGTATATCCCATACGTCACTAGCTCATGGACTCTTGCTAATATGAAAGAAATGAATTTATCAGGTAAGTTCTTACATCAATTATGTTTTTTCAGCGGAATTGGCTGTCTTTATTTTTATCCCTCCCTCTCTAGCGACTCTTGCGTGGAGTTCCACATCTTGGGTATTTGCTATCCCATACGTCACTTGCTCATGGACTCTGGCCAATTATATGAAAGAAAACATAATTTATGTAAGAATTTACCCGATAAATTCATTTCTTTCATATTGGCAAGAGTCCATGAGGCCCACCCTTTTTATGGTGGTTATGATTTTTTTGTATAAAGCACAATTATTCCAATTCCTCTTCGATGCTTTCACTCCTTTCTTATCACCCCACTTCTTGGCTATTCGTTAAACTGACTTGTGGGTGTGGTGGGGGTGTATTTATAGGCATTTTGAGGTGTGGGAAACTTTGCCCCTCCTGGAAGAAATGTATATCCCATACGTCACTAGCTCATGGACTCTTGCCAATATGAAAGAAATAAATTTATCAGGTAAATTCTTACATAAATTATGTATTTAGAAGCATCCGGATTTAGTATATTTTCTTATCAAATCAACTCTTTGCTAATTTGAAGTATATGGGCTGGTACTCTCATAGGGTTGATTCATTCAGATTAAAAGAAGTGTGTAATGTGACTCGCAGAAAGGGGACAAAGTTATTCTGTTCGTTTAACCCCGATGGGTAAACAGAGTTTTTAGTAAAAATATCCATTTACTTTCTGAACGTAATAGTGCTGTTTCTAGGTTACCACCTCTTATACCTAGGTTGATTTTTTGTAAACCAAAACATTGAAGGTCTGATTGTTTTGATTTGTGCATTATGAGAAAATGTCTAGCGACAGAGGTAATTGTTTTGCCTGTATTAATATCTTTTTGAGCGTTCTTGATATTTCTCAGATGTTCCTGTAATCTGACTCTTATTTTTCTAGTGGTCATACCCACATAGATTTTTTATCACATTTGCATTGAAGAGCATAAACTACCCCTTGAGTTTGACCATTAATGTGGGCATTGATTTTATGTGTTTTGCCAAATCTGTCAGTAATTGCATTCCTTTTTTGCAATAAATTCATCCTTACCCACTTTCATTATATTACTTATCAATACCTCGAGCTTGTTTCGCGTATTTAGATAGATTAGCTGATGTCTCCGTAGGAGGATGTTGTTGACATTCTAGAGATACGCTGTCATAGTGACGTCAGACAAGGGGCGTAATCTGTGTCTCACAACGCAATATTAACTTGACTCCAGCACAATGTGCGCTCACCCTTTGAGAAAGCTGTGTAAATGGCGAAACATGTTATGGCACTAGTGAGGAGTCTGGAAGCTCCTGTGTTTGTTAGGGCATGCAGAGAGGATTAAATTATGTTTAACAGCTATTGTAATCTTTAATATACCTTAGACTGTGTACCTTGATTTAGCGGTGAGTGCACCAAGACCTATGAGAGCTCCAATATTTATTTGACATACAATGGAGTTTAACTGTTCCTAGCTTAACTCTCGTGGTGCCGCCACTCGTGTATATATATATATATATATATATATATATATATATTTCAATAGTGTGTGACTTAATTAATGCAAACAGAGAGTGCACTGTGGAAGTCTATTCGATCTCCGATATTTGTCTGAATGAAATGGAGTGAAATTATTTGTAGCTCAGCGCTCCTTTTGTTTTTGCATATATACAGTGCATATGTAATTCAGTATGTGATACGATTTAAATAGATACTTGATTTGTCGCATATTTAACTAACTGATTCCATTGCTTGGCTGTCTGCAGCAGACTGACATTGCCACACTTTTTATCTATTCATGAGTCTTATGCAGACACGGGGTATTAATTCAGTAATCACTGCAACTATATATTAACATTACCCTTTATATGCTGCATAAGCTACAGGCATATGTTATATCCTTGAAGTCAGTATAAATAACTAGTGACGTGTGTGCAACTAACTTGAGTCTACTATTAGTGCCAAAACCAGACATTATTATTTGGTCTGTATTTATACCTTGAACTAGAGTAATCACTCTTAACTACAAGCTGTAGCCAAGTGATAGATTATTTAGCTGCGCTATCCTAAGATAGCCTAATGTGTGTAGTATACTAATATCTAAATGATCCTAGGTAAGCACAACTAGATATTGTATATAAAGATATATTTAATACAATGCAATAACACAGTGATGACAAAAATAAAAGAAGAATAATAATACAGATAAAATCAATGCAAGCATATAGTGGTTAGGACATTCAGATAAATATAATAAGCAGATGTTCTAAAACTTGTCGAGGCAAAGCATACAAAGTATTAAAACATACAAACAAGACCAATGAGATGGTATTAGTAAAACGATATGGCTCCAATGGAATATGGTATATTATGGCATATGAGGCAAGCCGTATTAGTGAAGCAGAGGACAAGCGTGTTTAGCAAACACAAGCGATGTTAGCAAGGTTAGCGATTCCAAGGTTGCAGAGTTGGCAAAACTGCAGAATGGAGGCGAGAAGAAAGGACAAGAAAGATCCTTTTACAAACATAAAACAAGTTCAATTTGCAAGGTGTTTACTAATGCTTACACCGGAAGCCAAATGATGATCCCCTGTGTTTGTTGTCAGTCCAGGCGGCAACTTTCAAGCGATCCTATGCTTTCCTGCATAGGATCTTTCTTGTCCTTTCTTCTCGTCTCCATTCTGCAGTTTTGCCAACTCTGCAACCTTGGAATCGCTAACCTTGCTAACATCGCTTGTGTTTGCTAAACACGCTTGTCCTCTGCTTCACTAATACGGCTTGCCTCATATGCCATAATATACCATATTCCATTGGAGCCATATCGTTTTACTAATACCATCTCATTGGTCTTGTTTGTATGTTTTAATACTTTGTATGCTTTGCCTCGACAAGTTTTAGAACATCTGCTTATTATATTTATCTGAATGTCCTAACCACTATATGCTTGCATTGTTTTTATCTGTATTATTATTATTCTTTTATTTTTGTCATCACTGTGTTATTGCATTGTATTAAATATATCTTTATATACAATATCTAGTTGTGCTTACCTAGGATCATTTAGATATTAGTATACTACACACATTAGGCTATCTTAGGATAGCGCGGCTAAATAATCTATCACTTGGCTACAGCTTGTAGTTAGAGTGATTACTCTAGTTCATATTATTTTGTATTAAGGAGTTTGGGGATTCCTTATATTTATTTTTAGCTGCTTTGTGTAAATACTCACAGCGCAGAGGCTATTTTTCTATACCACTTTTGCTGTATTTATACCTTACAATAACTGGCATTACAAGCAGTTGCATATCAGAGATTTGATACTTTTGTATCCACCTACATCATACTTATGTGGCTATTTTCAAAGTATTTATATTTGGATACATTGCACCAAATATAGGTAACACTGTTACCCTACTTGGGAAATTATCCCAATATGAGCACTTTATTCAGCCTATGTTTACACCAATCACACTGATACTCTCACACACATATTGTGGCCTTTAATTAGACATCCAAATCCTGTATTTGGTCCACATTCTGGTACTATTTAACCAGAATCCTCTCTAGCTTTATATTTTAATTGCACATCCCAGTATTTAAAATTTCCTGTTAGTTGCGTTTTTCAATAAAAGGTATGTTTTAAATTGATTAAATTATCCCTTGGCCCAGATTGTATCCATATACCAGTCATGATTTAATTATGTATCTGCATTGAGTGCTCTATATGTATTCTTGAATGGTTGTTGTATCCATTCTTTAATTGTCTTAGTATACTTAATACACAGCACCTTCCGCCCTATTACCTGATAAGCTAAATGGCTATTATTCTATATAGGGTGCAGTCACTTCATCACCAGGTAGTGCCATTGGATTCCCCTCTCTCCCTCCAGTGAATACTCTGCCCACAATCATGCCAGAAAAAGAGAGCTGTATAGAAGTATCACAGAAACTATTACTCCACCGGTTATAAATATGCGGGAGGCACAAAAGCTATCCTTGTTATGCAGTCATATAGACCTAATCACTCTCCTCTCCGTTCATCCGGCATCCCACTCTGCAGTAAGGGCAGACACATGACTCCGCTTGTCCAATAAGCTCCTCAGAATCATGGAGAAACGAGCTACTCAATTAACACGGGATCCAAGAGCCAAAAGCCTGTCACTGCAACCCGGTATGAAAGATGCAGGTAACAAAGAGTTTCTTGAGCAGAGAAGTAATAAAAAGTAATCATTTAATCCAACATTGGTTAAAATACATCCAAGGGTCACAAAGGCAGTATGCTGCAAGATCTGCTAACATGTTTCAGCTATTCAGCCATAATCATAGCTATGGATCATACACCTGTTCACCTATTTAAGAACACAAGTCTAACATGATTGGTTAAAAGAAAAACACTGCAATTTAATGCCTATTTGAATTTAAAGTAATATTCACACTCCAAATGCCTAAATGTAACTTAAAATGGGACATAGAATACAACATAGGGGACAAATGGCTAATCATGTTTGGAGAAAAAGTAAGTCTTCCAAACTGAGGCTATATGGGAGACTAGCCCTCGATGAGCTTAAAACCAGGGAAGATATAGTTATATGCTTGGCTGACAAGGGCGCAATAATAGTCGTGATGAATAGGAAAGACTATATAAATGAAGCCTTACGCCAGCTACAGGATACAAATAACTACTCTTGTTTACACTCTGATCTCCCCAAATTTATTAGAAGGAACTTCTCCTTATCTTGGATGATGGTTTGGAAAATGGGCTTTTTGATCAAATAACATTTGAATTCCTATATATGGAGAATCCGGAAGTGCCCATTTTCCACCATTTTCCCAAGGTACATAAAACGCTGACTAATATAAAGAGATGCCCAATAGTCAGAATACTTATCAGAACATTTATCCAATGGCTAGACAGTATCTTACAGCCGTTTGTGACATCCTTACACAGCCACTTGAAGGACACTAAACATGTCATCAATTTAATGGAAACATTAAAAGGGACATCAACAGTTTTAAATATGCAACCATAGATGTTGTAGCTTTATATTCCTCAATTCTACACAGAGAGGGTTTGGAAGTAATTTTTTTTTTTTCTTAAATTGCATTCTGATTATTCCCAAGAATTTCAAAGCTATATACTGATCATCACCCGGTTCTAACTAACACAACTATTTCAGTTTCGAGGGTTTTTTTTACCTCCAAAGATGTGGGACAGCATTGGGGGTTACGTTTGCCCCTCCTACGCAAACCTTTTTATGGCATTGTGGGAGCTGTTCCACATCTATGGTGATGAGAACCCCTTCAAACATTTAGTCCATTTTTATGGGCACTATGTAGATGACCTATTACTTATCTGGCAAATCACATTGGGTTGAAATTCACTCATGAATTAAAAGAGAATAAGATAAAAAAAATTTGGATATTACACTACTAGGGACAGAAAGAGGTAATATTGTTACTGATATCTATAGAAAAACCTTGGCAGGTAATGCTACATGCTCAAAGTTATCAGCCAAGGCATGTTCCTATAGTGGTGGTAAAGGGCCAATTTGTCAGAGTTAAAAGAAACTGTACACAAGCCAAGACCTATAAGGAACAGTCAGCTGACCTGAAAATACAACTCACACAAAGAGGCTATAATGACATTACAATAGACAAAGCAGAAAGACAAGTAGCCAGTACAAACATAAGCAGTTTTCTTCAGAACTAAACTGCAAAAAGGAATGACATAAGGGACAGTTTCAAAGGGGTAATGTTTGTGACGGACTTTAGCAGACAGTATACACAGGTCTGCAAAATAGTTAAAAAAACATTTTGGCATTTTAGCTGCAGATGACAAATTGGTAGATTGTGTGAGAAATGGACTAAGATGTTCATATAGAAGGTCCAAAACTCTGGGTAATGTTCTCTCCCCTTCAAGTTTACCTGAATTTAAAAAGCCTGCCAGTTCATGGCTATTGCACAAAGGGCTATGTGGACAAAAATGCTCTGTGTGTGAGTTTATAACGGTTTCAGACAACTTCAAATCAGAAGTGACAGGAGGATTTTTTCCCCCATAAACAGCTGTTTCAAGTGCACATCTAGCTACGTGATATATGGTTTATAGTTATGTCGCAAACATAAAAATTTGGGAACGGGAACTTCCGCAAAAGTTCGCGAACCGGGCGAACCACCATAGACTAAAATGGGCAGGCGAATTTTAAAACCCACAGGGAATCTTTCTAGCCACAATAGTGATGGAAAAGTTGTTTCAAGGGGACTAACACCTGGACTGTGGCGTGCCGGAGGGGGATCCATGGCAAAACTCCCATGGAAAATTACATAGTTGATGCAGAGTCTGGTTTTAATCCATAAAGGGCATAAATCACCTAACATTCCTAAATTGTTTGGAATAACGTGCTTTAAAACATCAGGTATGATGTTGTATCGATCAGGTAGTTTAAGGGTTACGCACGCTTCACAGTGACAGACCAAACTCCTGCAGCAGGTACAACATCATCATCATCACACCATACGTCCATGTGTGTAATATGCTGCCTGACTGAGACATATCCCTGTTATCTACATCATCTGGCAATAATGGTTGCGCATCACTCATTTCTTCCAACTGATGTGTAAATAACTCCTCTGACAGATCAAGTGAAGCGGCTGTGGTGCTAGTGTTGGTGGTGGCGGCAGGCGGCGAGTGGTAACTTGAGAGGTGCCCGAAGCTAAGCTGGAGGAGGATGGTGTGTGAAGGTTCCGAGTGGAAGCTGTAGAAGATTGGGGTCCTGTGTTAGCCAGTCAACTATGTCCTCAGAACTTTTCAAGTTCAGGGTACATGGCCTCTAAACACTGGGCATTATTCTAGGGCCAAAGGGAATCACAGCACCACAACCACGACGGCCCCTGCGGGTTGGCCTGCCTCTGCCTGTCATTTTTTTTCCGATTAGTGGTACTATGCGTGCAAGCTACTGTGACAACAGATATGAGTGGCACTGTACACTGGCAGAAGTTGGCAGAGTAGACGCTGTAGGCCTGACACACACGCTTGCAGACAACTAACTGCTATTCAATCTATTACAGTCAAAATTGTATATTTTTTTTACTGTACACTACTGTTACACCAGATATGAGTTGCACTGGTGTGACACTGTGCCCTGGCAGGCCCTGAAAAATCTGTTACACATCTACAACCACCAAAAACAACCATGCTTGAATAGTTTCTAAATTTTGTCCTGAGTTTAGAAATACCCAATGTTAACATGTTCTTTGCTTTTTTTGCAAGTTATAGGGAAATAAATACAAGAAGCACTTTGCTATTTCAAAACCACTTTTTTTCAAAATGAACGCTAGTTACATTGGAACCCTGATATCTGTCAGGAATACCTGAATACCCCTTGACATGTATATATTTTTTTTAGAAGACATCCCAAAGTATTGATCTAAGCCCATTTTGGTATATTTCATGCCACCATTTCACCGCCAAATGCGATCAAATAAAAAAAAACTGTTCACTTTTTCACAAACTTTAGGTTTCTCACAGAAATTATTTACAAACATCTTATGCAATTATGGCATAAATGGTTGTAAATGCTTCTCTGGGATCCCCTTTGTTCAGAAATAGCAGACATATATGACTTTGGCATTGCTTTCTGGTAATTAAAAGGCCGCTAAATGCTACTGCGCATCACATGTGTATTATGGCTAGCAGTGAAGGGGTTAATTAGGTAGTTTGTAGGGAGCTTGCAGGGTTAATTTTAGCTTTAGTGTAGAGATCAGCCTCCCACCTGACACATCAGACCCCCTGATTCCTCCCAAACAGCTCCCTTCCCTCCCCCACTCCACAATTGTCCCTGCCATCTTATGTACTGGCAGAAAGTCTGCCAGTACTAAAATAAAAGGTTTTAAAAAAATAATATTTTTTTTTTAGCAGATTTACATATGCTGTGGTGTAGCAGCCCCCCTTAGCCCCCAACCTCCCTGATCCCCCCCAAAACAGCTCTCTAACCCTCCCCATCTGCCTTATTGGATGCAAAAAAAAGTAGTTTTTTCTGGGGGGGGTTTTCTGTAGTTTAGTTTCCCCCCCACACAGACCAACCCCCACCACCTGCCTGATCTTTTTTTTTTTTTAGTTTTTATTCCTTTTTTTAAAAAAATTTACACCAACTTTTTCTGTAGTGCAGCGGTTCCCACCCGCTCCCTCCCTGTGCACGCGCCTGCCCCCGCCCTCCCGTGCACGAGCGCGCATCTGTGCGCATCCCCGCCCATGATCCCGCCCCCCTCCACTGACTGCTATTATTTCACAGTCAAATTTCTAGTTTTTTTTATTAACCCCTTAAGGACCAAGGCCATTTTTCAATTTCTTTCCATTAAGGACCAGGGCTATTTTTACATTTCTGCTGTGTTTGTGTTTAGCTGTAATTTTCCTCTTACTCATTTACTGTACCCACACATATTATATACCGTTTTTCTCGCCACTAAATGGACTTTCTAAAGATACCATTATTTTCATCATATCTTATAATTTATTATTAAAAATTTCTTTCATGTAATTAGCAAGAGTCCATGAGCTAGTGACGTATGGGATATACATTCCTACCAGGAGGGGCAAAGTTTCCCAAACCTCAAAATGCCTATAAATACACCCCTCACCACACCCACAAATCAGTTTTTACAAACTTTGCCTCCCTTGGAGGTGGTGAAGTAAGTTTGTGCTAGATTCTACGTTGATATGCGCTTCGCAGCAGGCTGGAGCCCGGTTTTCCTCTCAGTGTGCAGTGAATGTCAGAGGGATGTGAAGAGAGTATTGCCTATTTGAATTCAATGATCTTCTTCTACGGGGTCTATTTCATAGGTTCATAGGTTCTCTGTTATCGGTCGTAGAGATTCATCTCTTACCTCCCTTTTCAGATCGACGATATACTCTTATATATACCATTACCTCTACTGATTCTCGTTTCAGTACTGGTTTGGCTTTCTACTACATGTAGATGAGTGTCCTGGGGTAAGTAAGTCTTATTTTGTGACACTCTAAGCTATGGTTGGGCACTTTTTTATAAAGTTCTAAATATATGTGTTTAAACATTTATTTGCCTTGATTCAGGATGTTCAACGTTCCTTATTTCAGACAGTCAGTTTCATATTTGGGATAATGCATATGAATACCTTAAAATTTGACTTTTTTCCTGTAGGCTGTTAGGCTCGTGGGGGCTGAAAATGTTTCATTTTATTGTGTCATTCTTGGCGCAGACTTTTTTGGCGCAAAAATTTTATGTCACTTCCGGCGTCATACGTGTCGCCGGTAGTTGCGTCATTTTTTTGACGTTTTTGCGCCAAAAGTGTTGGCGTTACCGGATGTGGCGTCATTTTTGGCGCCAAAAGCATTTAGGCGCCAAATAATGTGGGCGTCTTTTTTGGCGCTAAAAAATTTGGGCGTCATTATTGTCTCCACATTATTTAAGTCTCATTGTTTATTTGCTTCTGGTTGCTAGAAGCTTGTTCATTGGCATTTTTTCCCATTCCTGAAACTGTCATTTAAGGAATTTGATAATTTTGCTTTATATGTTTTTTTTTCTATTACATATTGCAAGATGTCTCAGATTGACCCTGAGTCAGAAGCTACTTCTGGAAAATCGCGGCCTGATGTTGGATCTACCAAAGTTAAGTGTATTTGTTGTAAACTTGTGGTAACTGTTCCTCCGGCTGTTGTTTGTGATGAATGTCATGACAAACTTTCTAATGCAGATAATATTTCCTTTAGTAATGTTCCATTACCTGTTGCTGTTCCATCAACATCTAATATTCAGGGTGTTCCTGTTAACATAAGAGATTTTGTTTCTAAATCTATTAAGAAGGCTATGTCTGTTATTCCTCCTTCCAGTAAACGTAAAAGGTCTTAAAACTTCTCATGTTTCAGATGACTTTTTAAACAAACATCATCATTCTGATTCTGTTTCTGATACTGATTTTTCTGGTTCAGAGGGTTCTGTTTCAGAGATTGATACTGATAAATCTTCTTATTTATTTAAAATGGAATTTATTCGTTCTTTACTTAAAGAAGTCTTAATTGCATTAGAAATAGAGGAGTCTGGTCCTCTTGATACTAAATCTAAATGTTTGAATACGGTTTTTAAACCCCCTGTAGTTATTCTGGAGGTTTTTCCTGTCCCTGATGCTATTTCTGAAGTAATTTCCAGGGAATGGAATAATCTGGGTAATTAATTTACTCCTTCTAAAAGGTTTAAGCAATTATATCCTGTGCCATCTGACAGATTAGAGTTTTGGGACAAAATCCCTAAGGTTGATTGGGCTATCTCTACTCTTGCTAAACGTACTACTATTCCTACGGCAGATAGTACTTCTTTTAAGGATCATTTAGATAGGAAAATTGAATCCTTTCTAAGAAAAGCTTACTTATGTTCAGGTAATCTTCTTAGACCTGCTATATCTTTGGCGGAACTTTCTGGTTAGAAGCTTTAGCTCAACAAGTAACAGATCATAATACTCATAGCATCGTTAATCTTCTTCAACATGCTAATAACTTTATTTGTGATGCCATCTTTGATATCATTAGGGTTGATGTCAGGTATATGTCTTTAGCTATTTTAGCTAGAAGAGCTTTATGGCTTAAAACTTGGAATATGTCTTCTAAGTCAACTTTGCTTTCCCTTTCTTTCCAGGGTAATAAATTGTTTGGTTCACAGTTGGATTCTATTATTTCAACTGTTACTGGGGGGAAAGGAACTTTTTTACCACAGGATAAAAAATCTAAAGGTAAATTTAGGTCCGCTAATCGTTTTCGTTCCTTTCGTCATAATAAGGAACGAAAGCCTGATCCTTCCCCTACAGGAACAGTATCAGTTTGGAAACCATCTCCAGTCTGGAATAAATCCAAGCCTTTTAGAAAGCCAAAGCCAGCTCCCAAGTCCACATGAAGGTGCGGCCCTCATTCCAGCCCAGCTGGTAGGGGGCAGATTACATTTTTTCAAAGACATTTGGATCAATTCGATTCACAATCTTTGGATTCAGAACATTGTTTCTCAAGGGTACAGAATAGGCTTCAAGATAAGGCCTCCTGCAAGAAGATTTTTTCTTTCCCATGTCCCAATAAATCTAGTGAAGGCTCAAGCATTTCTGAAATGTGTTTCAGATCTAGAGTTGGCTGGAGTAATTGTGCCAGTTCCAGTTCTGGAACAGGTCATGGGGTTTTACTCAAATCTCTTCATTGTACCAAAGAAGGAGAATTCCTTCAGACCAGTTCTGGATTTAAAAATATTGAATCGTTATGTAAGGATACCAACATTCAAAATAGTAACTATAAGGACTATTCTGCCTTTTGTTCAGCAAGGGCATTATATGTCCACAATCGATTTACAAGATGCATATCTGCATATTCCGATTCATCCAGATCACTATCAGTTTCTGAGATTCTCTTTCCTAGACAAGCATTACCAGTTTGTGGCTCTGCCGTTTGGCCTAGCAACAGCTCCAAGGATTTTTTCAAAGGTTCTCGGTGCCCTTCTATCTGTAATCAGCGAACAGGGTATTGTGGTATTTCCTTATTTGGACGATATCTTGGTACTTGCTCAGTCTTCACTTTTAGCAGAATCTCATACGAATCAACTTGTATCGTCTCTTCGAGAACATGGTTGGAGGATCAATTTACCAAAGAGTTTGTTGATTCCTCAGACAAGGGTAACCTTTTTAGGTTTCCAGATAGATTCAGTGTCCATGACTCTGTCGCTGACGGACAAAAGACGTCTGAAATTGGTTTCAACTTGTTGAAACCTTCAGTCTCAATCATTCCCTTCGGTAGCCTTATGCATGGAAATTCTAGGTCTTATGACTGCTGCATTGGACGCGATCCCCTTTGCTCGTTTTCACATGCGACCTCTTCAGCTCTGTATGCTGAACCAGTGGTGCAGGGATTATACAAAGATATCGCAATTAATATCTTTAAAACCGATTGTACAACACTCTCTGACGTGGTGGACAGACCATCATCGTTTAGTTCAGGGGGCTTCTTTTGTTCTTCCGACCTGGACTGTGATCTCAACAGATGCAAGTCTGACAGGTTGGGGAGCTGTATGGGGATCTCTGACAGCACAAGGGGTTTGGGAATCTCAGGAGGCGAGATTACCAATCAACATTTTGGAACTCCATGCGATTTTCAGAGCTCTTCAGTCGTGGCCTCTTCTAAAGAGAGAGTCATTCATTTGTTTTCAGACGGACAATGTCACAACCGTGGCATATGTCAATCATCAAGGAGGGACTCACAGTCCTCTGGCTATGAAAGAAGTATCTCGAATACTTGTTTGGGCGGAATCCAGCTCCTGTCTAATTTCTGCGGTTCATATCCCAGGTGTAGACAATTGGGAAGTGGATTATCTCAGTCGCCAAACATTACATCCGGGCGAATGGTCTCTTCACCCAGAGGTATTTCTTCAGATTGTTCAAATGTGGGGACTTCCAGAAATAGATCTGATGGCTTCTCATCTAAACAAGAAGCTTCCAAGGTATCTGTCCAGATCCAGGGATCCTTAGGCGGAAGCAGTGGATGCATTGTCACTTCCTTGGAAGTATCATCCTGCCTATATCTTTCAGCCTCTAGTTCTTCTTCCAAAAGTGATTTCCAAGATTCTAAAGGAGCGTTCGTCTGTTCTGCTGGTGGCTCCAGCATGGCCTCACAGGTTTTGGTATGCGGATCTTGTCCGGATGGCTACTTGCCAACCGTGGACTCTTCCGTTAAGACCAGACCTTCTATCGCAAGGTCCTTTTTTCCATCAGGATCTCAAATCCTTAAATTTGAAGGTATGGAGATTGAACGCCTGATTCTCAGTCATAGAGGTTTCTCTGACTCCGTAATCAATACTATGTTACAGGCTCGTAAATCTGTATCTAGGAAGATATATTATCGAGTCTGGAAGACTTACATTTCTTGGTGTTCTTCTCATCATTTTTCCTGGCATTCTTTTAGAATTCCTAGAATTTTACAGTTTCTTCAGGATGGTTTGGATAAGGGTTTGTCTGCAAGTTCCTTGAAAGGACAAATCTCTGCTCTTTCTGTTCTTTTTCACAGAAAGATTGCTAATCTTCCTGATATTCATTGTTTTGTACAAGCTTTGGTTCGTATAAAACCTGTCATTAAGTCAATCTTTCCTCCTTGGAGTTTGAATTTGGTTCTGGGGGCTCTTCAAGCTCCTCCGTTTGAACCTATGCATTTGCTGGATATTAAATTACTTTCTTGGAAAGTTTTGTTTCTTTTGGCCATCTCTTCTGCTAGAAGAGTTTCTGAATTATCTGCTCTTTCTTGTGAGTCTCCTTTTCTGATTTTTCATCAGGATAAGGCGGTTTTGCGAACTTCATTTAAATTTTTACCTAAGGTTGTGAATTCTAACAACATTAGTAGAGAAATTGTAGTTCCTTCATTGTGTCCTAATCCTAAGAACTCTAAGGAAAGATTGTTGCATTCTTTGGATGTAGTTAGAGCTTTGAAATATTATGTTGAAGCTACTAAAGATTTCCTAAAGACTTCTAGTCTATTTGTTATCTTTTCTGGTTCTAGGAAAGGTCAGAAGGCTTCTGCCATTTCTTTGGCATCGTGGTTAAAGTCTTTGATTCATCATGCTTATGTTGAGTCGGGTAGAACTCCGCCTCAACGGATTACAGCTCATTCGACTAGGTCAGTCTCTACTTCCTGGGCATTTAGGAATGAAGCTTCGGTTGATCAGATTTGCAAGGCAGCAACTTGGTCTTCTTTGCATACTTTTACTAAATTCTACCATTTTGATGTGTTTTCTTCTTCAGAAGCAGTCTTTGGTAGAAAAGTACTTCAGGCAGCTGTTTCAGTTTGATTCTTCTGCTTATAATTTCAGTTTTTTTCATTATAAGATTAAGACTTTGTTTTGGGTGTGGATTATTTTTCAGCGGAATTGGCTGTCTTTATTTTATCCCTCCCTCTCTAGTGACTCTTGCGTGGAAGATCCACATCTTGGGTATTCATTATCCCATACGTCACTAGCTCATGGACTCTTGCTAATTACATGAAAGAAAACATAATTTATGTAAAAACTTACCTGATAAATTCATTTCTTTCATATTAGCAAGAGTCCATGAGGCCCACCCCTTTTTTGTGGTGGGTATGATTTTTTTGTATAAAGCACAATTAATCCAATTCCTTATTTTTTATGCTTTCGCACTTTTTTCTTATCACCCCACTTCTTGGCTATTCGTTAAACTGATTTGTGGGTGTGGTGAGGGGTGTATTTATAGGCATTTTGAGGTTTGGAAACTTTGCCCCTCCTGGTAGGAATGTATATCCCATACGTCACTAGCTCATGGACTCTTGCTAATATGAAAGAAATGAATTTATCAGGTAAGTTCTTACATAAATTATGTTATCATAAAATATGAGGAAAAAAATGGAAAAAAACACACTTTTTCTAACTTTGACCCCCAAAATCTGTTACAAATCTACAACCACCAAAAAACAACCATGCTAAATAGTTTCTAAATTTTGTCCTGAGTTTATAAATACCCAATGTTAACATGTTCTTTGCTTTTTTTTGCAAGTTATAGGGAAATAAATACAAGAAGCACTTTGCTATTTCAAAACCACTTTTTTTCAAAATGAGCGCTAGTTACATTGGAACCCTGATATCTGTCAGGAATACCTGAGTATCCCTTGACATGTATATATTTTTTTTTAGAAGACATCCCAAAGTATTGATCTAGGCCCATTTTGGTATATTTAATGCCACCATTTCACCGCCAAATGCGATCAAATAAAAAAAAATTGTTCACTTTTTCACAAACTTTAGGTTTCTCACAGAAATTATTTACAAACAACTTATGCAATTATGGCATAAATGGTTGTAAATGATTCTCTGGGATCCCCTTTGTTCAGAAATAGCAGACTTTTATGGCTTTGACATTGCTTTTTGGTAATTAGAAGGCTGCTAAATGCCACTGCGCACCACACATGTTTTATGCCCAGCTGTGAAGAGGTTAATGTAGGCAGCTTGTATAGTTAATTTTAGCTTAAGTGTAGTGTAGTAGCAGTGACGTGCAGTCATTAGAGGCAGGTGAGGCAGTGCTTCACCTGTCCTAATGACTAAAAACATTTATTTTTAGAATTATTATTATTTAAAAAAAAAAAAAAATGTTTATTTTTTTTCCACCCCCCCCTGGTCCGGCATACATGGTATCATCCATGTTGCGTAATAGAAGGTAGGCAGCGAGCTGGTCCGCTGTCCTCCATCCATTGCACAACATGCCTGCCTGAGCCACAACTGAGCCAGCGCCACCCACTGGTGCCTAAAAGCTGAACCCATATGCTCCCATTTGAGGCTGCTCTTCTAGCAGCCTTGGGGAGCCAAACAGCAGCAGTCTTGTCAGTCATGTCACGTGACTGCTGACGATGCGGAGCAGTGTGCGGAAGTGCTGGAGGGAACCTTGGAGCCCTCAGCTGAGACACGTGGACAGTGCACTGTGAGAAGCCAGGCTGCTGGAAGGAAGATCCAACGCAATCAGTGTCAAGCAGCCAAGGAGTGAGCCGCACCCGCTGAGGACCGTTACTTTTTGGTATTGGGTAAGTAATCTATTCTACTACTTTTTTTTTTCCACACTGTTTTATTCTGATGAGCCGGCCACCGCCTGAGAGAGTAAGTTACACAACCCACTACCACTTGCACACTAGTGAGTCTAGGTACATTGCTGTATGATTTAATATTTGTGCATGCTGATATGTTTGTGCGCGGTCACATACAGTGTATGAGTTTATATTATCAAATGATCTTATTGATCTCCACTGCTTTTACATTTTATTCCATCGTGATTTGCTATTTTATAACTACCTATAGCCTGAGTGGCTTTGACAAAGCAGCAGAAGGCGTGAAATATTCCTGTATGCTATATGTATGATGTATTATTTATTTATGCTGATAGTCATGTGTGTGCGCGGTCACATACGCTGTATGTGTTTATACAGTCCCAACATGCATTGCCGGGGCACTTATTAGACATATGTGAAAATATGTGCTCCTCATATTATCAATGCTGCAATGCTGCTAAACAAGCTTTTGTAAATATTTTCCTAACCCCTCTGGTATGCAAGGGGTTACAGCTATTAGCTATATAGCTGTTAGACATGTCTGCTCCTATGTATTTGTCAGTGAATATGGCAGCACATGGGTGAGATCTGTTCTTTGGATATGGGCATATTATCTGTTTGCTTGGTACTTGAAGGGTGCCTCAGCCTTTGTTTACTGGATGTAATCCCCTTATAACCTGCCATTAGCAGAAACTGCACAACCGGGGGAAAGATGTTTGCTGTGAGGTGGGAGTTGACCATTCATTTAAGAAGGTGGTTTTAACATTGGAACTTTATGTGTTTTGGCTTTGCACATGACAATGCTGCTGAAAGGAGGGCAATGCTTTGGGGCTCTTGAAGGTCAGGAGTGGGATGTTATAGGTCTTTAAGTTAGCACTTCTGTGATCGAAGAACTGACCTCAGATTAAGTGTATATATCCACATCAAGCCAATTAATTGCATTACAGTGTTGTGCTTTTAAAGGGAAACCACAATATTCCTGCAGTTCTTTTTTTACCTGATAGAATCAACACCAGGACTTGATTTTTCTCCTGCATATAATGTTTTTGCAGTAGTAGGACTGCAGTGGTATAATTGAATGAGCTGATAGTTTTCTGTTGCTTTAGGTTTGAGCATTATAAAAATGAGAGCTGCCCCATAAAGAAAAGTTAAATGAATGTGGCTAACATGAGAGACACACTAGTTAATCAATGGCACAGTATGTGTATTATTACTATATATACTGTGTGTAGTCAAGTGGTTATGACAGCCAGCTCTCAGGAAATAAAATGCTGATTTTCAGAACAGCAGCCAGCAAGTGATTTGGAGTGTTTAAAATGAGTAATTTATCCTTGGAAGCTATGCAAGTCTCCTGTTAAAAAAGTGAATCACCTGGATTAATTAATGTAAAAAATTGTCTGAGTTATATTGTTATGTTCACCTAGTTTCTTTATAAAACAATTAAATTGAGTGCAGGGGGGTAATACTTTTGCTTTTTCAGCACATTATCAGGTCTGTAGAGTGGTACATACTGCTAGCAAGATTGTTATACTGACATAAATGTAAAATAATTGTGTTGCTCAGCCATACACATACATGCAAGTCCTATATATACACACACAGAAGTCTTCCCCTGAGGGACATGAGAGTTTATGCTTTGCATAGGGAACTGTGTTGAATGTGTGACTGAAGGGAAAAAAGTATGTATTTCTTCTTTTTCTTACTCTCTCCTCTTTTTGTTCCCCCTCTTTCTTTTCTCTCGCTCTTTCTCCACTCTCAGATCTTACTGTCTCTCCCTCTCTTATCTTCTTCTCTCTCTTCCCCTGTGTATTGTGCCCCCATTTCATCTCTCTCTCTATACAGGCTCTCTATTCTCTCTTTGATCCAACTTACTCCATTCTATATCCCTTCTCTATCTTTCTTCTCTCACTCTATTTACACTTTCTCCATACTTTATTCCCCTCTCTACCCCCTCCCTCTTCAACTCTTCCTCTTCTCCCTCATCATTCTCTTACCTTTCTTTATTTGCTTAATTTCTGTCCTCTCTCACTTCCCCATTTCTCCCTGTATATTTCTCTCCACTTTACATGTTCTCTCTCCATTCCCCCTTCTCTCTCTTTTCTCTCACCTTCCATTCCCTTTCTTCCACTATCTCATTCCCACTGTTTTCATCACTCTCTCCAGAAGAAATAACAGCTAATAGAATGTTCTTAGGTTTGCTGGAAAATTATGTGGCTACTGGTTAATATTGATAATATAAAGGGAACTTTAAAGCAAGCATTCAGGAAACACCATATTTCATTAAAAATAAGACAGTGAAACAAGCAGTAACCACAGTGCTGAAATTACAGCATTGAGTCTAATCACACGTGAAAACTCCTGTATGTTCTGCTTAGTGGAAACATTACTTGCTAGGGGTTGTTAGCCTTTTATTGTACCCAAAAGCTAGAATTCACTTTGTATCTTCATCTTTAGTAACCTCCACAGATGGAGGATTTTTGCAGGGTGGAGAGCATTTGTGTTTGTGTGGGACAGAGCATCTTTGTGTGCATGTGTGTTTGTGTGCAAGTATGAGTGAGCATCTGTGTGTGTGTTTGTGAGAGAGAGATCATCTGTATGTGCATGTGTAAGTATGAGAAAATCTATGTGTGTATGTGTTTGTGAGAGATCATCTGTATGTGTAAGTATGAGAGCATGTGTGAGTGACAAAGCAGGTGTGTGTGTGTTTGCGTGTGTGTGTGTGTTAGAGAGATCATCTGTATGTGCATGTGTAATTATGAGAGAGCATGTATGTGTGCATATACGTGTGT
This sequence comes from Bombina bombina, assembly GCF_027579735.1. Lineage (NCBI taxonomy): Eukaryota > Metazoa > Chordata > Amphibia > Anura > Bombinatoridae > Bombina > Bombina bombina. The sequence continues at coordinate 616,866,747 of NC_069499.1, read as the reverse complement.
CTCGCATATCATGGCCACTGCCTCACCAGCTTCTGACCTCACCGCACGTCACTGTGTAGTAGACAACCCAAAGTATTGATCTAGGCCCATTTTGGTATATTTCATGCCACCATTTCACCGCCAAATGCTATCAAATTAAAAAAAAAACATTAAATGTTTAACAATTTTAGGTTTCTCACTGAAATCATTTACAAACAGCTTGTGCAATTATGGCACAAATGGTTGTAAATGCTTCTCTGGGATCCCCTTTGTTCAGAAATAGCAGACATATATGACTTTGGCATTGCTTTCTGGTAATTAGAAATGCTGCTGCGCATCACACGTGTATTATGGTTAGCAGTGAAGGGGTTAATTAGGTAGTTTGTAGGGAGCTTGCAGGGTTAATTTTACCTTTAGTGTAGAGATCAGCCTCCCACCTGACTCATCAGACCCCCTGATCCCTCCCAAACAGCTCCCTTCCCTCCCCCACCCCACAATTGTTCCCGCCATCTTAAGTACTGGCAGAAAGTCTGCCAGTACTAAAATAAAAGGTTTTTACATTATTTTTTTTAGCATATTTACATATGCTGTGGTGTAGCATCCCCCCTTAGCCCCCAACCTCCATGATCCCCCCCAAAACAGCTCTCTGATCCCCCCCAAAACAGCTCTCTAACCCTCCCCATCTGCCTTATTGGTGACCATCTTGGGTACTGGCAGCTGTCTGCTATTATTTCACAGTCAAAAATGTGTTGTTTTTTTTAAATGTACACTACTGTTACACCAAATATGAGTGGTGGCACTGGGCAAGTGGACACAGTATACGCTGTGAGCCTGACACACACGCTGGCAGGCAGGCAACTGCAATTAGATTACACAGGAAAAAAAAAAAAGCAGACTGATGTTCTAGCAGTAAAAAGGGCTTTTTCGGGTGCTGTCCTTACAGCAGAGATCAGATGAGTCCTTCAGGACTGTAGTGGACACTGAATACACTAGCCTAGCTATCGATTTCCCTATTAAATCAGCAGCAGCTACACTTTCCCTCCTCTCACTAAGAATGCAGCTTCCAAATGAATCTAAAATGGATGCTGTCCAGGAGGTGGGAGGGTCTGGGAGGGAGTGTCTGCCGCTGATTGGCTGTAATGTTTCTGCTGACAGTAAGGTACAGGGTCAAAGTTTACTCAATGATGATGAATAGAGGGCGGATCGAGCATTGCATATGTTCGCCCGCCGCGGCGAACACGAACATGCTATGTTCGCTGCGAACTATTCGCCGGCGAAATATTTGCGACATCACTAATGTTTTAACATGTGTGACATGCCACATACAGTACGTAGGAATCACTACTAATAAAGTAAAAGTTTGGATTAGGAACCATTTATCCACCATAAAAGCCGGGAAAGCATCCACTCCTCTGGTGCAACATTTTGCTAGATACCATCAGAAAAGTACAGCAAGTCTTCGGTGGCAAGCAATAGAAAAAGTTATGTGCCCTCCAAGAGGTGGTGATCGGAATAAATTATTAGTGATGTCGCGAACAGTTTGCCGGAGAACAGTTCGCCGGCGTACATAGCTTGTTTGCGTTCGCCGCTGCGGGCGAACATATGCAATGTTCGATCCGCCCCCTATTCGTCATCATTGAGGAAACTTTGACCCTGTATCTCACAGCCTTCAGACACATTTGAGCCAATCAGCAGCAGACACTCCCTCACAGACCCTCCCAGCTCCTGGGCAGCAGCCATTTTAGATTCATTACGATCCTGCTTTCTTAGTGAGAGGAGGTTTAGTGCTGCTGCTGACATTATAGGGAAATAGATAGCTAGGCTAGTGTATTTAGTGTCCACTACAGTCCTGAAGGACTCATCTAATCTCTGCTGTAAGGACAGCACCCCAAAAAGCCCTTTTTAGTGCTAGAACTTCAGTCGTTTTTTTTTTTTTTTTGCATTTGCCTGGCTGTCAGCCTTTGTGTGAGGCTCACAGCATATACTGTGATTAGTGCCACCACTGATATCTGCTTAACATTAGTGTAAATTTAAACAAAAAAACTTTTAAATCATTTTTCTAGTGTAATCTAATTTAATTTTCTATCAGGCCTGTGTATCAGGCTTACACAGCATATACTGTGGTTAATTGCTGTGCCAGCCACCACTCATATCTGCTTAACATTATTGTAAATTGAAAAAAAAACAACTTTTAAATAATTTTGCTAGTGTAATCTAATTTCATTTTCTATCAGGCCTGTGTCTCAGGCTCACACAGCATATACTGTGGTTAATTGCTCTGTGCCAGCCACCACTCATATCTGCTTAACACATTAGTGGAAATTTAAACAAAAAAACTTTAAAATCATTTTGCTAGTGTAATCTAATTTAATTTTCTATCAGGCCTGTGTGTCAGGCTTACACAGCATATACTGTGGTTAATTGCTGTGCCAGCCACCACTCATATCTGCTTAACATTATTGTAAATTTAAAAAAAAAACTTTTAAATCATTTTGCTAGTTTAATCTAATTTAATTTTCTATCAGGCCTGTGTCTCAGGTTCACACAGCATATACTGTGGTTAATTGCTCTGTCCCAGCCACCACTCATATCTGCTTAACATTAGTGTAAATTTAAACAAATTTTTTTTTAAATCATTTCGCTAGCGTAATCTAATTTCATTTTCTATCAGGCCTGTGTGTCAGGCTCACACAGCATAGACTGTGGTTAATTGCTCTGTGCCAGCCACCACTCATATCTGCTTAACATTAGTGTAAATTTAAACTTCAGTCGTTTTTTTTTTTTTTTGCATTTGCCTGGCTGTCAGCCTTTGTGTGAGGCTCACAGCATATACTGTGATTAGTGCCACCACTGATATCTGCTTAACATTAGTGTAAATTTAAACAAAAAAACTTTTAAATCATTTTTCTAGTGTAATCTAATTTAATTTTCTATCAGGCCTGTGTATCAGGCTTACACAGCATATACTGTGGTTAATTGCTGTGCCAGCCACCACTCATATCTGCTTAACATTATTGTAAATTGAAAAAAAAACAACTTTTAAATAATTTTGCTAGTGTAATCTAATTTCATTTTCTATCAGGCCTGTGTCTCAGGCTCACACAGCATATACTGTGGTTAATTGCTCTGTGCCAGCCACCACTCATATCTGCTTAACACATTAGTGGAAATTTAAACAAAAAAACTTTAAAATCATTTTGCTAGTGTAATCTAATTTAATTTTCTATCAGGCCTGTGTGTCAGGCTTACACAGCATATACTGTGGTTAATTGCTGTGCCAGCCACCACTCATATCTGCTTAACATTATTGTAAATTTAAAAAAAAAACTTTTAAATCATTTTGCTAGTTTAATCTAATTTAATTTTCTATCAGGCCTGTGTCTCAGGTTCACACAGCATATACTGTGGTTAATTGCTCTGTCCCAGCCACCACTCATATCTGCTTAACATTAGTGTAAATTTAAACAAATTTTTTTTTAAATCATTTCGCTAGCGTAATCTAATTTCATTTTCTATCAGGCCTGTGTGTCAGGCTCACACAGCATAGACTGTGGTTAATTGCTCTGTGCCAGCCACCACTCATATCTGCTTAACATTAGTGTAAATTTAAACTTCAGTCGTTTTTTTTTTTTTTTTGCATTTGCCTGGCTGTCAGCCTTTGTGTGAGGCTCACAGCATATACTGTGATTAGTGCCACCACTGATATCTGCTTAACATTAGTGTAAATTTAAACAAAAAAACTTTTAAATCATTTTTCTAGTGTAATCTAATTTAATTTTCTATCAGGCCTGTGTATCAGGCTTACACAGCATATACTGTGGTTAATTGCTGTGCCAGCCACCACTCATATCTGCTTAACATTATTGTAAATTGAAAAAAAAACAACTTTTAAATAATTTTGCTAGTGTAATCTAATTTCATTTTCTATCAGGCCTGTGTCTCAGGCTCACACAGCATATACTGTGGTTAATTGCTCTGTGCCAGCCACCACTCATATCTGCTTAACACATTAGTGGAAATTTAAACAAAAAAACTTTAAAATCATTTTGCTAGTGTAATCTAATTTAATTTTCTATCAGGCCTGTGTGTCAGGCTTACACAGCATATACTGTGGTTAATTGCTGTGCCAGCCACCACTCATATCTGCTTAACATTATTGTAAATTTAAAAAAAAAACTTTTAAATCATTTTGCTAGTTTAATCTAATTTAATTTTCTATCAGGCCTGTGTCTCAGGTTCACACAGCATATACTGTGGTTAATTGCTCTGTCCCAGCCACCACTCATATCTGCTTAACATTAGTGTAAATTTAAACAAATTTTTTTTTAAATCATTTCGCTAGCGTAATCTAATTTCATTTTCTATCAGGCCTGTGTGTCAGGCTCACACAGCATAGACTGTGGTTAATTGCTCTGTGACACCACTGATATCTGCTTAACAATCATTAGCGTAAATTTAAAAAAAAAAAACTTTTAAATCATTTTGCTAGTGTAATCTAATTTCATTTTCTATCAGGCCTGTGTGTCAGTGTCACACAGCATATACTGTGGTTAATTGCTGTGCCAGCCACCACTCATATCTGCTTAACATTATTGTAAATTTAAAAAAAAAAAAAACTTCTAGTGTTATTTAATTTTAGTTGCCAGGCCAGCCTGGCTGCCATTAGTGCCAGCCTGTGTGTAAGGCTGCCAGCATATACTGTGCCTACTTCCATCCTCAGTGCCAGTCCACCACTCCAATCTGGTGTAACATTAGTTTAAATTTTGTAAAAAAAAACTTTTACATCAGTCTTCTAGTGTTATTTAATTTTAGTTTCCAGGCCAGCCTACCACTAGTGCCAGCCTGTGTGTCAGGCTGCCAGCACATACTGTGCCTACTTCTATCCTGAGTGCCATCACTCCTATCTGTTGTAACATTAGTGTAACTTTTAAAAAAAAAAAACTTTTACATCAGTCTGCTACTGTTATTTAATTGCAGTTGCCTGTCTGCCAGCGTGTGTGCCAGGCCCACTTGCTGCCAACTATTGCCACCAATCATATTTGTTATAACAGTTTTGAAAATATTTAAAATAAAAACTTTTTTGACTGTCAATCATCAGTCTGCTAGTAATTGAATTGCAGTTGCCTGCCAGCGTGTGTGCCAGGCCCACTTGCCAACTAGTGCCACCAATCATATTTGCTATAACAGTATTGTAAATATTTAAAATAAAAACTTTTTTGACTGAGAAACATCAGTCATCTAGTGTAATCTAATTGCAGTTGCCTTCCTCCCAGCATGTGTGCCAGACCCATTTGCCAACTAGTGCCACCAATCATATTTGTTATAACAGTAGTGTAAATATTTAAAAGAAATATTTTGTGACTGTGAAAGATCAGTCTGCTAGTGTAATCTAATTGAAGTTGCCTGCCTGCCAGCGTGTGTGCCAGGCCCACTTGCTGCCAACTATTGCCACCAATCATATTTGTTATAACAGTTTTGAAAATATTTAAAATCAAAACTTTTTTGACTGTGAATCATCAATCTGCTAGTGCAATTGAATTGCAGTTTCCTGCCTGCCAGCGTGTGTGCCAGGCCCACTTGCCAACTAGTGCCACCAATCATATTTGTTCTAACAGTATTGTAAATATTTAAAATAAAAAATTTTTAGACTGTGAATCATCAGTCTGCTAGTGCAATTGAATTGCAGTTTCCTGCCTGCCAGCGTGTGTGCCAGGCCCACTAGCCAACTAGTGCCACCAATCAAATTTGTTCTAACAGTATTGTAATTATTTAAAATAAAAAAATTTTAGACTGTGAATCATCAGTCATCTAGTGTAATCTAATTGCAGTTGCCTTCCTCCCAGCGTGTGTGCCAGGCCCATTTGCCAACTAGTGCCACCAATCATATTTGTTATAACAGTACAGTAGTGTAAATATTTAAAAGAAATATTTTGTGACTGTGAAAGATCAGTCTGCTAGTGTAATCTAATTGAAGTTGCCTGCCTGCCACCGTGTGTGCCAGGCCCACTTGCTGCCAACTATTGCCACCAATCATATTTGTTATAACAGTTTTGAAAATATTTAAAATCAAAACTTTTTTGACTGTGAATCATCAATCTGCTAGTGCAATTGAATTGCAGTTGCCTGCCTGCCAGCGTGTGTGCCAGGCCCACTTGCCAACTAGTGCCACCAATCATATTTGTTATAACAGTATTGTAAATATTTAAAATAAAAACTTTTTTGACTGTGAATCATCAGTCTGCTAGTGCAATTGAATTGCAGTTGCCTGCCTGCCAGCGTGTGTGCCAGGCCCACTTGCCAACTAGTGCCACCAATCATATTTGTTATTACAGTAGTGTTAATATTTATAATTAAAACTTTTTTGACTGTGAATCATCAGTCTGCTAGTGCAATTGAATTGCAGTTTCCTGCCTGCCAGCGTGTGTGCCAGGCCCACTTGCCAACTAGTGCCATCAATCATATTTGTTATAACAGTATTTTAAATATTTAAAAAAAAACTTTTTTGACTGTGAATCATCAATCTGCTAGTGCAATTGAATTGCAGTTGCCTGCCTGCCAGCGTGTGTGCCAGGCCCACTTGCCAACTAGTGCCACCAATCATATTTGTTCTAACAGTATTGTAAATATTTAAAATAAAAAATTTTTAGACTGTGAATCAACAGTCTGCTAGTGCAATTGAATTGCAGTTTCCTGCCTGCCAGCTTGTGTGCCAGGCCCACTAGCCAACTAGTGCCACCAATCAAATTTGTTATAACAGTATTGTAAATATTTAAAATAAAAACTTTTTTGACTGTGAATCATCAGTCTGCTAGTGCAATTGAATTGCAGTTGCCTGCCTGCCAGCGTGTGTGCCAGGCCCACTTGCCAACTAGTGCCACCAATCATATTTGTTATTACAGTAGTGTTAATATTTATAATTAAAACTTTTTTGACTGTGAATCATCAGTCTGCTAGTGCAATTGAATTGCAGTTTCCTGCCTTCCAGCGTGTGTGCCAGGCCCACTTGCCAACTAGTGCCATCAATCATATTTGTTATAACAGTATTTTAAATATTTTAAAAAAAACTTTTTTGACTGTGAAGCATCAGTCTGCTAGTGCAATCTAATTGCAGTTGCCTTCCTCCAAGCGTGTGAGCCAGGCCCACTTGCCAACTAGTGCCACCAATCATATTTGTTATAACAGTACTGTAAATATTTACAATAAAAACTTTTTTGACTGTGAAACATCAGTCAGCTAGTGCCATTGAATAGCATTTGCCTGCCTGCCAGCGTGTGTGCCAGGCCCACTTGCCAACTAGTGCCACCAATCATATTTGTTATAACAGTATTGTAAATATTTAAATTAAAAACTTTTTTGACTGTGAAACATCAGTCAGCTAGTGTAATCTAATTGCAGTTGCCTTCCTCCCAGCGTGTGTGCCAGGCCCACTTGCCAACTAGTGCCACCAATCATATTTGTTATTACAGTAGTGTAAATATTTAAAATTAAAACTTTTTTGACTGTGAAACATCAGTCAGCTAGTGTAATCTAATTGCAGTTGCCTTCCTCCCAGCGTGTGTGCCAGGCCCACTTGCCAAATAGTGCCACCAATCATATTTGTTATAACAGTACTGTAAATATTTACAATAAAAACTTTTTTGACTGTGAATCATCAGTCTGCTAGTGCAATTGAATTGCAGTTGCCTGCCTGCCAGCGTGTGTGCCAGGCCCACTTGCCAACTAGTGCCACCAATCATATTTGTTATTACAGTAGTGTTAATATTTAAAATTAAAACTTTTTGACTGTGAATCATCAGTCTGCTAGTGCCATTGAATTGCAGTTGCCTGCCTGCCAGCGTGTGTGCCAGGCCCACTTGCCAACTAGTCCCACCAATCATATTTGTTATAACAGTATTTTAAATATTTTTTTAAAAAACTTTTTTGACTGTGAACCATCAGTCAGCTAGTGTAATCTAATTGCAGTTGCCTTCCTCCCAGTGTGTGTGCCAGGCCCACTTGCCAACTAGTGCCACCAATCATATTTGTTATAACAGTAGTGTAAATATTTACAATAAAAACGTTTTTGACTGTGAATCATCAGTCTGCTAGTGCAATTGAATTGCAGTTGCCTGCCTGCCAGCGTGTGTGCCAGGCCCACTTGCCAACTAGTGCCACAAATCATATTTGTTATTACAGTAGTGTTAATATTTAAAATTAAAACTTTTTTGACTGTGAATCATCAGTCAGCTAGTGCAATTGAATTGCAGTTTCCTGCCTGCCAGCGTGTATGCCAGGCCCACTAGCCAACTAGTGCCACCAATCATATTTGTTGTCACAGTACTTTTAATATTTAAAAAAAATAAACATTTTTGACTTTGAAACATCAGTCTGCTTTTTTGTGTCAGGCTCACAGTGTATACTGTGCTCACTTGCCCAGTGCCACCATTCATAATTTGTTTAATAGTATTGTAAGTGTACATTTTAAAAAAAATGACAGGCAGAGGCAGGCCACCCCGCAGGTGCCGTCGTGGTGCTGTGATTCCTTTAGACCCTACAAATATGCACATTGTTCAGAGGCCAGGTGCCAGGGACGTGAAAAGTTCGGAGGAGGACCTAGTTGAATGGCTAACACAGGAAACCCAATCTTCTACAGCTTCCGCTCCTATTCCTAACCTTGACGCACCATCCACCTCCAGCTGTGCTTTGGGCACCTCTCAAGTGACCAGTGCCACTCATCCACCTGTCGCCACCACCAACACTAGCACCACAGCTGCTTCCCTTGATCTGTCAGAGGAGTTATTGACACATCAGTTGGAAGAAATGAGTGATGCGCAACCATCATTGACAGAGGATGTAGATAACAGTGATATGTCTCAGTCAGGCAGCATTACAGACATGGAGGTACGGTGTGATGATGATGATGTTGTACCCGCTGCTGCTTCCTTTGTTGATGTGTCAGATACAAGTGAAGCGGTTGATGATGATGTGACGTGTGTGCCCGCTAGAAGAGAAGAAGAAGAGGGGGAAAGTTCAGATGGGGAAACAGAGAGGAGGAGGAGACGAGTTGGAAGCAGGGGGAGGTCATCGCAAGGAGCTAGTGGCACAGTCAGACAGCATGCATCGGCACCCGGGGTCAGCCAGACAGCACGCCAACGCCAATCAACGCATGCTGTTGACACCACCAGAATGCCGTCATCGCAGAGCTCAGCAGTGTGGCATTTTTTGTGCGTGTCTGCCTCTGACAACAGCGATGCCATTTGCAACCTGTGCCAAAAGAAACTGAGTCGTGGGAAGTCCAACACCCACCTAGGTACAACTGCTTTGCGAAGGCACATGGTCTCACATCACAAATGCAGATGGGAAGAACACATGAGTAGAAGTAGCACACAAACTCAAAGCCGCCCTCCTCCTCCTGGTCCAGCATCTTCAGCCACGTCAACCACTGCTGTCCTCCTTGCCCCCTCTCAACCATCCTCCACTTCGTCTCTCTTGCGTAGCAGTTCCTGGTCATCTGCCCACAGTCAGGTGTCTGTCAAGGACATGTTTGAGCGTAAGAAGCCAATTTCCCAAAGTAACCCTTTTGCCCGGCGTCTGACAGCTGGCTTGTCTGAACTCTTAGCCCACCAGCTTTTACCATACAAGCTGGTGGAGTCTGAGGCTTTCAAAAAATTTGTATTTATTGGGACACCGCAGTGGAAGGTACCTGACCGAAATTTCTTTTCACAAAAGGCAATCCCAAACCTGTACTCGATTGTGCGAAAGGAAGTAATGGCATGTCTGGCACACAGATTTGGGGCAAGGGTCCATATGAACACTGATAGCTGGTTTGCAAAGCATGGTCAGGGCAGGTATATCACATACACTGTGCATTGGGTAAACCTGCTGACGGCTGACAAGCATGGAATGCGTGGCTCTGCAGAGGAGTTGGTGACACCGCCACGACTTGCAGGCAGGCCTGCTTCTACCTTCTCTACTCCTCCTACTCCATCCTCTTCCATAACCTCTTCCTCGGCTGAGTCCTCTTCTGCTGCTGCATCTTGCTCCACATCAACGGCACCCCCCCAGCTCCCCAGGTACTATTCAACATCCCGGATACGGCAGTGTCACTTGGGGTTGACTTGCCTGAAAGCCGATAGTCACACCGCACCAGCACTCCTGTCCACCCTGAATGCACAGGTGGATCAGTGGCTGACTCCGCACCAACTGGAGATTGGCAAGGTTGTTTCTGACAATGGAAGTAATTTGGTGGCGGCATTGAAATTGGGCAAGTTGACACATGTGCCGTGCATGGCACATGTGTGTAATCTGATTGTACAACGCCTTGTGCATAAGTACCCAGGCTTACAGGACGTCCTGAAGCAGGCCAGGAAGGTGTGTGGCCATTTCAGGCATTCCTACATGGCCATGGTGCACTTGTTCGATATCCAGCGTCGAAACAACCTGCCAGTGAGGCTCTTGATTTGCGACAGCCCGACACGTTGGAATTCAACACTCCTAATGTTCGACCGCCTGCTCCAACAAGAAAAAGCTGTTAATGAGTATCTGTATGACCGGGGTGCTAGGACAGCCTCTGGGGAGCTGGGAATTTTTTTGCCAAATTACTGGACACTCATGCGCAATGCCTGTAGGCTCATGCGTCCTTTTGAGGAGGTGACAAACCTTGTCAGTCGCACCGAAGGTACCATCAGCGACATCATACCATTTGTTTTCTTCCTGGAGCGTGCCCTGCGAAGAGTGCTGGATCAGGCCGTAGATGAGCGTGAAGAGGAAGAGTTGTGGTGTCCATCACCACCAGAAACAGCCTTATCAGCATCGCTTGCTGGACCTGCGGCAACGCAGGAAGAGGATTGTGAGGAAGAGGAGTCAGAGGAGGAATGTGGCTTTGAGGAAGAGGAGGAGGAAGACCAAGCACAACAGGCATCACAGGGTGCTCATTGTTGTCACCTATCTGGTACCCGTGGTGTTTTACGTGGCTGGGGGGAAGAAGATACCTTCAGTGACATCAGTGAGGACGAGGAACGGGACATGATTAGCTCGGCAACCAACCTTGTGCGAATGGGGTCTTTCATGCTGTCGTGCCTGTTGAGGGACCCTCGTATAAAAAAGCAGAAGGAGAGCGACCTGTACTGGGTGTCCACGCTACTAGACCCCCGGTATAAGCATAAAGTTACTGAAATGTTACCAAATTCCCGCTAGTCGGAAAGGATGGAGCAGTTCCAAAATAAATTAAAAACTATGCTTTACACAACGTATAAGGGTGATGTCACAGCACAACGGGAATCTAACAGGGGAAGAGATGAAAGTAATCCTCCTCCTCCCACGACCACGGCGGCAAGGACAGTACGCTTTCCTGATGTGTTGTTGATGGAGGACATGCAGACCTTTTTAACTCCTATGCATCGCCAGAGCCTTTCGGGATCCAGCCTCAGAGAAAGAGTCAACAGACAGGTAGCAGACTACCTAGCATTAACTGCGGATCTCGACACTCTGAGGAGCGATGGACCCCTTGACTACTGGGTGTGCAGGCTTGACCTGTGGCCTGACCTATCCCAATTTGCAATCGAACTTCTTGCCTGCCCCGCTTCAAGTGTCCTGTCAGAAAGGACCTTCAGTGCAGCAGGAGGTTTTGTCACTGAGACGAGAAGTCGCCTAGGTCAAAAAAATCTTGATTATCTCACCTTTATTAAAATTAATGAGGGATGGATCCTGAAGGGACTGACATTGGGCGATACATTTGAGTAAAAAAGGCCTGATGATGAGATGAGCTGCCTTGGGCTACAAATGGTACACACGCTGGCGTATTTTTTCTTAGAATGCAGGATGACTTGCGTGACTTATCCGCCAACAACTAGTGTTCAACCCGCAAGGTTTTAGGGCAGTTTCTAACTGTTTTACAAACATCAATTTTTCTGGCCGCTGCTACAGCAGCGGCTGCAACAATACCTAATTTTTCACGCATTTGGACATGCCTAATTTTTCTGGCCTCTGGTGCTGCACTGTGGCTACAAAACCCAAACCAAAAAACGGCACATAACAGTGATGAAACTGTTAAGAATAGTACTCAGTCATTAACACACCACTCATATCTGGTGGCACAGTAGATTGCATGCGCAGTGACCCAAATTTGAAGAAGGAGGAACGACCAAGCATCTTTTTCCATCTCACGGTTCCGAAAAATTTTCTATGGGTTCCTAACAACGATGCCATACCTGTACTCGATTGTGCAAAAGGATGTTATATGTGGTGTTTCATGCTGTTGTGTCTGTTGAGGGTCGTGGACCATCATATAAAAAGTCTGAAGGAGAACGACCTGTACTGGGTGTCCAAGCATGGTTTTTTGTTCAATTTCCCGGTTCCTAAAAATTATCTCCGGGTTCCTAAAATCAATGCCATATCTGTAATCTATTGTGCAAAAGGATGGCATATGTGGTGTTTCATGCTGTTGTGCCTGTTGAGGGTCGTGGGCCATCGTATAAAAAGGCTGAAGGAGAACGACCTGTACTGGGTGTCCAAGCATGTTTTTGTTCAATTTCCCGGGTCCTAAAAATTATCTCCGGGTTCCTAAAATCAATGCAATATCTCTAATCTATTGTGCAAAAGCATGGCATATGTGGTGTTTCATGGTGTTGTGCCTGTTGATGGTTGTGGGCCATCGTATAAAAAGGCTGAAGGAGAACGACCTGTACTGGTGTCCAAGCATCTTTTTACATCTCCCGGTTCCTAAAAATTATCTCTGGGTTCCTAAAATGGATGCAATACCTATACTCTATTGTGCAAAAGGATGGCATATGTGGTATTTCATGCTGTTGTTTCTGTTGAGGGTCCTGGACCCTCTTATAAAAAGGCTGAAGGAGAACGACCTGTACTGGTTGTCCAAGCATCTTTTTACATCTCCCGGTTCCTAAAAATTATCTCCGGGTTCCTAAAATGGATGCCATACCTGTACTCTATCGTGCAAAAGGATGGCATATGTGGTGTTTCATGCTGTTGTTTCTGTTGAGCGTCCTGGACCCTCTTATAAAAAGGCTGAAGGAGAACAACCTGTACTGGGTGTCCAAGCATTTTTTTCCATCTCCCGATTCCTAAAAATTATCTCCGGGTTCCTAAAATCGATGCCATACCTGTACTCTATTGTGCAAAAGGAAGTAAACTTACCATGGGTCCCAGATGCATGTCTTGTTATATTTTGTCAGGGTAATCTGGCTGGCCATATAGACCTCACCCAATAGGGGGAGTAACATGTATTAAAGTGCTAAGAATAGTAATACTTAACACAACCTAGTTACCATGGGTCGCAGACCGCATGTCTTATTGTTATAATTTGTCAGGGTAATCAGGCAGACCATATAGACCTCCCCCGATAGGGGGAGTAAAAGGGATTAAAGTGCTAAGAATAGTACTACTTAACACAACCTAGTTACCATGGGTCCCAGACCGCATGTCTTATTGTTATATTTCTCTTGTAAGGTGTATCCAGTCCACGGATCATCCATTACTTGTGGGATATTCTCCTTCCCAACAGGAAGTTGCAAGAGGACACCCACAGCAGAGCTGTTATATAGCTCCTCCCCTAACTGCCATATCCATTCATTCTTTTGCAACTCTCAACAAAGATGGAGGTAGTAAGAGGAGAGTGGTAAAATTAAAATTACAGACAGAGACATTCAGCTTTCCTCAGCAGTCTCCTGCATGCTATAGGACATCTCTGAAGGGCTCTAAAGGCTTCAAAAGTCGTTTATTGAGGAAGGTAGGGCCACAGCTGAGCTGTGGCAGTTGTTGTGACTGTTTAAAAAACGTTTATTTCGTTTTTTATCCGTTTTTTGCATTAAGGGGTTAATCATCCATTTGCAAGTGGGTGCAATGCTCTGCTAACCTATTACATACACTGTAAAAATTTCGTTTGATTTACTGCCTTTTTTCACTGTTTTTCAAATTTTGACAAAAAAAATTTCTCTTAAAGGCACAGTACCGTTTTTTATATATGCTTGTTAACTTGATTTAAAGTGTTTTCCAAGCTTGCTAGTCTCATTGCTAGTCTGTACAAACATGTCTGACATAGAGGAAACTCCTTGTTCATTATGTTTAAAAGCCATGGTGGAACCCCATATGAGAATGTGTACTAAATGTATTGATTTCACTTTAAACAATAAAGATCAGCTTTTGTCTTTAAAAAGTTTATCACCAGAGGATTCTGGCGAAGGGGAAGTTATGCCGACTAACTCTCCCCACGTGTCAGACCCTTTGACTCCCGCTCAAGGGACTCACGCTCAAATGGTGCCAAGTACATCAAGGACGCCCATAGAGATTACTTTACAAGACATGGCGGCAGTCATGGATAATACACTGTCAGCGGTATTAGCCAGGCTGCCTGAATTTAGAGGAAAGCGAGATGGCTCTGGTGTTAGGCGTAATACAGAGCATACAGACGCTTTAAGAGCCTGATTCTGATATTTCTACTTTTAAATTTAAGCTTGAGAACCTCCGTGTTTTGCTTAGGGAGGTTTTAGCTGCTCTGAATGACTGTCACACAATTGCAGTGCCAGAATAATTGTGTAGACTGGATAAATACTTTGCAGTGCCGGTGTGTACTGAGGTTTTTCCAATACCTAAAAGGTTTACAGAAATTATTAATAAAGAGTGGGATAGACCCGGTGTGCCGTTTCCCCCCCCCCCCTCCTATTTTTAGAAAAATGTTTCCCATAGACGCCACCACACGGGACTTATGGCAGACGGTCCCTAAGGTGGAAGGAGCAGTTTCTACTTTAGCAAAGCGTACTACTATCCCTGTCGAGGACAGTTGTGCTTTTTCAGATCCTATGGATAAAAAATTAGAGGGTTACCTTAAGAAAATGTTTATTCAACAAGGTTTTATCCTGCAGCCCCTTGCATGCATTGCTCCTGTCACTGCTGCTGCGGTGTTCTGGTTTGAGTCTCTGGAAGAGGCTTTACAGACAACGACTCCATTGGAGGACATACTTAACAAGCTTAGAGCACTTAAGCTAGCTAATTCTTTTGTTTCTGATGCCATTGTTTATTTGACTAAACTAACGGCTAAGAATTCTGGATTTGCCATCCAGGCGCGTAGGGCACTATGGCTTAAATCTTGGTCAGCTGACGTGACTTCAAAGTCTAAACTACTTAACATTCCCTTCAAGGGGCAGACCCTATTCGGGCCTGGTTTGAAGGAAATTATTGCTGACATTACTGGAGGTAAAGGTCATGCCCTTCCTCAGGACAGGTCCAAATCAAGGGCCAAACAGTCTAATTTTCGTGCCTTTCGAGACTTCAAGGCAAATGCAGCATCAACTTCCTCTGCTACAAAACAAGAGGGAACTTTTGCTCAGTCCAAGACGGCCTAGAAACCTAACCAGTCCTGGAACAAAGGCAAGCAGGCCAAAAAGCCTGCTGCTGCCTCTAAGACAGCATGAAGGAATGGCCCCCTATCCGGTAACGGATCTAATAGGGGGCAGACTTAATCTCTTCGCCCAGACATGGGCAAGAGATGTTCAGGATCCCTGGGCGTTGGAGATTATATCTCAGGGGTATCTTCTGGACTTCAAGGCTTCTCCTCCACAAGGGAGATTTCACCTTTCACAATTATCTGTCAACCAGATAAAGAAAGAGGCATTCTTACACTGTGTGCAAGACCTCCTAGTTATGGGAGTGATCCATCCAGTTCCAAAGGGGGAACAGGGACAGGGATTTAACTCAAATCTGTTTGTGGTTCCCAAAAAGAGGGAACCTTCAGACCAATCTTGGATCTAAAGAGTTCCATCATTCAAAATGGAAACTATTCGTACCATCCTACCTATGATCCAGGAGGGTCAATATATGACTACGGTGGATCTAAAGGATGCTTACCTTCACATTCCGATACACAAAGATCATCATCGGTTTTTAAGGTTTGCCTTTCTGGACAGGCATTACCAGTTTGTGGCTCTTCCCTTCGGGTTAGCTACAGCCCCAAGAATTTTTACAAAGGTTCTGGGGTCGCTTCTGGCGGTTCTAAGGCCACAGGGCATAGCAGTGGCCCCTTATCTAGACGACATCCTGATATAGGCGTCAAATTTCCAAATTGCCAAGTCCCATACGGACATAGTTCTGGCATTTCTGAGGTCGCACAGGTGGAAAGTGAACGAGGAGAAGAGTTCTCTGTCCCCACTCACAAGAGTCTCCTTCCTAGGGACTCTGATAGATTCTGTAAAGATGAAAATTTACCTGACGGAGTCCAGGTTATCCAAACTTCTAAATTCTTGTCGTGTTCTCCATTCTATTCCGCACCCTTCGGTGGCTCAGTGCATGGAGGTAATCGGCTTAATGGTAGCGGCAATGGACATAGTTCCGTTTGCACGCCTACATCTCAGACTGCTGCAATTATGCATGTTCAGTCAGTGGAATGGGGATTACACAGATTTGTCCCCTTTACTAAATCTGGATCAAGAGACCAGAGATTATCTTCTCTGGTGGCTATCTCGGGTCCATCTGTCCAAAGGCATGACCTTTCGCAGGCCAGATTGGACAATTGTAACGACAGATGCCAGCCTTCTAGGTTGGGGTGCAGTCTGGAACTCCCTGAAGGCTCAGGGATCGTAGACTCAGGAGGAGAAACTCCTCCCAATAAATATTCTGGAATTGAGGGCAATATTCAATGCTCTTCAGGCTTGGCCTCAGTTAATAACCCTGAGGTTCATCATATTTCAGTCGGACAACATCACGACTGTGGCTTACATCAACCATCAAGGGGAAACAAGGAGTTCCTTAGCGATGTTAGAATTCTCCAAAACAATTCGCTGGGCAGAGAAACACTCTTGCCACCTATCAGCGATCCATATCCCAGGTGTAGAGAACTGGGAGGCGGATTTCATCCAGGGGAGTGGGAACTCCATCCGGAGGTGTTTGCTCAATTGATTCATCGTTGGGGCAAACCAGAACTGGATCTCATGGCGTCTCGCCAGAACACCAAGCTTCCTTATTACGGATCCAGGTCCAGGGACCCGGAAGTGACGCTGATAGATGCTCTAGCAGCGCCTTGGTCATTCAACCTGGCTTACGTGTTTCCACCATTTCCTCTGCTCCCTCGACTGATTGCCAAAATCAAGCAGGAGAGAGCATTGGTGATTTTGATAGCGCCTGCGTGGCCACGCAGGACCTGGTATGCAGACCTAGTGGACATGTCATCCTTTCCACCTTGGACTCTGCCTTTGAGACAAGACCTTCTACTTCAAGGTCCTTTCAATCATCCAAATCTAATTTCTCTGAGACTCACTGCATGGAGATTGAACGCTTGATTTTATCAAAGCGTGGCTTCTCCGAGTCTGTCATTGATACCTTAATACACGAAAGCCTGTTACCAGGAAAATCTACCATAAGATATGGCGTAAATATATTTATTGGTGTGAATCCAAGAGTTACTCATGGAGTAAGGTTAGGATTCCCAGGATATTATCTTTTCTCCAAGAGGGTTTGGAGAAAGGATTATCAGCTAGTTCTTTGAAGGGACAGATCTCTGCACTGTCTATTCTTTTGCACAAGCGTCTGGCAGATGTTTCAGATGTTCAGGCATTTTGTCAGGCGTTGGTTAGAATCAAGCCTGTGTTTAAACCTGTTGCTCCCCCATGGAGCTTAAATTTGGTTCTTAAAGTTCTTCAAGGGGTTCCGTTTGAACCTCCTCATTCCATAGATATCAAGCTTTTATCTTGGAAAGTTCTTTTTTTGATGGCTATTTCCTCGGCTCGTAGAGTCTCCGAGTTATCTGCTTTACAATCTGATTCTCCTTATCTGAACTTCCATGCAGATAAGGTAGTTCTGCGTACAAAACCTGGGTTTTTGCCTAAGGTGGTATCTACTAAGAATATCAATCAAGAGATTGTTGTTCCATCATTGTGTCCTAATCCTTCTTCAAAGAAGGAACGTCTTTTACATAATCTGGACGTGGTTCGTGCTTTAAAGTTTTACTTACAAGCTACTAAAGATTTTCGTCAAACATCTGCTTTGTTTGTTGTTTACTCTGGACAGAGAAGAGGTCAAAAGGCTTCGGCAACCTCTCTTTCTTTTTGGCTAAGAAGCATAATCCGCTTAGCCTATGAGACTGCTGGACAGCAGCCTCCTGAAAGGATTACAGCTCATTCTACTAGAGCTGTGGCTTCCACTTGGGCCTTTAAAAATGAGGCTTCTGTTGAACAGATTTGCAAGGCGGTGACTTGGTCTTCGCTTCATACTTTTTCCAAATTCTACAAATTTGATACTTTTGCTTCTTCGGAGGCTATTTTTGGGAGAAAGGTTTTACAGGCAGTAGTACCTTCCGTTTAAGTACCTGCCTTGTCCCTCCCTTCATCCGTGTACTTTAGCTTTGGTATTGGTATCCCACAAGTAATGGATGATCCGTGGACTGGATACACCTTACAAGAGAAAACACAGTTTATGCTTACCTGATAAATTTATTTCTCTTGTGGTGTATCCAGTTCACGGCCCGCCCTGTCATTTTAAGGCAGGTCAAAATTTTAGATTAAACTACAGTCACCACTGCACCCTATGGTTTCTCCTTTCTCGGCTTGTTTCGGTCGAATGACTGGATATGGCAGTTAGGGGAGGAGCTATATAACAGCTCTGCTGTGGGTGTCCTCTTGCAACTTCCTGTTGGGAAGGAGAATATCCCACAAATAATGAATGATCCGTGGACTGGATACACCACAAGAGAAATAAATTTATCAGGTAAGCATAAATTGTGTTTTAGTCAGGGTAATCAGGCAGACCATATAGACCTCCCCCGATAGGGGGAGTAAAAGGGATTAAAGTGCTAAGAATAGTACTACTTAACACAACCTAGTTACCATGGGTCCCAGACCGCATGTCTTGTTGTTGTATTTGGTCAGGGTAATCCGGCAGGCCGTATAGACCTCCCCCGATAGGGGGAGTTACAGGGATTAAAGTGCTAACAATAGTACTACTTAACACAACCTAGTTACCATGGATCCCAGATCGCATGTCTTATTGTTATATTTTGTCAGGGTACTCAGGCAGACCATATAGACCTCCCCCGATAGGGGGAGTAAAAGGGATTAAAGTGCTAAGAATAGTACTACTTAACACAACCTAGTTACCATGGGTCCCAGACCGCATGTCTTGTTGTTATATTTGGTCAGGGTAATCAGGCAGGCCGTATAGACCTCCCCCGATAGGGGGAGTTACAGGGATTAAAGTGCTAAGAATAGTACTACTTAACACAACCTAGTTACCATGGGTCCCAGACCGCATGTCTTATTGTTATATTTTGTCAGGGTAATCAGGCAGACCATATAGACCTCCCCCAATAGGGGGAGTGAAAGGGATTAAAGTGCTAAGAATAGTACTACTTAACACAACCTAGTTACCATGGGTCCCAGACCGCATGTCTTGTTGTGATACTTTGTCAGGGTAATCATGCAGGCCATATAGACCTCCCCCGATATGGGGAGTAACAGGCATTAAACTGCTAAGAACAGTACTACTTAACACAACCTAGTTACCATGGGTCCCAGACCGCATGTCTTGTTGTGATACTTTGTCAGGGTAATCAGGAAGGCCATATAGACCCCCCCCCCCCGATATGGGGAGTAACAGGTATTAAACTGCTAAGAACAGTACTACTTAACACAACCTAGTTACCATGGGTCACAGACCGCATGTCTTGTTGTAATACTTTGTCCGGAGAATCAGGCAGGCCATATAGACCTCACCCAATAGGGGGGGTAAAAGGGATTAAAGTGCTAAGAATACTACTATTTAACACAACCTAGTTACCATGGCTCCCAGACCGCATGTCTTATTGTTGTATTTTGTCAGGGTAATCAGGCAGGCCATATAGACCTCACCCGATCGGGGGAGTTACAGGGATTAAAGTGCTAAGAATAGTACTACTTAACACAACATAGTTACCATGGCTCCCAGACCTCATGTTTTATTATTATACTTTGTCAGGGTAATCATGCAGGCCATATAGACCTCCCCCGATATCGGGACTAACAGGTATTAAAGTGCTAAGAACAGTACTACTTAACACAACCTAGTTACCATGGGTCCCAGACCGCATGTCTTATTGTTATATTTTGTCAAGGTAATCAGGCACACCATATAGACCTCCCCCGATAGGGGGAGTAAAAGGGATTAAAGTGCTAAGAATAGTACTACTTAACACAACCTAGTTACCATGGGTCCCAGACCGCATGTGTTGTTGTTATATTTGGTCAGGGTAATCAGGCAGGCCGAATAGACCTCCCCCGATAGGGGGAGTTACAGGGATTAAAGTGCTAAGAATAGTACTACTTAACTTAATGTGTCCCAGACCGCATGTCTTATTGTTATATTTCTCTTGTAAAGGTGTATCCAGTCCACGGGTTCATCCATTACTTGTGGGATATTCTCCTTCCCAACAGGAAGCTGCAAGATGACACCCACAGCAGAGCTGTCTATATAGCTCCTCCCCTAACTGCCACCCCCAGTCATTCTCTTGCAGCTCTCGACAAGAAAGGAAGTATTAAGAGAGATGTGGTGACTTAGTGTAGTTTTTACCTTCAATCAAAAGTTTGTTA
The DNA here is from genome assembly GCF_027579735.1 of Bombina bombina. Taxonomy (NCBI): domain Eukaryota; kingdom Metazoa; phylum Chordata; class Amphibia; order Anura; family Bombinatoridae; genus Bombina; species Bombina bombina. The sequence continues at coordinate 616,846,222 of NC_069499.1, read as the reverse complement.
TTTGTAACGGTACCGGCGTTGTACTGTTTTTACTCTCAGGCAGAAATTGGAAGAAGACTTCTGCCTGGAGATTTGATTATCTTAGCGGTTTGTAACTAAGGTCCATTGCTGTTCTCACACATAAATGAAGAGTATGGAAAGAAAACTTCAGTTGGGGGGACGGTCTGCAAATTGCCTGCTTTGAGGTATGTTCAGTATATTTTTTTCTAGAGAGATGAAGGTAAGCCTGATACAGTGATTTAACAACAACTGGGATCATGCTTGCAAAAAGGGATAATATTCATGTTAATACCTATATTACTTAGTGTAAAAAACGTTTGCATGATTCATAAATAAAAACGTTTTTTCTCTGAGGGTGATAAATCTTTATTTGGGGCCTAATTTCCACATGGCTTGTTAGATTACTCCTAGGAGTACTTTTTTAAGGCCCTCTGACTTTGAGTGCATGGTGGGAGGGGCCTATTTTCGTTTCAGTCTGAGACATCCAGCTTCCCTGAAGGAGTCCTCTGGCTTATAGGATCTCTATAGAGGGTTTTGTTCCTGCAAAAATCGTATTTGAGGGCAGGTAGGAGCCACAGCAGAGCTGTGGCAGTGTGTTTGACTGTTTGTTAACAGGTTTAACGTTTTTCTAATTAGTTTTTGGGCATGAGGGGTTAATCATCCATTTGCAAGTGGGTGCAATGCTGCTTTAGTCCCTTGTACACTCTGTAAAAATTTCGTAGAGTTTACTACTTTTTTTCGCTGTTTTGCAGTTTATTTGGTAGTTTTTTTCTCTTAAAGGCACAGTACCGTTTTTTATTATTGCTTTTTTCACATTTATTAAAGTGTTTTCCAAGCTTGCTGGTCTCATTACTAGTCTGTTAAACATGTTCATTATGTTTTGAAGCCATTGTGGAACCCCCTCTTAGAATGTGTACCAAATGCACTGACCTTTCTATAAGTTATAAAGACCATATTATGGCTTTTAAAGATTTATCACCTGAGGTTTCTGAGACTGACAAAAGGGAGGTTATGCCATCTAGCTCTCCCCACGTGTCAGCACCTATAACTCCTGCTCAAGGGACGCCAAGTACATCTAGAGCGTCCAATGCGTTTACTTTACAAGACATGGCGGCAGTTATGAATCATACCCTCACAGAGGTATTGTCCAAACTGCCAGGGTTACAAGGAAAGCGAGACAGCTCTGGGGCTAGAACAAATACAGAGCTCTCTGACGCTTTAGTAGCTATGTCTGATATACCCTCACAATGTGCAGAAGTTGAAGCAGGAGAGCTTCTATCTGTGGGTGACTTCTCTGATTCAGGGAAGGCGTTACTTCAGTCTGTCTCTGAAATGACAGCATTTAAATTTAAGCTTGAACACCTCCACGTGTTGCTCAGGGAGGTTTTAGCGACTCTGGATGACTGTGACACCATTGTAGTCCCAGAGAAATTGTGTAAAATGGACAAATACTTTGCAGTGCCTGTTTACACTGATGTTTTTCAAATCCCTAAGAGGTTTTCAGAAATTATTTCTAAGGAATGGGATAGACCAGGTGTGCCGTTCTCTCCCCCTCCTGCTTTTAAGAAAAGGTTTCCTATAGATGCCGCTACACAGGACTTGTGGCAGACGGTCCCTAAGGTGGAGGGAGCAGTCTCTACCTAGTCTCTACCTTAGCTAAGCGTACAACTATTCCTGTCGAGGACAGTTGTGCTTTCCTAGATCCTATAGATAAGAAATTAGAGGGTTTCCTTAAGAAAATCTTTATACAACAAGGTTTTATTCTCCAGCCTCTTGCATGCATTGCCCAATCACTGCTGCAGCGGCTTTCTGGTTCGAGTCTCTGGAGGAGGCTTTACAGGTGGAGACCCCGTTGGATGATATCCTTGACAGGCTTAAAGCTCTTAAGTTAGCCAATTCATTTATTTCTGCCGCCGTTTTTCATTTAACCAAGCTAACGGCTAAAAATTCAGGTTTTGCCATTCAGGCACGTAGGGCGCTATGGCTTAAATCCTGGTCAGCTGATGTCACTTCAAAGTCTAAACTTATCAAGATCCCCTTCAAAGGGCAGACCCTATTTGGGCCTGGACTGAAGGAGATCATTTCTGATATTACTGGAGGAAAAGGCCACGCCCTTCCCCAGGATAGGTCCAACAAGTTAAGGACCAAACAGACTAATTTTCGTTCCTTTCGAAACTTCAAGAGTGGCACAGCTTCATCTTCCTCTTCTACAAAACAAGACAGAGAAGAGGTCAAAAGGCTTCGGCAACCTCTCTTTCTTTTTGGCTAAAAAGCATAATCCGCTTAGCCTATGAGACTGCTGGACAGCAGCCTCCTGAAAGGATTACAGCTCATTCTACTAGAGCTGTGGCTTCCACTTGGGCCTTTAAAAATGAGGCTTCTGTTGAACAGATTTGCAAGGCGGTGACTTGGTCTTCGCTTCATACTTTTTCCAAATTCTACAAATTTGATACTTTTGCTTCTTCGGAGGCTATTTTTGGGAGAATGGTTTTACAGGCAGTAGTACCTTCCGTTTAAGTACCTGCCTTGTCCCTCCCTTCATCCGTGTACTTTAGCTTTGGTATTGGTATCCCACAAGTAATGGATGATCCGTGGACTGGATACACCTTACAAGAGAAAACACAGTTTATGCTTACCTGATAAATTTATTTCTCTTGTGGTGTATCCAGTTCACGGCCCGCCCTGTCATTTTAAGGCAGGTCAAAATTTTAGATTAAACTACAGTCACCACTGCACCCTATGGTTTCTCCTTTCTCGGCTTGTTTCGGTCGAATGACTGGATATGGCAGTTAGGGGAGGAGCTATATAACAGCTCTGCTGTGGGTGTCCTCTTGCAACTTCCTGTTGGGAAGGAGAATATCCCACAAATAATGGATGATCCGTGGACTGGATACACCACAAGAGAAAAAAATTTATCAGGTAAGCATAAATTGTGTTTTAGTCAGGGTAATCAGGCAGACCATATAGACCTCCCCCGATAGGGGGAGTAAAAGGGATTAAAGTGCTAAGAATAGTACTACTTAACACAACCTAGTTACCATGGGTCCCAGACCGCATGTCTTGTTGTTGTATTTGGTCAGGGTAATCCGGCAGGCCGTATAGACCTCCCCCGATAGGGGGAGTTACAGGGATTAAAGTGCTAACAATAGTACTACTTAACACAACCTAGTTACCATGGATCCCAGATCGCATGTCTTATTGTTATATTTTGTCAGGGTACTCAGGCAGACCATATAGACCTCCCCCGATAGGGGGAGTAAAAGGGATTAAAGTGCTAAGAATAGTACTACTTAACACAACCTAGTTACCATGGGTCCCAGACCGCATGTCTTGTTGTTATATTTGGTCAGGGTAATCAGGCAGGCCGTATAGACCTCCCCCGATAGGGGGAGTTACAGGGATTAAAGTGCTAAGAATAGTACTACTTAACACAACCTAGTTACCATGGGTCCCAGACCGCATGTCTTATTGTTATATTTTGTCAGGGTAATCAGGCAGACCATATAGACCTCCCCCAATAGGGGGAGTGAAAGGGATTAAAGTGCTAAGAATAGTACTACTTAACACAACCTAGTTACCATGGGTCCCAGACCGCATGTCTTGTTGTGATACTTTGTCAGGGTAATCATGCAGGCCATATAGACCCCCCCCCCCCGATATGGGGAGTAACAGGTATTAAACTGCTAAGAACAGTACTACTTAACACAACCTAGTTACCATGGGTCACAGACCGCATGTCTTGTTGTAATACTTTGTCCGGAGAATCAGGCAGGCCATATAGACCTCACCCAATAGGGGGGGTAAAAGGGATTAAAGTGCTAAGAATACTACTATTTAACACAACCTAGTTACCATGGCTCCCAGACCACATGTCTTATTGTTGTATTTTGTCAGGGTAATCAGGCAGGCCATATAGACCTCACCCGATCGGGGGAGTTACAGGGATTAAAGTGCTAAGAATAGTACTACTTAACACAACATAGTTACCATGGCTCCCAGACCTCATGTTTTATTATTAAACTTTGTCAGGGTAATCATGCAGGCCATATAGACCTCCCCCGATATCGGGACTAACAGGTATTAAAGTGCTAAGAACAGTACTACTTAACACAACCTAGTTACCATGGGTCCCAGACCGCATGTCTTATTGTTATATTTTGTCAAGGTAATCAGGCACACCATATAGACCTCCCCCGATAGGGGGAGTAAAAGGGATTAAAGTGCTAAGAATAGTACTACTTAACACAACCTAGTTACCATGGGTCCCAGACCGCATGTGTTGTTGTTATATTTGGTCAGGGTAATCAGGCAGGCCGAATAGACCTCCCCCGATAGGGGGAGTTACAGGGATTAAAGTGCTAAGAATAGTACTACTTAACTTAATGTGTCCCAGACCGCATGTCTTATTGTTATATTTCTCTTGTAAAGGTGTATCCAGTCCACGGGTTCATCCATTACTTGTGGGATATTCTCCTTCCCAACAGGAAGCTGCAAGATGACACCCACAGCAGAGCTGTCTATATAGCTCCTCCCCTAACTGCCACCCCCAGTCATTCTCTTGCAGCTCTCGACAAGAAAGGAAGTATTAAGAGAGATGTGGTGACTTAGTGTAGTTTTTACCTTCAATCAAAAGTTTGTTATTTTTAAACGGTACCGGCGTTGTACTGTTTTTACTCTCAGGCAGAAATTATAAGAAGACTTCTGCCTGGAGATTTGATTATCTTAGCGGTTTGTAACTAAGGTCCATTGCTGTTCTCACACATAAATGAAGAGTATGGAAAGAAAACTTCAGTTGGGGGGACGGTCTGCAAATTGCCTGCTTTGAGGTATGTTCAGTATATTTTTTTCTAGAGAGATGAAGGTAAGCCTGATACAGTGATTTAACAACAACTGGGATCATGCTTGCAAAAAGGGATAATATTCATGTTAATACCTATATTACTTAGTGTAAAAAACGTTTGCATGATTTATAAATAAAAACGTTTTTTCTCTGAGGGTGATAAATCTTTATTTGGGGCCTAATTTCCACATGGCTTGTTAGATTACTCCTAGGAGTACTTTTTTAAGGCCCTCTGACTTTGAGTGCATGGTGGGAGGGGCCTATTTTCGTTTCAGTCTGAGACATCCAGCTTCCCTGAAGGAGTCCTCTGGCTTATAGGATCTCTATAGAGGGTTTTGTTCCTGCAAAAATCGTATTTGAGGGCAGGTAGGAGCCACAGCAGAGCTGTGGCAGTGTGTTTGACTGTTTGTTAACAGGTTTAACGTTTTTCTAATTAGTTTTTGGGCATGAGGGGTTAATCATCCATTTGCAAGTGGGTGCAATGCTGCTTTAGTCCCTTGTACACTCTGTAAAAATTTCGTAGAGTTTACTACTTTTTTTCGCTGTTTTGCAGTTTATTTGGTAGTTTTTTTCTCTTAAAGGCACAGTACCGTTTTTTATTATTGCTTTTTTCACATTTATTAAAGTGTTTTCCAAGCTTGCTGGTCTCATTACTAGTCTGTTAAACATGTTCATTATGTTTTGAAGCCATTGTGGAACCCCCTCTTAGAATGTGTACCAAATGCACTGACCTTTCTATAAGTTATAAAGACCATATTATGGCTTTTAAAGATTTATCACCTGAGGTTTCTGAGACTGACAAAAGGGAGGTTATGCCATCTAGCTCTCCCCACGTGTCAGCACCTATAACTCCTGCTCAAGGGACGCCAAGTACATCTAGAGCGTCCAATGCGTTTACTTTACAAGACATGGCGGCAGTTATGAATCATACCCTCACAGAGGTATTGTCCAAACTGCCAGGGTTACAAGGAAAGCGAGACAGCTCTGGGGCTAGAACAAATACAGAGCTCTCTGACGCTTTAGTAGCTATGTCTGATATACCCTCACAATGTGCAGAAGTTGAAGCAGGAGAGCTTCTATCTGTGGGTGACTTCTCTGATTCAGGGAAGGCGTTACTTCAGTCTGTCTCTGAAATGACAGCATTTAAATTTAAGCTTGAACACCTCCGCGTGTTGCTCAGGGAGGTTTTAGCGACTCTGGATGACTGTGACACCATTGTAGTCCCAGAGAAATTGTGTAAAATGGACAAATACTTTGCAGTGCCTGTTTACACTGATGTTTTTCAAATCCCTAAGAGGTTTTCAGAAATTATTTCTAAGGAATGGGATAGACCAGGTGTGCCGTTCTCTCCCCCTCCTGCTTTTAAGAAAAGGTTTCCTATAGATGCCGCTACACAGGACTTGTGGCAGACGGTCCCTAAGGTGGAGGGAGCAGTCTCTACCTAGTCTCTACCTTAGCTAAGCGTACAACTATTCCTGTCGAGGACAGTTGTGCTTTCCTAGATCCTATAGATAAGAAATTAGAGGGTTTCCTTAAGAAAATCTTTATACAACAAGGTTTTATTCTCCAGCCTCTTGCATGCATTGCCCAATCACTGCTGCAGCGGCTTTCTGGTTCGAGTCTCTGGAGGAGGCTTTACAGGTGGAGACCCCGTTGGATGATATCCTTGACAGGCTTAAAGCTCTTAAGTTAGCCAATTCATTTATTTCTGCCGCCGTTTTTCATTTAACCAAGCTAACGGCTAAAAATTCAGGTTTTGCCATTCAGGCACGTAGGGCGCTATGGCTTAAATCCTGGTCAGCTGATGTCACTTCAAAGTCTAAACTTATCAAGATCCCCTTCAAAGGGCAGACCCTATTTGGGCCTGGACTGAAGGAGATCATTTCTGATATTACTGGAGGAAAAGGCCACGCCCTTCCCCAGGATAGGTCCAACAAGTTAAGGACCAAACAGACTAATTTTCGTTCCTTTCGAAACTTCAAGAGTGGCACAGCTTCATCTTCCTCTTCTACAAAACAAGAGGGAAATTTTGCCCAGTCCAAGCCAGTCTGGAGACCTAACCAGGCTTGGAACAAGGGGATCTAGGTACTTCCACACAGGTGGAAAAGTTCCAGCAGAAAATGGATCGAGATTGAGAGTTTAAAAGTTTCTTTATTGATATCAGTAAAAGTACTGTGAAAGGTCACAGAATAGAGATACAATATCACAGCCTGTAAGCTTGTCAGCCCAATAGCTCTATATCAAACAGACCAACATGTTTCGTGCTGGTACAGCACTTCGTCAGGGATAGTAAAGGGTTAACTGTTCACCTGTTAAATACATACCTGGTCCAATCAAAACTAAGCAACATGACTCAATCCAATGAAAAACAGAATAGCCGGATTCGTCATATGTGTCATACACTTACAATGCTTCATTTGCATGTTTAGCCTGGACCAAAGTTATAACAACAGGTGTTCAGCATAAAAATAAATGATTAATCGTATATACATTACAATACAACGATAGATATTGAGCTAACAGATTATAATAAAATCCTAATGTAGATGAATAAAAAAACAACACATAAAATGCATATATAGTACTGTGAGCATTTCTGTTTACACCTGATGACTGTTATGTTCTGACAACGAGTATTCTTAATTACATATCTAAATACCAAAGTTTAGATCTGTCCATTTTATGTTATACACCAAGCTAAGTAGCCAAGCAACAATGTCAATTAAATATGACTGTAGATCTACAGAAAATGATAGGGGGAGTAAAAGGGATTAAATTTCTAAGAATAGTACTACTAAACACAACCTAATTACCATGGGTCACAGACCGCATGTCTTGTTGTTATACTTTCTCAGGGTAATCATGCAGGCCATATAGACCTACACAGATAGGGGGAGTTACATGGATTAAAGTGCTAAGAACAGTACTACTTAACACAACCTAGTTACCATGGGTCCCAGACCACATGTTTTGTTGTTATACTTTGTCAGGGTAATCATGCAGGCCATATAGACCTCCCCCGATAGGGGGAGTAAAAGGGATTAAAGTTCTAAGAATAGTACTACTAAACACAACCTGATTACCATGGGTCCCAGACCGCATGTCTTGTTGTTATAATTTGTCAGGGTGATCATGCAGGCCATATAGACCTAACCCGATAGGGGGAGTTACAGGTATTAAAGTGCTAAGAATAGTACTACTTAACACAGCCTAGTTACCATGGGTCCCAGACCGCATGTTTTTGTAAGGGTAATTATATATCTATCAAATCGATCTATTTATCTTCTATCGATTCTATCTAACTATCAATCTATGTATATCTATCAAATCTATCTATCTCGTGGCCGGACTGATTTGAGACAGCCACTTGTGTTTAGGCCAAATTTGAAGTAGGAGGACAGACCAATCATCTTCTTCCATCTCCCTTTTCCAAAAATGCAGCCCATATAGACCTCCCCCGATAGGGGGAGTAACAGGTAGTAAACTGCTAAGAATAATACTACTTAACACACCACGGGTCCCAGACCGCATGTCTTATTGTTATACTCTGTCAGGGAAATCATATATCTATCAAATCTATCTATTTATCTATCAAATCTATCTATCAATCGTATCTATCAAATATTGCATCTATTGATCAATGTAATTCGTATCTATCAAATGTATATTGCATCTTTTGATCTATGTAATTCGTATCTATCAAATGTATATTGCATCGATTGATCTATGTAATTCGTATCTATCATCAAATGTATATTGCATCTATTGATCTATGTAATGTATGTATCTATAAAATCTATCTAACTCGTGGTTGTGCAAATGGACTGTTTGCAGTTGTTTGCGGTGCGTTAGACGGGGAGTTTGGTCTGTCACTGTGAAGCAGGCGTAACCCTTACACTACCTGATCGATACTACATCATACCTGATGTTTTAAAGCACGTTATTCAAAAAAATTTTAGGAATGTTAGGTGATTAAGGCACTTTATGGCTTAAAACCAGACTCTGCATCAACTATGTAATTTTCCGTGGGAGTTTTGCCATGGATCCCCATCCGGCATGTCACAGTCCAGGTGTCCCCTTGAAACAACTTTTCCATCACTACTGTGGCCAGAAAGAGTCCTTGTGGGTTTTAAAATTCGCCTGCCTATTGAAGTCAATGGCGGTTCGCGAACAGTGGCGGAAGTTCGAGTCCGCCGTTCGCGAACTGAAATTTTAATGTTCGCGACATCACTATAAATTATTAGGTAGAGGGAAATCTATTGGATTTTCAAACTCCAAACTAGAGTCCCTTCTGGGCTCAATTCCGAATATGATCTGATTAATTATTGGAAATGAAACAACTTTATAGAATTAGATAATGTTTTTTTGTTAAAGAAATTAATGTTGGTGGCCAAACATTTAAAGATTGGTTAGGCTTTTCATCTTCATCTTAAGGTCATATAATCTTTTTCTCCTTGAGAGTTATCATGAATGATTATGTGTTACATGTTTATCGATCAATTCAAACTAGGTGTACCTCATTTATTAGTCAATTCATTATTTCTCGTCATCATATGTGGAGTTTACATTTACATATATTTGTATTCTGTATTCTGATTGTGAGAATTATTAGAAGTGATTTCTTCTTGGTTACACTATTTAGCCCTTGAAAATTAAATAGATACATCTATGCTTAGCAGTGACGTGCGGTGAGGTCAGAGGCTGGTGAGGCACTAGATATGATATGCCAGAGAAACACATATACCGCGGGCCGCAAGTACCCGCAACAGGACAGGTTTTCATTATAGCTGAACCAGTGCACAGGTGAAATAATCAGCTGATAGGTGAGAGCAAGTTAGTAACCACTGTGTTACTGATCAGCTAATTACTTCACCGGTGCACTGATTCATCTAAAATGAAAACCTGGCCTGTTGGGGGTACTTGATCACCATGGTTGAGAAACACTCATCTAAATCACCAGCTCATCTGAAATGTGTTGATTATCTGGAGAATAAAGCACACATACTCTGCTCACTGACTCACACACTACACACACTCTGCTCACATACACACTCACACAATTCTGTGGCACAGTGCCAGTTACTAAGCAATTAGAATGATACACAATCTCTTCTCTACTCACTACTGTATTGTAAAAATAGAAATAATTTACCATACAAATTTTACACAAAGACCAAGTTATCAATACTGCCAACACAGCTGCTGCAATAGGGTGCTCAAGAAATGCATGTGCACATCCCACTTAGGTATGCTCTTCAACAAAGGATACCAAAAGAATGAAGTACATAGTAAAAGTAAAATAGAAAGTTTTTTTTTGTTTTGTTAGTGCAATTTCTATCTGAATGATGGAAGTTTAATTATGACTGTCATGTTCCTTTCAAAAACTAATTTGATTTGCTGACATGGGGCCAGTAACAGTTAATGCTAATTCTCAAAATATAATTAAGTAGAAAAGTCTATTAAAATAACATGCACTACCTCAATCATGAAAGTTTAATTTTGAATGTCCTGTCCCCTTGACTATGTGTTTAACCATTTACTGTACAGTGGCATTATTTCTCAAAACATTTAACAACTGCAATCATTATTACATATATTTTTTTTAAATGACTCAGATGAGAATTCATTATCTCTTTTTACATCATGTCATGAACCAAAAAGGGAGACTTTCCAAACACAGCCCCAAACAGTCACTGGGAATCAATTCAAATATGGCACTCATCTGGTCAGCATTTGCTTTGCCAACTCTTCTGAAAGTCAGTTACATAAAACACTACAGTTTGTAAAGTTTACAACCTAGCCATTTCTCATAGCCTGTCATGGCCCTGAGCAGAGCTACAGGATACCCAACTGCAAGTGGATTGTTTGCATTACACTATTCAGACAGGGTTAAACATAATTACAACACTGATACATGTTCCATAAATCATATCTGAAATCTTAAATGTGTATCAGGGAGTGAAGAAAAATAATTTGATCTTAAATTACACATAAAATGTTCTCTTTAAGCCTTTACCATATCAAACGTCTTTCCCATATACCATGTACAGAAACAGATTTCCACTTGTTAAACAAATTAATTAGAGGAAGGGCAATCAGGTAAAATATTTACTATTTATAGATATGAAAAATCATATTAGAGGAAAATGTCATTTACTCTAGAAATAATTGGTTGTGCAATTCTCCTTGTTAATCCAGAGGGCAGGCAATAAGTTACAGGCTACTTATACATAGCGCAGCAATGGTAGGCACACTAATAAAATATAGAGAAACTCATATAAGTTATTAAAATGTAGTGTATGATAAGCATGTGTACAACATTATTCTGATTGCTGTAAAAGGTATAACACTTCAGTGCGGCAATCATTCACCTAAGCAAGCAGGCTAAATATTCATGACAAAACTTCTGATATGAACTGGACTAACATAAGTCATTGCATGCAATACAAAAAAACATATAATACTATACTATAACCATAAAGGAGACCTGTATGTAGGGGGCCAGCTAGGTTGGTAAAGCAGGAGGAACAGATCTATCATACAGTTAGACAGAGGAGAGAGATCAAATATCACAATTCTAAGAGACAAGTCTGCCAACCTGTCCCAAATTCTAGGCACGCAGAAGAGGTGGGCTATGCACCATGCATAATAAAAGTGTGTCCAACATTTACCCTTTGCCTCTATGCCAGAATACCATGTCCTCACTGTAGTATTATAAGTATAATTATTAGATACTATTAGTAGTTTTAACCTAACCAGTCACTGGTTAGGTTAACTACTAATAGTATCTAATACTACTACTAAAAAATTTAAACTAACTTAGTGGTCACACAGTCTGGCTTAAATCATGGCTTCCTTCCTCCTTATCCTTACCTGATGATAAGAAGATTCAATCCGGTCGGGTCGTCGTCGGTCAGTCCTGACTCTCTCTCCTCCTGAGTCCTGCTCCTCCAGGCACTGCACTCTGCAGCAACTCCAAGTCCTGTCCTGACTCCTCAGTGGACCCACTGGACCGTGACCGTCGGTGACAGAAGTTAGTGGTCGGACGGCGGCACGCACGCACATTAGCACAAGAGCAGCTCCCTCCACTGACACTGCTGAGTCTTCCCGCCACTGTGTCAGAGCGGCGCGCGCAACGCGGTGACACGTCAAACTGGTCACATGGCCCCACATCTGTCAATCAGCAGCCCAGCAGGCACGCCTCCCCGCAGTGCTGCTGGAGCTGTGATTGGCTGAAATTACATAGCTCATCATGGAGGCGGTTTTGAGAACCGCCTCCATTGGAGCTTGTAGCAGGCCCTTTAGAGTCACCAGTGGGTGGCGCATCTCCAGATCCATTGTTGCGCAATTAATGGAGGGCAGCGGACCGGCTCACTGCCTCCTAATTGCGCAACAATGGAAATGGATAGAGAAGAAGATAGAGAATATTTTGCGCATGCGCAAAGCGCTAGTACCAAAGCGCTAGTATACTAAGTATGTACCGTAACACAAATATCGCCATGGGGGTGGGGGGGGGGGTAGGTACCCTTGGGCAAAGGTGGGCGTGGCCAAAATTGTGAATAAATAATAAACACTTTTTTTTAATTTTAATAAATTCGAATTAAATTATTTTTTTCCCTCATTGGACAGGGTAGGCACTGCCTACCCTGCCTCCTATTACTGCACGTCACTGATGCTTAGACTACCATGTATTTAGTAAAGCATAAAACAATATACACTAAACTATTGCTATCACACATAATACATTTGTTTCAATTTGTATCTATCATATCTGATTCCTTTGATTTTATATATATATATATATATATATATATATATATATATATATATATATATATATATCTGAATATTTTATGTCCGATATTTCAGTGGATGATACACAAATAGGTACATATTAGCCTGTGCATTTATACATATGTGTATACATATAAATACAATACATTTTTTTCATAATGTGATAATCCATTCTGCAATGCGCAAATACTTCATAATAACAGTAATCACATATTAATAAAATATTGTTTACATGCAAGCATATAGCCACAGTTTGGAAGACTTGCTTTTTCACCAAACATGATTAGCCATTTGTCCCCTATGTTGTAATCTATGTCCCATTTGAAGTTACATTGAGGCATTTGGAGTGTGAAAGTGAATATCACTTTATCACTTTAAATTCAAATAGGCATTACATTGCAGTTTTTTTTATTTTAACCAATCATGTTAGACTTGTGTTCTTAAATAGGTTAACAAGTGTGTTATCCATAGCTATGATTACGGCTGAATAGCCGAAACATGTTAGCAGATCTTGCTGCATACTGGCTTTATGATCCTTGGATGTATTTTAACCAATGTTGGAATAAAGGATTACTTTTTATTACGTCTCTTCTCAAGAATCTCTTTGTTGCCTACATAAGCATATACATATATATTTACAAATTCCTGCTATCTCTGGGCTATTTACCCCCTGCGCTGCGCAAGTTCTCATGCCATGTCTCATACCATTTGAGCCAATGGAAGTGTGCTCTCTTCAAGAAACCCATATGTGGTGCTTCACTGGTAATCTTGCCCATAATAAATTAACTAAAAGCATAGCCTTGCAGATCAATATATACTAAACCAATGGTTCTTAAATAAATATGAATAGACACAATATACAAATTAAAACCCTTAAAGGGACACGGAACTCAAATTTTATCTTTCATGATTCAGATATAGCATGCAATTTTAAACAACTTTCTAATTTACTCCTATTATCAAATGTTCTTCATTCTCTTGTTATATTTATTTAACCCCTTAATGACCGAGGACGTGCAGGGTACGTCCTCAAAAAAAAGGAAGTTAACGCCTGAGGACGTACCCTGCACGTCCTCGGTGTGGAAAGCAGCTGGAAGCGATCCTGCTCGCTTCCAGCTGCTTTCCGGTTATTGCAGTGATACCTCGATATGGAGGCATCCTGCAATAACCATGTATGGCCATCCGATGCAGAGAGAGCCACTCTGTGGCCCTCTCTGCACCGGACATCGATGGCCGGTATCGTTGGTGGGTGGGAGCCGACGTGGGAGGCGGGTGGTGGCCATCGATGAGCCCAGTGATGTGGAGGGGGGCGGGATCGTGGGCGGGGATGACTGGGGGGCGCGCACGGACGCGCACGCGTTTAAGATAGGGAGGGGGCGGGCGCGTGCATGGGAGGGAGCGGGTGGGAACCGCTACACTACAGAAAATATGCACCATAGGATTTGGTAATCAGGGTTTATAAAACCTAATAAAAATAAAAAGCTAAATCAGGGGGTGTTGGGTTGGTATGTGGGAGGGAAGCTACACTACAGAAAAAAAACTGGGAAAAAATTAAAAAAAAATCATTTTTTTCTGCAAACTGTGTACTGGCATATAGCTGCCAGTACCCAAGATGGCCCCCATAAAGGCAAAGGGGGATGGTTAGAGAGATGTTTGGGGGGGATCCTAAACAGCAGCATATGTAAATATGCTATAAATTTTTTTATTTCTTTTAAAAAACAAACAAAGATTCCCTTTATTTTTGTACTGGCAGACAATCTGCCAGTACTTAAGATGGCGGGGACAATTGTGTGGTGGGGGAGGGAAGGGAGCTGTTTGGGAGGGATCAGGGGGTGTTATGTGTCAGGTGGGAGGCTGATCTCTACACTAAAGCTAAAATTAACCCTGCAAGCTCCCTACAAGCTACCTAATTAACTCCTTCACTGCTAGACATAATACACGTGTGATGCACAGCGGCATTTAGCGGCCTTCTAATTACCAAAAAGCAACGCCAAAGACATATATGTCTACTATTTCTGAACAAAGGGGATCCCAGAGAAGCATTTACAACCATTTGTGACATAATTGCTCAAGCTGCTTGTAAATGATTTCAGTGAGAAACCTAAAATTGTGAAAAATTTTACGTTTTTTTTAATTTGATCGCATCTGGCGGTGAAATGGTGGCATGAAATATACCAAAATCAGGTGGGAGACTAATCTCTACACTAAAGCTAAAATTAACCCTAGAAGCTCCCTACATGCTCCCTAATTAGCCCCTTCACTGCTGGGCATAATACACTTGTGGTGCGCAGTGGCATTTAGCGCCCTTCTAATTACCAAAAAGCTACAACAAAAGCCATACATGTCTGCTATTTCTGAACAAAGGGGATCCCAGAGAAGAATTTACAACCATTTATGCCATAATTGCAGAAGTTGTTTGTAAATAATTTCAGTGAGAAACCTAAAGTTTGTGAAAAAAATTGTGAAAAAGTGAATGATTTTCTTTATTTGATTGCATTTGGCGGTGAAATGGTGGCATGAAATATACCAAAATGGGCCTAGATCAATACTTTGGGGTGTCTTCTAAAAAAACATATGTACATGTCTAGGGATATTCAGGGATTCCTGAAAGATATCAGTGTTCCAATGTAACTAGCGCTAATTTTGAAAAAAGGGGTTTGGAAATAGCAAAGTGCTACTTGTATTTATGGCCCTATAACTTGCAAAAAAATCAAAGAACCTGTAAACATTGGGTATCTCTAAACTCAGGACAAAATTTAGAAACTATTTAGCATGGGTGTTTTTTAGTGGTTGTAGATGTGTAACAGATTTTGGGGGTCAAAGTTAGAAAAAGTGTGTTTTTTTCCATTTTTTCCTCGTATATAATTTTTTTATAGTAAATTATAAGATATGATGAAAATAATGGTATCTTTAGAAAGTCCACTTAATGGCGAGAAAAACAGTATATAATATGTGTGTGCACAGTAAATGAGTAAGAGGAAAATTACAGCTAAACACAAACACCGCAGAAATGTAAAAATAGCCTTGGTCCCAAACGGACAGAAAATGGAAAAGTGCTGCGGTCATTAAGGGGTTAAAAAAGCAAGAATGTAAGTTTAGATGCCAGCCCATTTTTGGTGAACAACCTGGGTTGTTCTTGCTGATTGGTGGATAAATTCACTCACCAATAAACAAGTGCTGTCCAGGGTCTGAACCAAAAATTGGCTGGCTGCTTAGATGTCTTCTTTTTTCAAATAAAGATAGCAAGAGAATGAAGAAAAATTCATAATAGAAGTAAATTAGAAAATTGCTTAAAATTGCATGCTCTATCTGAATCATGAAAGAAAAAATGTGGGTTCAGTATCCCTTTAAGGTCTCAAATATTAGTTTGCAGAAATTGAAACAATATGGAAGACCTGTCCTGCTAAATGGGAATGGCTAACCAAGTACAATTCCTTATAAAATATCAAAATATGACATAATCCACCACAACAACGTGAGGGGCATACTCTGCAAAGTTGGGACATAGTTCCCAAATTCAGGACTGTACCACAAAATTTGGAACGGTTGGTCACCTTACTACTACCAAGGAGACTGACTGCTGAAGTGATTTGAGAAAATGGTGAAAATTATTTAATGATAATATCAGATTTAATATTTGATGGACTGACCACTTTCAGAAACAATGAGTCCTATTCACCGTTTTATCCCAATGAGAAAAAGAGAACAGCGGAAGTGGGCGGTGCAGCAGAGCTCCAAGTTGTGAAATCCTAGTGACAGTCTATTAAGCAATAAGTAAACTTTTTTTTTAAGTTAAAGGGACATTAAACACCAAATAAATGCTAGATAGAATGATACAGTCAAAGAAAAGATTAGTCTGAAAATAACATGTAGATGCATTTTTAAAGTGTCATTAGCTGTTTAAACATTGACAAAATAAGGGTAAAGTTTTAGTGTCTATAAAACAATGGGAGCTGTCATAATGTAACTTAGGTTACATTCTCTGCTGTGGCCAATTATGGACAGTTATACATAGGTCACTAGAGTCTGCAGCCAATGACAGTGTGGAATATATGTGTTCTGTACTTCTATTTCTAACAGGAACTGAAAAGCTCACCATTTTAGAATGGAATTACAGGAAAAGAGGACAAAATAAAAAATGAAAGTATATTGCAGAGTTTTTTAATATACATGATTTATCATTTTATATTACCATGTCAAAGTGTTTAATGTCCCTTTAACTTTTGAATGGTTGGAAACAAGATATATATTCAGATCTACATAAAACACTGTTATCTTCTTTGCAGGACATTCTCGCTACAACATCAGCTGCTTTAAAAGGACATTCTCCCTATCTCTCTTTTTTTCTCTTTTTTTCTCACTTTCTCTCTCCTCTTTCTTTCTTTCTTTCTTTCTTTCTTTCTTTCTTTCTATCTCTCTCTCTTTTTCTTTCTGTTTCTCTATCGCTCTTTCTCATTCTCTCTCACTCTTTCTTTTTCTCTCCCTTTCTTTTCCTCTCTCTCTTTCTTTATCTCTTTCTTCTCTCTCTCTCTCTCTCTCTCTCTCTCTCTCTCTCTCTCTCTCTCTTCTATGAAATGGATGTGAGGGTAGGCTTATTGCAAAGGTTCCCCATTGCCCCAGACAGATTCATCCTCTATTTTCTGAGCCCTGCAAAAGATCTCCACAGATGTAGGAAATTGTCTCTCTAAACCCCTTCTGCATATGGGGAGCAGTAGGGGCTATCCAGCTCTCTCTCCATTGAGCCTCAAATTGTTACTGATAGACAAGCAGCAGCCCTCCATTTCCTATTGTTTTCAAGAAGTGCTATAATTTATCTTTCTTTCATATAATTGGCAAGAGTCCATGAGCTAGTGACGTATGGGATATACAATCCTACCAGGAGGGGCAAAGTTTCCCAAACCTCAAAATGCCTATAAATACACCCCTCACCACATCCACAATTCAGTTTTTACAAACGTTGCCTCCTATGGAGGTGGTGAAGTAAGTTTGTGCTTGATTTTTATGATTTCTTCTATAATAAGCGCTTCTAAGCATTCTGAAGCCCAATTCCTCTCAGAGTACAGTGTTTGTCAGAGGGATGTGAAGAGAGTATCGCCTATTGATTTTTTATGGTTTTCCTCACGTGAAATCTTTTTAAGGGTTCTCTGTTATCAGTCGTAGAGATTCATCTTCTACCTCCCTTTTCAGATTGACGATATACTCTTATATACCATTACTTCTGCTGTTAGGTTTCAGTACTGGTTTGGCTATCTGCTATATGTGGATGGATATCTTTCGCTAAGTATGTATCATTATTTAAGACACTCTTAGCTATGGTTTGGCGCTTTATGTATTAATATAAATTTTTAAATATATGTATTTTACTTATATTTGCCATGAGTCAGGTATATGTGTATTTCCCTTTGCAGTCTGGCAGTTTCATTATGGGAATCATGTTTTAGGAAGTTGTCTTACCTGGGGTATAGTCTTTTTTTTAATTTGACTTGTTTTTTTCTTTTGAAAAACTTGCGGGCAATTAGGCTCGCAAGGGTGCAAAATGCTGTTATTTATTGCATCATTCTTGGTGTGAGATTTTTTTTGGCGCGAATATGCATCTATAATGAGGCAAGTTTGTCATTTCCTGCATCTTAATTGATTAACAGTTGTCATGATAAGCTTTTGCATGCAGAAAAGCTTTCTATTAGTGCTAGTACAGTATCTGTTGTTTCTTTAACATCTAAAGTACATGATATCCCTGTTGATATGAAAAAATATATCACTGATACGATACAGAAGGTTATGAGGCCCATTTATCAAGCTCCGAATGGAGCTTGAGGGCCCGTGTTTCTGGTGAGTCTTCAGACTCACCAGAAACAGCAGTTATATATAGCGGTCTAAAGACCGCTGCTCCTTAACCCTGTCCGCCTGCTCTGAGCAGGCGGACAGGAATCACCACAATTCAACCAGATAGAATACGGTCGCATTGATTGGCACCTCCCTGCTGGCGGCCAATCTGCAGGGGGCGGCGTTGCACCAGCAGCTCTTATGAGCTGCTGGCGCAATGCTGAATAAGGAGAGCATATTGCTCTCCGCATTCAGTGAGGTCTTGCGGAACTGATCCACACTGTCGGATCAGGTCCGCAAGACCTTTGATAAATAGGCTTCAAAGTCTGCTATTCCGCCTTTAAATAAACGTAAAAGGACTTTTAAAACTTCTCATACTACTGATGAAATTTGTAATGACCGACAACATATTGATATATCCACCTCTGATGAGGATCTATCTGATTCAGAAGATCCTACTTCAGACATTGACACTGATAAATCATCTTATATTTTTAAGATTGAGTATATTTGTTCCTTGTAAAAAGAAGTGTTGATAACTTTGGATATTGAGAAGTCTGGTCCTCTTGATAATAAATCCAGTAAATGTTTAAATTCTGTCTATAAACCTTCTGTGTCTACTCCTGAGGTTTTTCCTGTTCCTGATGCTATTTCTGATGTGATTGCTAAGGAATGGTCTAAACTTGGTACTTCTTTTGTTCCTTCTTCAAGGTTTAAAAAGTTGTATACTTTGCCAGTGGCTAAATTAGAGTTTTGGGAAAAAGTCCCAAAGGTTGATGGGGCTATTTCTACTCTTGCTAAACGTACTACTATTCCTATGGAAGATAGTACTTCTTTTAAGGATCCTTTAGATAGGAAAATTGAATCTTATCTAAGGAAAGCTTATTTACATTCTGGCTATATTCTCAGACCTGCCATTTCTATGGCTGATGTTGCGGCTGCATCAACTTTTTGGTTGGATAGCTTAGCACAACGGGGGAAAAGATTCTGATTTGCATAGCATTGTTTGTTTGCTTCAACATGCTAATCATTTTATCTGTGATGCTATTTTTGATATCATCAAGATTGATGTTAAATCTATGTCTTTGGCTATTTTAGCTAGAAGAGCTTTATGGCTCAAATCATGGAATGCTGACATGGTATCTAAATCTAGGTTGCTATCTCTATCATTCCAGTGTAATAATTTATTTGGTTCCCAATTGGATTCTATTATTTCCATTATTACTGGAGGGAAGGGAGTTTTTTGCCCCAAGATAAAAAGTCTAAGGGTAAATCTAAAGCTTCTAATCGGTTTAGTTCCTTTTATCAGAATAGAGAAAAAGAAAAACACTCCTTCCTCTAAGGATTTTGGCTCTAATTAGAAGCCATCTTCGAGTTGGAATAAATCCAAGTCTTATAAGAAGCCAAAGCCATCCCTAAAGACTGCATGAAGGTGCGGCCCTCAATCCAGTTCTACTGGTGGGAGGCAGATTGAAATAGCTATTTTTATTTTATCCCTCCCTTTCTTGTGACTCTTCTGTGGTCTTCCACATCTTGAGTATTTCTATCCCATACGTCACTAGCTCATGGACTCTTGCCAGTTACATGAAAGAAAACATAATTTATGTAAGAACTTACCTGATAAATTAATTTCTTTCATATTGGCAAGAGTCCATGAGGCCCACACCTTTTTTGGAGTTTATGATTTTTGTATAAAAGCACAATTATATTTCCAGTTCCTCTTTTTGTATGCTTTTTTACTCCTTATTTTATCACCCCACTACTTGGCTATTCATTAAACTGAATAGTGGGTGTGGTGAGGGGTGTATTTATAGGCATTTTGAGGTTTGGGAAACTTTGCCCCTCCTGGTAGGATTGTATATCCCATACGTCACTAGCTCAGCTCATGGACTCTTGTCAATATGAAAGAAATTAATTTATCAGGTAAGTTCTTATATATATTATGTAATTTCATGTAACATTTATTTAATATGTTTAAACGGTACTGGATATGCATGATTGATTTGTTTAGTGCAATCTCTCTTTTAAGCATTGCAAAACAGGAAGTTTAGTTTTAAATGGCTCTATCCTAAAAGTTTGACACCACAATAGAGGTAAGGTTAGCCACAGGCAAAAGCTAAATGTGTCAGTAGAATGTTTTTGCTGATGACAGCATTATAAGTTTGAAATTGTATTTATAGAACAAGTTTTAAGACTGTTATGATTCTGTTGCCCACAATGAAAATGAAGAAGTGTTACATTATATAGAAATGCAAAATGTCACGTAACATAGCTAAAACATATTGTACAGTAATATAGTGCTCATATCCTGGATACAAGGATATAGTGACGTGCAATAGATGTAGAAACATGTGAAAGAGGGCTATTATAGAAGGATATAAAATATTAAATGTGTACAACTATGTT
This sequence comes from Bombina bombina, assembly GCF_027579735.1. Classification (NCBI taxonomy): domain Eukaryota; kingdom Metazoa; phylum Chordata; class Amphibia; order Anura; family Bombinatoridae; genus Bombina; species Bombina bombina. The sequence continues at coordinate 616,825,359 of NC_069499.1, read as the reverse complement.
GAACAGAGATATAGGACTCATACATGGATGGACAATTCTCAGAACCCCCTGGTGAAAGGAGTACTTGGGCCTCACTTTACAACACTTTAAATCATACTCAACTCAACCATGCTCTCTGTAAAATATGCACTGCCCACAGATACATTTGTGGGTGGGGTTTATATTTCTTTCATGTAATTAGCAAGAGTCCATGAGCTAGTGACGTATGGGATATACATTCCTACCAGGAGGGGCAAAGTTTCCCAAACCTCAAAATGCCTATAAATACACCCCTCACCACACCCACAAATCAGTTTTACAAACTTTGCCTCCTATGGAGGTGGTGAAGTAAGTTTGTGCTAGATTCTACGTTGATATGCGCTCCGCAGCAGGTTGGAGCCCGGTTTTCCTCTCAGCATGCAGTGAATGTCAGAGGGATGTGAGGAGAGTATTGCCTATTTGAATTCAATGATCTCCTTCTATGGGGTCTATTTCATAGGTTCTCTGTTATCGGTCGTAGAGATTCATCTCTTACCTCCCTTTTCAGATTGACGATATACTCTTATATATATACCATTACCTCTGCTGATTTTCGTTTCAGTACTGGTTTGGCTTTCTACAACATGTAGATGAGTGTCCTGGGGTAAGTAAATCTTATTTTCTGTGACACTCTAAGCTATGGCTGGGCACTTTTTTTATAAAGTTCTAAATATATGTATTCAAACATTTATTTGCCTTGACTCAGGATGTTCAACATTCCTTATTTTCAGACAGTCAGTTTCATATTTGGGATAATGCATTTGAATAAATCATTTTTTTCTTACCTTAAAATTTGACTTTTCCCTGTGGGCTGAAAATGCTTCTTTTTATTGCGTCATTCTTGGCGCAGACTTTTTTGGCGCAAATTTTTTTTTCTGTTTCCGGCGTCATACGTTTCGCCGGAAGTTGCGTCATTTTTGACGTTCTTTTGCGCCAAAAGTGTCGGCGTTCCGGATGTGGCGTAATTTTTGGCGCCAAAAGCATTTAGGTGCCAAATAATGTTTGCGTCTTTTTTGGCGCTAAAAAAAATATGAGCGTCACTATTGTCTCCACATTATTTAAGTCTCATTATTTATTGCTTCTGGTTGCTAGAAGCTTGTTCACTGGCATTTTTTCCCATTCCTGAAACTGTCATTTAAGGAATTTGATCAATTTTGCTTTATATGTTGTTTTTTCTATTACATATTGCAAGATGTCCCACGTTGAAACTGAGTCAGAAGATACTTCTGGAAAATCGCTGCCAGGTGCTGGAGCTACCAAAGCTAAGTGTATCTGCTGTAAACTTTTGGTAGCTGTTCCTCCAGCTGTTGTTTGTATTGAATGTCATGACAAACTTGTTAATGCAGATAATATTTCCTTTAGTAAAGTTACATTACCTGTTGCTGTTCCGTCAACATCTAATACTCAGAGTGTTCCTGATAACATAAGAGATTTTGTTTCTAAATCCATTAAGAAGGCTATGTCTGTTATTCCTCCTTCTAGTAAACGTAAAAAGTCTTTTAAAACTAGACATGTGCGGTTCGTTTCGGATTAATTCGGAAATTCGGTAAATTCGGTAAATTCGGAGATTCGGATCGATTCGGATTTCCGAATTAAAATACTTCCGAATCAAAATACTTCCGAATCTACCGAATGAATCCGAAATAGCTGCCGTATCTCCGAATAAATCCGAATTAGCTCGTTAAAATTCGGCATTTCCCCATAGGAAACAATGGGAGTTTCGGCTGAAAAAAAACTAACACCGCAGCCCCATTGTTTCCTATGGGGAAACACTAAGTCTGCACCTAACACCCTAACATGTACCCCGAGTCTCTAAACACCCCTAATCTAACACTTATTAACCCCTAATCTGCCGCCCCCGCTATCGCTGACACCTGCATTATTTTATTAACCCCTAATCTGCCGACCCGATATCGCCGCCGCCTACATTATAGCTATTAACCCCTAATCTGCTGTCCCTAACACCGCCGACCCCTACATTATAGTTATTAACCCCTAATCTGCCGCCCCCAACGTCGCCGCAATCTAACTACAAGTATTAACCCCTAATCTGCCGACCCGATATCGCCGCCTACATTATAGCTATTAACCCCTAATCTGCTGTCCCTAACACCGCCGACCCCTACATTATAGTTATTAACCCCTAATCTGCCTCCCCAACGTCGCCGCAATCTAACTACAAGTATTAACCCCTAATCTGCCGACCCGATATCGCCGCCTACATTATAGCTATTAACCCCTAATCTGCTGTCCCTAACACCGCCGACCCCTACATTATAGTTATTAACCCCTGATCTGCCCCCCCCCAACGTCGCCGCAATCTAACTACAAGTATTAACCCCTAATCTGCCGACCCGATATCGCCGCCGCCTACATTATAGCTATTAACCCCTAATCTGCTGTCCCTAACACCGCCGACCCCTACATTATAGTTATTAACCCCTAATCTGCCCCCCCCACGTCGCCGCAATCTAACTACAAGTATTAACCCCTAATCTGCCGACCCGATATCGCCGCCGCCTACATTATAGCTATTAACCCCTAATCTGCTGTCCCTAACACCGCCGACCCCTACATTATAGTTATTAACCCCTAATCTGCCCCCCCCAACGTCGCCGCAATCTAACTACAAGTATTAACCCCTAATCTGCCGACCCGATATCGCCGCCTACATTATAGCTATTAACCCCTAATCTGCTGTCCCTAACACCGCCGACCCCTACATTATAGTTATTAACCCCTAATCTGCCCCCCCCAACGTCGCCACAATCTAACTACAAGTATTAACCCCTAATCTGCCGACCGCAAATCGCCGCAACTATAATAAATGTATTAACCCCTAAACCGCCGCACTCCCGCCTCGCAAACACTATAATACATTTTATTAACCCCTAATCTGCCGTCCCTAACATCGCCGCCACCTACCTACAATTATTAACCCCTAATCTCCCGCCCCCAACGTCGCCGCTACTATAATAAGGTTATTAACCCCTAAACCTAAGTCTAACCCTAACACTAACACCCCCTAACTTAAATATAATTTAAATAAAACGAAATAAATTTACTATAGTTAAATAAATGAATCCTATTTAAAACTAAAGACTTACCTGTAAAATAAACCCTAAGATAGCTGCAATATAACTAATAGTTACATTGTAGCTATTTTAGGATTTATATTTATTTTACAGGCAACTTTGTATTTATTTTAACTAGGTACAATAGTTATTAAATAGCTAATAACTATTTAATAACTACCTAGCTAAAATAAATACAAATTTACCTGTAAAATAAATCCTAACCTAAGTTACAAATACACCTAACACTACACTATACTTTAATAAATTATTCCTATTTAAAACTAAATACTTACCTGTAAAATAAACCCTAATATAGCTGCAATATAACTAATAGTTACATTGTAGCTATTTTAGCATTTATATTTATTTTACAGGCAACTTTGTATTTATTTTAACTAGGTACAATAGCTATTAAATAGTTATTGACTAATTAATAGCTACCTAGTTAAAATAATTACAAAATTACCTGTAAAATAAATCCTAACCTAAGTTACAATAAAACCTAACACTACACTATCATTAAATAAATTAACTACAAGTACCTACAATTATCTACAATTAAATAAACTAAAGTACAAAACCCCCCCACTAAATTACAAAAAAATAAAAAAACACTAAATTACAAAAAATAAAAAAATATTACAAGAATTTTAAACTAATTACACCTAATCTAAGCCCCCTAATAAAATAACAAAGCCCCCCAAAATAAAAAAAAATGCCCTACCCTATACTAAATTACAAAAGTTAACAGCTCTATTACCTTACCAGCCCTGAACAGGGCCCTTTGCGGGGCATGCCCCAAAGAAAACAGCTCTTTTGCCTGTAAAAAAAAAACACAATCCCCCCCCCCCACATTACAACCCACCACCCACATACCCCTACTCTAACCCAAACCCCCCTTAAATAAACCTAACACTACCCCCCTGAAGATCTCCCTACCTTGAGTCGTGTTCACCCAGCCGGGCCGAAGTCTTCATCCGATGGGGCAGAAGAGGACATCCAGACCGGCAGAAGTCTTCATCCAAGCGGGGCAAGAAGAGGTCTTCCATCCATCAGAAAAGTACAAAAAAACAAACAAACACTAAATTAGCAAAAATAATAAAATATTACAATAATTTTAAACTAATTACACCTAATCTAAGCCCCCTACTAGCTATTAATATAGCTACAATATAACTAATAGTTACATTGTAGCTATTTTAGGATTTATATTTATTTTACAGGCAACTTTGTATTTATTTTAACTAGGTACAATAGCTATTAAATAGTTAATAACTATTTAATAACTACCTAGCTAAAATAAATACAAATTTACCTGTAAAATAAACCCTAACCTAAGTTACAATTACACCTAACACTACACTGTCATTAAATTAACTAAATAAATTAATCCTATATAAAACGAAATACTTACCTGTAAAATAAACCCTAATATAGCTACAATATAACTAATAGTTACATTGTAGCTATTTTAGCATTTATATTTATTTTACAGGCAACTTTGTATTTATTTTAACTAGGTACAATAGCTATTAAATAGATATTTACTGTTTAATAGCTACCTAGTTAAAATAATTACAAAATTACCTGTAAAATAAATCCTAACCTAAGTTACTATTAAACCTAACACTACACTATCATTAAATAAATTAACTACAAGTACCTACAATTAAATACAATGAAATAAACTAAACTAAAGTACAAAAAAAACAAACACTAAATTACAAAAAATAAAAAAAATGACAAGAATTTTAAACTAATTACACCTAATCTAAGCCCCCTAATAAAATAACAAAGCCCCCCAAAATAAAAAAATGCCCTACCCTATACTAAATTACAAAAGTAATCAGCTCTATTACCTTACCAGCCCTGAACAGGGCCTTTTGCGGGGCATGCCCCAAAGAAAACAGCTCTTTTGCCTGTAAAAAAAAATGCAATACCCCCCCCCACATTACAACCCACCACCCACATACCCCTACTTTAACCCAAACCCCCCTTAAATAAACCTAACACTACCCCCCTGAAGATCTCCCTACCTTGAGTCGTGTTCACCCAGCCGGGCCGAAGTCTTCATCCGATCGGGCAGAAGAGGACATCCAGACCGGCAGAAGTCTTCATCCAAGCGGGGCAAGAAAAGGTCTTCCATCCATCAGAAGTCTTGATCCAGGCGGCATCTTCTCTGTTCATCCATCCGGAGCGGAGCGGCAGCATCCTGAAGACATCCCACGCAGAGCATCCTCTTCTTTCTTGATCCGACGACTAGGTGACTGTACCTTTAAGTGACGTCATCCAAGATGGCGTCCCTTGAATTCCGATTGGCTGATAGGATTCTATCAGCCAATCGGAATTAAGGTAGGAAAAATCTGATTGGCTGATTTAATCAGCCAATCAGATTCAAGTTCAATCCGATTGGCTGATGGAATCAGCCAATCAGATTGACCTCGCATTCTATTGGCTGTTCCGATCAGCCAATAGAATGCGAGCTCAATCTGATTGGCTGATTCCATCAGCCAATCGGATTGAACTTGAATCTGATTGGCTGATTGAATCAGCCAATCAGATTTTTCCTACCTTAATTCCGATTGGCTGATAGAATCCTATCAGCCAATCGGAATTCAAGGGACGCCATCTTGGATGACGTCACTTAAAGGTACAGTCACCTAGTCGTCGGATCAAGAAAGAAGAGGATGCTCTGCGTGGGATGTCTTCAGGATGCTGCCGCTCCGCTCCGGATGGATGAACAGAGAAGATGCCGCCTGGATCAAGACTTCTGATGGATGGAAGACCTCTTCTTGCCCCGCTTGGATGAAGACTTCTGCCGGTCTGGATGTCCTCTTCTGCCCGATCGGATGAAGACTTCGGCCCGCTGGGTGAAGACACGGTAGAGAGATCTTCAGGGGGGTAGTGTTAGGTTTATTTAAGGGGGGTTTGGGTTAGAGTAGGGGTATGTGGGTGGTGGGTTGTAATGTGGGGGGGGTATTGTGTTTTTTTTTACAGGCAAAAGAGCTGTTTTCTTTGGGGCATGCCCCGCAAAAGGCCCTGTTCAGGGCTGGTAAGGTAATAGAGCTGATTACTTTGTAATTTAGTATAGGGTAGGGCATTTTTTTATTTTGGGGGGCTTTTTATTTTATTAGGGGGCTTAGATTAGGTGTAATTAGTTTAAAATTCTTGTAATTTTTTTTATTTTTTGTAATTTAGTGTTTGTTTTTTTTGTACTTTAGTTTAGTTTATTTCATTGTATTTAATTGTAGGTACTTGTAGTTAATTTATTTAATGATAGTGTAGTGTTAGGTTTAATAGTAACTTAGGTTAGGATTTATTTTACAGGTAATTTTGTAATTATTTTAACTAGGTAGCTATTAAACAGTAAATATCTATTTAAAAGCTATTGTACCTAGTTAAAATAAATACAAAGTTGCCTGTAAAATAAATATAAATGCTAAAATAGCTACAATGTAACTATTAGTTATATTGTAGCTATATTAGGGTTTATTTTACAGGTAAGTATTTAGTTTTATATAGGATTAATTTATTTAGTTAATTTAATGACAGTGTAGTGTTAGGTGTAATTGTAACTTAGGTTAGGGTTTATTTTACAGGTAAATTTGTATTTATTTTAGCTAGGTAGTTATTAAATAGTTATTAACTATTTAATAGCTATTGTACCTAGTTAAAATAAATACAAAGTTGCCTGTAAAATAAATATAAATCCTAAAATAGCTACAATGTAACTATTAGTTATATTGTAGCTATATTAATAGCTAGTAGGGGGCTTAGATTAGGTGTAATTAGTTTAAAATTATTGTAATATTTTATTATTCTTGCTAATTTAGTGTTTGTTTGTTTTTTTGTACTTTTCTGATGGATGGAAGACCTCTTCTTGCCCCGCTTGGATGAAGACTTCTGCCGGTCTGGATGTCCTCTTCTGCCCCATCGGATGAAGACTTCGGCCGGCTGGGTGAACACGACTCAAGGTAGGGAGATCTTCAGGGGGGTAGTGTTAGGTTTATTTAAGGGGGGTTTGGGTTAGAGTAGGGGTATGTGGGTGGTGGGTTGTAATGTGGGGGGGGGTATTGTGTTTTTTTTTACAGGCAAAAGAGCTGTTTTCTTTGGGGCATGCCCCGCAAAAGGCCCTGTTCAGGGCTGGTAAGGTAATAGAGCTGTTAACTTTTGTAATTTAGTATAGGGTAGGGCATTTTTTTTATTTTGGGGGGCTTTGTTATTTTATTAGGGGGCTTAGATTAGGTGTAATTAGTTTAAAATTCTTGTAATATTTTTTTATTTTTTGTAATTTAGTGGGGGGTTTTTGTACTTTAGTTTAGTTTTTTTAATTGTATTTAATTGTAGGTACTTGTAGTTAATTTATTTAATGATAGTGTAGTGTAAGGTTTAATTGTAACTTAGGTTAGGATTTATTTTACAGGTAATTTTGTAATTATTTTAACTAGGTAGCTATTAAATAGTCAATATCTATTTAATAGCTATTGAACCTAGTTAAAATAAATACAAAGTTGCCTGTACAATAAATATAAATGCTAAAATAGCTACAATGTAACTATTAGTTATATTGCAGCTATATTAGGGTTTATTTTACAGGTAAGTCTTTAGTTTTATATAGGATTCATTTATTTAGTTAATTTAATGATAGTGTAGTGTTAGGTGTAATTGTAACTTAGGTTATGATTTATTTTACAGGTAAATTTGTATTTATTTTAGCTAGGCAGTTATTAAATAGTTATTAACTATTTAATAGCTATTGTACCTAGTTAAAATAAATACAAAGTTGCCTGTAAAATAAATATAAATCCTAAAATAGCTACAATGTAACTATTAGTTATATTGAAGCTATATTAATAGCTAGTCGGGGGCTTAGATTAGGTGTAATTAGTTTAAAATTATTGTAATATTTTATTATTTTTGGTAATTTAGTGTTTGTTTGTATTTTGGTACTTGTATGATGGATGGAAGACCTCTTCTTGCCCCGCTTGGATGAAGACTTCTGCCGGTCTGGATGTCCTCTTCTGCCCCATCGGATGAAGACTTCGGCCCGGCTGGGTGAACACGACTAAAGGTAGGGAGATTTTCAGGGGGGTAGTGTTAGGTTTATTTAAGGGGGGTTTGGGTTAGAGTAGGGGTATGTGGGTGGTGGGTTGTAATGTGGGGGGGGGGATTGTGTTTTTTTTTTACAGGCAAAAGAGCTGTTTTCTTTGGGGCATGCCCCGCAAAGGGCCCTGTTCAGGGCTGGTAAGGTAATAGAGCTGTTAACTTTTGTAATTTAGTATAGGGTAGGGCATTTTTTTTATTTTGGGGGGCTTTGTTATTTTATTAGGGGGCTTAGATTAGGTGTAATTAGTTTAAAATTCTTGTAATATTTTTTTATTTTTTGTAATTTAGTGTTTGTTTTTTTTTGTAATTTAGTGGGGTTTTTTGTACTTTAGTTTATTTAATTGTAGATAATTGTAGGTACTTGTAGTTAATTTATTTAATGACAGTGTAGTGTTAGGTTTAATTGTAACTTAGGTTCGGATTTATTTTACAGGTAATTTTGTAATTATTTTAACTAGGTAGCTATTAATTAGTCAATAACTATTTAATAGCTTTTGTACCTAGTTAAAATAAATACAAAGTTGCCTGTAAAATAAATATAAATGCTAAAATAGCTACAATGTAACTATTAGTTATATTGCAGCTATCTTAGGGTTTATTTTACAGGTAAGTATTTTGTTTTAAATATGATTCATTTATTTAGTTAATTTAATGATAGTGTAGTGTTAGGTGTAATTGTAACTTAGGTTAGGATTTATTTTACAGGTAAATTTGTATTTATTTTAGCTAGGTAGTTATTAAATAGTTATTAACTATTTAATAACTATTGTACCTAGTTAAAATAAATACAAAGTTGCCTGTAAAATAAAAATAAAACCTAAGATAGATACAATGTAACTATTAGTTATATTGCAGCTATCTTAGGGTTTATTTTACAGGTAAGTCTTTAGTTTTAAATAGGATTCATTTATTTAACTATAGTAAACTTATTTCGTTTTATTTAAATTATATTTAAGTTAGGGGGTGTTAGTGTTAGGGTTAGACTTAGGTTTAGGGGTTAATAACCTTATTATAGTAGCGGCGACGTTGGGGGCGGGAGATTAGGGGTTAATACTTGTAGGTAGGTGGCAGCGATGTTAGGGAGGGCCGATTAGGGGTTAATAAAATGTATTATAGTGTTTGCGAGGCGGGAGTGCGGCGGTTTAGGGGTTAATACATTTATTATAGTGGCGGCGATTTGCGGTCGGCAGATTAGGGGTTAATACTTGTAGTTAGATTGTGGCGACGTTGGGGGGAGGCAGATTAGGGGTTAATAACTATAATGTAGGGGTCGGCGGTGTTAGGGACAGCAGATTAGGGGTTAATAGCTATAATGTAGGCGGCGATATCGGGTCGGCAGATTAGGGGTTAATACTTGTAGTTAGATTGCGGCGACGTTGGGGGAGGCAGATTAGGGGTTAATAACTATAATGTAGGGGTCGGCGGTGTTAGGGACAGCAGATTAGGGGTTAATAGCTATAATGTAGGCGGCGCGATATCGGGTCGGCAGATTAGGGGTTAATACTTGTAGTTAGATTGCGGCGACGTTGGGGGAGGCAGATTAGGGGTTAATAACTATAATGTAGGGGTCGGCGGTGTTAGGGACAGCAGATTAGGGGTTAATAGCTATAATGTAGGCGGCGGCGATATCGGGTCGGCAGATTAGGGGTTAATACTTGTAGTTAGATTGCGGCGACGTTGGGGGAGGCAGATTAGGGGTTAATAACTATAATGTAGGGGTCGGCGGTGTTAGGGACAGCAGATTAGGGGTTAATAGCTATAATGTAGGCGGCGATATTGGGTCGGCAGATTAGGGGTTAATACTTGTAGTTAGATTGCGGCGACGTTGGGGGAGGCAGATTAGGGGTTAATAACTATAATGTAGGGGTCGGCGGTGTTAGGGACAGCAGATTAGGGGTTAATAGCTATAATGTAGGTTGCGGCGATATCCGATCGGCAGATTAGGGATTAAATAATGTTATTATAGGGTTTGCGATGTGGGGGGGCCTCGGTTTAGTGGTTCATAGGTATTTTATGGGTGTTAGTGACTTAGTGTACTAAATGGGTGTTAGTGTACTAAAACATACCGAATTTCGGAACGGAATAGAACCGAATTCAGCCGAATCCGAATAAATCCGAAACAAATTTATTCGGATCCGAATAAATCGGAAACGAATTTATTCAAATTTTGCCGAATCCCATTCGATCCGAAACGAAATTCGAAAAGTCCGAATTGATCCGAACCGAAAACTAACCGAATTTTTTAGCCGTGCACATGTCTATTTAAAACTTCTCATTTTTCAGATGAATTTTTAAATGAACATCATCATTCTGATTCTGATAATAGTTCTTCTGGTTCAGAGGATTCTGTCTCAGAGGTTGATGCTGATAAATCTTCATATTTATTTAAAATGGAATTTATTCGTTCTTTACTTAAAGAAGTCCTAATTGCATTAGAAATTGAGGATTCTGGTCCTCTTGATACTAAATCTAAACGTTTAGATAAGGTTTTTAAATCTCCTGTAGTTATTCCAGAAGTTTTTCCTGTCCCTGGTGCTATTTCTGAAGTAATTTCCAGGGAATGGAATAATTTGGGTAATTCATTTACTCCTTCTAAACGTTTTAAGCAATTATATCCTGTGCCATCTGACAGATTAGAGTTTTGGGACAAAATCCCTAAGGTTGATGGGGCTGTCTCTACTCTTGCTAAGCGTACTACTATTCCTACGGCAGATGGTACTTCCTTTAAGGATCCTTTAGATAGGAAAATTGAATCCTTTCTAAGAAAAGCTTACTTGTGTTCAGGTAATCTTCTTAGACCTGCTATATCTTTAGCGGATGTTGCTGCAGCTTCAACTTTTTGGTTAGAAGCTTTAGCGCAACAAGTAATAGATCATAATTCTCATAGCATTATTATTCTTCTTCAACATGCTAATAATTTTATTTGTGATGCCATCTTTGATATCATTAGAGTTGATGTCAGGTATATGTCTCTAGCTATTTTAGCTAGAAGAGCTTTATGGCTTAAAACTTGGAATGCTGATATGTCTTCTAAGTCTACTCTGCTTTCCCTTTCTTTCCAGGGTAATACATTATTTGGTTCTCAGTTGGATTCTATTATCTCAACTGTTACTGGAGGGAAAGGAACTTTTTTACCACAGGATAAAAAATCTAAAGGTAAATTTAGGTCTAATAATCGTTTTCGTTCCTTTCGTCACAACAAGGAACAAAAGCCTGATCCTTCATCCTCAGGAGCAGTATCAGTTTGGAAACCATCTCCAGTCTGGAATAAATCCAAGCCTTTTAGAAAATCAAAGCCAGCTCCTAAGTCCACATGAAGGTGCGGCCCTCATTCCAGCTCAGCTGGTAGGGGGCAGATTACGTTTTTTCAAAGAAATTTGGATCAATTCCATTCACAATCTTTGGATTCAGAACATTGTTTCAGAAGGGTACAGAATTGGCTTCAAGATAAGGCCTCCTGCAAAGAGATTTTTTCTTTCCTGTGTCCCAGTAAATCCAGCGAAGGGTCAAGCATTTCTGAAATGTGTTTCAGATCTAGAGTTGGCTGGAGTAATTATGCCAGTTCCAGTTCTGGAACAGGGGCTGGGGTTTTATTCAAATCTCTTCATTGTACCAAAGAAGGAGAATTCCTTCAGACCAGTTCTGGATCTAAAAATATTGAATCGTTATGTAAGGATACCAACATTCAAAATGGTAACTGTGAGGACTATCCTGCCTTTTGTTCAGCAAGGGCATTATATGTCTACAATAGATTTACAGGATGCATATCTGCATATTCCGATTCATCCAGATCACTATCAGTTTCTGAGATTCTCTTTCCTAGACAAGCATTACCAGTTTGTGGCTCTACCGTTTGGCCTAGCAACAGCTCCAAGAATTTTTACAAAGGTTCTCGGTGCCCTTCTGTCTGTAATCAGAGAACAGGGTATTGTGTTATTTCCTTATTTGGACGATATCTTGGTACTTGCTCAGTCTTCACATTTAGCAGAATCTCATACGAATCGACTTGTGTTGTTTCTTCAAGATCATGGTTGGAGGATCAATTTACCAAAAAGTTCATTGATTCCTCAGACAAGGGTAACCTTTTTAGGTTTCCAGATAGATTCAGTGTCCATGACTCTATCTTTGACAGACAAGAGACGTCTAATATTGATATCAGCTTGTCGAAACCTTCACTCACAATCATTCCCTTCGGTAGCCTTATGCATGGAAATTCTAGGTCTTATGACTGCTGCATCGGACGCGATCCCCTTTGCTCGTTTTCACATGTGACCTCTTCAGCTCTGTATGCTGAACCAGTGGTGCAGGAATTACACAAAGATATCTCAATTAATATCTTTAAAACTGATTGTACGACACTCTCTGACGTGGTGGACAGATCACCATCGTTTAGTTCAGGGGGCTTCTTTTGTTCTTCCGACCTGGACTGTTATCTCAACAGATGCAAATCTTACAGGTTGGGGAGCTGTGTGGGGGTCTCTGACAGCACAAGGGGTTTGGGAATCTCAGGAGGTGAGATTACTGATCAATATTTTGGAACTCCGTGCAATTTTCAGAGCTCTTCAGTCTTGGCCTCTTCTAAAGAGAGAATCATTCATTTGTTTTCAGACAGACAATGTCACAACTGTGGCATACATCAATCATCAAGGAGGGACTCACAGTCCTCTGGCTATGAAAGAAGTATCTCGAATTCTGGTTTGGGCGGAATCCAGATCCTGTCTAGTTTCTGCAGTTCATATCCCAGGTATAGACAATTGGGAAGCGGATTATCTCAGTTGCCAAACGTTACATCCGGGCGAATGGTCTCTTCACCCAGAGGTATTTCTTCAGATTGTTCAAATGTGGGGACTTCCAGAAATAGATCTGATGGCCTCTCATCTAAACAAGAAACTTCCCAGGTATCTGTACAGATCCAGGGATCCTCAAGCGGAAGCAGTGGATGCATTGTCACTTCCTTGGAAGTATCATCCTGCCTATATCTTTCCGCCTCTAGTTCTTCTTCCAAGAGTAATCTCCAAGATTCTGAAGGAATGCTCGTTTGTTCTGCTTGTAGCTCCAGCATGGCCTCACAGGTTTTGGTATGCGGATCTTGTCCGGATCGCCTCTTGCCAACCGTGGACTCTTCCGTTAAGACCAGACCTTCTGTCGCAAGGTCCTTTTTTCCATCAGGATCTCATATCCTTAAATTTAAAGGTATGGAGATTGAACGCTTGATTCTTAGTCAAAGAGGTTTCTCTGACTCTGTGATTAATACTATGTTACAGGCTCGTAAATCCGTATCTAGGGAGATATATTATAGAGTCTGGAAGACTTATATTTCTTGGTGTCTTTCTCATCATTTTTCCTGGCATTCTTTTAGAATTCCGAGAATTTTACAGTTTCTTCAGGATGGTTTGGATAAAGGTTTGTCTGCAAGTTCCTTGAAAGGACAAATCTCTGCTCTTTCTGTTCTTTTTCACAGAAAGATTGCTAATCTTCCGGATATTCATTGTTTTGTACAAGCTTTGGTTCGTATAAAACCTGTCATTAAAGGGCCATGATACCCACATTTTTTCTTTCATGATTTAGAAAGATAATGCATTTTTAAACATCTTTCTAATTTACTTCTATTATCTAATTTGTTTTATTCTCTTGATATTCTTTGCTGAAAAGCATATCTAGATATGCTCAGTAGCTGCTGATTGGTTGCTGCACATAGAAGCTTCATGTGATTGGCTCACTCATGTGCATTGCTTTTTCTTCAAATAAGGATATCTAAAAAATGAAGCAAAATAAATAATAGAAGTAAATTGTAATGTTGTTTAAATTTTTATGTTCTATCTGAATCATGAAAGAAAGATTTTGGGTTTAGTGGCCCTTTAAGTCAATTTCTCCTCCTTGGAGTTTGAACTTGGTTCTGGGGGCTCTTCAAGCTCCTCCGTTTGAACCCATGCATTCATTGGACATTAAATTACTTTCTTGGAAAGTTTTGTTCCTTTTGGCCATCTCTTCTGCCAGAAGAGTTTCTGAATTATCTACTCTTTCTTGTGAGTCTCCTTTTCTGATTTTTCACCAGGATAAGGCGGTGTTGCGAACTTCTTTTAAATTTTTACCTAAGGTTGTGAATTCCAACAACATTAGTAGAGAAATTGTGGTTCCTTCATTGTGTCCTAATCCTAAGAATTCTAAGGAGAGATCATTGCATTCTTTGGATGTAGTTAGAGCTTTGAAATATTATGTTGAATTTCCGAAAGACTTCTATTCTATTTGTTATCTTTTCCGGTTCTAGGAAAGGTCAGAAGGCCTCTGCCATTTCTTTGGCATCTTGGTTGAAATCTTTAATTCATCATGCTTATGTCGAGTCGGGTAAAACTCCGCCTCAAAGGATTACAGCTCATTCTACTAGGTCAGTTTCTACTTCCTGGGCGTTTAGGAATGAAGCTTCGGTTGATCAGATTTGCAAAGCAGCAACTTGGTCTTCTTTGCATACTTTTACTAAATTCTACCATTTTGATGTGTTTTCTTCTTCTGAAGCTGTTTTTGGTAGAAAAGTACTTCAGGCAGCTGTTTCAGTTTGAATCTTCTGCTTATATTTTCAATTTAAACTTTATTTTGGGTGTGGATTATTTTTCAGCAGAATTGGCTGTCTTTATTTTATCCCTCCCTCTCTAGTGACTCTAGCGTGGAAAGATCCACATCTTGGGTAGTCATTATCCCATACGTCACTAGCTCATGGACTCTTGCTAATTACATGAAAGAAAACATAATTTATGTAAGAACTTACCTGATAAATTAATTTCTTTCATATTAGCAAGAGTCCATGAGGCCCGCCCTTTTTGTGGTGGTTATGATTTTTTTGTATAAAGCACAATTATTCCAATTCCTTATTTTTTATGCTTTCGCACTTTTTTCTTATCACCCCACTTCTTGGCTATTCGTTAAACTGATTTGTGGGTGTGGTGAGGGGTGTATTTATAGGCATTTTGAGGTTTGGGAAACTTTGCCCCTCCTGGTAGGAATGTATATCCCATACGTCACTAGCTCATGGACTCTTGCTAATATGAAAGAAATGAATTTATCAGGTAAGTTCTTACATAAATTATGTTTTCTCCACCCCAGTTCAGTAAACCCATTGGATATTGAGTTTGAATACCAAGTGCTGTGGTACTACACTGTATTTAAAAAAAAAAAAAGGCTGTGTTTTTTCAGTACTTTATTAAAGACTATGTCACCTCATTTTTATAATACTATCAAGTCTAGCACAATTGTATATTTACATTGTTGGGTCTCTTTACATGCAACACCAACTTTATCATCTAATTAAACGCCAATGTGTCATCATTTATATAGGGGAATTGAGTAATAGAATGGGACAGGGTTAACAAGCAGACATTCCAACCATCTTACAAAGGCATGGCTATGTGTTTTAAAAGAGATTTCAAGTTATTGATCACAAAGGTAATTTAACTTGTGATGGTGATAGAGTGAAAATTAAAAAAATAAGGGAAGCTTAATGGATCCATAATTTTGATTCATTACAAATGGTAGGAATGATTAAAGAAATAGACTGGTCCCTATTTCATGTATAGATTATGATTTAAAACAACTGAATATAGGGTAGAGTTAAACATTTGTATAGAGAGAATCTACTCAGTTTACCAGTTAGAGTGTTGTGATTTATTGCTACTTATATTTTTTCTTTATGTAAATAAGTAATTGTATTAATGACCACAAAATGGACCAATATGTCATCTGTCCTTGTTATTTTGGGTATGAAATAAAACGGAAATAAATATATTGGATATACTGCTATTTTCTATTATTTGTAAAACAACACAATCCAGACACCATCAATTCCGTAACTGTCCATACACTATCAGTTACAGGATAAGAAATCTAGTTTGAATGTACTGAAGTCTTGCCTATTTAGCCATAATTATACATAAATATATGAAAGTCTGTTAAAATAGGGTTTTATTCAAATGTTTAAATAATGTATATTCATAATTAAAATATGTGTATCACCGATGGCCTGCAATGGCTTCAGATCAATATTTTATAAGTTTAAGGGCTGCTTATAAATGTATGGGTAGTAGACGCACAATAATAATAATATATGTCCTAAATATATCCAGTGGTAGAGGGCAAGATTTAGGTACAATAGCAGGGTACCGTCTGTCTGTTGTTCTCCCTTCTAGATGTCTATTTTTCCCTTGTTTGTCCACCCACTTAAGGTCTCCAAAGCACACATTTTTAGTTCCCTTTTACTTGGAATCATAAAAACTGAGACAAAAATTCTTAGTTTTGCTTTTCCCCAGTACTCGCCAAAATTAGTGCATGAGTCCCCGTGTGACCCATGGGCCGCCAGTTGACCAACCCTAGTGTATATAATCAACAGCAAAAAAACTTGCAAACTTATTTAAATACTCATTTAATGGAAATTTTAAAATGAAATAACATTGGGAACAGCAAACATTATAAGTAAGAACAATTAGACTATATATCGTTGTACAGAATATTTTAATCCATAAATGGTTAAAAGGTTATACGTTGAAGACAGTGAGTTTAATTAGACATAAAACCTAAAGGGCTAGATTACAAGTGGAGTGCAAATTTGCCCATTTGTGGGCGCGCAATAATTAACCAGCCATTACAAGTGGCTGGTTATTGCTACCTCGAGCTCGCAGCAGCAATTAGCGCTTATAAAATTAACCAGAGTTCATATGTCTGGTTAATTTTATAAATGTACCCCAAATGCCCCGAAAATACAGCCTAGTGTATTTTATAAAAAAAATAAAGATAGCAGCATCTTTATTTCTTAATAAAATTACTGCACTAGGCAGTATTTTGGGGCTAAAGTTGGCGGGTGTGGGGCGTTAGAAAAAAAAAAAAGGCATTGAAAATTGTCTTTACATTGCGGTCAATGGGAACACATATTAACGCGTAAATATATATGTATATAATCATATACATTTATATTTACGTTTGCTGCCATCGCTACGCTACTTACCCTCTTCTCTGCAAAATGTTCTGATGCCGTCTCTGATGGCATCAGAACGAGTCTCCCATAGAAACCCATGGAAGCACGCTCTCATGAGTGCAATGCTTTCCAGCAATGCGAACACACGGTTACGTTTGCATTGCGGAAAACGTGTAATTCCAGCTTGTGCGCTGGTATTACACAGTGGATCTCTAATAATAACGCTTTCATGAAAGCGATATTTAGTGCTCCACTTGTAATCTGGCTCATAATGTTTCTTTTATAATCCAGAAAGAACATGCAATTTTAAACAACTCCCATTTACTGCTATTATCACATTTTCTTTGTTTTCTTGATATCTTTTTTGAAAAGCGAGGCTGTAAGCTCAGAAGTGTGCCTGTGTCTACAGCAATTCAGCAACAATGTTATGCATTAGCAAGAGCACTAGATTGAAGTACTATTTCCTGTCATATAGTGCATCAGGCATGCTCACACTACCTACCTAAGTATCTCTTCAACAAAGAATAACATGAGAAAAAAAGCAAATTTGATAATAGAAGTAAATTGGAAACTTAATAAAATTGTATTCTCTATTTGAATAATAAAAGAAAAGTGTTGGGCTTCATGTCCATTTAACTTCTAAATTTATTGCAAGTTTAATTTAGGAATTTGCAGAATTTTGTTTGAATGGTAACTTAATTAATGGTAAAAGAAGCATTAACATTTAGGTACTGTAAGGTAAAATGTTTAATTATGTGTAGAAAAACAAAAACTAATTTTCTTACATACAATAATGATCTAATTTGCTTGTTTTTTGTTTATTTTGGTTATTTGTAAGAAAAATATCACATCTTAGATAGCAATTGCTTAGAGCGGTGGGCAAATTCATTTGCAGCTAGCCCTAAATGGCTATAATTAAGGATGATAAAATAAGGATACTTGCCAGAGTTTCAAAGTAGTTTTGTAAATCATTAATAAAGTGGCAGTTATAAATGCTTTCAAACATTTTGTACGTAGGTGTTTTGCAATTCAGTTCTTAATTGCTAATATAAACTGTACATGTGTTTAAAAAAACAAAAAAAATTGTAATTTTATATAATAAAAATGCCAGTCTGTGGTGAACCTTAATAAACAAAGTATTCCCTTTACATTTCCTGTTTTGTACGGGTTCACATAAATCATAAAATAGGATGAAGGCATAAATGATATTTATATATCATAGTATCTTGAATTTATCTCTGACATTTCGACCATTACTTGCTCAAATATTTCAGAATCTTCTATCAATTAAAAGACCATTTAACTTGACATTTCAACAACACATATAATGTTTAATTATTGCAAGTAAAACATTATTGTAATATACATTCATTATTTATTTTGCTACCTTTTGCTGTAAAATACATCTAAAATTTTTGCTTGTTTTACTTTCTCCCAGGTAGGTTTGGGTTAATACTTTTATAGAATTTATGCAAAATTTAGTTTACTTCACCCTCCCCTTAAGATTCTCAGCAGTTACATGTTTGTAAAAGGTGGATTAACAGTTTTGCATCATCAATCATCATAGTTACTTTTACAAAGAATGACTCCCCTAAGTTGAATCAGCACTAAACCACCTTAAGGAAAGCGATAAGGGCACAATTCCACATTTTCTCTCAACTACACATGTGCAAAAAGAGTTTGTGCTATATCTGAATATTAGTTTGTGATTGGTTGGCAGGGATTCTCTTGTTCTGGGGGACAGGTAATCCGTGAAATGAATACACACAAAACAATATACTAATTTGACAAAACAAAGTTGCAGTTTTAATTGCAAAATTATTCTCAGATATGAAGGTTCACAATGTAGTTTACAATTTGTGTTTAGTGGTCGTTTAACTTCTCAAGTCATTTAACCCCTTAGTGACCAGACCACTTTTCCATTTTCTAACCGTTTGGAACCAGGGCTATTTTTACATTTCTGCAGTGTTTGTGTTTAGCTGTAATTTTCCTCTTACTCATTTACTGCACCCACACATATTATATACTGTTTTTTTCGCCATTAAATGGACTTTCTAAAGATACCATTATTTTCATCATATCATATAATTTACTATAATTTTGTTTTATAAAATATGAAGAAAAAATTGAAAAAAACCCACTTTTTTCTATATTTGACCACCAAAATCTGTTACACATCTACAACCACCAAAAATCACTCATGCTAAATAGTTTCTAAATTTTGTCCTGGGCTTAGAAATACCCAATGTTTACATGTTCTTTGCTTTTTTTGCAAGTTATAGGGCAATAAATATAAGTAGCACTTTGCTATTTCGAAACCTTTTTTTTCTCTCAAAATTACCGATAGTTACGTTGTAACACTGATATCTGTCAGGAATCCCTGAATATCCCTTGACATGTATATATATTTTTTTTAGTAGACAACCCAAAGTATTGATCTAGGCTCATTTTGGTATATTTACATATATGGCTTTGGTAATGCTTTTCGGTAATTAGAAAGCCGCTAAATGTCGCTGCGAACCACATGTGTATTATGCCCAGAAGTGAAGGGGTTAATTAGGGAGCTTTTAGAGAGCCTGTAGGGTTAATTTTAGCTTTAGTGTAGTAGACAACCCCAAGTATTGATCTAGGCCCATTTTGGTATATTTTATGCCACCATTTCACCGCCAAATGCGATCAAATAAAAAAAAAATGTTAACTTGTTCACAATTTTAGGTTTCTCACTGAAATTATTTAGTTAGTGAAATCATGGCACAAATGGTTGTAAATGCTTCTCTGGGATCCCCTTTGTTCAGAAATAGCAGACATATATGGCTTTGGCATTGCTTTTTGGTAATTAGAAGGCTGCTAAATGCCGCTGCGCACCCCACTTGTATTATGCCCAGCAGTTAAGGGGTTAATTAGGTAGTTTGCAGGGTTAATTTTAGCTTTAGTGTAGAGATCAGCCTCCCACCCAACACATCCCATCCCCTGATCCCTCCCTGACCCCCCTCAAACAGCTCTCTTCCCTCCCCCACCTCACAATTGTCACCGCCATCTTAAGTACTGACAGAAAAAGGCATTTTTTTTTATATTTAGTCTGCAGTGATGGATCCCCCTTAGCACCCAACCTCCCTGATCCCCCCATACATCTCTCTAACTCTCCCCCCTGTCTGCCAGTACCCAATATGCCCCAAATAATGTGTTTTATTTATATTTTTGTTAAAAAAAAAATATTTTCTGTAATGTAGCTGCCCCCCCAATACCCTACCCCCCCTCTCCCTGCCAGATCCCTTGCAAAACCATTGATTCCCCCACTCTGTGTTCATCCTTCCGACACATTTTAAATGCAACTATGTAAATGCGACCCGCGCGCACACGCCGCCCCCGTCCACCTGGCCGCACTCCCGTACCGACACGCAACCGAATGTGAGGTGTGATCCGGATCCAGGAACATTGATGGGCTGCCCACCCACCTCCCTACTACAGCTCCCACCCACCAATGATCAGCACCATCGGTGGCCCTCTCTGCATTGGTTGGTAAAAAAGGGGATTGCAGTGATGCCTCAATATTTAGGGATCACTAGAATACCCTGGAAGCTGCTGGAAGTGATCACGATCGCTTCCAGAGCTTCAAACACCAGAGGATGTGCCAGGCACGTCCTTGGTCATTAAGGGTAGTTTTTTGGAGGACGTACCTGGCACGTTCTCGGTAATTAAGGGGACAAAGGGATAGGAAAGTAAAAATTAAACTTAATGATTTAGATAGAGCATGTCATTTTAAGAGACTTTTACATTCACTTCTATTTTCAAATGTGTTTCGTTCTCTTCGTATGCCTTGTTGAAAATGAATATGCACATATCCTACACTAGTGGGAGCTGCTGCTGATTGGTGCCTGCACACATTTTTTCTTGTGATTGGCTAACTAGATATGTTCAGCTAGCTGCCAGTAGTGCAATGCTGTTCCTTTATCAAATGATAACAAGATAATTAAGCAATATTGTTAATAGAAGTAAACTGAAAAGTTGTTTAAAATTGTATGTTCTATCCAAGTCATAAAAGAAAATGTTGGGGTTTCCTGTCCCTTTAAGTGTAAATGTTTGTAGGGGGGTTGACAGGGATGCAAATCCAGAATGGTTCTGGGCATTGCAAACATAAATACAGGTGGCCCTCGGTGTACACCACTCACTGGTAATTGCCTCTTCAGTAAAGTACATGCTCATTATATTTCTAAACATTTCACTTTCTATCAAAGCATAACCTCTTGTTCTAGTATTTGTATTTCTGTGAAATAGATGTACTTACTGAAATTCAAGCCTCTGTATGATTAAGATTATAATCTTTGCTATTGCTTGTTATATAAAATTGTTATTTATATGCTTGGAATTTTTATAAATGTACCTAAAATGCAGTCCTGATTGGATTGTTAATTGTTAAAATAGAGAAGAAAAAAAAGGGAAATTAAATGTGTAACTCTTTTAGCCTTATCGTTTACTGATAACCACCATACACAGACATGATATTGAAACCACTTGATTCACACACAGAGATTTGGGGGTATTTCAGTCAACTCTTCTAATAAGAGCTGAAACTGTTTCATTGCCATTGTTTTTTTATTCCGCTTATAAATTGCCCGGTAAATTGATGGAGCTTTATTTTATCCTGCTAAATAATTATTTCTTTCATGTAATTAGCAAGAGTCCATGAGCTAGTGACGTATGGGATATACATTCCTACCAGGAGGTGCAAAGTTTCCCATACCTCAAAATGCCTATAAATACACCCCTCACCACACCCACAAATCAGTTTTACAAACTTTGCCTCCCATGGAGGTGGTGAAGTAAGTTTGTGCTAGATTCTTCGTTGATATGCGCTTCGCAGCAGGCTGGAGCCCGGTTTTCCTCTCAGTGTGCACTGAATGTCAGAGGGATGTGAAGAGAGTATTGCCTATTTGAATTCAATTATCTCCTTCTACGGGGTCTATTTCATAGGTTCTCTGTTATCGGTCGTAGAGATTCATCTCTTACCTCCCTTTTCAGATCGACGATATACTCTTATATATACCATTACCTCTACTGATTCTCGTTTCAGTACTGGTTTGGCTTTCTACTATATGTAGATGAGTGTCCTGGGGTAAGTAAGTCTTATTTTTGTGACACTCTAAGCTATGGTTGGGCACTTTTATATAAAGTTCTAAATATATGTGTTTAAACATTTATTTGCCTTGATTCAGGATGTTCAACATTCCTTATTTCAGACAGTCAGTTTCATTATTTGGGATAATGCATTTGAATAATCAATTTTTCTTACCTTAAAATTTGACTTTTTTTCCTGTGGGCTGTTAGGCTCGCGGGGGCTGAAAATGCTTCATTTTATTGCGTCATTCTTGGCGCTGACTTTTTTGGCGCAAAAAATTTTCTTTGTCATTTCCGGCGTCATACCTGTCGCCGGAAGTTGCGTCATTTTTTTGACGTTTTTGCGCCAAAAATGTCGGCGTCACCGGATGTGGCGTCATTTTTGGCGCTTAAAGCATTTAGGCGCCAAATAATGTGGGCGTCTTTTTTGGCGCTAAAAATCTGGGCGTCATTATTGTCTGCACATTATTTAAGTCTCATTGTTTATTTGCTTCTGCTTGCTAGAAGCTTGTTCATTGGCATTTTTTCCCATTCCTGAAACTGTCATGTAAGGAATTTGATCAATTTTGCTTTATATGTTGTTTTTTCTATTACATATTGCAAGATGTCTCAGATTGACCCTGAATCAGAAGATACTTCTGGAAAATTGCTGCCTGATGCTGGATCTACCAAAGATAAGTGTATTTGTTGTAAACTTATGGTAACTGTTCCTACGGCTGTTGTTTGTAATTAATGTCATGACAAACTTGTTAATGCAGATAAGATTTCCTTTAGTAATGTTCCATTATCTGTTGCTGTTCCATCAACATCTAATATTCAGGGTGTTCCTGTTAACATAAGAGATTTTGTTTCTAAATCTATTAAGAAGGCTATGTCTGTTATTCCCCCTTCTAGTAAACGTAAAAAGTCTTTTAAAACTTCTCATTTTTCAGATGAATTTTTAAATGAACATCATCATTCTGATTCTGATAATGATTTTTCTGGTTCAGAGGATTCTGTTTCAGAGGTTGATACTGATAAATCTTCATATTTATTTAAAATGGAATTTATTCGTTCTTTACTTAAAGAAGTCTTAATTGCATTAGAAATAGAGGAATCTGGTCCTCTTGATACTAAATCTAAACGTTTGAATACAGTTTTTAAACCTCCTGTAGTTATTCCAGAGGTTTTTCCCGTCCCTGATGCTATTTCTGAAGTAATTTCTAGGGAATGGAATAATTTGGGTAATTCATTTACTCCTTCTAAACGGTTTAAGCAATTATATCCTGTGCCATCTGACAGATTAGAGTTTTGGGACAAAATCCCTAAGGTTGATGGGGCTATCTCCACTCTTGCTAAACGTACTACTATTCCGACAGCAGATAGTACTTTTTTTAAGGATCCTTTAGATAGGAAAATTGAATCCTTTCTAAGAAAAGCTTACTTATGTTCAGGTAATCTTCTTAGACCTGCTATATCTTAGGCGGATGTTGCTGCAGCTTCAACTTTCTGGTTGGAAGCTTTAGCACAACAAGTAACAGATCATAATACTCATAGCATTGTTAATCTTCTTCAACATGCTAATAACTTTATTTGTGATGCCATCTTTGATATCATTAGGGTTGATGTCAGGTATATGTCTTTAGCTATTTTAGCTAGAAGAGCTTTATGGCTTAAAACTTGGAATGCTGATATGTCTTTTAAGTCAACTTTGCTTTCCCTTTCTTTCCAATGTAATAAATTGTTTGGTTCACAATTGGATTCTATTATTTCAACTGTTACTAGGGGGAAAGGAACTTTTTTACCACAGGATAAAAAATCTAAAGGTAAATTTAGGTCTGCTAATCGTTTTCGTTCCTTTTGTCACAATAAGGAACAAAAACCTGATCCTTCCTCTACAGGAGCAGTATCAGTTTGGAAACCATCTGCAGTCTGGAATAAATCCAAGCCTTTTAGGAAGCCAAAGCCAGCTCCCAAGTCCACATGAAGGTGCGGCCCTCATTCCAGCTCAGCTGGTAGGGGACAGATTATGTTTTTTCAAAGAAATTTGGATCAATTCGATTCACAATCTTTGGATTCAGAGTATTGTTTCACAAGGGTACAGAATAAGCTTCAAGATAAGGCCTCCTGCAAGAAGATTTTTTCTTTCCCGTGTCCCAATAAATCCAGTGAAGGCTCAAGCATTTCTGAAATGTGTTTCAGATCTAGAGTTGGCTGGAGTAATTGTGCCAGTTCCAGTTTTGGAACAGGGGCTGGGGTTTTACTCAAATCTCTTCATTGTACCAAAGAAGGAGAATTCCTTCAGACCAGTTCTGGATTTAAAAATATTGAATCGTTATGTAAGGATACCAACATTCAAAATGGTAACTATAAGGACAATTCTGCCTTTTGTTCAGCAAGGGCATTATATGTCCACAATAGATTTACAAGATGCATATCTGCATATTCCGATTCATCCAGATCACTATCAGTTTCTGAGATTCTCTTTTCTAGACAAGCATTACCAGTTTGTGGCCGTTTGGCCTAGCAACAGCTCCAAGGATTTTTACAAAGGTTCTCGGTGCCCTTCTATCTGTAATCAGAGAACAGGGTATTGTGGTATTTCCTTATTTGGACGATATCTTGGTACTTGCTCAGTCTTCACATTTAGCAGAATCTCATACGAATCGACTTGTATCGTTTCTTCGAGAACATGGTTGGAGGATCAATTTACTAAAGAGTTCGTTGATTCCTCAGACAAGTGTAACCTTTTTAGGTTTCCAGATAGATTCAGTGTCCATGACTCTGTCACTAACGGACAAGAGACGTCTAAAATTGGTTTCAGCTTGTCGAAACCTTCAGTCTCAATCATTCCCTTCGGTAGCCTTATGCATGGAAATTCTAGGTCTTATGACTGCTGCATCGGACGCGATCCCCTTTGCTCATTTTCACATGCGACCTCTTCAGCTCTGTATGCTGAACCAGTGGTGCAAGGATTATACAAAGATATCACAATTAATATCTTTAAAACCGATTGTACGACACTCTCTAACGTGGTGGACCGACCATCATCGTTTAGTTCAGGGGGCTTCTTTTGTTCTTCCGACCTGGACTGTGATCTCAACAGATGCAAGTCTGACAGGTTGGGGAGCTGTATGGGGGTTTCTGACAGCACAAGGGGTTTGGGAATCTCATGAGGCGAGATTACCAATCAACATTTTGGAACTCTGTGCGATTTTCAGAGCTCTTCAGTCGTGGCCTCTTCTAAAGAGAGAGTCGTTCATTTGTTTTCAGACAGACAATGTCACAACCGTGGCGTATGTCAATCATCAAGGAGGGACTCACAGTCCTCTGGCTATGAAAGAAGTATCTCGAATACTTGTATGGGCGGAATCCAGCTCCTGTCTAATTTCTGCGGTTCATATCCCAGGTATAGACAATTGGGAAGCGGATTATCTCAGTCGCCAAACATTACATCCGGGCGAATGGTCTCTTCACCCAGAGGTATTTCTTCAGATTGTTCAAATGTGGGGACTTCCAGAAATAGATCTGATGGCTTCTCATCTAAACAAGAAGCTTCCCAGGTATCTGTCCAGATCCAGGGATCCTCAGGCGGAAGCAGTGGATGCATTGTCACTTCCTTGGAAGTATCATCCTGCCTATATCTTTCCGCCTCTAGTTCTTCTTCCAAGAATGATTTCCAAGATTCTAAAGGAGCGTTCGTTTGTTCTGCTGGTGGCTCCAGCATGGCCTCACAGGATTTGGTATGCGGATCTTGTTCGGATGGCTACTTGCCAACCGTGGACTCTTCCGTTAAGACCAGACCTTCTATCGCAAGGTCCTTTTTTCCATCAGGATCTCAAATCCTTAAATTTGAAGGTATGGAGATTGAACGCTTGATTCTCAGTCATAGAGGTTTCTCTGACTCCGTCATTAATACTATGTTACAGGCTCGTAAATCTGTGTCTTGGAAGATATATTATCGAGTCTGGAAGACTTACATTTCTTGGTGTTCTTCTCATCATTTTTCTTGGCATTCTTTTAGAATTCCTAGAATTTTACAGTTTCTTCAGGATGGTTTGGATAAAGGTTTGTCTGCAAGTTCCTTGAAAGGACAAATCTCTGCTCTTTCTGTTCTTTTTCACAGAAAGATTGCTAATCTTCCTGATATTCATTGTTTTGTACAGGCTTTGGTTCATATAAAACCTGTCATTAAGTCAATTTCTCCTCCTTGGAGTTTGAATTTGGTTCTGGGGGCTCTTCAAGCTCCTCCGTTTGAACCTATGCATTCTCTGGATATTAAATTACTTTCTTGGAAAGTTTTGTTTCTTTTGTCCATCTCTTCTGCTAGAAGAGTTTCTGATTTATCTGCTCTTTCTTGTGAGTCTCCTTTTCTGATTTTTCATCAGGATAAGGCGGTTTTGCGAACTTCATTTAAATTTTTACCTAAGGTTGTGAATTCTAACAACATTAGTAGAGAAATTGTGGTTCCTTCGTTGTGTCCTAATCCTAAGAACTCTAAGGAAAGACCGTTGCATTCTCTGGATGTAGTTAGAGCTTTGAAATATTATGTTGAAGCTACTAAAGATTTCCGAAAGACTTCTAGTCTATTTGTTATCTTTTCTGGTTCTAGTAAAGGTCAAAAGGCTTCTGCCATTTCTTTGGCATCTTGGTTAAAATCCTTGATTCATCATGCTTATGTTGAGTCGGGTAGAACTCCGCCTCAAAGGATTACAGCTCATTCGACTAGGTCAGTCTCTACTTCCTGGGCATTTAGGAATGAAGCTTCGGTTGATCAGATTTGCAAAGCAGCAACTTGGTCTTCTTTGCATACTTTTGCTAAATTCTACCATTTTGATGTGTTTTCTTCTTCTGAAGCAGTTTTTGGTAGAAAAGTACTTCAGGCAGCTGTTTCAGTTTGATTCTTCTGCTTATAATTTCAGTTTTTTTCATTATAAGATTTAAACTTTATTTTGGGGTGTGGATTATTTTTTCAGCGGAATTGGCTGTCTTTATTTTATCCCTCCCTCTCTAGTGACTCTTGCGTGGAAGATCCACATCTTGGGTATTCATTATCCCATACGTCACTAGCTCATGGACTCTTGCTAATTACATGAAAGAAAACATAATTTATGTAAGAACTTACCTGATAAATTCATTTCTTTCATATTAGCAAGAGTCCACGAGGCCCACCCTTTTTTGAGGTGGTTTTGATTTTTTTGTATAAAGCACAATAATTCCAATTCCTTATTTTATATGCTTTCGCACTTTTTTCTTATCACCCCACTTCTTGGCTATTCGTTAAACTGATTTGTGGGTGTGGTGAGGGGTGTATTTATAGGCATTTTGAGGTTTGGGAAACTCCTTGTAGGAATGTATATCCCATACGTCACTAGCTCATGGACTCTTTCTAATATGAAAGAAATGAATTTATCAGGTAAGTTCTTACATAAATTATGTTTTTACACTTTCTTTCTTTCTAAGACCCCCGAGTATTGACCGATATGTCCCCATACCCTCTTCTTGAGATTGCTGAAACAATCCCCAGTCCTATTAGATAACAGTATAAATTCAAAACAAGTCAACATTTTTAAAAAATTTTTTACACATGAATAACTGAGAACAGAGCAGCTTAAAATAATAAAGATTTTTTTTTTATCACATTCATCTATAAATAAAAAATGGCAAATCACAAATACACAAGTTAGCTACCACTAGTGAGAATTTTGCTGTTGTTTTTGTGCAATCAAAACATGAAATCGAGGGACAATTTCTAGGTTGCCATCTGACACATCAAGTTGATTTTTCCACTTTGATTTCATGGTCAATAATCAGAGAATCCTTTTTCACATATATAAGTAGCTGTTGAAGGTAACTAAAACATTCACTGCCCTCACAGCCAAGCACAGGTAAGCTGAGATCTGCCCACACCAAAACTGCTTGATATCTAGCCCAGCCTTAATTGGGAAGTGAATAAAATAATTTGCTAAATTGCTGTTACTGGAACCCCTAGACGAAACACAGTTTAAGGGAGTGGCATTTGACCTTGGTGTAAGTATAGACAGACTATGGGAGAGATGGATAGAAGGCTTGTATTTGGGGGTGGAGCCCAAAAGGGCTATAAGAGAGGTGGGGTGGCCAGACAAATCTATCAAATCAAAGCTATCTTCTACTCGCACTTGATTACCTGGAGGAGAAACAGCATTACGTGCCATGGCTGCTATTCAGGAACTATTACAAGCAGTTATGGCCCTGGCACAAGCCAGGGGCACAGAGTGGGTTATGGAGCAGCTGACAACATCACAGACAGAGGCAGCAACAGAGGAAGGACCAGCAGGCAGGCGCAGGACTACGCAGCCGGTGAGGGCCAGGCCGGTGAGTAGAGCTAGGAAACAGAAGGTCGGCTAGAGTTGCTATCCCCAGAAGGAGAAGCGGCAGGAGGGCATCCCTAGCAGGACTGGTGGCATTGAGTGTTGTGAGTTCCATGCCGAAGAGGCCTAAAATCTTGAGTGACTCGGCAGAGCAGAGGACGAAGGGGACAGGAGGCAGAGCGGGTGACAAAGAGGAGATGTGACACCAGGCCAGGACTAGTGATGGCACCCAGCACATCAGGTGAGGTTCCAGGGATTTTGGAAAAAAAATCTACATGTAATATTGGTGGGAGTGGAGTGGGGACTTAAACTCAGCAATTCTAAAAGGTTTGAGGGATCTGGTGGCCCAGCTTAAGAAGCAAAGCACTGGGGATGTAGGGGGTACTGGGGCGTCTGGAGTGCACAAGGGACAGCTGGTCACAGGAGTGGCAGCCCCCTCCCCTAGTGGATCTGGGGCTGGAGTCATCAAGATGGCTGAAGTAGCTTTTCATAGATCTTGCCTCTGCTTGATTTATCCATTGGGCATTCATTTAGCCCAAAAGATCAAAGAAAATATTTGGAAGCGGGAGTTTTTGGAGAGTTTTTCGTTGTTGCCCTTGGATCAGTTTGTGGAGATTAAGGAGGACGCAAAAGGGGAACAGGGTAAGAAAGAAGAGGAGGAGCACAAAAATAGGTATAGGAAGCTACCAAAGATGATTAGTAATTGGTCTTAAGCTTTCTGCATCTTAGCTAGCGTGATTGGGGAAAAATTCCCAGAACAGGGATCGGCGCTCTTCTGCTATTTCAATGAAATTGCAGCAGCCTATCGTACATATGGGGGCATGGCTTGGTGGAGGTACAATGAACAATTTTACCAGAGGATTGTGGTGCGCCTGCATATGAAGTGGGACGATCGCGATATGGGAATTTGGTTGGAGATAATTACCCCACTAAGAGGCGGGCAGTCCTTTTGTAGAGCAGGGGGAGCAGGTGCAAGTGGGGGAGCAGGAAGAAGTACCACAGTGACAATCAGAAAAGGACTCTGCTTTCAATTTATTGATGGGCAATGTCGTTTTGCAGGCTCATGTAAGTATAAACATGAATGTTCGGGTTGCAGAGGAGCCCATGCTTTCTCCAAGTGCTTCAAGCGGGTAGGCAGGTGGGTAAGCCGGGAGATTTGGGCCAACAGGGCATGGACACCAGTGAGGGTCACAAAGATGGTCCTAAGGTTAGAATGGTATGGTAAAGGGAGGTCTCGACAGCATGATGTGAAATTATTTTAACTGGTTTTAGTTCCGGGTTTTGGATTCCATTTGTTGAAGGGGGGGAATCGACGGTGCATGGGAACTTGAAATCCACTAAGGAATTCCCGGAGGTTGTATGAGGAAAGTTAATGAAAGAGGTGTGTCTGGGTAGGATGGCGGGCCCTTTCTGGAGCCCCCATTGGCTAATTTAAGGAGTTCTCCTTTGGGGTGGTATCTAAGAAAGCTCAGGGGCAATTTAGCATGATTCACGACTTATCTTATCCAAAAGGGGCTTCAGTCAATGATGACACAATTAAGTTATAATTAGAGCTTTGTCTAACAGAGTACTGTTTTTTCATTGTACATTTAAAGCAGAAGTTTCTACAAACTAAGCTGAGTTATTTTCAAAATGGATAAGCCCTAAACATAACAAAGTTATAAAAGTAGAGCATTTAGTAATGCATCCTTTCTTTTTTAAAGGGACTGTCTACACAAAAATTGTTATTGTTTAAAAAGATAGATAATGCCTTTACTACCCATTCCCCAGCTTTGCACTTCCAACATTGTTAGATTAATAAACTTTATAACCTTTTCTAAGGCTCTATTGACAGACACTTAATCACATGCTTTCTTTCATGTAATTAGCAAGAGTCCATGAGCTAGTGACGTATGGGATATACATTCCTACCAGGAGGGGCAAAGTTTCCCAAACCTCAAAATGCCTATAAATACACCCCTCACCACACCCACAATTCAGTTTTACAAACTTTGCCTCCGATGGAGGTGGTGAAGTAAGTTTGTGCTAGATTCTACGTTGATATGCGCTCCGCAGCAAGTTGGAGCCCGGTTTTCCTCTCAGCGTGCAGTGAATGTCAGAGGGATGTGAGGAGAGTATTGCCTATTTGAATGCAGTGATCTCCTTCTAAGGGGTCTATTTCATAGGTTCTCTGTTATCGGTCGTAGAGATTCATCTCTTACCTCCCTTTTCAGATCGACAATATACTCTTATATATTCCATTACCTCTGCTGATTCTCGTTTCAGTACTGGTTTGGCTATCTGCTATATGTAGATGAGTGTCCTGGGGTAAGTAAGTCTTATTTTCTGTGACACTCCTAGCTATGGTTGGGCACTTTGTTTATAAAGTTCTAAATATATGTATTCAAACATTTATTTGCCTTGACTCAGAATGTTCAACTTTCCTTATTTTCAGACAGTCAGTTTCATATTTGGGATAATGCATTTTAATTTAACATTTCTTTCATGTAATTAGCAAGAGTCCATGAGCTAGTGACGTATGGGATATACATTCCTACCAGGAGGGGCAAAGTTTCCCAAACCTCAAAATGCCTATAAATACACCCCTCACCACACCCACAATTCAGTTTTACAAACTTTGCCTCCGATGGAGGTGGTGAAGTAAGTTTGTGCTAGATTCTACGTTGATATGCGCTCCGCAGCAAGTTGGAGCCCGGTTTTCCTCTCAGCGTGCAGTGAATGTCAGAGGGATGTGAGGAGAGTATTGCCTATTTGAATGCAGTGATCTCCTTCTAAGGGGTCTATTTCATAGGTTCTCTGTTATCGGTCGTAGAGATTCATCTCTTACCTCCCTTTTCAGATCGACGATATACTCTTATATATACCATTACCTCTGCTGATTCTCGTTTCAGTACTGGTTTGGCTATCTACTATATGTAGATGAGTGTCCTGGGGTAAGTAAGTCTTATTTTCTGTGACACTCCTAGCTATGGTTGGGCACTTTGTTTATAAAGTTCTAAATATATGTATTCAAACATTTATTTGCCTTGACTCAGAATGTTCAACTTTCCTTATTTTCAGACAGTCAGTTTCATATTTGGGATAATGCATTTTAACATTTTTCTTACCTTAAAATTTGACTTTTTTCCCTGTGGGCTGTTAGGCTCGCGGGGGCTGAAAATGCTTCATTTTATTGCGTCATTCTTGGCGCGGACTTTTTTGGCGCAAAAATTCTATTTCCGTTTCCGGCGTCATACGTGTCGCCGGAAGTTGCGTCATTTTTTGACGTTATTTTGCGCCAAAAATGTCGGCGTTCCGGATGTGGCGTCATTTTTGGCGCCAAAAAGCATTTAGGCGCCAAATAATGTGGGCGTCTTATTTGGCGCGAAAAAATATGGGCGTCACTTTTGTCTCCACATTATTTAAGTCTCATTTTTTATTGCTTCTGGTTGTTAGAAGCTTGTTCTTTGGCATTTTTTCCCATTCCTGAAACTGTCATTTAAGGAATTTGATCAATTTTGCTTTATATATATGTTGTTTTTTCTCTTACATATTGCAAGATGTCTCACGTTGCATCTGAGTCAGAAGATACTACAGGAAAATCGCTGTCAAGTGCTGAATCTACCAAAGCTAAGTGTATCTGCTGTAAACTTTTGGTAGCTATTCCTCCAGCTGTTGTTTGTATTGATTGTCATGACAAACTTGTTAAAGCAGATAATATTTCCTTTAGTAAAGTACCATTGCCTGTTGCAGTTCCTTCAACATCTAAGGTGCAGAATGTTCCTGATAATATAAGAGATT
The DNA here is from genome assembly GCF_027579735.1 of Bombina bombina. Taxonomy (NCBI): domain Eukaryota; kingdom Metazoa; phylum Chordata; class Amphibia; order Anura; family Bombinatoridae; genus Bombina; species Bombina bombina. Next base: position 616,792,975 of record NC_069499.1, on the reverse strand, counting down.
TTGTTTCAGAATCCATAAAGAAGGCTATGTCTGTTATTTCTCCTTCTAGTAAACGTAAAAAATCTTTTAAAACTTCTCTCCCTACAGATGAATTTTTAACTGAACATCATCATTCTGATTCTGATGATTCCTCTGGTTCAGAGGATTCTGTCTCAGAGGTTGATGCTGATAAATCTTCATATTTATTTAAAATGGAATTTATTCGTTCTTTACTTAAAGAAGTCCTAATTGCTTTAGAAATAGAGGATTCTGGTCCTCTTGATACTAAATCTAAACGTTTAAATAAGGTTTTTAAATCTCCTGTAGTTATTCCAGAAGTTTTTCCTGTTCCTGATGCTATTTCTGCAGTAATTTCCAAAGAATGGGATAATTTGGGTAATTCATTTACTCCTTCTAAACGTTTTAAGCAATTATATCCTGTGCCGTCTGACAGATTAGAATTTTGGGACAAGATCCCTAAAGTTGATGGGGCTATTTCTACCCTTGCTAAACGTACTACTATTCCTACGTCAGATGGTACTTCGTTTAAGGATCCTCTAGATAGGAAAATTGAGTCCTTTCTAAGAAAAGCTTATCTGTGTTCAGGTAATCTTCTTAGACCTGCTATATCTTTGGCTGATGTTGCTGCGGCTTCAACTTTTTGGTTGGAAACTTTAGCGCAACAAGTAACACATCGTGATTCTCATGATATTATTATTCTTCTTCAACATGCTAATAATTTTATCTGTGATGCCATTTTTGATATTATCAGAGTTGATGTCAGGTTTATGTCTCTAGCTATTTTAGCTAGAAGAGCTTTATGGCTTAAAACTTGGAATGCTGATATGGCTTCTAAATCAACTTTACTTTCCATTTCTTTCCAGGGTAACAAATTATTTGGTTCTCAGTTGGATTCCATTATTTCAACTGTTACTGGTGGGAAAGGAACTTTTTTACCACAGGATAAAAAATCTAAAGGTAAAAACAGGGCTAATAATCGTTTTCGTTCCTTTCGTTTCAACAAAGAACAAAAGCCTGATCCTTCATCCTCAGGAGCAGTTTCAGTTTGGAGACCATCTCCAGTTTGGAATAAATCCAAACCAGCTAGAAAGGCAAAGCCTGCTTCTAAGTCCACATGAAGGTGCGGCCCTCATTCCAGCTCAGCTGGTAGGGGGCAGGTTACGTTTTTTCAAGGAAATTTGGATCAATTCTGTTCACAATCTTTGGATTCAGAGCATTGTTTCAGAAGGGTACAGAATTGGTTTCAAGTTGAGACCTCCTGCAAAGAGATTTTTTCTTTCCCGTGTCCCAGTAAATCCAGTAAAAGCTCAAGCATTTCTGAAATGTGTTTCAGATCTAGAGTTGACTGGAGTAATTATGCCAGTTCCAGTTCCGGAACAGGGGATGGGGTTTTATTCAAATCTCTTCATTGTACCAAAGAAGGAGAATTCTTTCAGACCAGTTCTGGATCTAAAAATATTGAATCGTTATGTAAGGATACCAACATTCAAGATGGTAACTGTAAGGACTATCTTACCTTTTGTTCAGCAAGGGAATTATATGTCCACAATAGATTTACAGGATGCATATCTGCATATTCCGATTCATCCAGATCATTATCAGTTCCTGAGATTCTCGTTTCTGGACAAGCATTACCAGTTTGTGGCTCTGCCGTTTGGCCTAGCTACAGCTCCAAGAATTTTTACAAAAGTTCTCGGTGCCCTGCTGTCTGTAATCAGAGAACAGGGTATTGTGGTATTTCCTTATTTGGACGATATCTTGGTACTTGCTCAGTCTTTTCATTTAGCAGAATCTCATACGAATCGACTTGTGTTGTTTCTTCAAGATCATGGTTGGAGGATCAATTTACCAAAAAGTTCTTTGATTCCTCAAACAAGGGTAACCTTTCTGGGTTTCCAGATGGATTCAGTGTCCATGACTCTGTCTTTAACAGACAAGAGACGTCTAAAGTTGATTACAGCTTGTCGAAACCTTCAGTCACAATCATTCCCTTCGGTAGCCTTATGCATGGAAATTCTAGGTCTTATGACTGCTGCATCGGACGCGATCCCCTTTGCTCGTTTTCACATGCGACCTCTTCAGCTCTGTATGCTGAAGCAATGGTGCAAGGATTACACGAAGATATCTCAATTAATATCTTTAAAACCGATTGTTCGACACTCTCTAACATGGTGGACAGATCACCATCGTTTAATTCAGGGGGCTTCTTTTGTGCTTCCGACCTGGACTGTAATTTCAACAGATGCAAGTCTCACAGGTTGGGGAGCTGTGTGGGGATCTCTGACGGCACAAGGAGTTTGGGAATCTCAGGAGGTGAGATTACCGATCAATATTTTGGAACTCCGTGCAATTTTCAGAGCTCTTCAGTTTTGGCCTCTTCTGAAGAGAGAATCGTTCATTTGTTTTCAGACAGACAATGTCACAACTGTGGCATACATCAATCATCAAGGAGGGACTCACAGTCCTCTGGCTATGAAAGAAGTATCTCGAATTTTGGTTTGGGCGGAATACAGCTCCTGTCTAATCTCTGCGGTTCATATCCCAGGTGTAGACAATTGGGAAGCGGATTATCTCAGTCGCCAAACGTTGCATCCGGGCGAATGGTCTCTTCACCCAGAGGTATTTCTTCAGATTGTTCAAATGTGGGAACTTCCAGAAATAGATCTGATGGCGTCCCATCTAAACAAGAAACTTCCCAGGTATCTGTCCAGATCCCGGGATCCTCAGGCGGAGGCAGTGGATGCATTATCACTTCCTTGGAAGTATCATCCTGCCTATATCTTTCCGCCTCTAGTTCTTCTTCCAAGAGTAATCTCCAAGATTCTGAAGGAATGCTCGTTTGTTCTGCTGGTAGCTCCGGCATGGCCTCACAGGTTTTGGTATGCGGATCTTGTCCGGATGGCCTCTTGCCAACCGTGGACTCTTCCGTTAAGACCAGACCTTCTGTCACAAGGTCCTTTTTTCCATCAGGATCTGAAATCCTTAAATTTAAAGGTATGGAGATTGAACGCTTGATTCTTGGTCAAAGAGGTTTCTCTGACTCTGTGATTAATACTATGTTACAGGCTCGTAAATCTGTATCTCGAGAGATATATTATAGAGTCTGGAAGACTTATATTTCTTGGTGTCTTTCTCATCATTTTTCCTGGCATTCTTTTAGAATACCGAGAATTTTACAGTTCCTTCAGGATGGTTTAGATAAGGGTTTGTCCGCAAGTTCTTTGAAAGGACAAATCTCTGCTCTTTCTGTTCTTTTTCACAGAAAGATTGCTATTCTTCCTGATATTCATTGTTTTGTACAAGCTTTGGTTCGTATAAAACCTGTCATTAAGTCAATTTCTCCTCCTTGGAGTTTGAATTTGGTTCTGGGAGCTCTTCAAGCTCCTCCGTTTGAACCTATGCATTCATTGGACATTAAATTACTTTCTTGGAAAGTTTTGTTCCTTTTGGCCATCTCTTCTGCCAGAAGAGTTTCTGAATTATCTGCTCTTTCTTGTGAGTCTCCTTTTCTGATTTTTCATCAGGATAAGGCGGTGTTGCGAACTTCTTTTGAATTTTTACCTAAAGTTGTGAATTCCAACAACATTAGTAGAGAAATTGTGGTTCCTTCATTATGTCCTAATCCTAAGAATTCTAAGGAGAAATCGTTGCATTCTTTGGATGTTGTTAGAGCTTTGAAATATTATGTTGAAGCTACGAAATCTTTTCGTAAGACTTCTAGTCTATTTGTTATCTTTTCCGGTTCTAGAAAAGGCCAGAAAGCTTCTGCCATTTCTTTGGCATCTTGGTTGAAATCCTTAATTCATCTTGCTTATGTTGAGTCGGGTAAAACTCCGCCTCAGAGGATTACAGCTCATTCTACTAGGTCAGTTTCTACTTCCTGGGCGTTTAGGAATGAAGCTTCGGTTGACCAGATCTGCAAAGCAGCGACTTGGTCCTCTTTGCATACTTTTACTAAATTCTACCATTTTGATGTATTTTCTTCTTCTGAAGCAGTTTTTGGTAGAAAAGTACTTCAGGCAGCGGTTTCAGTTTGAATCTTCTGCTTATGTTTTTCGTTAAACTTTATTTTGGGTGTGGATTATTTTCAGCAGGAATTGGCTGTCTTTATTTTATCCCTCCCTCTCTAGTGACTCTTGTGTGGAAAGATCCACTTCTTGGGTAGTCATTATCCCATACGTCACTAGCTCATGGACTCTTGCTAATTACATGAAAGAAAACATAATTTATGTAAGAACTTACCTGATAAATTCATTTCTTTCATATTAGCAAGAGTCCATGAGGCCCGCCCTTTTTTTGTGGTGGTTATGATTTTGTATAAAGCACAATTATTCCAATTCCTTATTTTATATGCTTTCGCACTTTTTTATCACCCCACTTCTTGGCTATTCGTTAAACTGAATTGTGGGTGTGGTGAGGGGTGTATTTATAGGCATTTTGAGGTTTGGGAAACTTTGCCCCTCCTGGTAGGAATGTATATCCCATACGTCACTAGCTCATGGACTCTTGCTAATATGAAAGAAATGAATTTATCAGGTAAGTTCTTACATAAATTATGTTTTTTCTTACCTTAAAATTTGACTTTTTCCCTGTGGGCTGTTAGGCTCGCGGGGGCTGAAAATGCTTCATTTTATTGCGTCATTCTTGGCGCGGACTTTTTTGGCGCAAAAATTCTATTTCCGTTTCCGGCGTCATACGTGTCGCCGGAAGTTGCGTCATTTTTTGACGTTATTTTGCGCCAAAAATGTCGGCGTTCCGGATGTGGCGTCATTTTTGGCGCCAAAAAGCATTTAGGCGCCAAATAATGTGGGCGTCTTATTTGGCGCGAAAAAATATGGGCGTCACTTTTGTCTCCACATTATTTAAGTTTCATTTTTTCTTGCTTCTGGTTGCTAGAAGCTTGTTCTTTGGCATTTTTTCCCATTCCTAAAACTGTCATTTAAGGAATTTGATCAATTTTGCTTTATATATATGTTGTTTTTTCTCTTACATATTGCAGGATGTCTCACCTTGCATCTGAGTCAGAAGATACTACAGGAAAATCGCTGTCAAGTGCTGAATCTACCAAAGCTAAGTGTATCTGCTGTAAACTTTTGGTAGCTATTCCTCCAGCTGTTGTTTGTATTGATTGTCATGACAAACTTGTTAAAGCAGATAATATTTCCTTTAGTAAAGTACCATTGCCTGTTGCAGTTCCTTCAACATCTAAGGTGCAGAATGTTCCTGATAATATAAGAGATTTTGTTTCTGAATCCATAAGAAGGCTATGTCTGTTATTTCTCCTTCTAGTAAACGTAAAAAATCTTTTAAAACTTCTCTCCCTACAGATGAATTTTTAACTGAACATCATCATTCTGATTCTGATGATTCCTCTGGTTCAGAGGATTCTGTCTCAGAGGTTGATGCTGATAAATCTACATATTTATTTAAAATTGAATTTATTCGTTCTTTACTTAAAGAAGTCCTAATTGCTTTAGAAATAGAGGATTCTGGTCCTCTTGATACTAAATCTAAACGTTTAAATAAGGTTTTTAAATCTCCTGTAGTTATTCCAGAAGTTTTTCCTGTCCCTGATGCTATTTCTGCAGTAATTTCCAAAGAATGGGATAATTTGGGTAATTCATTTACTCCTTCTAAACGTTTTAAGCAATTATATCCTGTGCCGTCTGACAGATTAGAATTTTGGGACAAGATCCCTAAAGTTGATGGGGCTATTTCTACCCTTGCTAAACGTACTACTATTCCTACGTCAGATGGTACTTCGTTTAAGGATCCTCTAGATAGGAAAATTGAGTCCTTTCTAAGAAAAGCTTATCTGTGTTCAGGTAATCTTCTTAGACCTGCTATATCTTTGGCTGATGTTGCTGCAGCTTCAACTTTTTGGTTGGAAACTTTAGCGCAACAAGTAACACATCGTGATTCTCATGATATTATTATTCTTCTTCAACATGCTAATAATTTTATCTGTGATGCCATTTTTGATATTATCTGAGTTGATGTCAGGTTTATGTCTCTAGCTATTTTAGCTAGAAGAGCTTTATGGCTTAAAACTTGGAATGCTGATATGGCTTCTAAATCAACTTTACTTTCCATTTCTTTCCAGGGTAACAAATTATTTGGTTCTCAGTTGGATTCCATTATTTCAACTGTTACTGGTGGGAAAGGAACTTTTTTACCACAGGATAAAAAATCTAAAGGTAAAAACAGGGCTAATAATAGTTTTCATTCCTTTCTTTTCAACAAAGAACAAAAGCCTGATCCTTCATCCTCAGGAGCAGTTTCAGTTTGGAGACCATCTCCAGTCTGGAATAAATCCAAGCCAGCTAGAAAGGCAAAGCCTGCTTCTAAGTCCACATGAAGGTGCGGCCCTCATTCCAGCTCAGCTGGTAGGGGGCAGGTTACGTTTTTTCAAGGAAATTTGGATCAATTCTGTTTACAATCTTTGGATTCAGAGCATTGTTTCAGAAGGGTACAGAATTGGTTTCAAGTTGAGACCTCCTGCAAAGAGATTTTTTCTTTCCCGTGTCCCAGTAAATCCAGTAAAAGCTCAAGCATTTCTGAAATGTGTTTCAGATCTAGAGTTGACTGGAGTAATTATGCCAGTTCCAGTTCCGGAGCAGGGGATGGGGTTTTATTCAAATCTCTTCATTGTACCAAAGAAGGAGAATTCTTTCAGACCAGTTCTGGATCTAAAAATATTGAATCGTTATGTAAGGATACCAACGTTCAAGATGGTAACTGTAAGGACTATCTTACCTTTTGTTCAGCAAGGGAATTATATGTCCACAATAGATTTACAGGATGCATATCTGCATATTCCGATTCATCCAGATCATTATCAGTTCCTGAGATTCTCGTTTCTGGACAAGCATTACCAGTTTGTGGCTCTGCCGTTTGGCCTAGCTACAGCTCCAAGAATTTTTACAAAGGTTCTCGGTGCCCTGCTGTCTGTAATCAGAGAACAGGGTATTGTGGTATTTCCTTATTTGGACGATATCTTGGTACTTGCTCAGTCTTTACATTTAGCAGAATCTCATACGAATCGACTTGTGTTGTTTCTTCAAGATCATGGTTGGAGGATCAATTTACCAAAAAGTTCTTTGATTCCTCAGACAAGGGTAATCTTTCTGGGTTTCCAGATGGATTCAGTGTCCATGACTCTGTCTTTAACAGACAAGAGACGTCTAAAGTTGATTACAGCTTGTCGAAACCTTCAGTCACAATCATTCCCTTCGGTAGCCTTATGCATGGAAATTCTAGGTCTTATGACTGCTGCATCGGACGCGATCCCCTTTGCTCGTTTTCACATGCGACCTCTTCAGCTCTGTATGCTGAAGCAATGGTGCAAGGATTACACGAAGATATCTCAATTAATATCTTTAAAACCGATTGTTCGACACTCTCTAACATGGTGGACAGATCACCATCGTTTAATTCAGGGGGCTTCTTTTGTGCTTCCGACCTGGACTGTAATTTCAACAGATGCAAGTCTCACAGGTTGGGGAGCTGTGTGGGGATCTCTGACGGCACAAGGAGTTTGGGAATCTCAGGAGGTGAGATTACCGATCAATATTTTGGAACTCCGTGCAATTTTCAGAGCTCTTCAGTTTTGGCCTCTTCTGAAGAGAGAATCGTTCATTTGTTTTCAGACAGACAATGTCACAACTGTGGCATACATCAATCATCAAGGAGGGACTCACAGTCCTCTGGCTATGAAAGAAGTATCTCGAATTTTGGTTTGGGCGGAATACAGCTCCTGTCTAATCTCTGCGGTTCATATCCCAGGTGTAGACAATTGGGAAGCGGATTATCTCAGTCGCCAAACGTTGCATCCGGGCGAATGGTCTCTTCACCCAGAGGTATTTCTTCAGATTGTTCAAATGTGGGAACTTCCAGAAATAGATCTGATGGCGTCCCATCTAAACAAGAAACTTCCCAGGTATCTGTCCAGATCCCGGGATCCTCAGGCGGAGGCAGTGGATGCATTATCACTTCCTTGGAAGTATCATCCTGCCTATATCTTTCCGCCTCTAGTTCTTCTTCCAAGGGTAATCTCCAAGATTCTGAAGGAATGCTCGTTTGTTCTGCTGGTAGCTCCGGCATGGCCTCACAGGTTTTGGTATGCGGATCTTTTCCGGATGGCCTCTTGCCAACCGTGGACTCTTCCGTTAAGACCAGACCTTCTGTCACAAGGTCCTTTTTTCCATCAGGATCTGAAATCCTTAAATTTAAAGGTATGGAGATTGAACGCTTGATTCTTGGTCAAAGAGGTTTCTCTGACTCTGTGATTAATACTATGTTACAGGCTCGTAAATCTGTATCTCGAGAGATATATTATAGAGTCTGGAAGACTTATATTTCTTGGTGTCTTTCTCATCATTTTTCCTGGCATTCTTTTAGAATACCGAGAATTTTACAGTTCCTTCAGGATGGTTTAGATAAGGGTTTGTCCGCAAGTTCTTTGAAAGGACAAATCTCTGCTCTTTCTGTTCTTTTTCACAGAAAGATTGCTATTCTTCCTGATATTCATTGTTTTGTACAAGCTTTGGTTCGTATAAAACCTGTCATTAAGTCAATTTCTCCTCCTTGGAGTTTGAATTTGGTTCTGGGAGCTCTTCAAGCTCCTCCGTTTGAACCTATGCATTCATTGGACATTAAATTACTTTCTTGGAAAGTTTTGTTCCTTTTGGCCATCTCTTCTGCCAGAAGAGTTTCTGAATTATCTGCTCTTTCTTGTGAGTCTCCTTTTCTGATTTTTCATCAGGATAAGGCGGTGTTGCGAACTTCTTTTGAATTTTTACCTAAAGTTGTGAATTCCAACAACATTAGTAGAGAAATTGTGGTTCCTTCATTATGTCCTAATCCTAAGAATTCTAAGGAGAAATCGTTGCATTCTTTGGATGTTGTTAGAGCTTTGAAATATTATGTTGAAGCTACGAAATCTTTTCGTAAGACTTCTAGTCTATTTGTTATCTTTTCCGGTTCTAGAAAAGGCCAGAAAGCTTCTGCCATTTCTTTGGCATCTTGGTTGAAATCTTTAATTCATCTTGCCTATGTTGAGTCGGGTAAAACTCCGCCTCAGAGAATTACAGCTCATTCTACTAGGTCAGTTTCTACTTCCTGGGCGTTTAGGAATGAAGCTTCGGTTGACCAGATCTGCAAAGCAGCAACTTGGTCCTCTTTGCATACTTTTACTAAATTCTATCATTTTGATGTATTTTCTTCTTCTGAAGCAGTTTTTGGTAGAAAAGTACTTCAGGCAGCGGTTTCAGTTTGAATCTTCTGCTTATGTTTTTCGTTAAACTTTATTTTGGGTGTGGATTATTTTCAGCAGGAATTGGCTGTCTTTATTTTATCCCTCCCTCTCTAGTGACTCTTGTGTGGAAAGATCCACATCTTGGGTAGTCATTATCCCATACGTCACTAGCTCATGGACTCTTGCTAATTACATGAAAGAAAACATAATTTATGTAAGAACTTACCTGATAAATTCATTTCTTTCATATTAGCAAGAGTCCATGAGGCCCGCCCTTTTTTGTGGTGGTTATGATTTTGTATAAAGCACAATTATTCCAATTCCTTATTTTTTATGCTTTCGCACTTTTTTATCACCCCACTTCTTGGCTATTCGTTAAACTGAATTGTGGGTGTGGTGAGGGGTGTATTTATAGGCATTTTGAGGTTTGGGAAACTTTGCCCCTCCTGGTAGGAATGTATATCCCATACTTCACTAGCTCATGGACTCTTGCTAATATGAAAGAAATGAATTTATCAGGTAAGTTCTTACATAAATTATGTTTTTTGTATTTGACTTTCACAACAGGAGACTGATAGTTCATGTGGGCCGTATTGATAACATTCGGCTAGATTACGAGTTCTGCGTTAGAAGCTATGCAGTGCTAACAAGCAGTTTTCTCTCACCGCTCACTTACAAACAAAATTTTGCTCCACATCTCACTTCAATACCAGCGCTGCTTAAGTCAGCGGTGAGCTGGTGTAACATGCTCGTGCAAGATTTCCCCATAGGAATCAACGGGGAGGGCCGGCTGAAAAAAGTCTAACACCTGCAAAAAAGCAGCGTTTAGATCCTAACGCAGCCCCATTCATTCCTATGGGGGAATACAATTTATGTCTACACCTAACACCCTAACATGAACCTGAGTCTAAACACCCCTAATCTTACACTTATTAACCCCTAATCTGCCGCCCCCGACACCGCCGCCACCTACATTATACTTATGAACCCCTAATCTGCTGCCACCAACATCGCCAACACCTCTATTATATTTATTAACCCCTAATCTGCCGCCCCCAAATGTCGCTGCAACCTACCTACATTTATTAACCCCTAATCTGCCACCCCCAACGTCACCGCCACTATTCTAAATTTATTAACCCCTAAACCTAACCCTAACCCTAACACCCCCTAACTTAAATATAATTTAAATAAATCTAAATAAAATTACTATCATTAACAAAATTATTCCTATTTAAAACTAAATACTTACCTGTAAAATAAACCCTAAGATAGCTGCAATATAACTAATAGTTATATTGTATCTAGCTTAGGTTTTATTTTACAGGCAAGTTTGTATTTATTTTAACAAGATAGAATAGTTACTAAATAGTTATTTACTATTTAATAAATACCTAGCTAAAATAAATACAAATTTACCTGTAAAATAAAACCTAACCTAAGTTACACTAACACCTAACACTACACTATAATTAAATTAATTCCCTAAATTAAATACAATTAAATACAATTATGTAAAGTACAACCCCCCCCCCCCACTAAATTACAGAAAATAATAAACAAATTACAAGATTTTTAAATTAATTACACCTAATCTAATCCCCCTAACACAGTGCTTTCCAAACTGTGTGTCGTGACACATTAGTGTGTCGGCAGCAGTATGTAGGCGTGTCCCTGCTTCAGCACACATTTTTTTTAATTACATTTTTTTTTACATTTTATTTTGGTTTCCGACTTTCCGCCTGCCTGCTACTCATTTCACGTAGTTGACACGTGATTTATACCTAGTGGGTCACAGATCATCTTAACCTATTGGCGCAGTTCAGCGGGAACTGAAACTATTACCATTGGCGGCACATTGGCTCCTGACTGCACGTGTAGTCTCCTCAATCGGTTTCTGACTGCATGTGTAGTCAGTGAGTGGGACACCAGTGTGTTTGCAGCTCAGCCTAAACGCTGAGCAGAAGTCAAAGTGTTGTTTTTTTGCAGCTAGCTCCCAGTAGTGCATTGTTGCTCCTGCTCTTGATATATGGATAGGAACTGGAATCTTAAAAATGCTGCTTGATGATGAAATGCGAGTGTCTTTATCTAATATTTCATCAAATATTTAGAAACTGTGTTCATCCCATCAACCTCATACAGCCCATTAAAATAGTAAGTAGCTATTGGTGTTATTAAACTTTTTTTAATTCTTGCACATACATACTGTTACTTGTAACTGCATTGTGTTATTATATCATTTATGTATATGTCCGTATCTCTTAAAACAAGTTAGTTTAACCTCCTGTTTGCTAGTACAACTGAATTACTGTGTCGCAAAATGATGTAGGTCTAAAAAGTGTGTCGCCAACATGAAAAGTTTGGAAAGCTCTGCCCTAACAAAATAAAAAAGCCCCCCCAAAATAAAAAAGCCCTACCCTACACTAAATTACAAATAGCCCTTAAAATGGCCTTTTGCGGGGCATTGCCCCAAAGTAATCAGCTCTTTTACATGTAAAAAAAATTACAAATCCCCCGCCAACATTAAAACCCACCACCCACACAACCAACCCTACTCTAAAACCCACCAATACCCCCTTAAAAAAACTAACACTAACCCCTTGAAGGTCACCTTACCGGGAGAAGTCTTGATTCAACCGGGCCGAAGTCCTCAACGAAGCCAGGACAAGTCTTCATCCAAGCCGGGCAGAAGTGGTCCTCCAGATGGGCAGAAGTCTTCAACCAGACGGCATCTTCTATCTTCATCCATCCGATGTGGAGTGGGTCCATCTTCAAGACATCCGACGTGGAGTATCCTCTTCAATCGACGGCTAACACTGAATGAAGGTACCTATAAGTGACATCATCCAAGATGGCATCCCTTCAATTCCGATTGGCTGATAGAATTCTATTAGCCAATCGGAATTAAGGTAGAAAAAATCCAATCAGCCAATAGGATTGAGCTGGCATTCTATTGGCTGTTCCAATCAGCCAATAAAATGCCAGCTCGATCCTATTAGGTTATTGCATCAGCCAATAGGATTTTTTCTACCTTAATTCCAATTGGCTGATCGAATTCCATCAGCCAATTGGAATTGAAGGGACGCCATCTGGGATGACGTCACTTAAAGGTACCTTCATTCAGTGTTAGCCGTCGATTGAAGAGGATGCTCCGCATCAAGTGTCTTGAAGATGGATCGGCTCCGCGCCGGGTGGATGAAGATAGAAGATGCTGTCTGGATGAAGACTTCTGCCCATCTGGAGGACCACTTCACCCGGTTAGATGAAGACTTCTCCCGGCTTCGTTGAGGACTTCGGCCCGGTTGGATGAAGATGTTTCCCGGTAAGGGGATCTTCAAGGGGTTAGTGTTAGGTTTTTTACGGGGGCATTGGGTGGGTTTTAGAGTAGGGTTGGTTGTGTGGGTGGTGGGTTTTAATGTTGGGGGGGATTTGTAATTTTTTTTACAGGTAAAAGAGCTGATTACTTTGGGGCAATGCCCCGCAAAAGGCCCTTTTAAGGGCTATTTGTAATTTAGTGTAGGGTAGGGCTTTTTTATTTTTTGGGGGGGCTTTTTTATTTTGTTTGGGGGATTAGATTAGGTGAAATTAGTTTAAAAATCTTGTAATTTGTTTATTATTTTCTGCTCAAACAATGCTCTCAGTAATGCATTTCTGCTTATTGAATATCAAGAGAATGAAGACAATTAGATAACAGAAGTAAATAGGAAAGTTGTTTAAAATTGTATGTCCTATCTGAATCATGACAGAAAATTTTGGGTTTCATGTCCCTTTTATTTCTAAATTTAATGTCCCTACAGTTAAAGGGACACTGAAGCCAACATTTTTCTTTCGTGATTCAGATAGAGCATGCAATTTTAAGCAACTTTCTAATTTACTCCTAGTATCAAGTTTTTTTCGTTCTCTTGCTATCTTCATTTGAAAAAGAAGGCATCTAAGCTGGTTTTTTTTGGTTCTGCCCTCTGGACAGCACTTTTTTTATTGGTGGATGAATTTATCCACCAATTAGCAAGGACAACCCATGTTGTTCACCAAAATGGGCCGGCATCTAAACTTACATTCTTGCATTTCAAATAAAGATACCAAGAGAATGAAGAAAATTTGATAATAGGAGTAAATTAGAAAGTTGCTTAAAATGTCATGCTCTCTGGTATGCTCTGGTTTCCGGTGGAGGAGGAGCCAAGCAGGTGTTGCTGAGCTCGCAGCTCCAGTCCCACAGCTACTGGCGGTGGAACACTTCGCGCCTTACCTCAAATCTTGAGGCTGCTACTGTGGACAAGTGAATATAACCGTCTCTGGAAACCATACCAGTGAACCGCCATCTCACTGGTCTATACCCTTCCCTCTTGAGTCACTGGGCCCTACCCGAACTAAAAACCTAAAGATTCACCCGACCTGACTGAGTACAGGACACGCTACTTGTGGTTACATCCTAAGGCAACTTCTTCATTTTTTTGCCGGTGTCTTCCTTAAAAATCCAATTTCATCCCCCCTCCCCGTGCCTGCTGCCCCTGCCTGGATAATCTGTGTGTTTATACCCTTAGCACAGGGTTGAAAGCTTACCTGCTGTGCCCTCCAGGACTTCTTTTACTCCAGGTCTGAAACAGCTGCTGTTCAGCGTGTGCCCCGCCTCCCTCCCCCACCGGTGCTGCGTGGGAGGGAGCTGGGCCCGGTCGTGGATCGGAAACTAGCCGTGGGGATCTCCTTCTCCTGCTGCTCAGGACGCTTGGCGCAGTGACTCTCTCTCTCCTCCCACCGGTGCTGTGTGAGGGGAGTCGAGTTCTGAGTAGCGAGCAAGGTTGTGCAGCGAGATTCCTTGTCGATGGCTGTTCGTGAGCCTGAGTCGAATTGCAGGGATCCGGATGCTGAGGATAGCGATGGCAGGTGGCCGGGCAGCGTGAGAGGGGGTGAGTCTTTCAACACTGTTTCTCCCACAATCTGCTTGGCATATATTCTGAATACCTGGGGCAGGAATCCCAGAAAAGGACTTTTGGGCTTAGTGGTGGGGTACGGCTGGTCTGGAAGCCTATTGTGACAGACTTTGTGCAATCGTATGCGCACCCCTATCTCCACGTACTAGGGCTCTTAAGAAATAAAAACTCTAACGAATAAGGACTGGGCGCAAGGGAAAAGAGTCTAAAAGGACTGATAAAACTTAAAGCCTGAAGATCTGAAATAGATTTTTACAGGATCCCTTGTTAATACGTTTAAATATAAAATTTGGGTCTCTGCATATGTCAGCTAAATATATATCTTTTAAGAAAAACAGTAACAAAAATGTCTCTTCTAAACTGACCACAATGGATCACATTTTGACACAATGCTTGTTTGATTCACTGTGATCTATCATTATTGTCTTTTTTTTTTTTTGCTGCTTGGGTTTCTTGTATAATTTGATTAAGAAAGATATACTTATAAATGAGTGGACATTTAAAGTGACAACATTTATCTGCTAAATATGGGCCTTGAAAAGTCTATATGTAAGAATTGAACGTGTTGCAGCTCCCTTTCCCCTCTCCTTTAGACAGAGGGCTGTTTCTGGAACTGGACTAAGTTAGTTTCTAGATACCACCTCAGCATACTAATATCCTGCTGTTTGCTCTGTTTTATTTCTGTTGTTACAGGCATATCATAACCTATTGGTTTAAAGGGAAACAGCCAGGGCCGGACTGAGGAATCAGACCGGCCCTGGAAATTTGTATAGACCGGCCCAGCCATGCCCCCTCCAGCCAAACCACGCCCCTCCAACCCAGCCACGCCCACTCCAACCCAGCCCATACAAATTCTGAAACTTGCCACTCAGAAATAATGCTGCAGTGCTCCCCTCCCTGTTTTATTAAAACATTAGTACCGTACCAATGACAAAGCGCAGGGGGCATCAGGTAATGCAGCAGGTAGGGAGTGAGGAGGAGCGCAGGGGGCATCAGGTAATTATGCAGCAGGCAGGGGGTGAGTGGAGAAAAGTATGATATGTGGGACAGGAGCAGGGATGTGAAATGGCTTTAAAAAATCATGAGACTGATGTAATATAAATTACATTCTTAATATTAATTTGTAAAAACAACATATCTACATATAAAAAATAAATCCTGTACAATTTGTGTCATAAATACATTTGTTAGTACTCTCTTAGCAATTCAACACTCACTAAGGGTGGAAGCCTGTCTGCCCTCAAAACCTGACACACTGCAGAGCATACAAAGTAACATACACACACACACAGTAACACCATTACACAGCGTACACACACATGTACAGAGTCTCAAATACACAGCAACACACCCTGCAGAGCATACAAATAAGCATGCACACACACCACATTCATGCAGACACACAACAACATGCACACACCACATTCATGCAGACACACAACAACATATGCACACACCACATTCATGCAATCACACAACAACATATGCACACACCACATTCATGCAATCACACAACAACATATGCACACATCACATTCATGCAATCCCACAACATACGCACACACCACATTCATGCAGACACACAACATTCATGCAGACACACAACAACATACACACACACCACATTCATGCAGACACACAACATACACACACCACATTCATGCAGACACACAACATACACACACACACCACAACATACACACACCACATTCATACAGACACACAACAACATACACACACACACACCACATTCATGCAGACACACAACAATATACACACACACCACATACATGCAGACACACAACATACAACCCCCATACACAGATTCAGACACACAGCAGACACACAACATGCAGACACACAACATACACATAGATTCAGTCACAGCATGCACATATACAGCATATGCACACTACACATCATTCACTTTCTTATAGGCAGATACACAAAACATGAACATTCTACTACAACTAGACATAGCATGCACATTTATTTAATACAGAAGGGACAAATAAGTACCACCCCACAGCTTTAATTTAGATGTGGCTGTTTTTTGTTTCAGGTATTGTATAAACTGTGCTTAGCATTGTGTGATTGCAAATAGGAATAATAAAACGTTAGGTATGTCAGCCCAGTGTCACTGACCTGTAAGTGCTGAGTTCCAGGGATAATAAAACTTGTTTTCTTCCTAATCCCTATGTGGTCATTCAAGCAGCCAATACATGGAGCATGGGGGAGGGAGATAGAGAGGGCAGCGTGGTGCTGCTGTAAATCTGTCAAACTCAAAGCAAACTAGTGCGGCAGCTCCTGCTAATTACGAAACGGCTAAGACTCAGTAAATAATATAAACATAACTGCTAGTTGTTCACTGGCTCACCCGTTCTACTCTCTGACAGCAGGGTAGCAGGACTTACGGCTGTGCTGTCACATAACTTTCCCCAGCTTACCTCAGGAACACAGGCACAGCTACATGATCGTGATGATTGATTCTTCTGAGTTCAGACCAGACTGTACTACTCTCGACTCGTCTCTTAGTCTTGACGTTGAACTGACTGGCTTGCCTCTGTTAGACTGCTTGCTTGCTTTGCTGCCAAGTTGCCGGTTGCCACCATGATTGTGTGTGTCCCGCCGACCGCCATCAAACTTCAACAGAACAGACTCAACGGTTCGCTGACGCATGCGCAGGCGCTCCCAGGCTGATGAGGCTCCCTCAACTATCATGTCACGTGTGAGAACAGAAGACAGATTCAGTCTACTCACTCAGTGACGTAACGGAAGCTGCTGGCCGCTTCACCTGACCTGGCCCGTCGCATAAGATCTGATTCCTAACTCAGAGACTGTGACTCCTCCCTGGCCCAGTGGTGGCCTGTCCGCCCGGCCCGCCGCCTCAGTGACACTGTGACAGACTGAGCCTGTGACTGTGAGTGACAAACAGACACAGACTCAGTCTGTCACTGACTGTCTATATGACCACGCGTTAACAACTTGCGGAGGCGGATTATAATATTTATTTACTAGACACTTAGACAGTGCTGCAGCCAGTGACAGTCACAGAGTAAATGTAAGATCAGGATGTCACTCAGTGTAACAGGGACTATTACGGTACATTACCGGTCCGGCAATATCGCAGCAAAAATATATATAATCGCAATGCATGATATTTATACAGCAGCAGCAGCCAGCCTGAGCTGAGACCAGCCCAGCTGAGCTGCAGGCCGGCGGCCCACCGGGATTTTTCCCGGTATCCCGGCTGCCCAATCCGGCCCTGGAAACAGCAATTGTAGCCTAGCTTTTCCTCTAATCTTCAAGGAGACAGGAACTGAAAAACTAACATATAAATGTTGTTATAAGATATTCAGCTCCTGTCTTAACCAGCTGCAAATCTAACAACTCCTTATTTTTTCCAGGAAATATTAATATGTCTGATTTATTGCAGAAATATCAGGAGTATTGGTAATTAGAAGTATATTGTAATTGAGTAAGGCTTGGACAAGCATAAATCTGTAACTGTAATTACTTATTGTTTCCAGAATACCAGCAAAGGTTTAATCTGAGGGATTATTTGCTTTGATAAGATAAAGCTCTTAGCTGAATCTATTGTTAAATAGGCAGCTCCCTTAGAACACCTCATTATTTCTATAATTGCTAAAAGAAAAACGACATTCTCCTACGTTACCTTGCTGTTGTATATAATATCTCTAGTCATAGCTGGGTATAGATATAAGACGTCTATTATATTGATTATATTATATATTATATTGAGCATACCTGTCTGTGTTTAGGGAGGAAAAAAAAGAGAAAGAGAAGAGAAGGGGAAAGAAAAAGAAAAGGGGGAATTGAAATATTAGAGAAATTTACCTTATTTACCCCAACATATCAATATCCTGCTGCTTGCTTTGTTTCTTTGGTATAGGCACGCCATAACTCATTGGTTCAAAGAGAAATAGTATTTATAGTTTAGTTTTATATCCACTCCTGAAAGGAGACAGGAATGGGAGAACTAATATATGCATGTTGTTACAAGATATTAAGCTTCTGCTTTAACCTGCTGCAAATCTAACACTTGCCTATTTTCCCCAGAAAATATTAATATGTCCGACTTATTATAGTAATAACAGGGGTATTGGTAAATAGAAATATACTACACCAGTGAATATCTCTAAGGAAGGCTGGGATAAGCATATCTTTGTAAATGTAATTGTCTATTGCTCCCAGAACATTAGCAAAGTTTCAAACTGAGGGATTTTCTGCTTTAATAGGATAAACCTCTTAGCTGAATCTAATCCTGAAAATACAGTCCTCCCTGAACGCCCCTCTACCTCTATAGTTGTTCAAGGATAAACGATACTCTCCCACGCTAGCTTGTTGCTGCACATAATATCTTTAGTCATAGCTAGGGTACAGATATGAGATGTTCATTACACTGAGCATTCTAAAAAACAGCATCCAAATCATATCAATATACATGTAATTGACTGCCCTTATGTGCAAGAAGGCAAGGAAGGGAAGATCAACTTAAGATCTAGCGAATCCTTAATTAGGCAGCTTAAATAATAATCCTTACACTTTGCTATTCAATCTCCTTGCTCTATCATGTAATTTTTAGCATGCAAATATGAGATATCAAACCTGTTAAATCAAAATATCTAGCTCTCCTTGTATATAAAACCCTCTTCTAGGGCATCAGAAAAGTTGTATTATAAAATCTGCTTTACTAACTTATAAACCTAAATCAGGAACATCCCTGTCTTGTCTGGAGTCGATAAGTGAAAACTGTTAAGGGTTTTTTACCCTTATTAGTTGAACAGAGGAAGCAGAATCAGGCTGCCTTGATCTAATTTTGTCATTGCTTGGTTGAAAAGTCCGTATTAAATCACTTAAATAACTCACATCCCTTGTGGATCACCGTTTTAGTCCTTGGTTTTCTTTTTTGCATGCACACTATCACTGTTGGCACTACACAACTCGCTTACCTCGCACCCTGTCCCACAGCTCAATAATATAGAGTTCACTCTTTCTTAATTCACCCCCTCCCCATCCCCCCTTTTTTTCTTTTTTTCTTTTTTTTTTCTCTTCTTCACACACAGACTCCTATCTTCCTTTTTCCCTTCTTTCCCCTTCCCTCTTCCACTTTAATACCTCACCAAAACCCACTCCCTACATCGCCACATCACACCTTTTCACACCAACACAATCACGCCCCATATCCTGACCCTCGGGTCCATAATTCACAAGCTCTCACTCACCCAGTCACTCACTTCTTTTACACAGCTCCCACCTGTCCTATGGAAAGATTTTTAAACACCTCCCCTAGAACTACTTCTCCAAGCATGGCAGGCAGACATAAGGACAAAAAAACTAAAGGAGTTTCAGAAAATGTAACAGATACCACTACACCTACTACTAATCCTGCTACAGAGACCTTAAATATTCAAAACTTGGTCTCTAACATATCAGAAGCATTAACTCCCAAATTCGAAACTTTAAGATCTGAGATAAAGCAGGATATAGTACAACTTTCCCAGGAAATTAGGCAGTTTTCAAATAGACTACAGGAGGCAGAACAGAGGGTTTCGGACCTAGAGGACCTTACCATCTCGCATAGTTCTAGCCTAGAGGAAACTAACTCCAAAATTCAAAAACTAATGTCAAACGTTGAGGACCTCGAAAATAGATCTCGTAGGAACAATATAAGGATTATAGGAATACCTGAGGGCAAAAAGTATGAAGATCTTTTCTTGTTTGTTACCCAGACTCTAGTACAACTATTAGAAATGCCTACTTCTCACATAATAATAAAAAAGGGCTCATAGAATTGGTCCACCCCTGACTGAAAAAACAAAACAAATAGGCCCAGACCAGCAATTGTGCGTTTTCTAAACTACCTTGACAAAATCAATATACTTCAACAATTTAAAAAGAAACAACCAATTAGTTTAGATGGCGCCAAAATTCTCTTGTTTCAAGACTTCTCAGCTGAGACAGCCTCAAGGAGGAGAGAATTGGCACCAATATGCACAAAACTGATACAAAGAGCATATAAAGCGACACTATTATACCCACACAAACTCAGAATAACTGTCAGGGACAAAGTATATTTTTTCGAAAATGCTCGCGAAGCCGATTTTTTTTTTAAAAATGGAATCCACAACACAAACAGAGTGTGGATAGACAGCAATAAATAGACAACAACTAGGTTAATAGGCCTCCAATAGAACTAGCATGGGTCTTTCCAAAATAAAGCAGTCCTCAGAAGAGGACCACTATCGGACCAAGAACTCAGCAGGGGAGATTTCCCTGCTGAGCATTGAATTGAGATACTGTGGGGTTCTAAACAAATATTTAGAACTTTTTTGCTCCCTCCCTCCCCCTCTCCTTCCCAAGGGGGGGGGGGGGGTTTCCCTCCCCCTTTTTTTTTTTTTTTTTCTGGTTGCTGCTCCCCCCTCTTCTCTCGCCCCCACTCTTGCCTCTGCCATAATTGCCCTATCTATGTTAACAGATGATTAAAAGATTAGACAAAGTTAAATTTATATCATGGAACATAGGTGGTATTTCGACTCCCATCAAAAGGAAAGCAATTGTCTCTCACTTGAGAAAAATGCAGGCAGACCTTGAATTCTTGCAAGAAACACATTTAAACATAGACGAAACTAAAAAATTGAAAGGCTCTTGGGTAAAAGAGGTTGTTGCCTCTCCCAGTTTTGGGAGAAAAAGAGGGGTAGCCATATTGATTGGAAAAAGACTAGAATATGAATTAATCCACTCTGAAAGGGACCCTGAGGGGAGGTTTGTGATGATGAAAATTAAAATTCAAGATCAACTGCTCACTCTCTGTAATATATATGCACCCAACATGCTAGATTATGAGTTTTGGGATACGTTGCAATCCAAAATACTAACTTACTCAGAAGGTTATGTGGTATTGGGAGGCGACTTTAATATGGCGCCGCAATCTCCCCTAGATAGGCTCCGGCAAACTAACAAACAACTAAAACAAAAAAGAGACAACCTTGAAACAAAAATATTTAAAACTTTAACTCAGAATTGAGCTGTTAAAGACATTTGGAGGATTCAAAATCCTGATGTCAGAGAATACACCTGCCTCTCCAGGGCTCATAAAACTCTATCTCGAATAGATCTCTTTCTTATCGATGATAGATTATGCACAATGAAAACTACTGCAGGAATAACTCCTGTAACTCTATCAGATCACTCCCCTATCTTTTTAGAACTACAGCTAAATCGATTCATAAACTTCTCTACAAGATTTAGATTCCCATATCACTTGGTCAACGATTCTAAATTTAAGAATCACTTGATCAATAAATTCAAGGAATATCTTCATTTTAACTCCGAGTTTGCTGACCGTCCGGAAATCTTCTGGGGAGCTGCTAAAGCAGTCCTCAGAGGGGAAATAACGGCTTATGCCGCCATGATATCAAAAAAATTGAAAAAGAGAGAGAAAGAGGTCACGAACTCTGTGACCAATGCATATAACCGTTACCTGCTGCAAAATACACCTTTCCACTGGGCTAAATATATAAAAGCTAAGAGCGAAAGAGACACTATGGCATTATTAGTGGAAACGCAGAGAGAACTGAAATTTCAGGCCAAGCTTTACCGGTTTGGCAATAAATCTGGCAAACTATTAGCCAAGTTAGTCAAAGGTGATAATAAGCCCCCTATGATTGAAAGAGTTCTTCATCGAGGGAAGCTACTGGTAAAAACAGAAGATATCCTAGAGGCTTTTACAGAGTATTATAGAGATCTGTACTCTGCAAAAACTGCAGATAAATCTCAGTCTGAGCAATTCTGGGGCCATGTAAACTGTCCTTCAATCACAGCAGAAATGAACTCTATGTTGAATAGCCCGATTTCTAATGAGGAAGTTAGTAAAACGATTTTTGAATCACAACGAACAAAGCAGCAGGCCCTGATGGCCTTCCCAATGAGGTATACAAGATTTTAACCTCAGAGATAGTTCCATATTTATGTAATACATATAACGAATTTTTTTATTGATGGTAATACCATACCAGCTGGTTTTTCAGCCTCCTTCACAACCTTGATTCCGAAGGGAGGCAAGGATCCCAATCATAAGGAATCTTATCGACCGATAGCCCTCTTGAATTCGGACTATAAGATACTTGCCTCAATCTTGGCACGTAGGCTTCAAGGCGGCCTCCCATATATTATTCACAAGGATCAAGCAGGGTTCATCCATGGCCGCAATTCAGCCTCTAAAATTAGGGAGGTTCTCCTGATGACAGAATTCTTTCAAACTAGAGAGAGAGGGACAGAGGGCAAAAAGGATCTCGCAATAGTCGCATTTGATTCAGTTTATTTCAGCCACCTGTTCACCTCCTTAGCCAAATTTGGATTTAGGGATAACTTTGTTAATTTTTTTCACAACCTATATATATGTCCATCCACTAGACTAATAGTAAACAACTCACTATCCTCAGATATTACAATTCAAAGGGGAACACGTCAGGGGTGTCCCCTGTCCCCTCTTCACTTCGATATTGCCATAGAGTCTCTTGCAATAAAGATCCGACAGAGTATTGAGGGCATTAATCTGGGTGAACATGTAATGAAGGCTGCACTCTATGCAGATGACATACTTCTTTATATCTCAAATACAAAGTCGAATATACCCAAACTGCTTAGCATCATTCAACAATTTGGCTCCTTCTCTGGATATATGGTCAATACCTCTAAATCAGAATTATTTTGGTTAAATAAAAACAGGGATTCAATTCAAGACAGTCCGTTTAAAGAGGTCTCAGAATCATTTAAATATCTGGGTATCATTATACCAGTAAGTTTCACTGAGCTGTACAAAGTCAGTATAACACCCATATTAACAATGATCTGTGAGAGACTGAAATCTTGGCAAAGTTTACCCATTTCATTATCTGGGAGAATAGCCCTATACAAAATGATTCTTCTCCCAAAACTTTTGTATATATTACAAAACACCCCATTAATATTATACGGAAAAGACATCAGGTTGCTTAATAGGGCAGTTGGGAAATTCCTCTGGCAGGGGAAAAAGGCGAGAATCTCTTTAACAAAATTAACTTTGGCAAAGGAATATGGGGGTTTAGCTTTGCCAGACATCAGGCAATACAACATGGCTTTTCTTGCACGAACAGTGACAGATTGGATTCTCTTTAAAGATTATGTTACAAATATTTCATTAGAAGCAAATATCTGTCACCCATACCTTCTTACTGGTCTGGTGCATTGCACACCCAAATTGTTACCCCCTGAAATTAAAAAGCTTAAAAGCATCTCGAACCCGATTAAAGCCTGGTGGAAAATAGGGACTGCCCTGAGATTGGATTGTAGTGTATCCCAATACTTACCAATAAAAGGAAATCCTAGATTTCAGCCTGGCCTCGAGGGGGCCATATTTGATAGATGGTCCCACCTAGGACTGGTAAAAGTTAAGCAAATCTTTGAAAATGATTCAAACGTCATAAAAACATTCGAACACCTGAAAAATGAATTTAACCTAACACATAAGGAATTTTTTGCATATTTGCAACTTAGACACTATGGATCAAAGATTACTAGGAACACAGATTGGTCATGGACCCTAGGAAAATTGGAAAAATGGCTGACTTTGATAAAAGCTGGACGTATGTCAATTACCCCCTGCTATGCACTCCTTAACGCTAATAAAGGAATTCCTTTATTGGAACACATAGCAATGACATGGTCCAGTTTAATCCCCTCAGAATTGGTAGAGTCAAATAGTGTACAGAGGTCAATAGATCGAGTTTCTCGGGCCACTCTCTCTGCTACGTGGAGGGAAGCACACCTTAAAATTTTACATAGAACATACTTTACCCCAGCTCTAGGTTACAAAATACATCATTTGGAATTTAGGGTCTGTCCAAAGTGTTCCCTTGTTGCAGCAGACCTGGTCCATATGCTATGGAATTGTCCAATAATACGCCAATTTTGGCACAGAGTTGAATTTTGGCTTAATAAAAATCTGGTGGCTGCTCCTCTGGCACTCACCCTGACACAGATTATTTTTTGTGTTCAATTGGAAGCACGGCAACAACCTCAGGAAAAATTAATTATTCTCACAATTTTAGCTGCCAGATATCTGATCCTTAAGCATTGGAAGGGTTCAAAGATTCCCTCAATCCTTGAGGTAAAAAACTGTTTGAAGAAACAATGTATGATCGAGCAAAGAGATACCAATATTGATAATGAGGGAGACATAAAAAAATTCTTTCTGAAATGGTCAGCCTTTATCAAAGGCTACCCAATTAACGAAATAGAAATGATAATTTTTCCATTTAGGAATTCAGAACTGGTGTTGCTTAATCTGTGGTAAGAGATGGGGGTGAGAGTTGGGGGGGCACGGATTAAATATACAATCTAAGTTATTCCCTTCCTCCCTTTTTTTTTTCTGTCCGGGGGTGGGGGCAAGGGGAGAAGAAGGGGAAGATAGATTAAGGAAGGAAAAAAAAAAGGAGGTGTAATATAAATCATTTGTGTTAGCAAATACAATCAATGTAATTTGGCAATATGAGTTATTATTCATATAATGCGGTACGTCAAGTTATTTTCTTTTTTTTATGATGTAATAGAGTTAAGTGATCTGTATTAAGAATGTTATTGCCATGTCTTAGATTCACTGTTTTCTTCTCATTTTTTTTGTTTATCTTGCCTTGCTTATGTACTACTTATTGTATTAAACCTCAATAAAAGTGAAATTTAAAAAAAAAAATGTCATGCTCTATCTGACTCACGAAAGAAAAAAATTGGGTTCAGTGTCCCTTTAAATGTATCTTCTTTGTAACTGTAATATGTAAAGAAGTGACATTAAGTTTAAAATCTGGAAAAAATACATAATTAAGTAATTCATTTATGTTGCATAATTGCTTAAAAAATGAATAGGGCTGCAACTTTTTTCCTGTTAGAAAGTAATGATGTGATCAGTATTTAAAGGGACCCTGAACCCAAATTTTTTCTTTCGTGATTCAGATAGAGCATGCAATTTTAAGCAACTTTCTAATTTACTCCTATTATCAATTTTTATTTGTTATTTTGCTATATTTATTTGAAAAAGAATGCATCTAAGCTTTTTTGGGGTTCAGGACTCTGGACAGCACTTTTTTATTGGTGGATGAATTTATCCACCAATCAGCAAGTACAACCCAGGTTGTTCACCAAAAATGGTCCGGCATCTAAACTTACATTCTTGCATTTCAAATAAAGATACCAAGAGAATGAAGAAAAATTGATAATTGGAGTAAATTAGAAAGTTGCTTAAAATGTCATGCTCTATCCTAATCACGAAAGAAAAAATTTGGGTTCAGTGTCCCTTTAAGTGTTTTCTTTTATCAGGATAAAATATAAGCAGCATTTTTTTAGCATTTGTTTTTCTCTGCATATTATATAAAATAGAAAATATGTTTTTGTTGTAAATGTGAGTTTATTAAAGGGCCATGTTCTAATCCATTTGTGCATGTAAATTTAAAGGGACAGTCAACACCAGAATTTTTGTTGTTTAAAAAGAAAGATAATCCCTTTATTACCCATTCCCCAGTTTTGCATATCCAACACAGTTATAATAATACACGTTTTACCTCTGTAATTATCTTGTATCTAAGCCTCTGCTGACTGCCCCCTTATTTCAGTTTTTTAGACAGACATGCAGTTTAGCCAATTAGTGCTCACTCCTATGTCACTTTACGTGCATGAGCTCAATGTTATCTATATGAAACATGTGAACTAATGCCCTCTAGTGGTCAAAATGTATTCAGATTAGAGGCTTCAAGGTCTAAGAAATTAGCATATGAAGCTCCTAAGTTTAGCTTTCAACTAAGAATACCAAGAGAACAAAGCAAAATTGGTGACAAAAGTAAATTGGGAAGTTGTTTAAAATTGCATGACCTATTTAAATCATGAAAGATTTTTTTGGACTTGACTGTCCCTTTAAGGCTTTCGACTCTAGACTACTGTGTGTTCTTTTGTGTTTTTTTAAACAAGTTTTATTAGAATATAATTGAGATCTTACAATGTTGTATATAAAAGGAAATTGTACATGGTGGACATCTGCCGAAAAATGAGAGTCTCAATAATGTTTCTAGGAATTAGCACAACTGTGCGAGGTGTGTGCTCTCTATCGGCTAGATTTAGAGTTTTGTCGGTAATGACCCGCGTAGCTAACGCTGGCTTTTTTCTGGCCGCACCTTTAAAATAACTCTGGTATTGAGAGTCCACAGAATGGCTGCGTTAGGCTCCAAAAAAGGAGCGTACAGCATATTTAACGCCACTGCAACTCTCGATACCAGAGTTGCTTACGGACGCGGCCAGCCTAAAAAACGTGCTCGTGCACGATTCCCCCATAGAAAACAATGGGGCTGAAAAAAAACCTAACACCTGCAAAAAAGCCGCGTTCAGCTTCTAACGCAGCCCCATTGTTGTCTATGGGGAAACACTTCCTACGTCTGCACCTAACACCCTAACATGTACCCCGAGTCTAAACACCCCTAACCTTACACTTATTAACCCCTATTCTGCCGCCCCCGCTATCGCTGACCCCTGTATATTATTTTTAACCCCTCATCTGCCGCTCCGTAAACCACCGCTACTTACATTATCCCTATGTACCCCTAATCTGCTGCCCCTAACACCGCCGACCCCTATATTATATTTATTAACCCCTAATCTGCCCCCCACAATGTCGCCTCCACCTGCCTACACTTATTAACCCCTGATCTGCCGAGCGGACCGCACCGCTATTATTATAAAGTTATTAACCCCTAATCCGCCTCACTAACCCTATAATAAATAGTATTAACCCCTAATCTGCCCTCCCTAACATCGCCGACACCTAACTTCAAACATTAACCCCTAATCTGCCGACTGGAGCTCACCGCTATTCTAATAAATGTATTAACCCCTAAAGCTAAGTCTAACCCTAACACTAACACCCCCCTAAGTTAAATATAATTTACATCTAACGAAATTAATTAACTCTTATTAAATAAATTATTCCTATTTAAAGCTAAATACTTACCTGTAAAATAAATCCTAATATAGCTACAATATAAATTATATTTATATTATAGCTATTTTAGGATTTATATTTATTTTACAGGTAACTTTGTATTTATTTTAACCAGGTACAATAGCTATTAAATAGTTAAAATAATTACAAAATTACCTGTAAAATAAATTCTAACCTAAGTTACAATTAAACCTAACACTACACTATCAATAAATTAATTAAATAAAATACCTACAATTACCTACAATTAAACCTAACACTACACTATCAATAAATTAATTAAATACAATATCTACAAATAAATACAATGAAATAAACTAACTAAAGTACAAAAAATAAAAAAGAACTAAGTTACAAAAAATAAAAAAATATTTACAAACATCAGAAAAATATTACAACAATTTCAAACTAATTACACCTACTCTAAGCCCCCTAATAAAATAACAAAGACCCCCAAAATAAAAAAATGCCCTACCCTATTCTAAATTACTAAAGTTCAAAGCTCTTTTACCTTACCAGCCCTGAACAGGGCCCTTTGCAGGCATGCCCCAAAGAATTCAGCTCTTTTGCCTGTAAAAAAAACACATACAATACCCCCCCAACATTACAACCCACCACCCACATACCCCTAATCTAACCCAAACCCCCCTTAAATAAACCTAACACTAAGCCCCTTACGATCTTCCTACCTTATCTTCACCATACCAGGTTCACCGATCGATCCAGAAAGCTCCTCCGATGTCCTGATCCAAGCCCAAGCGGGGGGCTGAAGAGGTCCATGATCCGGCTGAAGTCTTCATCCAAGCGGGAGCTGAAGAGGTCCATGATCCGGCTGAAGTCTTCTATCAACGGCATCTTCAATCTTCTTTCTTCAGGAGCCATCATCTTCCATCCGACGCGGAACATCCTCTTCTCCCGACGCCTACTCGCCGAATGACGGTTCCTTTAAATGACGTCATCCAAGATGGCGTCCCTCGAATTCCGATTGGCTGATAGGATTCTATCAGCCAATCAGAATTAAGGTAGGAATATTCTGATTGGCTGATGGAATCAGTGGCGGCGATGTGGGGGGACCTCGGTTTAGGGGTACATAGGTAGTTTATGGGTGTTAGTGTACTTTAGGGCACAGTAGTTAAGAGCTTTATGAACCGGCGTTAGCCCAGAAAGCTCTTAACTACCGACTTTTTTCTGCGGCTGGAGTTTTGTCGTTAGATTCCTAACGCTCACTTCAGCCACGACTCTAAATACCGAAAAGATCCCATTGAAAAGATAGGATACGCAATTGACGTAAGGGGATCTGCGGTATGGAAAAGTCGCGTCTGAAAAGTGAGCGTTAGACCCTTTTTTGACTGACTCCAAATACCGGCGGTAGCCTAAAACCAGCGTTAGTAGCCTCTAACGCTGGTTTTCACGGCTACCGCCAAACTCCAAATCTAGGCCCAAGTGTCCATTCATTGTTCCTTGAAATAAAGCATATTGTCTTCTTTCTTGTGACTTTTACAATAGTACCCTTGTAAAAGTCGCAAGAAAGAAGACAATATGCTTTATTTCAAGGAACAATGAATGGACTCATAGAGATACCATTATTTTCATCATATCTTATAATTTACTATTAAAAAATATTATAAAATATGAGAAAAAAATGGAAAAAAACACACTTTTTCTAACTTTGACCTCCAAAATCTGTTACACATCTACAACCACCAAAAAACAACCATGCTAAATAGTTTCTAAATTTTGTCCTGACTTTTGAAATACCCAATGTTAACATGTTCTTTTCTTTTTTTGCAAGTTATAGGGCAATAAATACAAGTAGCACTTTGCTATTTCAAAACCACTTTTTTTTTCAAAATGAGCGCTAGTTACATTGGAACCCTGATATCTGTCAGGAATACCTAAATATCCCTTGACATGTACGTATTTTTTTTTTTAGAAGACATCCCAAAGTATTGATCTAGGCCCATTTTGGTATATTTCATGCTGCCAAATGCGATCAAATAAAAAAAATTGTTCACTCTTTCACAATTTTTTTCACAAACTTTAGCTTTCTCACAGAAATTATTTACAAACAACTTGTGCTAGGCCCATTTTGGTATATTTAATGCCACCATTTCACCGCCAAATGCGATCAAATTTAAAAAAAACTTAAAATTTTTCGCAATTTTAGGTTTCTCACTGAAATTATTTACAAACAGCTTGTGTAATTATGGCACAAATGGTTGTAAATGCTTCTCAGGGATCCCCTTTGTTCAGAAATAGCAGACATATATGGCTTTGGCAATGCTTTTTGGTAATTAGAAGGCTGCTAAATGCCGCTGCACATCACACGTGTATTATGTCTAGCAGTGAAGGGGTTAATTAGGGATCTTGTAGGGAGCTTGCAGGGTTAATTTTAGCTTTAGTGTAGCTTTAGTGTAGAGATCAGCCTCCCACCTGACACATCAGACCCCCCGATCCCTCCCAAACAGCTTTCTTCCCTCCCCCACCCCCCACCCCACAATTGTCCCCGCCATCTTAAGTACTGGCAGAAAGTCTGCCAGTACTAAAATAAAAGGTATTTACATATGCTGCTGTGTAGGATCCCCCTTAGCCCCAAACCTCCCTGATCCCCCCCAAACAGCTCTCTAACCCTCCCCCTCTACATTATTGGGAGCCATCTTGGGTACCGGCAGCTGTCTGCCAGTACCCAGTTTACAAAAATATATATTTTTTATTTTTTTCCCCACTTTTCTGTAGTGTAGCTTCCCCCCCCAAGACTAAACCCCCACCCCCTCCCAGATCACTTCGATTAATTATATTAACATTTTTATTCCCCCCTCTCTTCCTCTAAATGTCAACAAACTGTTCAATAGTGTAATGGTTCACACCCGCTCCCTCCCCATGCACGCGCCCGCCTCCCCGTGCATGCGTGTGTGTCTGTGCACGCCCCCCAGCTACCCCGCCCATGATCCCGCCCACCTCTACACTCAGCAAGCCATCGATGGCCGCCCACCCGCCTCCCACGTCTGCTCCCACCCACCAACGATTGCGGCCATCGATGTCCGGTGCAGAGACGGCCACAGAGTGGCTCTCTCTGCATCGGATGGGGAAAAATTTTATTGCAGTGATGCCTCAATATCGAGGCATCACTGCAATAACAGGAAAGCGGCTGGAAGCAATCAGGATTGCTTCCAGACGCTTTCAACCCCAAAGACCAGTTTGTGTAAGACGTACCCTGTACGACTTGTGTCATTAAGGGGTTAAGATGCGTAGCTAAGTAGTTTCTAGCGATTGCTCCCAGTAAAATTTGACACCCAAAAAGTAAGAGGGTTTTTACGTTTGATATACCCATACTCTTCTAAATAAAGTCTATCCACATTTTTTTAGACAGAGTGGTTGGGGTTTTCCATTGTCTAGCTATCAAATATTGATCCCAATTTGCAGTAGGTGCGACCTAAGCGTACATAGTTGTTTAGGTATATTAATTAACAAAGCTATTCTGTTTGGAAATATTTCTCTACAGCTCTCCATAACAGGGTTATTACCGGGCAATGCCTCCAGATATGGATTAGGGAACCATGTGCCCCCCAGCCCCTCCAGTTGGCTCCTGTTGCATTTTTATATATTGCTGATAGGCGAGCGGGTGTTAGGTACAATCTAAGAAGGAGTTTATTGTTTAGCTCTAGAATCTGAGGGGACACAACGATTTGTTTGTTTGTTTAAATATGCTTTTCCATTCTGTTATTGTTAATTGTTCTCTATGGTCTGTTTGCCATATATTTGTGTAAGGTGGTCATTTTGTTTAAGTATCTGCCCTGAGGATTCCTGTTGACATTGCAAGAGGATGTTGTACTGGAGTACCTGCTAAACATAATTATTCAAAGGGAGTTGGGTTTTCGTGTGAGTTGGTGCTTATAATGTGAGGTTCTTAATAAGTAGTGCAATTGTGAATATTTCAGCCAAGAGGCATATTGGGTTTCAATATCGTTTTGTATTTTCTCTCGTGGCATTAAATTCCCTTTGTCTAACAGTTTGGTTAACAGAATAGTATGCCCTCATTCCTCTTTTTCCACAAATCTACTGTCTAATCCTCCCGTTAGTTCTGCGTTGAGTGGTACTGGAGAGAGTCGGTAGCGGGGTGTCGAAATTCCTTTATAGTTTTTAATGATATGTGTCCATGATTTGAATAAATGTCGGTGAATTTCAAGGGATTTACAAATGGGTGGCTTACTTTCATCTGGTACCCAACAGAGGGCACCTACCTGAGGGTTTTTTAGGATTTAGGAGTCAAGTGCAACCCATGCTTTTTCTGACTGGGAGCCATGCCAATCTAGGATTCGTTGAAGGGTTACCACGTTAAGCCTCCAGCTCTGGATTTGCGATATATATTGACTGTCTATTTATTGTGGGTTTTTTAATTTATTCTGTTTTTTTTTTTTTAGATGAAGATCAGTAAAATGTTTTGTAATTGTTTTATATAGTGATTTGGGAGGGTAATTGGTAATGCTTGTAAGATGTAAAGAATTTTGGGTAAAACAGTCATCTTAATCAATTGTATTCTGCTCCACCATGATAGTTGTTTTGTGGCCCATAATTTTAGCTCACTTTCAATATGTTTCAGGAGGGGTAAGTAATTGGTTTTGAAAAGTGCTTTCGGACAGGGGGTAAGGTGAATGCCTAGATATTTGATAGTGTTGGGTTGGATCTGTAGGGTGCTAAGAGTTTGCTGGTGTTGTAGTTCTGTTTTTGAGAGTGAAATGTTTAATATTTCTGATTTTGACTTGTTAATTAAGAAGTTTGAATATTGGTTATATGTCTGTATTTCAGCTAATGCTGGCTGGAGCAATTTATTAGGGCCTGATAAGGTGAGTAATATGTTGACTGCATACATTGCTATTTTATGGGATTGCGGGTTGATTTGTATTCCCGTGATCTGGGTGTTATTTCTGATATGGGCTGCCAATACTTCCATTGTGAGGACAAATAATATAGTTGTATTTTCTGGAAAAGTAGGGACCTTTTAAGTAAGATTCCCACTCCTCTATGTTTTTTGGATGCAGAGCTGAAATAGCTTGTGGGGTATTCTTTGGAGGTAAATTTAGGCATGTTGTTGCTCAAGAAGTGGGTCTCTTGTATGGATAACTTCTCTGCTCTTTGTTTTTTAAACCAATTCATAGCAATTGATCTCTTAAAGGGAGAATTTAGCCCTCTTACATTAAGGGATAAGAAAGTAATCTTTGAGTTAGTCATATTGGGTTTCAGTAGTAGGTGAGTGGGATAGTTTTATAACCATTAGTCTGGCAGTCTGTAGTCGGATATATAATGTGTGTAGTTCGCTAGAAGCTTCATTCGTGTTGTTTGTAGTGTTGGTCATGATTAGAGGAGAACACTCCCCTCTAGGGATGCAAGAAGGAATAGTAAGGGGAGGGTGAAGAAGGTAAAAAGAAAACTTTGAACAAAGATTTTTAATTGGTATTACTAAAGTGTGGTAGGTATCATTTAAATAACTTTTTGTTGCAACATTTACAATAACATGGGGAATGTATTGTCGTGTAGTCCATTCATTACAACAATTAAAGTAGGGGGTGTTGTAACTCAATTAAAGAAGAGGAGCCTAAACTCCTCTAACATAGGGGTACATAAAACAATGTTAACAGTAAAATAAACATCAGAAGACAACTGTTGAACTGTAACAATCTTTCTGTGCCTTATGGGGTATTAGCGGAAATGTCAGTTGGAAAAGGCAGATATCACATTAAAGGGAAATTAAACCCAAAAATGGTCTTTCATGATTCAGATAGAGAATACAATTTTAAACAGCTTTCTAATTTACTTCTATTATCTAATTTGTTTCATTCGCTTGGTATCATTTGTTGAAGGAGCAGCAATGCACTAATGGTTTCTAACTGAACACATGGGTGAGCCAATGACAATCAGTATATATATGCAGCCACCAATCAGCAGCAAGAACCTAGATTCTTTGCTGCTCTTGAGCTTGCCAAGATAAACCTTTCAGCAAAGGATAACAAGAGAAGGAAGCAAATTAAATAATAGAAGTAAATTGAAAAGTTGTTTGAAATGGTTTTCTCTATCTGAATCATGAAATAATTTTTTTGGGTTTCATGTCCCTTTTAAGAATAAAGTGTCTCTTGTAGTGGCATAACCTTTAAACACAGGTAAGCTACATAACTATAATTAACTCTCAGAATGCACTCTGTAGTAGTAGTAGGAGTTTAAATGTTTCCTAAAAAGGCTATGGTCCCTTGGGCTGGACTTACAGCAATCCTCAGTTCGGTCTCTTCAAGTGACAGGAGCACTGGATCTTTTGGATAGTTGGGTGGTAGAGGTGCTGGTTGGTTGTTCATTTGTTCTTCATCTTTTAGGGACTGAAGACCAAGTGTTTCTTTGCGGTTTGGGTACAGATGAGGTCTCCGGTTCTTTTATTGGTCTGGATATGTTGAGTAAACTACTGTGTGTTTAACCCTCACAAAATAGTTAAACACGCAGTAGAAGTGCCACTCAAAACCCTCGGAGCACGGGTCAGATATGCAACTAGCACTGTTGTTTGAATCAACAATGTTTTCCGCTCTGGACCAGCAGTGCTCTGTAAATTACAAGTGATATTTCTGTTGTTATTATTATTATTGCTTATTTGTAGAGCGCCAACAGATTCCGCTATTTCTGTTGTGTATTTAACCTGTTTACGGAGGTTAAACACACATTAGTCGAGGGTCAATAGTCCTAAAGGGACAGTCTAGTTAAAATTAAACTTTAATGATTCAGATAGGGCATGTTATTTTAAACAACTTTCCAATTTACTTTTATCATCAAATTTGCTTTTGTTCTTTTGTTATTCTTTTTTGAAAGCTAAACCAAAGTAGGCTCATATGCTAATTTCTAAGCCCTTGAAGGCCGCCTCTTATCTCATCTGCATTTTGACAATTTTTCACAGCTAGACAGCGCAAGTTCATGTGTACCCTATTAATAACATTGTTCTCACTCCCATTGAATTATTTAGGAATTAGCACTGATTGGTTAAAATACAAGTCTGTCAAAAGAACTGAAATAAGGGGGCAGTCCACTAGCAGACCTTCTCAACAGAGCTCTGGTGCAAAAAAGTTTTAGGCCACCCAGAAGTTAACTTTTTATAATTATTTTGAGGATAGATAGGTAGCTACATCTGCAACCTGCACTAATAAAAGGCTCACCTGTATTCGGATTGTACACTTTTTGCACAAGCCTATTTATAAACTGACTGCTTTGGGCCCTCCCAGCCCTTGGACCTCATTGCCTCTGCACCTGCTGCACCAATGGTGGTTCCGCCCCTGGGCCAGTCTGCAGAGACTAAGATACAAGGTAATCACAGAGGTAAAAATTATATTAATATAACAGTGTTGGTTATGCAAATAAAGGGATTATCTATCTCTTTAAACACTTGAGAATATGTGATCAGGTTTGCATGCGAGTTGGGTGATATTTTTTCCCACTTTTTTTGCGCCAAATTGTAAGTTCAGCTTTTTACGTACTTTTGGTTTGAGCATGAGAAAAACAGTTTAATATGAGTGCTACCCAACGCCCACAAAAAGCTTACTTCTAGCAAAATTAACGCTTGAGCAGGAGCATTAAATAATGATCTACTTGTGATCTGGCCCTTAATAATTATATATTTGAGAACTCTCAAGAGTGTTTACTAGGATTTTATAGCATTAAATATAAATTTGAAATAATCTAAACCTTCACCAGAATCTGAAAGAGACAGCACTCATCAGATCAGTGACATTTCAGGGCAATTAAAAATCATTTTTTTAAAATCTGGTCATGTGTATGTGTGTGTATATATATATATATATATATATATATACAGTATATATATATATATATATATATATATATATATATATATATATATATATATATATATATATATATATATATATATATGTATTTGTGCATAATAATGTGTTTTGTGCAACTTTTTTTTAACCATTACACTTTACTTCAGGTCTCAAAGTGCATTAAATATTCTAGCTCAGTTTTGGCTTTTCCTTGAGCATAACATTCATTATGAGCACTATTAAGTGCAGTCATAATATCAAATATAGGCAGTGGCGGCTGGTGAATTTTGAAGATGGTGGTGCACGTGGCCCCGCCCCTGACCCCGCCCCTTGAAATAGAGCCCCGCCCCTCCAATGGCTCAATATATTTGAACCGGTATACACTAGTCCCACTGTTCTTTAAAAGAATTTAAAAAAAATGGAACCAGGGAATTAACTATGTTTTTCATATATTCATATTCCTGATAAGAATTTGTTGTACATATTTACAGTGAATTTTATTTTACATTTTATCTATAAGACCAGAAGTGCTTAGTGCCACTAAGCAGTCAGAGTTGCAATGCATTGGACCCCCATGTTTCCAGGACAGATAAACTTATTGCAGCAGCAATTACAGTAAATACCCATAAATATGAATGAAATGTTTTATTATTGCAAAATACATTTCTTGACCCTGTTGCACATTTTTAAACACACAGTGACATCACATATTTTATTTTTATTTTGATAAGTGACAACAGATTACCTCATTTATGGCAGATGAGACTCCTAGCCAACCAAGGACAACAGTATTGCTTAACCCCTTCAATGTCAGAGACGTTTGTGGGACACTTGAACACATGCTGCATTCCTTATTACCAGTCTGCTCAGTAATTTGTTATAACAGCTTTTAGAGTTCTCAGGGTCAGGCTGTGCAGCAGTGGTCCCTAGATTATATCAGCACTGCTGTTCACAGCCTGGCCGTGTGAGCTCTAAAATATGTTATAAAACAGATTACTGATGGCTGACTGGAGATGAGGAATGCAGCATGGGAAACGGAGAGTACACAACTTCAGACCCATCCCCCCACACCACCGTTCAGAAAGCTCCAGCTCTGCATCTAACACAGGTCCCATATTCTCCTTTACAGCTGCCAGTTCTCTCGCCTGTCAGCTGTCAGGACAGGCATCCGTGAGCTTCCAGATGTCAGCAAAGGCTGCTACAGGCAAGTTCTCCAGCATTTAAATCTCTGTTTCTCTGCTCACAGCATTTCAAGCATTGCTAACACAATGAAAAGTGCCGTGAGCAGGAGAACTTAGAATTAAATGCAGGAGACCTGGAAAGTGCTGTGTAATGTGCAGGGTCTCTGTCTGGGGCTAACAAAATATAACATAACTAATCCTTACAGCCACAGAGTCTCTGAGCATATCTTTCCTACAGGCACCGGAGCCTGATACAAACACACCCACATATCCTGCTCCAGCAACATTTTGCAGTTAACACGCAATTTGAAGATGGAGCTGTGTCACCATTTACAAATTTCTAACATCCCTTTACTGCTAATAGCAAAACATAACGGATCTACCTATTCTCAGTTTTCTGTCAACTCTGCTCCTTCTCTCAACTCTGCTCCCTCTCAGTCTCAGGCTCGCTCCTCTCTGCTCAACGGCTATCTCCACAATGAGATTTCGCGCCGTTGAGCTGGGAGGAGCATGCCAAACGTCATCACATGACTGTGAGAGATGACGTATCCTGTATCACTGCCTGTCTGATCATTAAACACCTCCCCCCCTCGCACAGTCTGAAGTGTGCGAACAAGAGAGTATGGGGATGGGTGGAGGCTTAGAGCGGTGACTGCAGAAAAATTTAATTTATGCATAGACACTGCCATATGTTAGCTACCGCACGTGCGGTTAGGGGTTAGAACATATAAAAAAAACTTAATTTTTTTTTTTTTACATTTAAAAATAAAAAACAATTTGGCTTTTATTTTTTTTGGGCTACAAATTAAATATAATTTTTCCAATAGGTGGGCTATTGGAAAAATTATATTTTATTCAGATTTTTTTTCTTCTTCTTGTGGTCCGAAAGGGGGGCACGTGCGATTGTGCTCAAATGGAGGAGCCTCCACTGAATATAGGTTGCGTTAGAGCAATGTCGACAAAGCAAATTTTTCTGGACTCAAACTCTTTGCCATATACATTTACTTCACTAAATATTATAGCACAGTTTAGGCTTTTGCTAGAATACAACTTATACCTTTCAACTTGTAAAATGAGCATGGTTGAAATATCCATTGAAACTTTAGGTTGCAGTAGAGCATAGGTCAGCACCCTTGGCACCCCAGATGTTTCAGAACTACATTTCCCATGATACTCAGCAAGCCTAAAGAATGTCTGAGCATCATGGGAAATGTAGTTCCAAAACATCTGGGGTGCCAAGGTTGCTGACCCTTGCACTACAGTGATGTTGGCTGCGCTAATTCTTCTCTAGTAAATGGGTATTACCATGGACTTGTAGTATCAAGTTGCGTACTAATTGGTGCAACACTTGTAATCTGGCAAATAGTTGGTTTAGAACATTAGAATTTGAAATATTCATAACTCCTGTGGGTTAGCACACAAGCGAGTGATGCTAGTTTTTTTTCTTCCCCTCTCTCCATTGACTTCTAGGGGGAAAATAAATAAATGCGGTCACAATATTGCAAAGTCCTTTGGTTAGCTCGAGTCAGGCTTGCTTGCGGGCAAATTTTTTACTTTCAACTTGTAATATGCTCACAACCCAACACACACAAAAAGATTACTTCTAGCGGTATTAACACTCGAAAGGGAGCGCTAAATAGCGAGCCACTTGTAATCTAGCCCTAAGTTAGATTCTAATTTAATAATTTATTTAAATAGAAGTCAAAACAAGTCCTGAGTCTACATTAGTACTCTCATGGAATAACAAAATAACAAAAATAAAGATACTTATAGAAACAGGTACATTTTGCTAACAAATTGTACAATTAAAAAAAAATCTAATTTACTACTCTATGAACCATGAAAGTTTAAATTTTGCTTTCCTGTTCCTTTAAATAATCTTTTAGTAGTTAAACTATCCAAACATTTCAGCTATGTTACAAATTTGATTTGTTCTCTTGTTATTCTTAGTTGAAAGCTAAACCTAGGTAGTTTCATATGCTAATTGCTAAGCCATTGAAGGTCCCTCTCATCTTAATGCATTTGACAGTTTTTCACAGCTAGATGGCATTAGTTCATGTGTTTCATATAGATATCACTGTGCTCATGCACATGAAGTTATTTAAGAGTCAGCGCTAATTGACTAAAATGCAGGTCTGTCAAAAGATCTCAGATAAGGAGGCAGTCAGCAGAAGCTTAGATACAAGGTAATTACAGAAGTAAAAAGTATATTTCTATAATTGTGTTGGTTATGCAAAACTGGGGAATGGTAAATAAATGGATTATCTTTCTTTATAAACAATAACATTTTTTTTGTTTACTATCCCTTTAAGGTGTTCCAATTTCTCAATCACTTGCTGCACGGTATTAAACATATTGAAAATTGTTCCTTAATTCTTGTAAATGAAAACGCTGGATTTGTTTACTGAAACTACTGCCCATAATCAAAATTTCTGTAATGGCCTTTGTTGTCAGAAGATAACGTAAGCAGACCTGAGCTTCCTGCAGGCTCAGCCAGTTTGTATAGGTATGGGGAAGGTGAATGGATTTTGGTTTAAATTAACAAAACAGCTATTTTAAATACAAAAATCACCATTAAGGGACACATTCTCATAAATTTGCATACTCTCCAAGATGTTACCCAAAAGACACCCTTAGTGTTAGGGGTAATATGAACCTGACTGCAGCCATCTTGTGATGATTAGCATCCATTTTGTAATAATTAGACTTTATTATAGCAGTTATTATGTAGTGAGAAATATGCTGATGTTAGTAAAATTGTATTAGTATTACTGGCCTTGTAGAAGGTTCCTGGCAAGGTGCCTGGAAGTCTGTTATCTAGGTAAGATGGCCAAACGACCTTGCTTTAGGCTGAAATATGCGCACAGATATATTTTTGCTACTGTCATAAGAAACACTCCTTCATACTCCTCTTTTTCTCATGTATTTTTGTAAGCTTCTTTTGTTCATGAAATATGGTACGAGATGACATGGTCCTAACGTGTCATTCCCTTAACCCTGTATGTTACTATAAGAAAGGCTTGCACTGTGAAATAAACAGAATTGGCTTTCGATCATAATGCTGCGTGGTCTGAGTCATTCTAAGGGGCCCTTATCAGGTAATCTACATATGCCTCAGGTGGTACACTAGGCCCCAGGCTTTGGCCTGCACTGACACTTACCCCCTGAAGGGGACACCTAACAGTTTTGGTGTCAGAAGTGGGATTCGCAGTGCGTAAGTATGAGTGCTTTTACCATGCTTTCCTTCTGTGAATTTGAACCTAAATTTAGTCTGGTAATAGGTGTTGATAATATATGATAAAGGGTTAAAAGGGTTCCTGTGGTTGAAGCACAGGTTTGTGGAGGTTAGAGTCCTGCCGGCAGTTGTGATACCCCTCCAGACAGGTGTAGAGTCCTGTGCTGGGATACGACAGGTATTGTGAGTCCTGTCTGTGATAAGCGCGCAAGAAATATATGAATGCCAGTTGACGGGAGGATTTTTTTAAGATAAAACTCCCCCGGGCAAGGTGGCAGTGAGTGAGTGAGTCTCACGTCTGTTAAAGTTTCCCATATTCATTCCCATAATAGAGTTTTGTTAACCACCTGAAGCTCATGTTGATATCTGATGCTTGCTTTGCTTTGGTTATTTGTGTGGTGCTGCTATATAAAATGATGCTGTGCGTAGAAAATATTAAGTGGCTGTGCATGTTATTATTGTGGCTATTATTGTGTTGAGAAATGGGAACTGTTTATAGATAAGAAGGCACAGAGAAAATTACATGTATAAGGTAAAAGAAAAGAAGAGTTAATAGTTTCTTTAAAAGACAGAAATATTTTTTTTAAAACACTGTCAGTAAGTACTGCTGTGTGATAAATAGAGGAATCTCTGGCCTAGATTTGGAGTTTGGCGGTAGAAGGGCTGTTAACGCTCCGCGGGCTTTTTTCTGGCCGCACCATAAATTTAACTCTGGTATCGAGAGTTCAAACAAATGCTGCGTTAGGCTCCAAAAAAGGAGCGTAGAGCATTTTTACCGCAAATGCAACTCTCGATACCAGAGTTGCTTACGGACGCGGCCAGCCTCAAAAACGTGCTCGTGCACGATTCCCCCATAGGAAACAATGGGGTTGTTTGAGCTGAAAAAAAACCTAACACCTGCAAAAAAGCAGCGTTCAGCTCCTAACGCAGCCCCATTGTTTCCTATGGGGAAACACTTCCTACGTCTGCACCTAACACTCTAACATGTACCCCGAGTCTAAACACCCCTAACCTTAAACTTATTAACCCCTAATCTGCCGCCCCCGCTATCGCTGACCCCTGCATATTTTTTTTAAACCCTAATCTGCCGCTCCGTAAACCGCCGCAACCTACGTTATCCCTATGTACCCCTAATCTGCTGCCCTAACATCGCCGACCCCTATATTATATTTATTAACCCCTAATCTGCCCCCCTCAACGTCGCCGACACCTGCCTACACTTATTAACCCCTAATCTGCCGAGCGGACCTGAGCGCTACTATAATAAAGTTATTAACCCCTAATCCGCCTCACTAACCCTATCATAAATAGTATTAACCCCCTAATCTGCCCTCCCTAACATCGCCGACACCTAACTTCAATTATAAACCCCTAATGTGACGACCGGAGCTCACCGCTATTCTAATAAATTGATTAACCCCTAAAGCTAAGTCTAACCCTAACACTAACACCCCCCTAACTTAAATATAATTTACATCTAACGAAATAAATTAACTCTTATTAAATAAATGATTCCTATTTAAAGCTAAATACTTACCTGTAAAATAAATCCTAATATAGCTACAATATAAATTATAATTATATTATAGCTATTTTAGGATTAATATTTATTTTACAGGCAACTTGGTATTTATTTTAACTAGGTACAATAGCTATTAAATAGTTAAGAACTATTTAATAGCTAAAATAGTTAAAATAATAACAAATTTACCTGTAAAATAAATCCTAACCTAAGATATAATTAAACCTAAAACTACCCTATCAATAAAATAATTAAATAAACTACCTACAATTACCTACAATTAACCTAACACTACACTATCAATAAATTAATTAAACACAATTCCTACAAATAAATACAATTAAATAAACTAGCTAAAGTACAAAAAATAAAAAAGAACTAAGTTACAAAAAAAAAATAATATTTACAAACATTAAACAGCCAATAGAATGCGAGCTCAATCTGATTGGCTGATTGGATCAGCCAATCGGATTGAACTTGATTCTGATTGGCTGATTCCATCAGCCAATCAGAAAATTCCTACCTTAATTCCGATTGGCTGATAGAATCCTATCAGCCAATCGGAATTCGAGGGACGCCATCTTGGATGACGTCCCTTAAAGGAACCGTCATTAGTCGGGAGACATCGGAAGAAGAGGATGGATCCGCGTCGCCTGCTTCAAGATGGACCCGCTCCGCACCGGATGGAAGAAGATCGAAGATGCCGCTTGGAGAAGATGTTTGCCGGTCCGGATGTCCTCTTCTTGCCGGATAGGAGGAAGACTTTGGAGCCTCTTCTGGACCTCTTCAGCACCGGATGATGGATCGCCAACCCCCGCTTGGGTTGGATGAAGATGTTGGAGCCAGGACGGATCGGTGATACCTGGATGGTGAAGACAAGGTAGGAAGATCTTCAGGGGCTTAGTGTTAGGTTTATTTAAGGGGGGTTTGGGTTAGATTAGGGGTATGTGGGTGGTGGGTTGTAATGTTGGGGGGGGGTATTGTATTTATTCTTTTACAGGCAAAAGAGCTGTATTTCTTGGGGCATGCCCCGCAAAGGGCCCTGTTCAGGGCTGGTAAGGTAAAAGAGCTTGTAACTTTTTTAATTTAGAATAGGGTAGGGAATTTTTTATTTTGGGGGGATTTGTTATTTTATTAGGGGGCTTAGAGTAGGTGTAATTAGTTGAAAATTGTTGTAATATTTTTCTTATGTTTGTAAATATTTTTTTTTTTTTGTAACTTAGTTCTTTTTTATTTTTTGTACTTTAGCTAGTTTATTTAATTGTATTTATTTGTAGGAATTGTGTTTAATTAATTTATTGATAGTGTAGTGTTAGGTTAATTGTAGGTAATTGTAGGTAGTTTATTTAATTATTTTATTGATAGGGTAGTGTTAGGTTTAATTATATCTTAGGTTAGGATTTATTTTACAGGTAAATTTGTTATTATTTTAACTATTTTAGCTATTAAATAGTTCTTAACTATTTAATAGCTATTGTACCTGGTTAAAATAATTACAAAGTTGCCTGTAAAATAAATATTAATCCTAAAATAGCTATAATATAATTATAATTTATATTGTAGCTATATTAGGATTTATTTTACAGGTAAGTATTTAGCTTTAAATAGGAATAATTTATTTAATAAGAGTTAATTTATTTCGTTAGATGTAAATTATATTTAAGTTAGGGGGGTGTTAGTGTTAGGGTTAGACTTAGCTTTAGGGGTTAATCAATTTATTAGAATAGCGGTGAGCTCCGGTCGTCACATTAGGGGTTAATAATTGAAGTTAGGTGTCGGCGATGTTAGGGAGGGCAGATTAGGGGTTAATACTATTTATGATAGGGTTAGTGAGGCGGGTTAGGGGTTAATAACTTTATTATAGTAGCGCTCAGGTCCGCTCGGCAGATTAGGGGTTAATAAGTGTAGGCAGGTGTCGGAGACGTTGAGGGGGGCAGATTAGGGGTTAATAAATATAATATAGGGGTCGGCGGTGTTAGGGGCAGCAGATTAGGGGTACATAGGGATAACGTAGGTGGCGGCGCTTTGCGGTCGGAAGATTAGGGGTTAATTATTTTAAGTAGCTGGCGGCGACGTTGTGGGGGGCAGGTTAGGGGTTAATAAATGTAATATAGGGGTCGGCGGGGTTAGGGGCAGCAGATTAGGGGTACATAAGTATAACGTAGGTGGCGGTCGGCAGATTAGGGGTTAAAAATTTTAATCGAGTGGCGGCGATGTGGGGGGAGCTCGGTTTAGGGGTACATAGGTAGTTTATGGGTGTTAGTGTACTTTAGGGTACAGTAGTTAAGAGCTTTATGAACCGGCGTTAGCCAGAAAGCTCTTAACTCCTGCTATTTTCAGGCGGCTGAAGTTTTGTCGTTAGAGCTCTAACGCTCACTTCAGAAACGACTCTAAATACCAGCGTTAGAAAGATCCCATTGAAAACATAGGCTACGCAAATGGCGTAGGGGGATCTGCGGTATGGAAAAGTCGCGGCTGAAAAGTGAGCGTTAGAACCTTTAATCACTGACTCCAAATACCGGCAGGCGGCCAAAACCAACGTTAGGAGCCTCTAACGCTGGTTTTCTCGGCTACCGCCGAACTCCAAATCTAGGCCTAAGTGTTTAAAAATGTAGCAGGCAAAGAAGGGGGGCCACCACTGAGCGCGCACATAGATCAGAAAAAAAAAAAAAAGAGAGAAGAAACTGTTACAGCAGCTCCGTTTGTGAGACTTTTTGTATTTGCAGTAAGGAAATTTAGGAAATTTTGTCTGTCGGTTCTCACTGTGGTATGCGTGTGACAGATTTGCTTTAAACCAAAAAAACAGAATGTATTATTTGAAAATGATTATCCCAATCCAGGCAAAAAATGGCCATTTTGCATGGAATCGGAAAAGAATACATTTTGGACTTGGTGACAGGTTAATCTGGTGGTCTTTAATATATATATGTCGTACGGGATGCAATAGATGTTTTTCTGCGAAAGGAAAAAAAGGGAGTGAATCTTTGGTATGCGAGATGAAATGAACTTGTGTGTCTGTATCGTAATAATGTTTCCTTCTGTTTCTCTGCTGGGAAATCAGACGTTTTTAGAAGATATTTGGTAATGTTATTTTATGTAACTGTATTTCAAAGTCACCAGCATGTTTTTAGTATGTGGTATTCATATGCAGTTGTCGTTTTAAGTGATAATTGTTTTGCGGCATGTAAAGATATGATATTGTTTTTGCAAGTGAAGTAACGGCTTTGAAAGTGGCTTTGAAAGTGCGATGGTGTGTGTGATTTTTTGTCACGCTCTGGTAAATATGAAACTGTTTCTGGTATGATTAATGGGTTAACGTATGTTGTATTTGTAAGGTCTGTGCACAGAGTTGGTGCACCTAATGACATATAGTTATAAGCTGTAGTTGAAAGTTTATTT
Source organism: Bombina bombina (assembly GCF_027579735.1). Taxonomy (NCBI): domain Eukaryota; kingdom Metazoa; phylum Chordata; class Amphibia; order Anura; family Bombinatoridae; genus Bombina; species Bombina bombina. The sequence goes on along the minus strand of NC_069499.1, from coordinate 616,748,598 downwards.
AAAAGTGCGTCCTTTTTTGTTGCAAGTTAATTAATCTGCAGGGCATGCTACAGTACAGAGGTGAAATTTGTGTGGTAAATCATACAAGCAGCCTAAATTATGGTTGGGATATACATATGTAATTTACGTGATGAATGGTTAGTCCTTAAAGGGACAGTCCACTGTGACAAGGTGTTGCTATTAATGTATTGTCAATTTTATGCTTTCAAAACACAGTTGATTGCAATGGGTTGAATTTTAGATAATAAGAATATCTCATTATCTTATATTTGTCTGTAAAATCAGAGCTCAGTGCGTAGACAGAGCAATAGAAAATTGTCATTTTCTTATTTAAAGGACCAGTGCAATAACACTGTATTAGTAGTTTGCAAAATATATTTTAAGAGACTTTTCTTTGTATATATTTATTTTAAATCTGCCGTTTAGATCGCAGATATTTCTTTTTGCAGTATAACTTAATTCTCTCTGTAATGCAAACTGAAGTGATAAGTTGTCTACAATTTTAGTGTAGGGATCCGTGAGACTAGCGGACAGAAAAGAAAAAAAAACGAGAAAAAAACAGAGGAGTGAAAATATTTAAAGGGATACAGGAAAACTGATATAACATCTGAGAATTTAAGGGAATATTTACAGAAAAGACAATAAGGTTTACTGTGAGCCTAACACTAGTATATTTCACTGTGTTAGCAGTTTCAATTTAAGATTATTTTTAGTTTGGTTGAAATGTCCCTTTAACTAGCCTGCATCCCACTGTGAGTGCGTTCTTATGCTTCTTATGCTTGTTTAGGCTATTTAATAAACGTCAGTATGCATTTTTTTATTATAACGATCATTGGGAATAATTTAAAGGGGAAATTGTATTAGTATTCTTTTGTAGAAAGCTTATTTTTGTGTTATATGCAATTGATTATATTTGGCTGGAGAGCTGCAGAATGGTGAATATCAAATTATATACAAAGTTAAATCCAATCATTTTGTTGTGGTTAAACTAATTAGCATTTATCAAGTTTTAGTGTGAATTTTATATTTTTAAGCAGTAAACAGTGTTTCTCCTTTAAGTAGAAATGAAACTTTGAGCTTGCCTCACTATCCTTGAGAAGAATGATAACACTGTGCATGTTTTGCTTTTCTTTAAAAAAAAAAAAAAAAAAAAAGTTTCTCTGTTTGGCTTTGTTGCAGAGAGAACAATTTGCACTTTACATTTAAAGCGGCAGTACTGGTGTTCTATGTTATGAAAAATGATAACTATAAATTTCTCACTACAAAGGAACCAGTATTTATGTTATATTCTGTCACAGAATATTTCTTAAAAATGATAATTTTATTTCTGTGGCTGTCAAACTGTATATCACAGATATAACGCTTTGTTATCTAAAATAACCCCCACTGCGTTCAATGAATAAATGAAATATTATTTAATGAAGTGATTTCAGTGACACTTTAAAAATATATATAGTTAGTTGGTTATTAACTAGTCTACCACTATTATTGCAATGACTTTGATTGCTGCTTAACAGCTAAGCCGTGGTCTATAAGGTGTCTACAAATAAACACCCCTAATTAAGGCAATAGGGGTCAGCAAACAAATGATGCACATTTTATCTGATTCTACTGCATTTATATAACTTGCTAATTTATCTGATCACAGTTTTAGTTTTATTTATATGGCTTACGTGTATTTTGTCTCTTGGGGTTGTAATGAGATTTATACAGCCTGTGATAAGAGGCAGTCCTCAAAGGTTTAAAAAATTAGCATATGAGCCTACCTATGTTTGGTTTAATCTAGGGAGGTTGGTTAAAATTAAAAGTCCTATCGGAATAATGAATTTTCATTTATCCTAGAATGTCCCTTTAACAGTGGCTACTGTGGTTATCTGATCTTTCCCAAATAAGCGCAATTTTATTTGTGCAATCTGCAGCTTAAGTTTTTTTGGCATCTGCTGTGATTGTACATAGTGGATGTTTTTAATTGTTTATAGTGTTCTGAGAGTGTTGAATTCCAGTGAATGTCAGAATATGTGGTGCATTCTAAGTTAATTGTGGTTGTTTGAAATTTGTGTCTGCAGCTAATGTTTTGTTTGTGAAAGACAAGAACGATTGGTTTTCACTGTTTGTTTGTTATGTTTTTCTCTTTTGTGAATACGTGTGGAAGCGTGCTGTATGGACAGCATATTGAAGTGTGAAGTGTATGTCATTTTGCTTGCTATTGAGCAGTGTCTCTGCATGAGTGGAGTGCATGCTTTGCGTTTAGTTTCTTGTTATCTTGTGTTTGCGTGTCACATGAGATGTTTCAAGCAAACATGGGGGAAGTATTGAAGAGTATTGATGAATATCGTTATGTAATGGGGGTGATTGCTTTTAGGAGGTGAACCTAAAACGTTTTGAATCTCCTTGTACAATGTTATTGTCTAACCACCAGCTGTGCCCTAAAATTTCCTTGTCTTACCCCTATGCAGGATGCACTACGTCCCTAGGATTGTCTAGAACTTTCCTTCATTGGGAATCTGGCCACGGAAAAGCATCTACCTTGCTGGTCACCCCGGTCGTAGCCTGTACACCCACACCCCACTCTTTTTTTCCCTCCCTGGTGGATTAGATCTTTTTATTGTCTTTCTGTGTTGTATCTTGCTCTCATATTTCAGAGGCCTAAAATGTTTTATTTTTCTATTTTGTTCTTAACATATTTGTATTTGCAGGATGAGAGTATGCTGTCTTCAGAAATTGAAACACACTAACTGAATTATTTTTGAGTTTCCATATTTAGGTAAAATCTGTACAGGCAAAATTCCATAAGTGCACTCTTCAAAAGATTAAAGATTGAAAGCAAGTAAACCTTTAAAGAAAGAAAAGATGAAGATGAGAGACCTTTTGTCAAGCTTGTTTTAACCACCATACTGCAGTAAAAGTTGTTGAACTATCTTTGGATCCATTCTTTGCTTTGCATGCTGGTACCAGCCCCAGAACTGGACTCTGGGTAATCCATGACTGTTTCCTCTGATGTGTGTCTTCAGGACATAAAGACTATCCTTCTCTGGACTGTGCCTTACCGCTCAATATGGAGGACCTGTTATGCTGTTACAGGGTCAACCAATTAAATTAGGGGAGTATTGTTTTAACTCAATTCCTTATATTGCTTGTTTTGTATTCTCTTGTATTTGTTTTATTTTTATTGATCATATTGGGTATAAGAAATCATATGCTTCATTGGTATTAGTGCACATTGTAGTTTATGTGCTTAACATAGTAATTTTTAGATAAAGGTAACTGTGAACTTCACAGTATTGTACCCTATTGAATGGCCCACTGAGTATAAGAAAATAGGTTTAAGGAAAATGCTGCAACATAGCATAATATCTTAGACCCTTCACCCTTTAGAACATAAGGAGGACACATCTAAGCTAGGAGTTTATAGTAAATATACAGAGAAATGTTTGTTCAGGGAATAGCATAATTATGGGTTATGAAAGCAAATGTATTTTCTTTCATGTAATTAGCAAGAGTCCATGAGCTAGTGACGTATGGGATATACATTCCTACCAGGAGGGGCAAAGTTTCCCAAACCTCAAAATGCCTATAAATACACCCCTCACCACACCCACAATTCAGTTTTACAAACTTTGCCTCCGATGGAGGTGGTGAAGTAAGTTTGTGCTAGATTCTACGTTGATATGCGCTCCGCAGCAAGTTGGAGCCCGGTTTTCCTCTCAGCGTGCAGTGAATGTCAGAGGGATGTGAGGAGAGTATTGCCTATTTGAATGCAGTGATCTCCTTCTACGGGGTCTATTTCATAGGTTCTCTGTTATCGGTCGTAGAGATTCATCTCTTACCTCCCTTTTCAGATTGACGATATACTCTTATATATACCATTACCTCTGCTGATTCTCGTTTCAGTACTGGTTTGGCTTTCTACAAACATGTAGATGAGTGTCCTGGGGTAAGTAAATCTTATTTTCTGTGACACTCTAAGCTATGGTTGGGCACTTTGTTTATAAAGTTCTAAATATATGTATTCAAACATTTATTTGCCTTGACTCAGAATGTTCAACTTTCCTTATTTTTCAGACAGTCAGTTTCATAGTTGGGATAATGCATTTGAATTATTCATTTTTTCTTACCTTCAAAAATTTGACTCTTTTTTCCCTGTGGGCTGTTAGGCTCGCGGGGGCTGAAAATGTTTAATTTTATTGCGTCATTCTTGGCGCAGACTTTTTTGGCGCAAAAATTCTTTTCCGTTTCCGGCGTCATACGTGTCGCCGGAAGTTGCGTCATTTTTTTGACGTTATTTTGCGCCAAAAATGTCGGCGTTCCGGATGTGGCGTCATTTTTGGCGCCAAAAGCATTTAGGCGCCAAATAATGTGGGCGTCTTATTTGGCGCTAAAAAATAAGGGCGTCGCTTTTGTCTCCACATTATTTAAGTCTTATTTTTTCATTGCTTCTGGTTGCTAGAAGCTTGTTCTTTGGCATTTTTTCCCATTCCTGAAACTGTCATTTAAGGAATTTGATCAATTTTGCTTTATATGTTGTTTTTTCTCTTACATATTGCAAGATGTCTCACGTTGCATCTGAGTCAGAAGATACTACAGGAAAATCGCTGTCTAGTGCTGGAGCTACCAAGCTAAGTGTATCTGCTATAATTTTTGGTATCTGTTTCTCCAGCTGTTGTTTGTATTGCATGTCATGACAAACTTATTAATGCAGATAAAATTTCCTTTAGTACTGTTACATTACCTGTTGCTGTTCCGTCAACATCTAATTTTCAGAGTGTTCCTGATAAACATAAGAGATTTTATTTTTTAAATCCATTAAGAAGACTATGTCTGTTATTTCTCCTTCTAGTTTACATAAAAGTCTTTTAAAACTTCTCTTTTTTCAGATGAATTTTTAAATGAACATCATCATTCTGATACTGATAATGGTTCTTCTGGTTCAGAGGTTTCTGTCTCAGAGGTTGATGCTGATAAATCTTTGTATTTGTTCAAGATGGAATTTATTCGTTCTTTATTTAAAGAAGTATTAATTGCATTAGAAATAGAGGATTCTGGTCCTCTTGATACTAAATCTAAACGTTTAAATAAGGTTTTTAAATCTCCTGTAGTTATTCCAGAAGTGTTTAATCTCCCTGATGCTATTTCTGAAGTAATTTCCAGGGAATGGAATAATTTGGGTAATTCTTTTACTCCTTCTAAACATTTAAGCAATTATATCCTGTGCCATCTTACAGATTAGAGTTTTTTTGGGACAAAATCCCTAAGGTTATGGGGCTGTCTCTACTCCTGCTAAATGTGCTACTATTCCTACGGCAGATAGTACTTCATTTAAGGATCCTTTAGATAGGAAAATTGAATACTTTCTAAGAAAAGCTTACTTATGTTCAGGTAATCTTCTTAGACCTGCTATATTTTTAGCGGATGTTGCTGCAGCTTCAACTTTTTGGTTAGAAGCTTTAGCGCAACAAGTAACAGATCATAATTTTATAGCATTATTATTATTCTATAACATGCTAATAATTTTATTGGTGATACCATCTTTTGATATCATTAGAGTTGATGTCAGGTATGTGTCTCTAGCTATTTTAGCTAGAAAAGCTTTATGGATTAAACTTGGAATGCTGATATGTCTTCTAAGTTAACTTTGCTTTCCCTTTCTTTCCAGGGTAATAAATTATTATCTCAACTGTTTCTGGAAGGAAGGGAACTTTTTTACCAAAGGATAAAAAATCTAAGGTAAATTTAGGTCTAATAATCATTTTCGTTCCTTTCCTCACAATAAGGAACAAAAGCCTGATCCTTCATCCTCAGGAGCGATATCAGTTTGGAAACTATTTCCAGTTTGGAATATATCCAAGCCTTATAGAAAACCTATAGCCAGCTCCTAAGTACCCATGAAGGTGCGGACCTTATTCCAGCTCAGCTGGTATGGGGCAGATTACGTTTTCTTCAAAGAAATTTTGATCAATTCCGTTCTCAATTTCTGGTTTCAGAACATTGTTTCAGAAAGGTACAGAATTGGCTTCAGTTAAGGCTTCCTGCTAAGAGATTTTTTTCTTTCCTGTGTCCCAGTTAACACAGCAAAGGCTCAGCATTTCTGAAATGTGTTTTCAGATCTAGAGTTGGCTGGAGTAATTATGCCAGTTCCAGTTCTGGAACAGGGGCTGGGGTTTTATTTTATCTCTTCATTGTACCAAAGAAGGTCAATTCCTTCAGACCAGTTCCGGATCTATCAATATTGAATCGTTATGTAAGGATACCAACATTCAAGATGGTTACTGTAGGACTATCCTGCCTTTTGTTTAGCAAGGGCATTATATGTCTACAATAGATTTACAGGATGTGTATCTGCATATTCCGATTCATTCAGATCACTTTTAGTGTCTGAGATTCTCTTTTTAGACAAGCATTACCAGTTTTGTGGCTCTACCGTTTGGCCTAGCCTCAGTTCCTAGAATTTTTTTCAAAGGTTCTCGGTGCCCTTCTTTCTGTAATCAGAGAACAGGGTTTTGGTATTTCCTTATTGGACGATATCTGGGTACTTTCTCAGTCTTCTCATTTTCGAAGAATCTCATACGAATCGACTTGTGTTGTTTCTTCAAGTTCATGGTTGGAGGATCAATTTACCAATCAGTTCATTGATTCCTCAGACAAGGGTAACCTTTTTAGGTTTCTAGATAGATTCAGTGTCTATGACTCTGTCCTTGTCAGACGAGAAGTTTAACATTGATATCAGTTTGTCAAAACCTTCAGTCACAATCATTCCCTTTGGTAGCCTTATGCATGGAAATTTTAGGTCTTAGGACTGCCGCATCAGATGCGATCTCCTTTGCTCGTTTTCACATGCAACCTCTTCAGCTCTGTATGCTGAACCAATGGTGCAGGGATTACTCAAAGATATCTCAATTAATATCTTTAAACCGATTATACGACACTCTCTGACATGGTGGACAGATCACCATCGTTTAGTTCAGGGGGCTTCTTTGTTCTTCCGACCTGGACTATAATCTCAACAGATGCAAGTCTTACAGGTTGGGGAGCTGTGTGGGGGTATCTGACGGCACAAGGGGTTTGGGAATCTCAGGAGGTGAGATTTCCGATCAATATTTTGGAACTCCGTGCAATTTTCAGAGCTCTTCAGTCTTGGCCTCTTCTGAAGAGAGAGTTGTTCATTTGTTTTCAGATAGACAATGTCACAACTGTGGCATACATCAATCATCAAGGAGGGACTCACAGTCCTCTGGCTATGACAGAAGTATCTCGAATTTTGGTTTGGGCGGAATCCAGCTCCTGTCTAATCTCTGCGGTTCATATCCCAGGTATGGACAATTGGAAAGCGGATTATCTCAGTCGCCAAACGTTGCACCTGGGCGAATGGTCTTCACCCAGAGGTATTTCCTCAGATTGTTCAAATGTGGGAACTCCCAGAAATAGATCTGATGGCTTCTCATCTAAACAAGAAACTTCCCTGGTATCTGTCCGGATCCCGGGATCCTCGGGCGGAGGCAGTGGATGCATTATCTCTTCCTTACAAGTGTCATCCTGCCTATATCTTTCCGCCTCTAGTTCTTCTTCCAAGGGTATTCTCCAATATTCTAAAGGAATGCTCGTTTGTCCTGCTGGTAGCTCCAGCATGGTCTCACAGGTTTTGGTATGCGGATCTTGTCCGGATGGCCTCTTGCCAGCTGTGGACTCTAACGTTAAGACCAGTCTTTCTGTCTCAAGGTTCTTTTTTCCATCAGGATCTCAAAACCTTAATTTTAAGGTGTGGAGTTTGAACGCTTGATTCTTGGTCAAAGAGGTTTCTCTGACTCTGTGATTGATACTATGTGACAGGCTCGTAAATCTGTATCTAGAGAGATATATTATAGAGTCTGGAAGACTTATATTTCTTCAGGATGGTTTAGATAAAGGTTTGTCCGCAAGTTTCTTGAAAGACAAATCTCTGCTCTTTCTGTTCTTTTTCACAGAAGGATTGCTAATCTTCCTGATATTCATTGTTTTGTACAACCTTTGGTTCGTATAAAACTTGTCATTAAGTCAATTTCTCCTACTTGGAGTTTGAATTTGGTTCTGGGGGCTCTTCAAGCTCCTCCTTTTGAACCCATGCATTCTTTGGTCGTTATATTACTTTCTTGGAAAGTTTTGTTTCTTTTGACCATCTCTTCTGCCAGAAGAGTCTCTGAATTATCTACTCTTTTTTGTGAGTCTCCTTTTCTGATTTTGCATCAGGATAAGGCGGTGCTGCGAACTTCTTTTGAATTTTTTACCTAAGGTTGTGAATTCTAACAACCTTAGTATAGAAATTGTGGTTCCTTCATTATGTCCTAATCCTATGAATTCTAAGGAGAAATCATTGCATTCTTTGGATGCTGTTAGAGCTTTGTAATATTATGTTGAAGCTACTAAGTCTTTCCGAAAGACTTCTAGTCTATTTGTCATCTTTTCCGGTTCTAGAAAAGACCAGAAAGCTTCTGCCATTTCTTTGGCATCTTGGTTGAAATCTTTATTTCATCATGCCTATGTTGAGTCGGGTAACACTCCACCTCAATGGATTACAGCTCATTCTACTAGGTCAGTTTCTACTTCCTGGGCGTTTAAGAATGAAGCTTCGGTTGATCAGATTTGCAAAACAGCAACTTGGTCCTCTTTGCATACTTTTACTAAATTCTACCATTTGATGTGTTTTCTTCTTCTGAAGCAGTTTTTGGTAGAAACGTACTTCAGGCAGTGGTTTCAGTTTGAATCTTCTGCTTATGTTTTTTCATTAAAATTTTATTCTGGGTGTGGATTATTTTCAGCAGGAATTGGCTGTCTTTATTTTATCCCTCCCTCTCTAGTGACTCTTGTGTGGAAAGATCCACATCTTGGGTAATCATTATCCCATACGTCACTAGCTCATGGACTCTTGCTAATTACATGAAAGAAAACATAATTTATGTAAGAACTTACCTGATAAATTCATTTCTTTCATATTAGCAAGAGTCCATGAGGCCCGCCCTTTTTTGTGGTGGTTTTGATTTTTTTATATAAAGCACAATTATTCCAATTCCTTATTTTATATGCTTTCGCACTTTTTTCCTTATCACCCCACTTCTTGGCTATTCGTTAAACTGAATTGTGGGTGTGGTGAGGGGTGTATTTATAGGCATTTTGAGGTTTGGGAAATTTTGCCCCTCCTGGTAGGAATGTATATCCCATACGTCACTAGCTCATGGACTTTTGCTAATATGAAAGAAATGAATTTATCAGGTAAGTTCTTACATAAATTATGTTTTTCCCTTTTATTAATTAGTATGGTATCTGCAAAGTGAATTTGGTCATTCCTGATGTTTGTCAAAGAGAGTAATTCTTATCATAAAGATGTGTTTACCTTTAAAAGAGTTTTTAGTTTTAAATGATGTTCTGTTTGTATGCTTTCCTCATACAGGAGTGTGAGAGAATTTAGGTTGGAGAATTATAAACATTATAGATAGCAGCCATGCAGAATAAAGCAACACGAGGTTCTTTTATTTTTAGAAGTTCAAAGTGACAGTGTAAAGAAATTCATTTATTTTCATTGACTGTTTTCTTTTTTTCCATTCTTACTACAGGGCAGGCCTTAGCATAAGTTTTAGCATAACCATTCAGGCCCTTGATGAAGTCTGACAGGTTTTCACTTGCGTAGTATTCATGAAGTATCCTTTAAAAGTGTATAGAGAAGTTGTAAATTATTCTCTGAGAAATATCAATGTATTTAGTTTATATTATATATCAACGATGTTTTGTTTGATTTTAAATGACATAGGATGAAAGTGACGTTTTATTTGGACATAATTGTGATTGTATTGTGGTGTGTACTCATCCTGTACTGTTTCTGTTTGCTTCCTAGACTCCCTGTGACTCGAGTGTCTGCTTGCCATGGGTATCCACTGGTTGCCATGAACAAACCATCAGATTTCCAGTATCTCCCTGCGGAAGAATCGTGGATAAGCACCCCTACTGCAAATGAACTGTTGGAGAACTGTATTATAGCAAAGTGTCAAGGTGCAGCGCTCTCAAATGGACAAAGACTGTTCTTAAAGTGATCAGAGGCCACCTAGAGACAGTTGTGCTGTTGCTATGTCATGCTTTACTGTGGAAAAGGAACTGTTGGACATATTGGGGTGTGCTAGCAATGCAGGTGGAGAGATAGACGATGCAGCGTTGTTTGGGGGTAGATGGGGGGCTGGTTGGGTCTCTGTGCCGGTAGACCGGTAGTTTTGGGAAGGCTGGAAGATAGATGGAAAGTATTGGAGGGACTGTACCTATATGCAGTGACAATAAAAGTATATCACGACATAGGGATATTTTTCTCTTTAGTATTCTTATAGAGTTCTGTTACCATAATATAAGGCTTTACTAATTTTCTATGCCTGTCTATTTTTTATGTTATTCTGTTAGAATAAAAGGATGGTATGTTAGGGGTAATATGAACCTGACTGCAGCCATCTTGTGATGATTAGCATCCATTTTGTAATAATTAGACTTTATTATAGCATTTATTATGTAGTGAGAAATATGCTGATGTTAGTAAAATTGTATTAGTATTACTGGCCTTGTAGAAGGTTCCTGGCAAGGTGCCTGGAAGTCTGTTATCTAGGTAAGATGGCCAAACGACCTTGCTTTAGGCTGAAATATGCGCACAGATATATTTTTGCTACTGTCACAAGAAACACTCATTCATACTCCTCTTTTTCTCATGTATTTTTGTAAGCTTCTTTTGTTCATGAAATATGGTACGAGATGACGTGGTCCTAACGTGTCATTCCCTTAACCCTGTATGTTACTATAAGAAAGGCTTGCACTGTGAAATAAACAGAATTGGCTTTCGATCATAATGCTGCGTGGTCTGAGTCATTCTAAGGGGCCCTTATCAGGTAATCTACATATGCCTCAGGTGGTACACTAGGCCCCAGGCTTTGGCCTGCACTGACACCCCCTGAAGGGGACACCTAACACTTAGTAATTCTAATAATTAAACCTTCAGTTTAGAAGGTGTGTCTAAGCAGGGGTCAAGTTCTACAAAAAAAAGTGTGGAACTCACACTTAAACTTTGTTTAACGAAAGCAAATTAAATCCAATAAAGCGTTGAATGGTTGCCTTTGGACACGAGAATCCTCCTCTGTCACAGAGTCTCACCCACTTAAGGTGCAATATTTCTATTTCTGCTGAGGGAGCTAAATAACCCCATAGCAAGCCACACAGAAATGTAAGCACCATGTTTAATAAAAGATAATAAAAATAATATTCATAACAGGGGTTATAACACACCAGGACCACTGACAGTCTTACATTTAGTGTATTGCAGTAAGTGTTACTGCCCATTACTAGAGGATCTCATTATCCCTCTAACCAGAAGTGTGTCAGTTCTCTGTCCAGAGGGAACTTAGTTCCTCCTGCAAATATAGTGCAGCAACTCCGTTCCCATGCATTCCCGCTCGACTTGACCCCTGTTTCTAAGGTTATGTCAATCATATTATTTCATTTAGCAATTGTATTAGCAAAATAAAAGTGTTTCTCATAACAAGAAAATATTCTCATAATTAACTTCAGGTTAGAGCCTAACAACATCATCCATTGGAATTTCACATCCTCCTCTTTCTAGATAAGAACAACTGCTTCAGCAGAGAACAGGACAGCAAAACAAATGTAACTTATTTCTTAAAGGCAAACAAGTGTTAACTCTTAAAGGCATATATATATGTTATGGGTAAAGTCAGATATTGGGTAATCCTAGGAATACCTGGGTAAAATGGACGTTACCCAAGAGGCTGTGGGTAAAGCCTGATGTAAGATCATACTCATCGAATATGATACAATGCACTGTAAATCCGCCATCTTCACTATCTTTTTTACCTCCGTCTGGGGGTTCAAGGTGGGTGAAGCCCCCCTTGTAAACCTCATTCCCCAAGGTTCACTTAGGGTGGATGCCAGAGGATCAGTGGGGCACCCCCCAGGCGGAAGAAAAAAAAAGTGTAGATGGGGGAATTACAGTACATCAGGCTTTACACACAGCTACTTGGGTAATGTCTTTTTTACCCGGGTAGTCCTAGGATTACCCGAATTTCTTACTTTACCAGTAACATATATATGTATTTATGCATACTGTATATGTATCCTCTAAAAGCAAAGTTTTATTATGAACTGCTAATACATTAAGGGTTAGATTACAAGTGGAGCGCTAATTTAATGTGCACCCGTTATTTTTTAAATGTTTTTTTTTTTAAAGACATTTTTTATTGAGGTTTTGTATAGTACATCAAAAAGAAGTATACAGTATTTGCTGTCTAGTCAATACATGGATATACAATAGTTTTACAAGAGGAAGTTAATGAAACTCACAGGTAAATGCTTTCCTTGTACACAACAGTATAGTGGTCGAGTCATAAATAATTATGTAACTGGGTAAATGCAACTTTCAGGCCGCACAATACCCTACCACATAAGAACAACCAAGTTAATGTCTACCTGTATATGAAGATTATTAAATTAGACCCTCTTTACAACATAAGATATCTGAAACATATATAATATAAGAAAAAGGAAACAGCCTTAATGAAACCCCCTTTTTCTCTTAAAGATAGAAATGTGAAGTAACTAGTGTGCCGGCCACTCTAGGACAGTGTTATCTCTAATGTTATGACAAAAAGTAGTTACTTAGAGCAACTATATGGACATACAGATGTATGAGAAGCTGATTGTTGCATGAAATAGTGAAGGAAATGGTACAATGGACAAAAGCCGCTTATATAATAAGGGTGTAGGGGAATGAGGGCATGTCCTCCTAGTTCCAACTTATATGTATTCCTGTGAGTGAAACTACCATAACTGGTTGAGGTTATATAGAAATCTTGGACCTTATCATAACTGAGGGAGTTATGCCACTGAATACAAATATCAATGTTTATGTCCCATAGGAGTTACGTTAGTGAATCTTTATTCGTCTTAGTCATGGGATATGTAATGTGGTTTACTGCCTGCAATCAAGCTTAGGTCTATAGAGGATTAAGAGAGCTATAAGCTGTTATTTACATTGTGAGATACACCGTACCAGTGTGTGGCATTTATATTAACATGAAAATAGATGAGCTGAACAAAGTAAGACCTAGAGTCTCTTCCAGGCTGCGTACATGTCGCAATTTCTTGGATCTCAATAGATGTATATATACAGATATATAGATTCGCCAGTGCATATAGATTTAGGTGGGGGCATAATCATACATTTTGTAAATAATAATACGTAGTTAAGGTATTCGGAGGTTAATTAGGTACATATATGTTAAGGTAGTTGGACCACTATAGTAACCGATGTAAAGTGGACACTTAAAGTAGTAAACAATAAAGCTAGGAGACAAATTGGTATAAACACTAACAACAAAGCATTTACACATAACAAACAATCCTGGGTGAAATAAATGACAACTCCAAAGCTCAGATGAAGGTGAATATGACAATTTGGGTTGATTTAAGCTAATTGGGTTTAAGGTTTATAGATGTTATGGAAGAGGAGGTAAGTCAATCAGTGAGGTGAGAAATCCCCTTGATTGCAAAATGTGGAAGTATTAGTGTTAATAACTTACTATGCTTAGGGTGTAATGTATTAGCTTCAGCAGGCTAGGGGCTCACATGACCAAAAACCAACGCTAGCTATCTAAGGTTTTGTTTTGTTCCCCCCCCCCCCCGCTCCACTAAGGGCATTCCCATATATATGGTCAGATATGGTATGGACATTGTATATTATGTCTAAAGCTACTGACGATTAACTTGAAACAGGCGACATCCTGCACTAATAAGATAGCTAGCAACGTCAGTGCATATGGTTGTATGAGAGAAAATGGGCAAACAAATGTATATAGGGATTGCAGTATAGGGTTTAAAGCCTCCTTAATATGGGTCAAATAGTAGAAACAATAAATGAATTAGGTATGTCTAGGATACGCAAATCTGGGTATGTTCCTTATTGGGTCTCTATAAATAACTCTCCGGGCAGTCATAGGGACTGTGGGGCGTACGTAAAAAGATGAATAACAATATAAAAAAAAGGATATGTATAACCACTAAAACATTATTAAGAAGAAACAGGCAAAGAGTCCATGGCTCTATTTCAATATGAGGCTAAAGTAGGATAATATTAATGTCAGCAAAACAGGTCCTCAACTGGAATGTTTACAAGTGCCTCATAATAAACAATAGTAGTAGGACAGTCAACCAACCCCTCTCTTTAGTAGTGGGGTGAAGGTAGAAGCACGGCAGGATAGGGAGCCAAACAAAGTGCAGGAAAGCCATATATCAGATTGGATCCCTCGGCTGTAGAACAAAGGGAGTTGTAAGGGGGTAAGTAAACTGTTCTTTGTGAGTGTCAAAGCTTCCGCACTTCTTGTGTGACACTGAATGTTGCTTCACTCTCTTGGGGGTCGTGCATCTGTTTCATGTTTCTCCATTTTCCAACCAGAATCTCAACCTGCACCTGGTGGCCGGCCGCTCCAACACGGGCTTCGGCTGAGAGGAACTCCACATGTAAGTCCGTAGACCAAAAGGAGGTGCGACGTCTAAGCTGATTACAGGGGGGTATTGATTCCCTAACAAACCAGATGATTCCCTGCTGCATCAATAGCCCCTCCATCCCTAGCGTGAGCTCTGCCTTGGGAAGGGTGGAGTATGCGCTGGTGTTTGAGGTGTCATGTGGCGAATCATTCTTCTTGCTATCCGCCATCTTGATCGCGCCATCAGTTTTCTTCTCTCTCCCAGCTTTTATAATGTTAGAAAGATCTTCATAACCACGGCACATCCGATGTTCTAAATCCTCTAAAAGTGCTCGTATCTGGATAGAAAGGTCCTCCTCCATGTGTGGGTAGTTAGGATAATATCCGCTTGAGTGTAGCTTCACCCTTTATTAAACTTAATAACTAGGTACCGCTCTGCCCGGTTAGCCCCCAAACTGGGAGAGGGGGGGTAGATGGTTCTGTGAAGTGAGCTGCAGCAGTCCGTATTAGGCGATCATAATTATATCCTCCGCTTGATAGAGTCACTATAAAAATAGTATCTCCGGAATCAGGATTAACTCCTAGTGAGATAGACAAAACTATTATGCCCAAAGATACAAATATACGGCTAGATTACGAGTCTTGCGTTAGCCTTAAAAGCAGCATTGAGGGGTCCCAACGCTGCTTTTTAACGGCCGCTGGTATTACGAGCCTGGCAGGTACAGGTGTGCCGCTCACTTTTTTTCCGCGATTTTAGCATACCGCAAATTCTCTTACGTCAATTGCGTATCCTATCTTTTTAATGGGATTTTCCTAACGCCGATTACGTCTTACGATTGTCAAGACTCGCATTTAAAAGTCAGTAGTTAAGAGTTTTATGGGCTAACGCCGTAACATAAAGCTCTTAACTAAAGTGCTAAAAAGTACACTAACACCCAAAAACTACCTATTAACCCCTAAACCGAGCCCCCCCCCCACATCGCAAACACTTAAAGTTTTTAACCCCTAATCTGCTGACCGGACATCGCCCCCACTTAAATACACTAGTTAAATATTATTAACCCCTAATCTTCCATCCCTAACATCGCCGACACCTACCTACATTTATTAACCCCTAATCTGCTGCCCCCAACTTTGCCACCACTATACTAAATTTATTAACCCCTAAACCTAAGTCTAACCCTAACACCCCCTAACTTAAATATAATTTAAATAAAACGAAATAAAATTACTACAATTAAATAAATTAATCCTTTTTAAAACTAAATACTTACTTATAAAATAAACCCTAAGCTAGCTACAATATAACTAATAGTTACATTGTAGCTATCTCAGGGTTTATTTTTATTTTACAGGCAAGTTTGTATTTATTTTAACTAGTTACAATAGTTATTAAATAGTTATTAACTATTTAATAACTACCTAGCTAAAATAAGTACAAATTTACCTGTAAAATAAACCCTAACCTAAGTTACAATTACACCTAAAACTACACTATAATTAAATTAAGTCTTTAAACTAACTACAATTAAATTAAATAAACTAAATTATGAAAAAAACTCTAAATTACAGAAAATAAAAAAATACAAATTTTTAAACTAATTACACCTAATCTAATCCCCCTAATAAAATAAAAAAGCCCCCCCGCAAAAAAAATTCCCTACCCTATACTAAATTACAAATAGCCCTTAAAAGGGCTTTTTGTGGGGCATTGCCCCTAACCAAGGGCGTCCCTTGAATTCCGATTGGCTGATAGAATCCTATCAGCCAATCGGAATTCAAGGGATGCCATCTTGGATGACGTCATTTAAAGGAACCTTCATTCGTCTGGTGGACTTCATTGGAAGAGGATACTCCGCGCCGGAAGTATGAAGATAGAAGATGCCGTCTGGATGAAGACTTCTGCCCCTCTGGAGGACCTCTTCTGCCCGGATCGGATGAAGACTTCTAGCCGTCTGGAGGATCACTTGTGCCCGGCTTCTACAAATAATACTCAAGACATCACAAAATAGAAGGTACTTCTGATTTATGAAGAAATGCAAAAAAAACCAAAACATTATTTGCGCTATTTCAATAAAGAATTTTGCTAAAGGCAAACATGTTTAAAAATGGCAGCTGCTTTCCTGGAAATCTGAACTTTGTACTTTAGTATACCTTACTATGGTATTAGCGAGTGCCACATGACATAAGACCTCTGTCCAAAAAATGCTACAATTTTACTGGTGACTATATCATAGAAAAGACCCAATATAGTGATGAACTTTACACAGCCAGTGTAAATTGAGATTGCGTATTTATATCTTATTTTTTATATTCAGGAACAGGGCCGCCACTAGAAATTTTGGGGCCCCTGACTTAACCATTGATCAGCCCCCCCCCCCCCCTCCTTTGACATGTGCAATTTTTGACCAAGTGACTAAAACGTATATGCACTTTATTCTTAAGTGTCTATTTAAACTTGAAAATGTTGTAAAGGTAGTAACATACACTGAAACAAACACACACACTCACACATAAGGATTCACATATAGAAACTCTAGCAAACACGCAAAGAAACTCAGACACAGACACTCAAATAGACACTTAGCACTTGTTTACATTGACCTGACAAGTAATGAGGTAAACTACAGTTTTGTAAAAAAAGGAGATTTAAAAAACAAAATATGGAGTTCTGATTATTTTTGTAAAGGAAGATGCCAACTAAATGATGACAACAGCATGCAGTGGCTGAAAGGAAGGGCCCTGAACTGCCTAAACAATAATTTAAAGGTTAAATGGTAGATTGGTGACTTCCGGAAAGGTCTCATTAGTCTCAAAGTCTGTAGAAAGATGTGAATAATCAGTAGTAAGGTCAAAATGTCCTAAAAAGTAACAGACAATGGACACACGCACACAAACTCAAACTTGCACATACACCCAAGGAAACACCAACAGAGACAGCCTCAGAAAACACACAAAGACATACACACACACACAGAGACACCCACAGAAAACACATAAAGACATACAGGGCCGCCATCAGGGGTTGACAGGGGTGACTCCTGTCAGGGGCCCAATGGGCTAGGAGGGCCCCATAAGGCAAGAAATAAAAAAAAATAAAAAAAAATAAAAATTTTGGCAACCACCAGTGGGTACTACAACAGAGTGCTAATTGAGCATGGGAAATGTTATTACAAGGAGTAAAGTATTAGCATTTGAGAGGATTTCTGAGTGTGCACTAAACCACTATACACAGTGTGAGACAGACTTGGCACTTTGTAGAGTGTGTGCCTGAGTCAGACAGCTGATCACTTTCAATTGCAGAGGAGGTAGGAATTACTTAGCAAATGTTTTTTATTTCTTTGTGCAATTTAAGATTGTAACTTCAGTGTGGTAGTAGTTGTATGGTGGGGCCAGGGGTCCATAAAAACACTTTTTTTTTTAGCAGCAGTGTATTTATGATTATTTGACAATGCTGTAGATTATATATGTATATTTAAAACCATGCAGAAATGTTTCCTCCTCAATACACAAATGATATATATTACATTCCAGTTTACTGCCCCTTTAGGACTTTCCAGATACAAGGAGGCATTTTCTCTAAGATTTTTACATCTGCATAACATGTTATACTCTCAGACTAAGATTGCTCAGTGTTGGAAATGAGACAGGTTAACTTAAAACTGTTCAGTTTACTCTACAGCTGACTTAATTTTGAAATGCATACCAACAAGCTTAAATCCTGCATTTAACCAGATCTAATGGTATGAGTACCACAGCTTATGGTTCCACCAAGACCATATAGAGTACAGCATTATCAAAATCCACAAGTACAGCTGACAGATGGGAACATTTGTACACTATATTTGAAGTGGTGCTCTTGGTTGGGGAAAATGGGGAAAATATCAAACAAACATGTCAACCTTTTAAAAGTACTTTTCTTCATCTAGTCATCTACCCAGACCATTAATGTACAATTTTGAATTCACAGAATTATTTTTGTTTGTACATTTACAAATATGATTCTTTAAAAAGTGATCTCTTAATTTCTGCATTTTTTTTATCATGCATGTCACACACTGTTGGTTTAGGGGATGCAAGGTGCATAAATGTTTCCTCCTGTGAGTGTTTCTGTGGGTGTCTGTGTTTATGTTGTTGTGCTTTGGTTTGTGTCTCTATGAGTGTGTATGTATTTTTTTTCTGTTGGTATCTCTGTGAGGGTGGGTGTGTATGTCTTTGTGCATTTTCTGTGGATGTCTGTGAGGGTGTGTGCATATGTCTTTGAGCTTTTTCTATGGATGTCTCTGTGAGGGTGGGCGTGTGTTTGTCTTTGTGTATTTTCTCTGAATGCCTCTGTGAGGGTGGGTGTGTATGTCTGTGTTTTCTGTGGATGTCTCTGTGAGGGTGTGTATTTTCTGCGGGTGTCTCTGTGAGGGTGTGTGTATGTCTTTGTGTGTTTTCTGTGGATGTCTCAGTGAGGGTGTGTATGTATGTCTTTATGTGTTTTCTGTGGGTGTCTCTGTGTGTGTGTGTATGTCTTTGTGTGTTTTCTGAGGCTGTCTCTGTTGGTGTTTCCTTGGGTGTATGTGAAAGTTTGAGTTTGTGTGCGTGTGTCCATTGTCTGTTACTTTTTAGGACATTTTGACCTTACTACTGATTATTCACATCTTTCTACAGACTTTAAGACTAATGAGACCTTTCCGGAAGTCACCAATCTACCATTTAACCTTTAAATTATTGTTTAGGAAGTTCAGGGGCCTTCCTTTCAGCCACTGCATGCTGTTGTTATCATTTAGTTGGCATCCTCCTTTACAAAAAGATAATCAGAACTCCATATTTTGTTTTCTAAATCTCCTTTTTTTACAAACTGTAGTTTTGTCAGGTCAATGTAAACAAGTGCTGAGTGTCTGTTTGGGTGTCTGTGTCTGAGTTTCTTTGCGCGTTTGCTAGAGTGTCTATATGTGAATCCTTATGTGTGAGTGAGTGTGTTTCAGTGTATGTTACTACCTTTACAACATTTCCAAGTTTAAATAGACACTTAAGAATAAAGTGCATATACGTTTTAGTCACTTGGTCAAAAATTGCACATGTCAAAGGAGGGGGGGGGGCCTGATCAATGGTTAAGTCAGGGGTTAATAATCAATGGTTAAGTCAGGGGTTATAAATTTATTTAGTGGTGGCTATGTGGGAGGCCGGAGGTTTAGGGGTTAATAGGTTTATTTAGTGGGGGGATGTCAGAGGCTGGAGGTTTAGGGGTAAATAACTTTACTATAGTGCCGGCAATGTCAGGGAGCAGCAGATTAGGGGTTAATAGCTTTTATTAGTGTTGGCGATGTCGGGGAACAGCGGAATAGGGTTTAATAACTTTATTATAGTGTCGGGGAGCGGCGATTTAGGGGTTGATAGCTTTTATTAGTGTTGACGATGTCGGGGAGCAGCGGAATAGGGGTTAATAACTTTATTACAGTGTCGGGGGCGGCGGATTAGGGGTGTTTAGACTTGAGGTTTATGTGAGGGTGTTAGGTTTAAACCTTACTTTTTTTTTCCCATAGACATCAATGGGGTTGCGTTACAGAGATTTTTCATTCCGCACTTCAGGTGTTAGTTTTTTTTCTAACACTCTCTCCCCATTGATGTCTATGGGGGAAAGCGTGAACGTCAAATAAGTCCTTGGATTTTTTGCGGTACGGAGCTTAACACCACCATATCGCACGCACAAGGAGGCTTTTCAGTAACTCGTAATGGCAGCGCTATGGAGAGTGAAATAACTCAAAACTAGTAATCTAGGTGGAAGAGAGCTAAGGGTCTGTAGGAGGAGGGGGTGGTCAGCTGTGTTGAAGGCAACTGAGAGGTCAAGTAAGATAAGTATAGAGTAGTGGCTATTACTTTTAGCAGAAAGAAGATCGTTAGTAACCTTGGTACGGGCAGCCTCAATTAAGGGCTAGATTTATTAAGCCCTTACGGCAGCAAGAACTTGCTCGCCGGAATTTATCAAGCAGCGGTCACCAGACCGCTGCTTCCCTAACATCTACGCCACCTCTATTGTGGAGAAATTCAATCTCCTCGGTGGAGTCCGACCGAGGAGATTGACAGCTCCTTCCCGCGCGTGATTGGCTGTGCGCGGGCAGGGGGCGGGATTGCATGTGAGCGCAAAATTGCGCTCGTGTGCAATGTTAATTACCTGTGGGTAATTTCGCCCCGCCACAGGTGAGCTGAGGCGTACAGGGGCGCGTATACGCGCCCCTGTATGCCTCAGCGTTGATAAATCTAGCCCTAAGTGTTTGGGAGCAGAAGCTATATTGCAGGGGGTCATGCAAGGTTAGGTGGCTGTAAACTAGTTTTTCCGGGAGTTTTGAAGTTAGTGGAAGAAGCGCTATGGGGAGATCATTTTCAGGAAAATTAGGGTCAAGGGAGGGTTTTTAAGTATGGGAGTGATATCGACATCACAAAAAAAAAACCTTCAAAACAATACAAACAAATGAATTAAAATAAAAAAGCACCCTTTATAAAACATATGCAAAAGGAAAACTTAAAAAAATAAAGAGAAATAAAAAGGGAAGTAATAACAAGACAACCTTGTAAGCTTTGAATAACGAGGCATGACAGCGAGATGAGATACTTTACAGGGACAATAGAATATTAATGAATTTTGCTTGTTGGCCGAGGTTTAGGTGAAATATTTTTAGAATGCCCATAGCCAGCTCCCCATTCTTATGTGCAATATTGCCAACACAGCTTTTTTTCTATCCAGTGAGATCATTTTACCAGAATAGAATAGATATGTGAATAATTTACACTTGCAAATATTTACATAACCAGTTTTACAAGAGTGTTTCCAAGTTGTGCATTTATAATTAATGTTTTATGGCATTACTAGTGGTTCTTGTTTTATGTGTGCGAAATTATGTTTTGGCAAGGCAGAATTGGCCTTACCTATAAATGCTGCATAGATGATATTTTGAGGGGTTCTGAAGCTGATTTAATTTAATTCATGATAACACTAAAACATTTAAATTTACTAGGGAAATAAATGAAACACATATTACTTTTCTTGATCTAGAAATCTTTATAGGTCAGAATAAAGTCAATACGAAAACCTTTTTTTAAAATGGTGGATGCCAATAATTATATCCACCAAACAAGTTGCCACCATAGAAATTAGAAAGATAACATCCCAAAGGGACAGTTTCTAAGAATATGAAAAAAACTATAGTAAATTAGAAGACTATGAAATGCAATTAAAGATTCTAAATAAGAAATTTGTTGAGAGGGGTTGTGATAAAGGAAAGATAGAGTTAGCATGCCCAAAGTTTCTACAAAAATAAGATATTGTAGTACCATTTGTAACAGGGTATAGTGAGAATAAATCATTGTTGGAGAGAATAGTGAGAAAACATTGGGCCATCCTTAAGAGTGGTCAGTGATGATAAGTTGGATAAATGTCACCTAAATTCTCCCAAATTTATAAAAAAAAAAGAAGCAAGAAATTAAAAATCAATATTGGAGCCCACAGAGTTAAAAAAAGAAAGAGATAAAAGATATTGTCTTGTTAGGAAACCAAGTCAAAGGGTTATATCCATGTAGACAGGGCCAAATTGGGCAGCCGGGATACCGGGAAAAATCCCGGGGGGCCCCTGGCCTGCAGCTCAGCTGGGCTGGCCTGGCTCAGCTGCTGCAGTAGAGAGCAGTGCCGTGCCAGCAATTAATTAGCATTTTTTTTAATGCAATACCATTGCGAATTAGTATACTTAGGATAAGGGCGGCACGCTTAGCGCTACTAGACTGTGTCTGTGCTGTCCAATAACCCCCTCCAGCCACAACGCAACTTACGCAAGCCAATCAGACTGAGTCTGTGTCTGAGTCACTCACAGCTCAGTCTGTCCCTGGATGAGGCCAGGGAATGCGGGGGTGGGCCGGGCCGGCCCGGCTTGAACGTCACTGAGTACTTCGTCATCTCACATGTGACATAGTGGAGGGAGCCTGGGAGCGTCAGCGAGCCAGTTGAGTTAGAGCCCACGTGGGGTCACGTGTGGGAGGGACGGACTAAAAACAACGACGGTCACAGGACACGAGTCGGCAACACAGAGGGCGGCAAAGAAGTTACAGTAAGAGAGTGAATAGTACACCACCAGACCAGTCCACCAGCTCACTGTGCACCTCATATAAGTAAAGTATGTCATTGATTATATTCCCTGTTTTAAAATAATAGTATTAACTAAGTAATATGATTATGTATTGGCATTCTATATAGAGTAAGATACTACATTGCTGTATGAGTTTACTTCTCAGCCATTTCATAACCCCATTAATTTCATATATATTCAGAATAAAGTTAGATTGTCACACTTATTTGGATCAACACAAACTATGTGACTTTAGTCTGTATGTATTCCACATATCCACATATCCACATGTTCCAATAAAGGTAAAGATATTCATGGTGCTGGTAGAATGGCTTTATTTTGAAAGAATGTGTGAGGAATATGCAGTAACCCTATCCACACGTTGCACATGAAAACAGTGCTTGGTGAGTGCTGGCTGATGTGTTAAAAGTCCTCTCAGTATTTGCAAAATTTAAAATAGTAACTTACTTTTTTGTCTATCATGTACACTATTTCTGCAAATTAATTCTATCTTCTTATTACTCTAAACCACCTTCAGAATATGGTAAATAAAGCTTTCTAGTTGCTATTTGGGCCTTTTTCTCTCTCCAAAGAAACAAATGAACAGCTGTTTGTAGGTCAGTTGAGCATAGATGGCTGGGTTGGAGGGAGCATGTCTGGGCCGGTCTATACAAATTTCCAGGGACGGTCTGATTTCCTAGTCCGGCCCTGCATATAGACATGCCTCAAAGAAAAAAAGTAATATCTAATATAACAGGGAAGGGGGGCGGAGCCTGGAGCCATGCAGAGTTGGAGGTCTGATCCCTTAGCTCTGTGAGACATCGCCATAAAAGTCTGATAAAACTGTAAACTGGAAGCTGCAGACTTAGCCAAAGGAGCCTCTAGTCACAGCAGAGGCACAGGACAGCCCGGCACACAAGCTTGAACAGAGGAGCCGAAGGAGAAACTGTCAGACTGATGCGGCACTAATATGTAACGGCCGCCATTTTAACCACGCGGCACTACACCACATTGCTACCTATTACTGAAGCGCGCCCTGAGAGCCTATTCCCACATGAGGAGCTGGGAAGAGAGGTGAGGAGAGGATCGGAGAGTAGCAGGCTCCAGGTACCATAAACCGGCGTAGTAAGTTCTTACTAAAGATTGCGGACACTTTTCTATTTTTGCACAAATAAGACTTTGGCAGAGCGGAAGCTCAGTGAACAGAAGGGCCGCACTGAACATCAAACAAATACAGTAATGCAACATACGCAAGTAATAACTGCTACACACACAAGATGAACAGGGGAAAAAACTTTATTTTCTTATCCTAAGACTCTCAGTCTATAATATATTAGCTCAGCGCCATGCTGTAGTGAAGAGCAATAACTTATAGATACACAACGTTGCTGCATGATATAAAGATCTGCTTCTGAGGGAGCATTAACATTATAAACATAAAGAAAAGGGCCACTTCCACTTAAAGCTAATAATTAAAATCTGATAGAGGGTTGAGAGTATATGGTGCCTCTGCAGAATAATCACTCATCAAAGAGGGGACTTTCCTAAACTCCCTACAAACTAATAGCTGAAATATTGCTTCTGTTAGTTTTTTGAAACTGGCTCTATCCCACACCACTGTATTTACAAGAGATTCAAGCTATTAAAGGAGACAATTCTCATCTACGGTAAAATGTCTGCCAGGAAACAGAATAAGCCACCAGCAACAAGTAAATCTCAGGTCCCAAGCCTCTTCTTCAAATCTAAAGGAGATAAAATGGCAGGACAACAGCAACCTATTACAGAGGAAAATGCAGGATCAGACTCAGACTCTAGGTCAGCAGAGGGGGATACCACTCCAGTGACTAAGGCAGATATCAAATTACTTGTCTCAAAACAAGATATCAACTTAAATTTTGAAAAAT
Organism: Bombina bombina; assembly: GCF_027579735.1. Classification (NCBI taxonomy): domain Eukaryota; kingdom Metazoa; phylum Chordata; class Amphibia; order Anura; family Bombinatoridae; genus Bombina; species Bombina bombina. The sequence continues at coordinate 616,724,100 of NC_069499.1, read as the reverse complement.
TATGGGACAAGTTTGACAGCTTCCAAACTACTATCACCAATAATCTCGCAGAGATTAAGTCTGACATGCTAGATTTGGGCAACAGAGTAGCCTCGTTAGAGGAAAATGAAGATTCTACCACAGAAGAAATATCTGCACTGAATCAACAAATTAACTCCCAACAACAAGTAATATCTGAAATAGAAGATAAATTGGAAGATATTGAAAATAGGAATTGAAGAAACAACTTGAGGATCAAAGGGATCCCAGAATCAGTATCTTCTTCAGAATTACCAAACTACTTACACCAACTATTCCAGGCTATCACGGGAGAATCGGGCGATGAGAAGTACCAAATGGAGAGAGCTCACAGATCACTTCGAGCAAAACCTAAAGAGGACTCCCCACCAAGGGATGTGATTATCAAAATGTTTAGATTCCCTGAGAAAGAGGCAATACTATCTGCAGCAAGGAAACACCCGACCTTTAAATTCCAGGGGTCTGTTATACAATTTTACCAAGATTTGTGCTTGCGCACACTACAGAGGAGAGGTACGCTGAGACCATTGACTTCTTTACTGAGAAAACACCAGATAATTTATAGGTGGACTTTTCCATTTGGCCTACATATCCAGTTTGAAGGCAGATCTATCACACTCAAAGATCTATCAGAAATACCAGATGTCTGCAAGAGGCTCAGGTTGGAGGTACCTGATATACCCTCCAATACATCCACCGAAGAGGATCTACAAAAGAAGCACAAAACACCTCACGCTCAGAATCAGAAATGGTCTAGAGTATCGAAGAGGGGTACCAAGACCTGAGAAATATTGATATTCAATTCTCCTCTCTCTGTCATCACAGCACTCTATATGGTGCTGATACGAGAAATGCCTTCCCTGTTTTGGACTAATGTCAAAGGTTAGTTTTGTTTATACCTAAGGGGAAGTTTGATGGTTACAGTCATATCGAGCTCCCATCTCTCATATCCTCAGTGAGGGAACTCTCAATAGTGGGTAGCTGGACATTGATACAACACCCTTATCTGCTGGACATTGTATTTCTTTAAGTACAATATGGGAACCCTAGAGCAAGGGTCAAATTGACTCACATATGTTAGTTACTTAAATATGTAGACATAGGTTAATGTTTCCAAAATGTTTAAAGGTTCATTATTGATGATATGCTTGAATCAAAATACTGCTTTAACATGTTTTTCCTTACAGTTACAGAAACACATTATATAGAATATTATGGTATATTCGATATGAGGCGATGTCTCACATTGCTTACTGGTAATTTTTCTTTGTTTTCTTTTCCATTAACCAAAGTTTTGTTTAAGATTTGGGTAGATGGCAAATAGCATTTACCGGTTGGAAGTTACAATTTTTTTACTAGTTAGATTATGTTTTTTTTGTTATTATGTCATCATGTCTAATTATGTTTGTAATTGCCTTATTATCCAGAAGGAGGGTCAAGGTCGGCAGAGCTGGGGGGGGGGGGGGTGGAACAGCGCCTAGGATTTCAGGAAAATCTTGGAGGAAGGAACATGCATAGCTACAACACCAGGGTAAGATAATGATGGCTAACACTATACACCTAATATCACACAATGTACGGGCTCTAAACACGGATGTTAAATGCAGAACAGCCATGACCCAATATGATAGATTAAAAGCAAATTTGATATTTCTCCAAGACACAGACTTCACCAGCTCTATTATCCCCAAATACTGGTCCAGACAGTTCCCCCAACACTATCATTCTGTAACAGATAGCAAGAAAAGAGGGGTCTCCATACTAATACACCACTCACTAAACTTCAACACAGAAGAGGTACTGAAGGACGCAGAAGGTAGATACCTAATAGTTAGGGGGTCAATTCAAGGGACAGAGATTACGCTTTGTAACATTTACGCTCCAAATGAAAAACAAGATCTCTTTCTGGCTCACATAGCTCAACTACTCACACAATGGTCTCAATCAAGAATTTTCTTGGGGGGGGGGACTTTAACTTACCTATTCAGATTACTGAGGCAGAGAGGTCTTCCGGACTAACGCACAAACAGAGACATCACAATGCGATGGTTAGATCAATTAAAAGAGCCTTGTCAGCTCAAAATGTTATAGGCTCTTGGGAGTCATTATATGGCAAGACTACTGACTATACATTCTACTCTTTTGCTCACAAGATATACTCTAAGCTAGATTATGTATACCTCAGCCAAATACCTATACCCAATTTACAGACCTCCTACATACATGCATGCGCATGGTCCGACCATTCTATTGTCAGTGTTAAAATGACAGGAATTCTTGGGCAGAGCAGTAACCGTTCATGGACATTTGACCCAAACGTACTTAGAAACCAGACTACACAGGACTCAATATTAAAAGCCCTAACTGAGTATTGGTCTATAAATATAGACACAACTAGTAATCCACTTTGTACCTGGGCAGCACATAAACCATTTATTAGGGGCCTACTTATAAAAGCAAAAGCCACATACAATAAAGCGACGCAATCAAAAACAGATAAGTTACAAACAGAGATAAATGACCTGACTACACAACATCAACGTACTTCCTCTACAAAAACATTCAAGCTTCTCCAGGAGAAGAGACGGGAACTGTCTGAGATTATGTCAGCCGCCTCTCTCAGAGCTTCACAGAGACTAAAGGCACATTACTATATTTACTCAAACAAGCCAGACAGGTACTTAGCACATAAATTACAAGAGAAAATTAGATCTTTCTCGATTCCCTCTATTCAGACTTACAACGGTTCATACACGTCAAATCCACAGGAAATTACAGATACTTTTGCAAGGTACTACCAATCATTATATGATGGTAAGAAAACTAAACCATCCGCACATACTAAGGTACTTAGAGAACAATTCTTAGCAGCAGCCCACCTCCCATTAATCGACAAAGAGGCCTTAAAGGAACTAAATGCAAATATAACAACGAAAGAGATCTTAGAAGCAATTAAAAATCTAAAACCAGGTAAAGCAGCAGGCCCGGATGGGTTTCCGGGGGAGTATTATCGATTATTTAAGGTGGCGCTAGTGCCACATCTACATAAATTTTGTAATGATATAATGTTAGGTAATAATATCCCTCCGGATATACTACGTGCCAAGATAATAGTTATCCCCAAGCCTGGTAAGAACCCGAATCTATGCAATAGCTACCGTCCTATATCATTAATAAATCAGGACATAAAGATTTTTACTAAGATTTTGGCCAACAGGTTGAAAATACATCTCCCCTCTCTGGTTCATCCGGATCAGGTGGGATTTATTATGGACAGGGAAGCACCTGATAACATTAGAAGGACAGTGGATCTGGCGGATCACCTAGACAGGACCAAAACGCCTTCTCTGCTCCTTTCTCTGGATGCAGAGAAGGTGTTTGACAGAGTAGACTGGGAATACATGTTTGAGGTATTAGCTAGCTTTGGACTCAGGGGCCCCTTTGTAAAAGCCATCAGAAATATTTATTCCTCCCCTACAGCGTTGATTAGAGTGGCGGGGTATCAGTCGAACCCTATTGATATCCGTGGAGGTACTAGGCAGGGATGCCCCCTCTCCCCGTTGATTTTTGCAATGTGTATAGAACCCCTAGCGGCAAAAATCAGACTTTCGCCAGATATACATGGAGTCAGAATAAAACAAAAAGAATATAAACTCTCACTTTTCGCGGACGATATTCTTTTGACATTAACGAAACCCTTGATTTTGCTACCAAATTTGTATAAAATTTTGCAAGACTTTTCAGATGTGTCGGGATATAAAGTCAATTTAGATAAATGCGAGGGATTACCCATAGCTATCCCGACCCATACTTGTAAATTAATAGAAACAAATTTCACATTTACCTGGGCTAAAAAAGCGATACATTATTTAGGAGTCAAAATATCTAATGGCTATAAGGATTTATTTAAGCTAAACTATATTCCTTTATTTAAGAAAATTAGGTCAGACCTACACAAATGGAAAAGTAAACAATTCTCGTGGTTTGGACGCCTATCGGCAATTAAAATGACGATTCTTCCAAGGATATTGTACCTCTTTAGGCCTTTACCTATCAAAGTTCCAGCCCCAGATATACTCAAATTACAACAAGATTTAACGGGATTTCTGAGAGGCAGTAAGATAGCCAGAATAGCCTCCAAGACTTTGCAACAACATAGACAGGTGGAGGGGGGGGGTAGACATGCCAAACTTGATGGAGTACTATCAAGCAGCTAGATTAGCTCAAGATTTACTATTGAACAAAGACTCAGACGACATTATATGGACAACATTAGAGGCAGAAGTAGAGAAAACTGATAAGTCTTCTGATATACTATGGAGAACCACTAGTGGACACACAAATCTTAACACTACCTTATCAGCTTCTGGGGACTTGGTGAAGACCTGGACAGCGCTGACCAGTGCTCTCCACCTATTGCCATTAGACTCAGTAGCTAGACCGGTTAAAACTCTACTCCCGAACGATCTACATATACAACAGGGAAAATGGGAAAATAAGGGGCTTTATAGGGTGGCAGACTTTCTGATAGATGGTAAATTCATTACGTTCGCACAAGCCCAAGATAGATTAGGACCCCACAAACTTCACTGGTTTCTAAACCTGCAAATCTCATCCGCGTTACACAAATATCTACATTTTCCTTTCACAAGAAGGTTAACAATATTGGAACATTTTATAATTAACAAGAAAAGAGATAAAAAAAATGATCTCATATCTATACATAGCTATACAAAAGGCAAGATACAAATCAAAAACTCCATTAGTAGACAGATGGGTAAAAGATCTTGGTACAGACTTAACAGCAGAGGACTGGACAGCCATCACTCGAGACGTTGGTAGAGGTATGATTAGTGCTGACTTTAAAGAGAATTGCATTAAAACTACTTTCAGGTGGTACTTGACCCCGACTAAGACTTTTCATTATTCACGAGGTTCCACCAACCACTGCTATAGAGGGTGTCTGGAGGTAGGTACATACACTCATATGTGGTGGGAATGTCCTAAGGTGTGATTAATATGGTCTGAGCTTTCGTCCCTACTGAGTACTATGCTGTCGGAAGATATAAATCTCTCTATGGCGCAGGCCTTGTTGAACGAACACATTCCAAGATTTAACTCAGCCATGAACACTTTTATAAGAACACTATGCACGGCTACAAGGATATGTGTAGCAACATATTGGAAGGTGGGGGTTCCGGCTTGGACTGAGATAATGGAAAAATTCAAAGTTACATACTCCATGTCGGAGCAAGCCTCCTTGATTCAAGGAACGAGAGAGCGTTTCCAGAAAATTTGGTTTTATTGGATTATGGGGGACAGAAGGGAAGGAGGAGAAGCGGGGGAAGCTGAGCTTACTTAGAAATTAAGATAAGAGGGGAATGATGGGGGATTGTTGGGGGGCTGGGATCTGACCTTCCCCGGCTCTGCTCGATTTTAAAAATAATTTCCTGTGTGGGAATTCTTTTCTTTATTTTGAGACAATGTTACTGACCTTACCTTCTATTACAAGCAATAAGTTCTGTGTCAATGATAGGCAAAATGTATAGGCTAAGACATATATAGTGGTTAAAGGTTTCTTTTTTGGTTTTTACTTTTGGGTTCTTAAGTACAAATATCTACTTTGGTGGTCATATATGCTAGATGCCAAAGAGAAAATTGACCACGGAAGACAACAACTTATTGAGATTTAGTCTCCAGTGCTCCAGGATTTTCTGTACTTAATAATCAAGCATTTCTTAGTGCTCAACCAGTTATGTGACAGGACTAAAGTGCACGGGAGCCTACTCAGACAGATATCCTGTAAGCTATTTTTTTTTATATATCTATGTTGTTGTACATTTTATGATGTTGTATACTTGAAAACTAATAAATATTATTTCAACCTAATATAACAGGGAAAAGGTATGGAATAGAGGATACCTTCAGATGTGCTGACAGATATCTAGTATATCTGATGGAATGCATGTGTGGGGCTCAGTATGTGGCTGAGTCTGAGCGTAATAAAGATTTGCCTATTCCAAAGCACTTTGTAAAATGTAACAGGGCCAATACAAAATACTTTAGTTATACAGGATTGAAAAATGTAAAAATTGATTGTGTGTGGAGATCTCAATAAAAAAACTGGTAAAACTAGAAGGGAAATGGATATTCAATATAAAAACTCACACCTAGAGGTCTTAATCAGGAGTTGGATATAAGATGTTTTTTTATCGGATTAAAAAAGAAAGTTTTATAACATGAATCCACACAATTAAATGTTAGAAAAGATACCTATAAGATGTATATCTACTATTCAGACTACATTCATAAACACTCTACACATACACACAGCCACACATATATTTATTTTTACGTTAAAAAACAGGGAAATTCAAAGGGACAAAACTTAATCAAATGTTTAAAGCACAGATCAAACTCATCAGACCCCAGAGAAATAAAAATGTACAATATATTATTTGATTGTAGAGTTCAAGTTAATAGCTTTGTAAAATTTGATTGGTTGGTAACTTAAAATCTCATTTTTAATTAATGTAAGTTTTCTGCCTTTAAATATATTTAAATAATAACAATTTAATTTTTATGTATATATATATATATATATATATACACACAGAGAGAAATGCACTCACAGGAACGAACAACCAGCTCAATACCATTGTTAGCCTGTTCTATGGCGATTTACCACCTGGGTGCAACTTCTTTTAGCCCAGCAATGCTTTTCACAGAGTAGAACTTTCCTGTAGTATATCAGTCTGATCCCGCCTATTACAGTCAGTCCAGCGCCGAAATATCAGGCAATTCCTCTCTGAACAAGGAACAAAGCAACCCCAGACGATCGTTTCGGCCTTCATTGGGCCTCGTCAGTGAGGTGTAGCAGTATTCCTCTAAACACACTGAGCAAGGAGTCCACGTCTGGTTTCCCCTTTTTCCCATAGGGAGACTAAATACACACAGAGAGAAATGCACTCACAGGAACGAACAACCAGCTCAATACCATTGTTAGCCTGTTCTATGGCAATTTACCACCTGGGTGCAACTTCTTTTAGCCCAGCAATGCTTTTCACAGAGTAGAACTTTCCTGTATCAGTCTGATCCCGCCTATTACGGTCAGTCCAGCGCCGAAATACCAGGCAATTCCTCTCTGAACAAGGAACAAAGCAACCCCAGACGATCGTTTCATAATTCTTTTATTAGAAAAATAATCATATATGCATATATACAAAATAAAATCATAATAACAAATGCAAACAAAATATCTCTTGTTACAAAACTGAAATATTGACCCACATTTTTGTCATCAGAAAAAAATCAAAATGCAAACATTAAACTTAAATAATCACACAAAATAAAATTAAACATAATTCAAATACAGACAAAAACAAACTGGAGGGGAAAAAGAAAAACTAAATAATCCAATCCTTCCACTTCTTTGTCTTCCAGATGCCTTCAGAATCTAATTCCCCATATCGCCTCCTATCAAAAGAAAAATACAAAAACAACTTCCCACGGATCATACCCACACAATTACCTACAGTAACTACCTCTTTCTTAAAAATCAAAATATTACGCACATCCCACAACACCTCCTTCACACAACATGCCAACAACCATATAAATCTTGCTTTCTCCTTTTCCACACCACTTCCACACAAACCATACATCATCATATTAAAAGTAAAAAACTGCACTCCAGTCAAACGCTTAATCATCCTTTTCAAACTTCTCCAAACATCCCTAGCATACTCACAATTCTAAAACAAATGAATAACACTCTCGCTTTGAAAACAACCATCTCTAGGACACACTTCTGAAGCCACTAAACGACGCATTCTCTGAAAATCCCTTGTTGGCAAACACTTATGCACACTCATCCAACTAATATCTTTCTGCCTATTAATCAAATACTTATTACACACATTTTTCCATACCAACACACATTCATTTTCATTCAAACCCCCAATCAACTCAAGACCTTCCTTCTTCTCCAACATTTTCAACACCATTCTGTTTGCACACCACATCTCCCTACTAACATTCTCCAAACCATATTTTTTAATCCAACATTCCACCCTTACATAAAACCACGGAACAGCAAAACATACCGGTTTCTTTCTATCAATCTCAAATAAACCATATCATCTTAAAACATTTCCACAAGCATACTTTACCATACAACCAGCCATGCTATCCTTACCACTCAGAACCACACACCTACTAACATATTTCACAGCCAAAAATCTCTTCACATTTGGAAAACCCTTACCACCAACATTCTTACTCTTAACAACAACATCTCTTTTCAAACGCTACATACCAGAACTCCAGAAAAAAGAAAACAACACTCTCAAAATTCTCTGAAAAATCCTCTCAGGTGGCGGAAAAACTAACGCCAAATATAACATAATAGGGATCAAAACCGATTTAATAACTAACATTTTTCCTTCCAAAGATAAAGTCCTTAAAGACCAAAACTGAAGTTTTCTACTCACTTTATCAAAAACATTCTCCCAACTTTCCAAGCCTTTCAAATCCACATCAAATTTCACACCCAACACCTCAATTGCACCTTCAGTCACAGGCCATCCACAGGAATCAATCTCCCTATCATTTCCAAAAACTTTAACTTTACACTTATTCCAATTAACTCTGAAACCACTTGCCATACAAAACATTCAACTAAAGTTTTCACCCTCCTCAAACCAGCCTGAGTCTCACATACCACACTCACATCATCCATATACCCAATCACTTTTAAACACCTTCCATTACTACCAGGAACACTCACACCTCTAACTAATTTATCCTTCCTCAAACTAGTTAATAATGGCTCAATGACACATACAAATAACACAGGAGACAAAGGACATCCTTGACACACTCCAGATTTAACACAAAATTCCTCAGTCAAAAAACCATTAACCTGGACTTGACTCACAATATCACTATACAAACATTTAAACCATCCAATAATCTTATCAGAAAAACCTAAACGTTCTAAAACATGAAACATAAAATCATGCACTACCCTATCATACGCTTTTTCAAAATCCACAATAGCAACAGCAACAGACCTCATCCTCTCCCTCACATACCACAGTACATCACGTTGTAACAACAAACTTTCAGAAATCTGACGCCCAGGAACAGCACACACTTGCTCTTCACCCACAACCTTACCAATCACTCCACGCATTCTATTTGCCAACACCTTTGCAATAACCTTATAGTCAACATTCAACAACGTAATCGGCCTCCAATTCCTCAAATCTCTCTTATCACCCTTTTTAAATAACAAAACAAACCTTTCCTCATTGAAACAGGCAAAACATTCATTCTAAAAACAAACTTACAAACATCCAACATATCCACCCCAATCAAATTCCAAAAACAAGTATAAAATTCAACAGGCAAACCATCACAACCAGGTACCTTCCCATTCTTAAAACTCCTAACAACCTCTGCAATCTTATCCAAACTTAGATCCCTTTCTAACAAATCATTATCATATTTTTCCAACTTAACCTCAATGTTTTCCAACAACTCATTTTCCAATAAAACATCTCTTGTTTTTTCTTTATACAGCTCACTGTAAAACTCATGAACTTCACGCAAAACACCATCCGTACCATTAACTTCACACTCAACCTTATCAAAAACACTAACAAAACCAGTCTTTCCTTCAAAAGCTTTCTTAAAAAAATATTTACTACAAGACTCATCCTTTTCCATTTTCTCCAATCTTGCCATAAAAACAATTTTCTTTCCTTTTTCATGCATGCACTTTTTAATTATCTTTCTTGCTTCAGCAATTTCCTCTTGCACATCAATACCAAAATTTCTCAATTCATACAAATACAACAACCTCAGATACCATTTATCATACAACTCCCTTTCCATTCTAGCTTTCTCACAGCCTTTCTTAATAAAAAACCTCTTTATTTCCACCTTCAACCATTCCCACCACATAAGCACATTACTAAAATCACATTTTCTTTCACGCCACCTTTCATACATCCAAACAAACTGATGCTTAAACTTCTCATCTTCTAATAAATCCACATTCAGTTTCCAAACACCCTTACCATACTTGATCTTCAAATCACAATTCACCTTACACATCAAAAGGGCATGATCCGTAAAGGGCATACGCTTTAAAGAAAAATATCAACACATAAAAATTTAGATAAAAAACAAAAATCAATTCGAGATTTTATCCCACCACTATCACTAAAGAAAGTAAAACCCTCCCCTGAAAAAGAAACAGACCCAAAGGCATCCTTCAAACCGAAAGATTTAAGCAAATCAAGTAAAAACTTCCCTGAGCTATCCACCCTACAATCACTCCCACCCTCTCTGTCCCCATTCTTAATAATACAATTAAAATCCCCAAACAAAAAAGTTGTCTCTCGACCTGGCAGAAAAAACTTTAAAGTTTCAAAATTAAGCAAACATTCTACCCTATTTGGAGAAGCATATACATTAAACAAACGAAAAACAGTCCCACAAAAACTAAAACTAACCAAAAGTACCCGACCTGGGACAATATGAACTACATTAAGGATAGAAAAACTAAACCCCTTAAACAAAACTCCCACCCCCCCATTCCTATCAGAAGAACAAGACCATACTTTAGGACCATATTCCCAGTCAGCACATTTAGGATGTTCAGAGAGACCACATTCCTGCAAACAATAAATATTAGCAGAACATACAGATAATAATTTAAAAATTGCAGCTCTCCTTGCTATAGTTGTCATACACCTGACATTAAGGGAAGAAATGGTCAGAAACATTACAAAAATAAATTAAAGAAAAACAAAAAAAAGAAATAACATCAGGACTTCTTCTTTCCTTTCTTTTTCTTAGGACTCAAAGGAGATCCTTTAAATCTGCCTCTGTGACGTTCCGACCTCCTAGGCTCCCCCTTGCCAGCCTCATAACCAGTAACTTCAGCAAGTTGGTTCACATCTCTTTTATCTAGATAACCAACAGAAGAGGCATCAGAAAAGTCACCTATACACTGGCTTGAGTCAGAAGGAACGTCTTTAGTAGAGACAGAAGGAAACTCTGAAATTAAAGAGTCAGCATCACTTGTAGTATCTGGATCTGCACCCTTAACTACTGGAAGATTCAAATCAGGACTCTCCCATCCATCAGAATCCACATCTATTTTTCGCTTGGAGGCAGATTTTTTCCCTTCAGTGTCCATATCCTCCTCAGAACTAGAGGACACAACAGCAGACCAATCAATGTTCTCCCCTTCACCAAGAACAGCATCAGGAGCAGCATCACAAGATGACTCAGTGAAGGAAAAATTCTCTGTCCCAGGAACAGCAACAGTATCATCCACAGAATTGGGCAACAGGGCTTCAAGAACATCTGAAGCAGCTATCACATTAGATGTAGCAAGATCCACTTCCTGAAGATGAGATTGGGCTTCCTCCACCTTCTCAGCAACAGGAACCACCACAGGAGCATCAGACACCTCTCCGACAGGGACCCCAAATGCAGATTTCTTGCACAAAAGAGGTAATATAGAGTTCAATGCCTCATCAGAGACCTCCTCCTCATTCACAGATGGCTCAACTGCAACTGAAGATGTTTTTTTTGCAACATCAGCATAGGAAGGCTTCCCTCTATCAAACCTCTGCAACATCATCAAAGGACACATCCTGCACAGATGACTTGAAGAACCACACAGGTCACAGGTCCGGCGTTTACTACAGTGGGCAACAAGATGATCCTCCTCACCGCAATTTCGACATCTGGCACCTGGGCAATTTTCAGCAATGTGACCAAACAGGTTGCAACTACGGCAAAAAAGAGGCATGTCATCATAGTATAGGAAACCTCTATTTCCACCAATGGCGAAAGTCTGTGGAGGGTGTTTCTTTCCACCAATACCTAATTCATCAGGCACAAACCGCACCCAGAACCTGCACTTTCCATTGAAAGTCCCAAACTGATTCTTCAGCATGCTACCTCCTTGAACATCATCAAAGTAGCGACAAAGAAACAGACGAATTTCCACATCAGTGACCCAAGGGTTGTACATATGTACTGTCACCGGGATTCTTCTCTCCCTCTGCACACAGGCAACAAATTTCATGCCAACCAACTCTGGAGCAGCAGCCATATCAATAGTCCGTTGATAGCAGGTCTGTAAATAATGCTCATCGGTGAAAGCCACATCAAAAATCCCTCTTGAAGGGAATGACTGAACACAATGCAAACTTGCTCTTGGCATCTTCAAAACACCCTCCAAAACCACCTGCTGGACATGAGCCAAACCAATCTTCTCTCGAAAGTCCTCAGAAATCAACACCCGAAGTGTATGGGGAACATTTGGCACATTGGTAGCCATATTTGTCCTATTGCCTCTTTAGGCTGGATTTCAGAGCGCCCCCCCAAAAGCAGCATGTGGCTGAAGTCCAGGGACGATGCCACAAGGCCAAGGGGACGGCCCTACTACCCAGTTGCTCTACGCCTAAGGAGTAGCCACCCCCCCAATAGCAGCAGGAGCCCAAACCCCAAAGGGAAAGGACCCCAGGCCGAAGGAGCAGGTCTCCAGGCAGCAAACCAAGATCAAGCACAGAAAACTGCACTTGATCCAAGCCAAAGGCCCGAGAAGCAACCTCAGCTGATCGTTTCGGCCTATTGTGGGCCTCGTCAGTGAGGTGCAGCCATATTCCTCTAAGCACACTGAGCAAGGAGTCCACGTCTGGTTTCCCCTTTTTCCCATAGGGAGACTAAATACACACAGAGAGAAATGCACTCACAGGAACGAACAACCAGCTCAATACCATTGTTAGCCTGTTGTTGTGCTTGGAGGAATACTGCTACACCTCACTGACGAGGCCCAATGAAGGCCAAAACGATCGTCTGGGGTTGCTTTGTTCCTTGTTCAGAGAGGAATTACCTGGTATTTCGGCGCTGGACTGACCGTAATAGGCGGTATCAGACTGATATACTACAGGAAAGTTCTACTCTGTGAAAAGTATTGCTGGGCTAAAAGAAGTTGCACCCAGGTGGTAAATCGCCATAGAACAGGCTAACAATGGTATTGAGCTGGTTGTTCGTTCCTGTGAGTGCATTTCTCTCTGTGTGTATTTAGTCTCCCTATGGGAAAAAGGGGAAACCAGACGTGGACTCCTTGCTCAGTGTGCTTGGAGGAATACTGCTACACCTCACTGACGAGGCCCAATGAAGGCCGAAACGATCGTCTGGGGTTGCTTTGTTCCTTGTTCAGAGAGGAATTGCCTGGTATTTCGGCGCTGGACTGACCGTAATAGGCGGGATCAGACTGATATACTACAGGAAAGTTCTACTCTGTGAAAAGCATTGCTGGGCTAAAAGAAGTTGCACCCAGGTGGTAAATCGCCATAGAACAGGCTAGCAATGGTATTGAGCTGGTTGTTCGTTCCTGTGAGTGCATTTCTCTCTGTGTGTATTTAGTCTCCCTATGGGAAAAAGGGGAAACCAGACGTGGACTTCTTGCTCAGTGTGCTTGGAGGAATACTGCTACACCTCACTGACGAGGCCCAATGAAGGCCGAAACGATCATCTGGGGTTGCTATGTTCCTTGTTCAGAGAGGAATTGCCTGGTATTTCGGCGCTGGACTGACCGTAATAGGCGGGATCAGACTGATATACTACAGGAAAGTTCTACTCTGTGAAAAGCATTGCTGGGCTAAAAGAAGTTGCACCCAGGTGGTAAATCGCCATAGAACAGGCTAATAATGGTATTGAGCTGGTTGTTCGTTCCTGTGAGTGCATTTCTCTCTGTGTGTTTATATATATATATATATATATATATATATATATATATATATATACACACACACACACACACACTTACACACACAGAAATGAACTGCACTCTCAAACCAGAATGGGTAAAATCTTATGACTGACAAAACTTACAGCCCTCACAGACAACTGCACAGCTTTCAGTGACTTAGGCAGGTTTAAGCTAGTTAAACACAGAAAGGCCAGGGTTCAAAGCCCATAGGGAAACTGCAAGACAATTAGCATTGTGTGGATTTAAGTTAGCAACTCAAGAAGGAACAGACCTTGACATGGTCAACATGCTGTATCTTACAGTTCTATTTTGCTTTTAATCTAGCTGTGTGCTTGCAAGAGAGTGCCATACTTTCTATCCCTAGTGTTAATAATTTTGTTTCTTCTACAAGATACAACGAGTCCACGGATTTCATCCTTACTTGTGGGATATTAACCTCCTGCTAACAGGAAGTGGCAAAGAGCACCACAACAGAGCTGTATATATAGCTCCTCCCTTCCCTCCACCCCCAGTAATTCTCTTTGCCTGTGTTAGTACTAGGAAGATGTAAAGTGAGGTGTTAGTTTTAGTTTCTTCAATCAAGAAGATTTTTATTTTAAATGGTACTGGTGAGTACTATTTTCCTCAGGGAGATATGGAGAAGATTTCTGCCCTGAGGTTGATAATCTTAGCAGATGTAACTAAGTTCCATGTTGGTTCCCACAGAGCTTCTGAAGGTAGTACAAGAGAAATCTTCAGTGTGGAGAACGGTTTCATGCTACAAGCAGCATTGAAGTATGTTCAGTCTTTTAATTCTGAGGAGACTTGGTGTATCAGAACTGGCTGACATTTTTTCCCTGCAAGGGAAGGGGTAAGCAGTAGACCTGTACACAATGGGTATTACTGAGAATCCTGTATTTATTTATGTAATTGACAAGATACTGGGCTGAAAGCAGTATATAAAAGGGACATTGGGAGAGGCAGCTTAACGATTTTTATTTGGGAATACAAATAATCAGTATGGCTGTAGTATTTATGTTGTGCTTTAAGGGGACCCCACATGGCTTTATATTGCTAACCGTTTCCCATGCGGTTGTACAGACTAATGCGAACGTCATCCATGATGGGTGGGTTTTTTTTTCGCGCGCTCAGACTTGCAGTTTCCTCTGACTGAGAAGGCAGCAGGCATTAGCTCCGGTTGGGCCTAAACTTGTTTTCTGTTAACCAGATTGTTGTCGAGTCATTTTGCAGTACCCTGGTCATTTTTTTCAAATCGAATAGATTTTTTTTTGCTATAAATATCTTTTAGAGGTTAAAGTCACCCTTTGCTCTTAGGGTGCAATAATTTTTGGCACAATTGAATATGTGTATTTAATTATATTGTGTTATTTAACGCTTTTCGGCAGTTTAGAAAAAATTGTGCACTTTTTTGTTTCTTAAAGGCGCAGTACTCATTTTTCAAAAAATTGTTTAAATCAATAAATACAGTGTTTAACGACTATTGTGGTTATTGCTAGTCTGTTCAACATGTCCGATATTTTGATTCAGGCATCAACTTATCATCTGACAAAGTCTCACATGGACACAGTGCTGTCTTTCTTGAGAACTCACGGTTGGAAGGTGAACTTAGAGAAGAGTTCACTAATTCCACGGACAAGGGTTCCCTTCCTGGGAACTCTGATAGACTCGGTAGACATGAAAATATTTCTGACGGAGGTCAGAAATTCAAAGATTCTAAATACTTGCCGAGCACTTCAGTCCATTCCTCGGCCATCAGTGGCTCAGTATATGGAGGTAATTGGATTAATGGTAGCAGCAATGGACATCATTCCATTTGCTCGCTTTCATCTCAGACCACTGCAGCTGTGCATGTTTGGACAGTGGAATGGGGACTATGCAAATTTATCTCCTCAGATAAATCTGGATCAAGAGACCAGAGACTCTCTTCTTTGGTGGTTGTCACCAGATCATCTGTCCCAGGGGATGTGTTTCCGCAGGCCCTCGTGGGTGATAGTAACGACGGACGCCAGTCTATTCGGCTGTGGTGCAGTCTGGAATTCCCTGAAGGCTCAGGGTGTTTGGACTAAGGTGGAGTCTCTACTTCCAATCAATATTCTGGAACTAAGAACAATATTCAATGCGCTTCAGGTGTGGCCTCTGTTGGCTTCGATCAAATTCATCAGATTCCAGTCGGACAATATCACGACTGTGGCTTATATCAATCATCAGGGGGGAACAAGGAGTTCCTTGGCGATGATAGAAGTAGCCAAGATAATCCGATGGGCGGAGGCCCACTCTTGTTATCTATCGGCAATCTACATCCCAGGAGTAGAGAATTGGGAAGCAGATTTTCTAAGTCGTCAGACTTTTCATCCGGGGGAGTGGGAACTTCACCCGCAGGTGTTTGACTCACTGATTCTTCAATGGGGCAGGCCGGAATTGGATCTGATGGCATCTCCACAGAATGACAAGCTTCCACAATACGGATCCAGGTCGAGGGATACCCAGGCCAAACTGATAGATGCCTTGGCAGTGCCTTGGTTGTTCAGCCTAGCTTATGTGTTTCCATTGTTTCCTCTCCTACCACGCGTGATTGCTCGGATCAAACAGGAGAGAGCTTCAGTAATCCTGATCGCGCCTGCATGGCCACGCAGGACTTGGTATGCGGATCTAGTGGACATGTAGTCTCTGCCACCGTGGAAACTTCCTTTGAGACAAGACCTTCTCATTCAAGGACTTTTCCAACATCCAAATCTAAGTTCTCTGCAGCTGACTGCTTGGAGATTGAACGTTTGATTTTATCTAAGTGGGGATTCTCAGATTCAGTCATCGATACTTTGATGCAGGCACGTAAGCCTGTCACTAGAAAAATCTATCATAAGATATGTCGTAAATATCTTTAGTGGTGTGAATCCAAGGGCTTCTCATGGAGCAAAGTTAGGATTCCTAAGATTTTGTCTTTTCTCCAAGAAGGTTGGAGAAAAGGTTATCAGCAAGTTCCTTAAAGGGACAGATTTCTGCTTTGTCTATTTTGCTTCACAAACGTTTGGCAGATGTTCCAGATGTTCAGTCTTTTTGTCAGGCTCTAACCAGAATTAAGCCTGTATTTAGACCAATTACTCCTCCCTGGAGTTTGAATTTAGTTCTTAGTGTTCTTCAAGGGGTTCCATTTGAACCCATGCATTCCATAGATATTAAATTATTATCTTGGGAAGTTTTGTTTTTGGTTGCTATTTCTTCTGCTCGTAGAGTTTCAGAGCTTTCAGCGTTACAATGTGATTCGCCTTATCTTATATTTCATTCTGATAAGGTGGTTTTGCATACCAAACCTGGATTTCTTCCTAAGGTTGTTTCAAATAAGAATATTAATCAGGAAATTGTTGTTCCTTCCTTGTGCCCTAATCCTTCTTCTAAGAACGGAGCGTCTGTTACATAACCTTGACGTGGTCCGTGCCTTGAAGTTCTACTTACAGGCAACTAAGGATTTCCATCAATCATCTTCATTATTCATTGTTTATTCTGGAAAGTGTAGGGGTCAGAAAGCTACGGCTACCTCTCTTTCTTTTTGGCTGAGGAGTATCATCCGCCTGGCATATGAGACTGCTGGACAGTAGCCTCCTGAAAGAATTACGGCTCATTCTACTTGGGCTGTGTCTTCCACATGGGCCGTTAAAAACAATGCTTCTGTGGAACAGATTTGTAAGGCTGGGACTTGGTTGTCTCTTCATACTTTTTCCAAATTTTCCAAATTTGATATTTTTGCTTCTTCTGAGGCTGTTTTTGGGAGAAAGGTTCTTCAAGCAGTGGTGCCTTCCGTTTAGGTCTCTGTCTTGTCCCTCCCGTTTCATCCGTGTCCTGTAGCTCTGGTGTTGTATCCCACAAGTAAGGATGAAATCCGTGGACTCGTCGTATCTTGTAGAAGAAAAGGAAATGTATGCTTACCTGATAAATTGAGTTCTTCTACGATACGACGAGTCCACGGCCCTCCCTGTCATTTTTAAAACAGATTATATTTTGTTTTTTACAACTTCAGTCACCTCTGGACCTTTAGCTTTTCCTTTCTCTTCCTAAACCTTCAGTTGAATGACTGGGGGTGGAGGGAAGGTAGGAGCTATATATACAGCTCTGCTGTGGTGCTCTTTGCCACTTCCTGTTAGCAGGAGGTTAATATCCCACAAGTAAGGATGAAATCCGTGGACTCGTCGTATCATAGAAGAAATCAATTTATCAGGTAAGCATAAATTTCCTTTTTTGTACTAATTTCCAGAACAAGTACTCAAGCATTCCAACATCTGTGTACATTAGTTAAACTGGAAATTGCTAATAACGTCACTTCCAGTATCAGTCCCAAACAAAATATACAGTAGCATAAATATAACACATACAGTAATTAGATTTTTTGTAGTAATTTACTAAATTGTACGTGTGTTATTATATTTCATGTTATTCCCACAAGTGAATTACATTGCTATTTAAACAACCATGTCTAATACATAATAGTATTGAAAACACAAAAGGCTACATTAGAAGTGGAGCGCTAATTTAACATGAGCATGTAAACGAGTAATTTTGCCCATTTACAGGCGCACGTTAAAATTAAACAAATTAGATAATAGAAGTAAATTGTAATGTTGTTTAAGATTTTATTCTCTATCTGTATCATGAAAGAAAAATGTTGGGTTTAGTGTCCCTTTAACTATAGTTCAGACCTCTTATTAGATAAAAATTCTCCCCCAATTGCCCCCAAAATAAAGTATATTGTTTATTTATTGAAATAAAAATTATGAGCATCTTTAATTTATTTTATTTTTACTAACTGCACGAAGCAGTTATAAGGCATTAAAATGAATGGATGTGGGGTGTTAGAAAAAAATATTTACATTGCGGTCTATGTGGGTTTTGTGTTCACTGTAAATATAACAGCGTTATCTATATGACACACACAAACTAACACCCCCTAGTGCTGAAAAACTGTCAAAATGCATTCAGATAAGAGGTGACCTTCAAGGTCTAAGAAATTAGCATATGAACCTCCTAGGTTCAGCTTTCAACTATGAATACCAAGAGAACAAAGCAAAATTGGTGATAAAAGTAAATTGAAAAGTTGTTTAAACTTACATGCCCTATCTGAATCATGAAAGTTTATTTTGGACTAGACTGTCCCTTTAACTTCTTAAGGACCGGGCACATTTAGACAAAAACTTCCCAAAAAGACCAGAACATTTTTAGCATTTTTGCCATCACTACATTTAAACAGAAATAGAGGCTTTTTTTTTACTTATCAAAACTATATATATATTTTTTTAGTAGACATTCCAAAGTATTGATTTAGGCCCATTTTGGTATATTTCATGCCACCATTTCACCACCAAATGCGATCAAATAAAAAAAAAATGTTCACTTTTTCACAATTTTAGGTTTCTCACTGAAATGATTTACAAACAGCTTGTGCAATCATGACACAAATGGTTGTAAATGCTTATGTGGAATCCCCTTTGTTCATAAATAGCAGACATATTGCTTTTGCATTGCTTTTAGGTAATTAGAAGGCTGCTAAATGCCGCTGCGCACCACACTTGTATTATGCCCAGCAGTGAATGGGTTAATTAGGTAGCTTGTAGGGTTAATTTTAGTGTTAGTGTAGAGATCAACCTCCCACTTGAAACATCCCATGCCCTGATCCCTCCCTGACCCCTCCCACACAGCTCTCTTCCCTCCCCCACCCCCCAAAGGTCACCCCCATCTTAAGTAAAGGCAGAAAGTCTGCCAGTATAAAAATAAGTTTTTTAAAAAAAAAATAATAATAATAAATTATATATTTCTTTCATGTAATTGGCCATAAGCTAGTGACATATGGGATATACAATCCTACCAGGAGGGGCAAAGTTTCCCAAACCTCAAAATGCCTATAAATACACCCCTCACCACACCCACAATTCAGTTTTACAAACTTTGCCTCCTATGGAGGTGGTGAAGTAAGTTTGTGCTAAGATTTCTACGTTGATATGCGCTTCTCAGCATTTTGAAGCCCGATTCCTCTCAGAGTACAGTGAATGTCAGAGGGATGTGAAGGGAGTATCACCTATTGAATGCAATGGTTTTCCACGTGGGAGATCTATTTCATAGGTTCTCTGTTATCGGTCATAGAGATTTATCTCCTACCTCCCTTATTCAGATCGACGATATACTCTCATATTCCATTACCTCTACTGATAACTGTTTCAGTACTGTTTTGGCTATCTGCTATATGTGGATGGGTGTCTTTCGGTAAGTATGTTTTCATTACTTAAGACACTCTCAGCTATGGTTTGGTATTTTATGCATTAATATAAAGTTCTAAATACCTGGGGTATAGTCTTTTCTCAATTGACTGCTTTTTCATTAAATTTCGTGGGCAAAATTAGGCTCACGAGAGCGCAAAATGCCAAAGTTTATTGAGTCATTCTTCACGCAAGAATTTTTTTGGTGGGAAGGTACGTCAGATGATGCAAATTCGTCATTTCCGGCGTTGTAGTTGACGCCGAGTTCCTTGCACAAGGTTGCGTCTTCAATGACGTGACTGTGTCATTTCAGGATGTTGTTAGCGCCAAAAAAAATTCAGTTTGCGTTGTGCGTCATACTTGGCACCAAACAATTTCATTATTTAAAGCCCCATTCCTAGATGCCTCTTGCCTTTTTTCAAAGTCAGAGGGCTATGCTGTTTGCATTTTTCTCCCATTCCTGAAACTGCCATATAAGGAAATTGATCATTTTGCTTTATATGTTTTTTTTTCTCTTACAAATTGCAAGATGTCTCAATCTGATCCTGTCTCAGAAATCACTGTTGGAACCCTGCTGCCTGATAACAGTTCTACCAAAGCTAAGTGCATTTGTTGTAAATTTGTGGAGATTATATCTCCAGCTGTGGTATGTAATAGTTGTCATGATAAGCTTTTACATGCAGAGAATGTGTCCATCAGTAATAGTACAATGCCTGTTGTTCCTTCAACATCTAATGTACATGATATACCTGTGAATATAAAAGATTTTATTGCTGATGCGATTCAGAAGGCTTTTTCTACCATCCCGTCTTCTAATAAACGTAAAAGGTCTTTTAAAACTTCTCATAAAGTTGATGAAATTTCAAATGACCGACAACATACTGAATTATCCTTCTCTGATGAGGATCTATCTGATTTAAAAGATCCTTACTCAGATGTTTACACTGACAAATCTACTAATTTATTTAAAATGGAGCATATTCGTTCCTTGTTAAAAGAGGTGTTGATTATATTGGATATTGAGGAGACTAGTCCTCTTGATATTAAAACTAGTATACGTTTAAATTCTGTTTATAAACCTCCTGTGGTTACTCCAGAGGTTTTTCCAGTTCCTGATGCTATTTCTGATATGACTTCTAAGGAATGGAAAAGGCCTGGTACTTCTTTTATTCCTTCTTCAAAGTTTAAAAAATC
Organism: Bombina bombina; assembly: GCF_027579735.1. Classification (NCBI taxonomy): domain Eukaryota; kingdom Metazoa; phylum Chordata; class Amphibia; order Anura; family Bombinatoridae; genus Bombina; species Bombina bombina. The sequence continues at coordinate 616,702,845 of NC_069499.1, read as the reverse complement.
GTATCCTTTGCCAGCAGTTAGATTGGAGTTTTGGGAAAAGATCCCCAAAGTTGAGGGGCTATTTCTACTCTTGCTAAACGTACTACTATTGATATGGCAGATAGTACTTCTTTTAAAGACCCTTTAGATAGGAAACTTGAATCTTATCTAAGGAAAGCTTATTTATATTCTGGATTTCTTCTCAGGCCTGCCATTTCTATGGCTGATGTTGCAGCTGCATCAACTTTTTGGTTGGAAAGCTTAGCGCAACAGGAAATGGATCCTGTTTTGTCTAGCATTGTTCGTTTGCTTCAACATGCTAATCATTTTATCTGTGATACCATTTTTGATATAATCAAAATTGATGTTAAATCTATGTCTTTAGCTATTTTAGCTAGAAGAGCTTTGTGGCTCAAATATTGGAATGCTGACATGGTATCTAAGTCTAGATTACTATCTCTTTCTTTCCAAGGTAATAAGTTATTTGGTTCTCAGTAAGATTTGATTATTTCAACTGTCACTGGGGGAAGGGAGTTATTTTGCCTCAGGATAAAAGACCTAAGGGTAAATCTAAAGCTTCTAACTATTTTTGTTCCTTTTGACAGAATAAAGAACAAAAACCTAATCCTTCCTCCAAAGAATCTGGTTCCAATTGGAAACCTTCTTCAAGTTGGAGTAAATCCAAACCATTTAAGAAATCAAAACCAGCCGCCAAGTCTGCATGAAGGTGCGGCCCTCATTCCAGCTCAGCTGGTAGGGGGCAGATTAAGATTCTTCCAAAACATTTGGGCAGATTCTGTCCAAAATCAATGGATTCAGAGTATTGTTTCTCAAGGGTACTGAATAGGATTCAGAGTAAGACCTCCTGTGAGAAGATTTTTTTCTCTCACGCATCCCAGAAAATCCAGTAAAGGCTCAGGCTTTTCGGAAGTGTGTTTCAGACCTGGAGCTTTCAGGGGTAATCTTACCAGTTCCGTTTCAGGAACAGGGTCTGGGGTTTTATTCAAATCTTTTCATTATCCCAAAGAAAGAAAATGTATTCATGCCAGTACTGGATCTGAAAATATTGAATCATTATGTAAGAGTGTCAACTTTCAAAATGGTGACTATAAGGACTATTCTGCCTTTTGTTCAGCAAGGGCATTATATGTCAACAATAGACTTAAAGGATGCATATCTTCATATTCTGATTCATCCTGACCACTATCAGTTTCTGAGATTCTCTTTTCTAGAGAAACATTACCAATTTGTCTTCCATTTCGCCTAGCGATAGCTCCAAGAATCTTTTCAAAGGTTCTCGGTGCCCTTCTCTCTGTAATCAGAGAACGGGGTATTGCGGTGTTTCCTTATTTGGACGATATCTTGGTACTAGCGGTTTACATTCTACAGGATCTCACATGAATCAACTAGTGTTGTTTCTTCAAAGACATGGTTGGAGGATCAATTTACCAAAAATTTCAAGACAAGGGTCACCTTTTTATGTTTCCAGATAGATTCAGTGTCCATGACTCTGTCTCTAACAGACAAGAGACAATTAAAATTGGTTTCAGCTTGTCTGAACCTTCAGTCTCAATCATTCGCTTCAGTATCTATGTGCAAGTTTTAGGTCTCATGACTGCAGCATCGGACGCGATCCCCTCTGCTAGTTTTCATATGAGACCTCTCCAGCTTTGTTTGCTGAACCAATGGTGCAGGGATTATACAAAGATATCACAATTAATATCCTTAAAGGGACACTGAACCCAAAACATTTCTTTCATGATTCAGATAGAGCATGCAATTTTAAGCAACTTTCTAATTTACTCCTATTATCAATTTTTATTTGTTCTCTTGCTATCTTTAAATGAAAAAGAAGGCATATAAGATTTTTTCTTTGTTCAGACCTCTGGACAGCAGTTTTTGATTGGTGGATTAATTTATCCACCAATCAGCAAGAACAACCTAGGTTGTTCACCAAAAATGGGCCGGCATCTAAACTTACATTCTTGCATTTCAAATAAAGATACCAAGAGAATAAAGAACATTTCAAAATAGGAGTAAATTAGAAAGTTGCTTAAAATTTCATGCTCTATCTGAATCACAAAAGAAAAAAATTGGGTTCAGTGTCCCTTTAAATCTCAATGTTCAACTCTCTCGGACTTGGTGGTCAGATCACCATCGTATAGTTTAAGGGGCCTCTTTTGTTCGTCCAACCTGGACTGTGATCTCAACATATGCAAGTCTTTCAGGTTGGGGAGCTGTCTGGGGATTTCTGACAGCACAAGGGGTTTGTAAATCTCAAGAGGCGAGATTTCCAATCAATATTTTAGAACTCTGTGCTATTTTCAGGGCTCTTCAGGTTTGGCCTCTGTTGAAGAGAGAACCGTTCATTTGTTTTCAGAGAGACACTATCACAACTGTGGCATATGTCAATCATCAGGGTTGACTCAAAGTCCCCAAGCTATGAAAGAAGTATCTCGGATACTTGCTTGGGCGGAATCCAGCTCCTGTCTAGTCTGTGGTTCATTTGCCAGGTATAGACAATTGGGAAGCGGATTATCTCAGCCGTCAGACTTTACATCCATGGGAGTGGTCGCTCCATCCAGATGTGTTTTCTCAGATTGTTCAGATGTGGGGTCTTCCAGAAATAGATCTGATGGCTTCTCATCTAAACAAGAAACTTCCTAGGTACCTGTCCAGGTCCAGGGATCCTCAGGCGGATGTGGTGGATGCGTTAGCAGTTCCTTGGTGTTACCAATCTGCTTATATCTTCCCGCCTCTAGTTCTTCTTCCAAGAGTGATTTCCAAGATCATCATGGAACATTCGTTTGTGTTGCTGGTAGCTACAGCATGGCCTCACAGGTTTTGGTATGCAGATCTTGTTCAGATGTCCAGTTGCCAACCTTGGTCACTTCCATTAAGGCCAGATCATCTGTCTCAAGGTCCAATTTTCCATCAGGATCTCAAATCATTAGATTAAAAGGTATGGAAATTGAACGCCTAGTGCTTAGTCATAGAGGTTTCTCTGACTCAGTGATTAATACTATGTTACAGGCTTGTAAATCTGTTTCTAGGAAGATTTATTATCGAGTTTGGAAGACTTATATTTCATGGTGTTCTTCTCATAAATTCTCCTGGCATTCTTTTAGAATTCCTAGAATTTTACAGTTTCTTCAGGATGGTTTGGATAAAGGTTTATCCCCAAGTTCCTTGAAGGGACAAATCTCTGCTCTTTCTATTTTATTTCACAGATAGATTGCTAAGCTTCCTGATATTCACTATTTTGTGCAGGATTTGGTCCATATCAAGCCAGTCATTAAATCAAACTCTCCTCCTTGGAGTCTTAATTTGGTTTTGAAGGCTTTACAGGCTCCTCCGTTTGAGCCTATGCATTCTTTGGACATCAAACTACTTTCTTGGAAAGTGTTGTTCCTTTTGGCCATCTCTTCTGCTAGAAGACTTTCCGAATTATCTGCTCTTTCTTGTGAATCTCCTTTCTTTTACAAAGATATGACGAGTCCACGGATTTCATCCTTACTTGTGGGATATTAACCTCCTGCTAACAGGAAGTGGCAAAGAGCACCACAGCAGAGCTGTATATATAGCCCCTCCCTTCCCCTCCACCCTCAGTCATTCTCTTTGCCTGTGTTATACTAGAAGACATGGTAAAGTGAGGTGTTAGTTTTAGTTTCTTCAATCAAGAATTTTTTATTTTAAATGGTACCGGTGCGTACTATTTTCCTCAGGGGGATATGGAAGAAGATTTCTGCCCTGAGGTTTGATGATCTTAGCATTTGTAACTAAGATCCATGCCGGTTCCCACAAGACTTCTGAAGGTAACCATGAGACATCTTCAGTGTGGAGACCGGTTTCATGCTACAAGCAGCATTAAGGTATGTGCAGCCTTTTTTTCTGAGGAGACTTGGTGTATCAGAACTGGCTGTCATTTTTTCCCTGTATGGGAATGGGGTAAGCAGTAAAACCTATTTTAATAAGAGGGGTGTTACTGGAGTCCCTATATTTTATTTTTATCATTAGTTGATATTTGGGCATTATGTGACATGGGAGACAATGTAAACAATGTTTTATGTTTTTTTATTTTTTTGGCACTTAAAACTTATTGGTTTTATGCTTGAGGGTTGTATTGTGTGTGTATTTCCACTTTAGTGCAAAACCGCATTCCCATGCGGTGTTGTTTGGGCCTACTCTGATTTTTTACCTTAAGGGGCGGAGCCTATTTTCGCGCGCTCAGATGTGCACTTCCTTCAGGCTTAGCAGCAGCAAACAGTAACTGGGTGGCTCCTGGACTGTGTAGCTGGTCTGAAGGGTTGGAAAATTGATTCAAAGTACTCTGGGGGCAGGTAGGTGCCACAGCAGAGCTGTGGCGAGGTGCAGAGGGTATTTTTATCTATTTTTTAACTAGATGTTGATATAAGTACTTCTAAAGCCTTATTTCTGCCTTTGCTTCTGGGTGCAGCAATTTTTGGATTAACCAACGATATTAAGTTAAATTTGGGAATAAGTTAACATTTTTTTGTGCATTTTGAAAAAATTGTTCACTTTTTCTTTTCTTAAAGGCACAGTACACGTTTTCTCTAGTGTTTATTTTATGCTATAAATAAGTGTTTAAACGACTTTTGTGGTATTACTAGTCTGTTCAACATGTCTGACATTGAGGTTTCTCATTGTTCTATGTGTTTAGAAGCTATTGTGCAACCCCCTCTAACATTGTGTAACTTGGCTGTAGTTATGTCAACTACCCTTACAGAGGTATTGTCTAAATTACCAGTGTTGCAGGGTAAACGCAGTAGGTCAAGTATTAATGTTAATACAGAATCCTCTGATGCTTTGTTACCTATTTCCGATGTTCCCTCACAGTGTTCTGAGTTGGGGATCAGGGAATTACTGTCTGAGGGTGAAATTTCTGATTCAGGGAATATTTTGCCTCAGACAAAAGGACCCTATGGATAAGAAATTAGAGGGTCTACTAAAGAAATTATTTGTTAATCAGGGTTTTCTTTTACAACCTACAGCTTGCATTGTTCCAGTAACTACTGCAGCAGCTTTTTGGTTTGAGGCTCTAGAAGAGTCTCTTAAAGTTGGGACTCCATTAGATGACATTCTAGATAGAATTAAGGCTCTTAAGTTAGCTAATTCTTTTATTACTGATGCCGCTTTTCAAATTGCTAAATTAGCGGCAAAAAATGCAGGATTTGCTATTTTAGCACGTAGAGCATTGTGGCTCAAATCTTGGTCTGCTGATGTGTCATCAAAACATAAGCTTTTAGCTATTCCCTTTAGAGGTAAGACCCTTTTTGGGCCAGAATTGAAGGAGATCATTTCTGATATTACAGGAGGTAAAGGCCATTTCCTACCTCAGGATAGGTTGGATAAAATGAGGGGTAAACAGAATAATTTTCGTTGCTTTCGGAATTTTAAAGGAGGACCCCCCGCTTCTTCTTCTTCCACAAAGCAGGAAGGGAATTTTTCCCAATCTGTAAGTCTGGAGACCCAATCAGAACTGGAATAAGGGTAAACAATCCAAAAAACCCACTGCTGGTCCTAAGACAGCATGAAGGGGTGGCCCCCGATCCGGGACCGGATCTAGTAGGGGGCAGACTCTCTTTCTTTGCTCAGGCTTGGGCAAGAGATGTTCAGGATTCCTGGGCACTAGAAATAGTAACCCACGGTTATCAATTTGAATTCAAGGATTTTCTCCCAAGAGGGAGATTTCATCTCTTCAAAATTATCTGCAAACCAGATAAAGAGAGAGGCGTTCTTCTTCTTCCACAAAGCAGGAAGGGAATTTTCCCAATCTGTCAGTCTGGAGACCCAATCAGAACTGGAATAAGGGTAAACAATCCAAATTGGAACAGCCAATAGAATGCGAGCTCAATCTGATTGGCTGATTGGATCAGCCAATCGGATTGAACTTGATTCTGATTGGCTGATTCCATCAGCCAATCAGAATATTCCTACCTTAATTCTGATTGGCTGATAGAATCCTATCAGCCAATCGGAATTCGAGGGACGCCATCTTGGATGACGTCCCTTAAAGGAACCGTCATTTTTCAGTTGAACGTCGCCGGAAGAAGATGGGTCCGCGGTGGAGGTCTTCAGGATGGAGCCGGTCGTCATCGGATGAAGATAGAAGATGCCGCTTGGATCAAGATGGTTGCCGGTCTGGATCGCCTCTTCTTCCCGGATAGGATGAAGACTTTGGACCCTCTTCTGGACTTCTTCAGTGGATGTCTAGCCCTCGCTTGGGTTGGATGAAGATATCGGAGCCAAGACGGATCGGTGATACCCGGTGAGGTGAAGACAAGGTAGGATGATCTTCAGGGGCTTAGTGTTAGGTTTATTTAAGGGGGGTTTGGGTTAGATTAGGGGTATGTGGGTGGTGGGTTGTAATGTTGGGGGGGGGGACTATTGTATGTTTTTTTTTACAGGCAAAAGAGCTGAACTTCTTGGGGCATGCCCCGCAAAGGGCCCTGTTCAGGGCTGGTAAGGTAAAAGAGCTTTGAACTTTTTTAATTTAGAATAGGGTAGGGCATTTTTTATTTTGGGGGTCTTTGTTATTTTATTAGGGGGCTTAGAGTAGGTGTAATTAGTTTAAAATTGTTGTAATATTTTTCTTATGTTTGTAAATATTTTTTTATTTTTTGTAACTTAGTTCTTTTTTATTTTTTGTACTTTAGTTAGTTTATTTCATTGTAGTTATTTATAGGAATTGTATTTAATTTATTTATTGATAGTGTAGTGTTAGGTTTAATTGTAGGTAATTGTAGGTATTTTATTTAATTAATTTAATGATAGTATAGTGTTAGGTTTAATTGTAACTTAGGTTAGGATTTATTTTACAGGTAATTTTGTAATTATTTTAACTAGGTAACTATTAAATAGTTCTTAACTATTTAATAGCTATTGTACATGGTTAAAATAATTACAAAGTTGCCTGTCAAATAAATATTAATCCTAAAATAGCTATAATATAATTATAATTTATATTGTAGCTATATTAGGATTTATTTTACAGGTAAGTATTTAGCTTTAAATAGGAATAATTTATTTAATAAGAGATAATTAATTTCGTTAGATGTAAATTATATTTAACTTAGGGGGGTGTTAGTGTTAGGGTTAGACTTAGCTTTAGGGGTTAATACATTTATTAGAATAGCGGTGAGCTCCAGTCGGCAGATTAGGGGTTAATAATTGAAGTTAGGTGTCTGCGATGTTAGGGAGGGCAGATTAGGGGTTAATACTATTTATTATAGGGTTAGTGAGGCGGATTAGGGGTTAATAACTTTATTATAGTAGCGCTCAGGTCCGCTCGGCGGATTAGGGGTTAATAAGTGTAGGCAGGTGGAGGCGACATTGTAAGGGGCAGATTAGGGGTTAATAAATATAATATAGGGGTCGGCGATGTTAGGGCAGCAGATTAGGGGTACATAGGGATAATGTAAGTAGCGGCGGTTTACGGAGCGGCAGATTAGGGGTTAATAATAATATGCAGGGGTCAGCGATAGCGGGGGCTGCAGATTAGGGGTTAATAAGTGTAAGGTTAGGGGTGTTTAGACTCGGGGTACATGTTAGAGTGTTAGGTGCAGACGTAGGAAGTGTTTCCGCATAGCAAACAATGGGGCTGCGTTAGGAGATGAACGCTGCTTTTTTGCAGGTGTTTTTTTTCAGCTCAAATAGCCCCATTGTTTTCTATGGGGGAATCATGCACGAGCACGTTTTTGAGGCTGGCCGCTTGCGTAAGCAACTCTGGTATCGAGAGGTGAAGCTGCGTTAAATATGCTCTACGCTCCTTTTTTGGAGCCTAACGCAGCCTTTATGTGGACTCTCAATACCAGAGTTATTTTTATGGTGCGGCCAGAAAAAAGCCGGCGTTAGCTACGCGGGTCGTTACCGACAAAACTCCAAATCTAGGCCTAAGAGTTCCATCATTCAAGATGGAGACAATTCGAACAATTTTGCCAATGGTTCAGGAGGGTCAATATATGACTACTGTGGATTTGAAGGATGCTTACCTTCATATTCCAATCCACAAAGATCATCATCGGTTTCTAAGGTTTGCCTTCTTGGACAAACATTATCAGTTCGTGGCTCTTCCTTTCGGGTTGGCTACAGCACCCAGAATCTTCACAAAGGTTCTAGGGTCTCTTTTGGCAGTTCTCAGACCGCAAGGGATAGTGGTGGCGCCTTATCTGGACGATATTCTGATTCAGGCGTCAACATATCATCTGACAAAATCTCACACGGACACAATGTTGTCTTTTCTGAGAACTCACGGCTGGAAGGTGAACATAGAGAAAAGTTCACTTGTTCCACAGACAAGGGTTCCTTTCTTGGGAACTCTGATAGACTCGGTAGCCATGAAAGTATTTCTGATGGAGGTCAGAAAATCAAAGATTTTGAATACTTGCCGAGCACTTCAGTCCATTCCTCGGCCAACAGTTGCTCAGTGTATGGAGGTAATCGGATTAATGGTAGCGGCAATGGACATCATTCCATTTGCTTGCTTTAATCTCAGACCTCTGCAACTGTGCATGCTCGGTCAGTGGAATGGGCATTATGCGGATTTATCTTGATCTTCTGGATCAAGAGACCAGAAACTCTCTTCTTTGGTGGTTGTTGCCAGATCATCTGTCCCAGGGGACTTGTTTTCGCAGACCCTCGTGGATGATAGTGACAACAGATGTCAGCCTTCTGGGCTGGGGTGCAGTTTGGAATTCCCTGAAGACTCAGGGTATTTGGACTCAAGTGGAGTCTCTACTTCCAATCAATATTTTGGAACTGAGGGCCATATTCAATGCTCTTCAGGCATGGCCTCAGTTGGCTTCGGCCAAATTCATCAGATTCCAGTTGGACAACATAACGACTGTGGCATATGCCAATCATCAGGGGGGAACAAGGAGTTCCTTAGCAATGATAGAATTATCCAAGATAATCAGTTGGGCAGAGGCCCACTCTTGTCATCTGTCAGCGATCTACATCCCAGGGGTAGAGAGCTGGGAAGCAGATTTTCTAAGTCGACAGACTTTTCATCCGGAGGAGTGGGAACTTTACCCGGAGGTATTTGCCTCATTGATTCTCAGATGGGGCAGACCGGAGTTGTATTTGATGGCATCTCGTCAGAATGCCAAGCTTCCAAGATATGGATCCCGTTCAAGGGATCCTCAGGCCAAACTTATAGAACCTTGGCAGTTCCTTGGTTGTTCAGCCTAGCTTATGTGTTTCCGCTGTTTCCTCTCATCCCACGCGTGATTGCTTGAATCAAACAGGAGAGAGCTTCAGTGATCCTGATAGCGCCTGCGTGACCACGCAGGACTTGGTATGCGGATCTAGTGACATGTCCTCTCTGCCACCGTGGAAACTTCCGTTGAGACAGAACCTTCTCATTCAAGGTCCTTTCCAACATCCAAATCTAATTTCTCTGCAACTGACTGCGTGGAGATTGAACGCTTGATTTTATCAAAGCGAGGATTCTCTGATTCAGTTATCAATACTTTGATACAAGCTAGAAAGCCTGTCACTAGGAAAATCTATCATAAGATATGGCGTAAATATATTTATTGGTGTGAATCCAAGAGTTACTCATGGAGTAAAGTTAGGATTCCTAGGATTTTGTCTTTTCTCCAAGAAGGATTGGAGAAAGGGTTATCAGCAAGTTCCTTAAAAGGACAAATTTCAGCTTTGTCAATTCTGTTTCACAAATGTTTGGCAAATGTATCAGATGTTCAATTTTTTTTGTCAGGCTCTATTTAGAATTAAGCCTGTATTTAGACCTATTACTCCTCCTTGGAGTTTGAATTTAGTTCTTCGAGTTCTGCAAGGGGTTCCATTTGAACCTATGCATTCCATAGATATTAAACTATTATCTTGGAAAGTTCTGTTTTTGGTTGCTATTTCTTCTGCTCGAAGAGTTTCTGAGCTTTCAGCTTTACAGTGTGATTCACCTTATCTCAAAATTTCATTCTGATAAGGTGGTTTTACGTACCAAACCTGGTGTTCTTCCTAAGATTGATTTGAATAAGAATATTAATCAGGAAATTGTTGTTCCTTCTTTGTGTCCTAATCCTTCTTCTAAGAAGGAGCGTCTGTTACATAACTTGGATGTAGTCCGTGCCTTAAAGTTTGACTTACAGGCAACTAAGGATTTCCGTCAATCATCTTCATTATTCATTGTTTATTCTGGAAAGCATAGAGGTCAGAAAGCTACGGCTACCTCTTTTTCTTTTTGGCTGAGAAGTATCATCCGCCTGGCATATGAGACTGCTGGACAGCAGCCTCCTGAAAGAATTAAGGCACATTCTACTAGGGCTGTGGCTCCCACATGGGCTTTTAAAAACGATGCATCTGTTGAACAAATTTGTAAGGCTGCGACTTGGTCGTCCCTTCACACTTTTTACAAATTTTACAAATTTGATACTTTTGCTTCTTCTGAGGCTATCTTTGGGAGGAAGGTTCTTCAAGCAGTGGTGCCTTCTGTTTAGGTTCCTGTCTTGTCCCTCCCTTTCATCCCTGTCCTATTGCTTTGGTATTGGTTTCCCACAAGTAAGGATGAAATCCTTGGACTCGTCATATCTTTGTAAAAGAAAACTAAATTTATGCTTACCTGATAAATTACTTTCTTTTACGATATGACGAGTCCACGGCCCACCCTGTTATTTTAAGACAGATTTATTTTATTTTTTGTAAACTTCAGTTACTTCTGCACCTTTTTAGCCTTTCCTTTTCTAACCTTCGGCCGAATGACTGAGGGTGGAGGGGAAGGGAGAGGCTATATATACAGCTCTGCTGTGGTGCTCTTATTATTATTGTTATCAGGAGGTTAATATCCCACAAGTAAGGATGAAATCCGTGGACTCATCATATTGTAAACGAGAGTAATTTATCAGGTAAGCATAAATTTAGTTTTTTTGATTTTCCATCAGGATAAGGCAGTTTTGTGAACTTCATTTAAATTTCTACCTAAGGTTGTGAATTCTAACAACATTAATAGAGAAATTGTTGTTCCTTCTTTGTGTCCTAGTCCTTTTTCTTTGGAGAGATCCTTACATTCTTTGGATGTTGTAAGAGCTTTGAAATTTTATGTTGAAGCTACTAAAGATTTCAGGAAGACTTCTAGTCTATTTGTTGCCTTTTCCGGTCCTAGGAAAGGTCAGAAGGCTTCTGCCATTTCCTTGGCATCCTGGTTAAAACTTTTGATTCATCAGGCTTATTTGAAGTCGGGTCAGGCTCCGCCTCAGAGAATCACAGCTCATTCTACTAGATCAGTCTCCACTTCGTGGGTGTTTAAGAATTAAGCTTTAGTTGATCAGATTTGCAAAGCAGCAACTTGGTCTTCTTTGCATACATTTACTAAATTCTACCGTTTTGATGCATTTGCTTCCACGGAAGCAGTTTTTGGTAGAAAAGTTCTTCAGGCAGCTGTTTCAGTTTGATTCCTCTGCTTATGTTTAAGTTTTTTCTTTTTTCATTATGAGAATAAACTTATATTTAGGGTTGTGGATTAATTTTTTTCAGCGGAAAATGTCTGTTATTATTTTATCCCTCCCTCTTTAGTGACTCTTCTGTGGAGTTCCACATCTTGGGTATTACTATCCCATATGTCACTAGCTCATGGACTCTTGCCAATTACATGAAAGAATTTATGTAAGAACTTACCTGATAAATTAATTTCTTTCATATTGGCAAGAGTTCATGAGACCCACCCTTTTTATGATGGTTATGAATTTTTGTATAAAGCACAGTTATTTCCAAATTCCTTTGTTGATGCTTTTTACTCCTTTCTTTATCCCTCACTACTTGGCTATTCATTAAACTGAATTGTGGGTGTGGTGAGGGGTGTATTTATAGGCATTTTGAGGTTTGGGAAACTTTGCCCCTCCTGGTAGGATTGTGCATCCCATACGTCACTAGCTCATGGACTCTTGCCAATATGAAAGAAATGAATTTATCAGGTAAGTTCTTACATAAATTATGTTTTTCTGCAGGTTACCTCCCTGATCCCCTCAAACAGCTCTCTAACTTTCCCCCCTCTACCTATTTGCAGCCATCTTAGGTAATGGCAGCTGTCTGCCAGTACCCAGTTTGCTGCAAAATAGGCAATTTAAAAAATAATATATATATATATATATATATATATATATATATATAATAGCCATTTTTCTGTAGTGTAGCTGCCCCTCCTAAATACCCAAACCCCCTCCCCTTCCCAGATCCCTTTTCCTCAAATTATCCCACATATGATCCACCTCATTGCCGCTCCTCCGTCCTTCCCCCTCAATCATGCAGCTGGAGTTTTGTTTTGTCCCCTGTAGCGCACACTACCACTCCCACCCTCCTCCTGCCTCCTCCAGCAATGGGCCACACTATTTCTGCAGTGCCCCACTATTAGGGCATGCAGAAATAGCGCAATCTCACAATTTTGAGCGAGATTGCAGCAGAGGTACGGCGCAGGTCGTTAAGGGGTTAAGTGTGGTATACTCTACAAGAAATGGCTGTAGTCTTTTATTATTTTGCGTATGTTCTCTAGAATAAGGTTGTATGTAACTACTAAAGGAGCTTGTGTTGTGCTTTACTTCGTTTTGTATTGCAGAGCAAATTTGATGGTATCTGATAGCTTGGCTATAGATACTGGCTTGTTTGGTATGACTGGGATGAAAGCTAGTGCTGTGATGGTAGCTACATTTGTCTGTGGGTTCTCTTTAGATGGATGAGTGGAGTTTCCCTTTGTTTATAGATATTGGGCAGTCCAAGAAACTAACCCTGTAGTTTGAAAAGTTAATTTTAAAAGAGTTATGGAATGTTTGCAAATTTTCTTCTCCTTCTGTCCATATAATGAAAATATCATCTATGTAGCGATAATATTTATGAGGTTTATGGGGGTATGTGGTTAGGAAACTCTGTTCAAGGTCAGCCATAAATAGGTTTGCATATTGTGTGGCCATTTTTGTGCCCATAGCAGTTCCGGTCATTTGTAAGTAGATGTTGTTGAAACTGAAACAATTATTGTTTGAAACTGAAACAATTATTTTTGGCTGTGTCTCTGGGATGTGAGAAATTTGGAATAGGCTTCAATTCCATCTTTATAGGGGATGTTGCTGTACTAGGATTATACTAGGACATCCATAATAACTAGTATGGATTTGGGAGTTAATTCTTGGATCTAGCTAAGTTTATTTAGAAAGTCAGTGGTGTATTGTATGAAGCTTTTAGTGTTATTAACTAGTGGCTTTAGGATATTTTCCTCTAGGCCAGATATCTTTTCAGTAAGTGTATCCATACCTGTTATTATTGGTCTCCCTAGGTTCCCTGGTTTATGGATTTTTGCAGCATGTAGAAAGAACCAGCATGAGAACTAGGAGGGATCATATTTTCCAGTTTTCTTTGGATATGTTAAGAAAATTATTTGATTAATATTCTGGGTTTATTTGTGTATTCCTGGGTGGGGTCCTGGTTTAACTTTTGTAGTAGATTTGGTCAACCAATTGCCTGCAACATAATCTGAGAGGCTTACAATCCCAGTAGGGTGTGTCATTCCTGACAGTCTTTGTTTTATTTGAGACATGGTCTGCTTCAGTGGGTTCTTATTATTTTTCACTGGTTGGATTAGTAGATTTCATATTTAAAACTTCTTGGTTATTTTTTCTGTGTTGCCAGATTCTTCCTTTTCTTCTTGATAAGATCTTGTTGCTGTTTCTTGTAGAAATGTAGCATTTCCTTTTCATGTTTTTCAATATCTGAGGCAAGTTGTAGATTTTCAATTAAAGGACCAGTAAACACAGTAGATTTGCATAATAAACAAATGCAAGATAACAAGACAATACAATAGCACTTACTCTGAATTTCAAATGAGTAGTAGATTTTTTTATAACAAATTTCAAAGTTATGCTGATTTCCACTCCCCCTGTACCATGTGATAGCAATCAGCCAATCACAAATGCATATACGTATAGTCTGTGAATTCTTGCACATGCTCAGTAGGAGCTGGTGACTCAAAAAGTGTAAATATAAAAGACTGTGCACATTTTTTTTAATGGAAGTAAATTGGAAAGTTGTTTAAAATGAAATACTGTATCTGAATCATGAAAATGTTATTTGACCTGAGTGTCCCTTTAAGGATTGTTTATGCCTTTGTTTTTTCTGGGGTTTTTTGCCATGTAGTTGGTGAAAAAAGTGGTTTCTAAGTTTCTCGCTGGTGCGTTTGCACAGGTTTTCAGAATTTTATTAAGTTATTAGTGGTTGTAAGTGGATTCCTGATTTTGAGTCCATTAGGAATGAGATTAATTTTCTTGCAGCGGCTTAGGAAAAAAATGTCACTGTTGATTTGTGTTTCTTTTCTGATCAATTTGATTATTTGTTTCTTTGTTCGGGTAAATGTGGTATTTTTCATTGGTGAAGTAGATAGTAGTAGCCATATTAGTCCAGTAGTTGAATATCAAAATAACTAGAGTATTGCAGTATGGAGTAATACCTTTTTTATTGGACTAACACTACATAGTAAAAGACAAGCTTTCAAGATTCCTCTGTTCCTCAGGTCGGAAGCAGTAGTAATATGATAGAATTTGTTCATTGATATGTTTGAAAAAATGGGGGGCTATGGGGACAGGACAGGTGGTGGGAGAGCTAGCTTAGATAATTTGCCAAGGGTTGTAAATAGCAGATCAGTCTGATGCTGAAAAATGCTGGGGGCGGGGAGAACCCACTTGCAGGGTAAGTGCTGGATAATCTTAACACAGAGAATTGCATGCTGAGATATACTGTATGTATATAACATATAAACATAATGCACAGGCAATCACTGATGTTAACATGTACATATGTGTATATGCCATTGACAGTGCAGCCTGGAGAGGCTTCGATGCAAGGTAATCATAGAGATAAAAAGTATATTAATATAATCATGTTGGTTATGCAAAACTGGGGAATGGGTAATAAAAGGATTATCTTGACTTTTCCTATAGATTCTCTTTTTGTACTGATTTTGCCTACTTGTTACTAACCTCTGCCTGAATTTGACCTGAGTCTTGGATTCTGATTTGGTACCTCCTTTGACTGTAACTTGCGGTCCTATAGTCTGCTCTGACCATGTCTCTGGATTATCCCTTCAGTTGAGGCAGTTTTTTATTAAGTCAATATTCAGCCACTGGGTGCTTACCTGGACAGATACTAACTTCTCTTACAGTGTGATATATTTATATGTGTGATATGCTTTATTTTAATATGCGTTACATGTGTTTTGTTATACACTTTACTTTAGGTCTCCAGTCATGCTTAACTAGCTTTCGAGCACAACACATAAATCGCCACTTGTAATATGAGCAGCGTTTAGCATGGCTGCACTATCCATTTAAGGTATAGAGAGCACAAAAAAAATGTCGGCCACTCTAACTTCTGCTGGTAAATCCTTTTTACCATTGACTTGTAATATTAGATTGTGCGCTATTTTATATAAAATTCATATTTTTTATATGGATAATGATTTTAACCCCTTAACAACCAAGGACATGCCAGGCATGTCGTACAAAAAAACGGTTCTTAAAGACCAAGGACATGCCTGCCACGTCCTCTGGGGTTTCAAGCGCTGGAAGCAATCGTGATCACTTCCAGACACTTCCAGGGTATTGCAGTGATGCCTCGATATTGAGGCATCCTGCAATATCCTTTTTTAACCCAACGATGCAGATAGAGCCACTCTGTGGCCCTCTCTGCATCGGTCAGCGATGGTGCCGATCATTGGTGGGTGGGAGCCATAGCAGGGTGGCAGGTGGGAGACCCATCGCTGGAGCAGTTCCGGTGTTATGTAATATTTTCCTACAGCTGTTCCGGGAGCCAGGAGCATGCAAGGGGGCGGGCACATGCGCGACCGCTACACAAATAATGTGTAAGTGATGGAGGGATAGGGAGAGGGAGAGGAATGGGGGAATAATTGTTTGGAAAGGGATTTGGGAGGGGGAGGTGGGAGGATATTGAGGGGGGCAGCTACACTATGGAAAAAACAATGTGGTTATAAAAAAATAAATAAAAAACTGATTACAAACTGCTGCCAGTACCTAAGATGGCCACAAATAGGAAGAGAGGGGAACTTAAGAGAGCTGTTTGGGGAGGGATTGGGGGAACCTACACATCAGAAACTATATATTTTTTTAAAAAACAGATTAAAAAAAGACTTTTATTTTAGTACTGGCAGACTTAATCCCTTACGGACCGGGCATTTTAGACAAAAACTTCCCCAAAAGACCAGAGCATTTTAGCATTTTTGCCATCACTACATTTAAACAGACTCACCAGAAACACAAGTTATGGAACAGCGGTCACAAAGACCGCTGCTACATAACCCTGTCTGCCTGCTCTGAGCAGATGGACAGGAATCGCCGGAATTCAACCCGGTCGAGTACGATTGGCCTCGAGTCTGCAGGGGGCGGCATTGCACCAGCAGCTCTTGTGAGCTGCTGGTGCAATGCTGAATACGGAGTGCAATAATGGCACAAATGGTTGTAAATGCTTCTCTGGGATCCCCTTTGTTCAGAAATAGCAGACATATATGGCTTTGGCATAGCTTTTTGGTAATTAGAAGGCCGCTAAATGCCACTGAGCACCACACTTGTATTATGTCCAGAAGTGAAGGGGTTAATTTGGTAGCTTGTAGGGTTAATTTTAGCTTTAGTGTAGAGATCAGCCTCCCACCTGACACATCCCACCCCTGATCCCTCCCTGACCCCCCCTCAAACAGCTCTATCCCCTCCCCCACTTTACAGTTGTTACCAACATCTTAAAGTACTGGCAGAAAGTCTGCCAGTATGAAAATAAAAGCCTTTTTTTATAATTAAAAAAATATAGATATGTGCTGCAGTGTAGGTTCCCCCTAACCCCCAACCTACCTTATCCCCCACCAAAAAAGCTCTCTAACCCTCCCCCTCTACCCAATTGCCGCCATCTTAGGTACTGGCAGCTGTCTGCCAGTACCCAGTTTGCGGCAAATTAGGCATTTAAAAAAAATAAATAGCCATTTTTTCTGTAGTGTAGCTGCCCCCCTCAATACTCTACCCCCTCCCCCTCCCAGATCGACTTCCAACCCTCCTATTCCCATCACTATGGTGCGCAGCAGCATTTAGCTTACTTCTAATTGCCAAAAAGCAATGCCAAAGCCATATATGTCTGCTATTTCTGAACAAAGAGGATCCCAGAGAAGTATTTACAACCATTTGTGAAATAATTGAACAAGCTGTTTGTAAAAAATAATTTCAGTGAGAAACCTAAAGTTAGCGAAAAAGTTAACGATTTTTTGGCGGTGACATGGTAGTATGAAATATACCAAAATGAGCATAGATCAATACTTTGGGTTGTCTACTAAACTACACTAAAGCTGAAATTAACCCTACAAGCTCTCTAAAAGCTACCTAATTAACCCCTTCATTGCTGGGCATAATACAAGTGTGGTGCGCAGCGGCATTTAGCGGCCTTCTAATTACCAAAAACTAATGCCAAAGCCATACATGTCTGCCATTTCTGAACAAAGGGGATCCCAGAGAAGCATTTACAACCATTTGTGTCATAATTGTACAAGCTGTTTGTAAATATTTTCACTGAGAAACCTAAAGTTCGTGAAAAAGTTAATGTTTTTTTTTATTTGATCGCATTTGGCGGTGAAATGGTGGCATGAAATATACCAAAATGGGCCTAGATCAATACTTTAAGCTGTCTACTAAAAAAAATATATATATACATGTGAAGGGTTATTCAGGGATTCCTGACAGATATCAGTGTTACAATGTAACTATCGCTAATTTTGAAAAAAAAAAAATGGTTTGGAAATAACAAATTGCTACTTGTACTTATTGCCCTATAACTTGGAAAAAAAGTAAAGAACATGTAAACATTGGGTATTTCTAAACTCAGGACAAAATTTAGAAACTATTTAGCATGGGTGTTTTTTGGTGGTTGTAGATGTGTAACAGATTTTGGGGGTCAAAGTTAGAAAAAGTGTGTTTTTTTTCAATTTTTTCATCATATTTTATTAAAAAAAATATAGTAAATTATAAGATACTAGTCCTAAAGCCCATTTACACGGGCCATTTTTTGCAGTACAGCAGTCCCACCCCTTGCTCTCTCTCTCCCCCCTCTCTTTTGTGCTCTCTCCCCCTCTCTTTTGTGCTCTCTCACCCTCTCTTTTGCGCTCTCTCCCCCTCTCTTTTGCGCTCTCTCTTGCTCCACCTCTCTTTTGATCTCTCTCTCCCCCCACCTCTCTTTTGATCTGTCTCTCCCCCCTCTCTTTTGCATTTCCCCCCCTCTCTTTTGCTCTCTCTTCCCCCTCTCTTTTGCTCTCTCTCTCCCCCTCTCTTTTGTGCTCTCCCTCTCTCCCCCTCTCTCTTGCTTTTTCTCCCCCTCTCTTTTGCTCTCTCTCCCCCTCTCTTTTGCGCTCTCCCCCCTCTCTTTTGCGTTCTCTCTCTCTTTTGAACTCTCCCTCTCTTTGAACTCTCTCTCCCCCCCTCTTTTGTGTGCTCTCTCTCGCCCTCTCTTTTATGCTCTCTCTCTCCCCCTCTCTTTTGCGCTCTGTCTCTCCCACTCTCTTTTGCGCTCTCTCTCTCTCTCCCCCTCTCTTTTGAGCTCTCTCCCCCTCTCTTTTGCGCTCTCTCTCTCCCCCTCTCTTTTGCACTCCCTCTCATCCCCTCTCTTTTGCGCTCTCTCTCATCCCCTCTCTTTTGCGCTCTCTCTCTCCCCCTCTCTTTTGCTCTGTCTCTTTCACCTTTTTCTTGCTCTTTCTTTCCATCCCTCTCTTTTGCTCTTTCTCTCCATCCCTCTCTTCTGCTCGCTCTCTCCCCCTTCTCTTGTGCTCTCTCTCTCCCCCCTCTCTTTTGCTCTCTCTCTCTCCCCCTCTCTCCCCCCTCTATTTTGCTCTGTCTTTCTCCCCTCTCTTTTGCTCTCTCTCTCCATCCCTCCCTTTTGCTCTCTCTCCCCCTCTTTTTTGTGCTCCCTCTCACCCCCTCTCTTTTGTGCTCTCTCTCTCCCCCCCTCTCTTTTGCGCTCTCTCTCCCCCCTCTCTTTTGCTCTGTCTCTCTCCCCCCTCTCTTTTGCTCTCTCTCTCCATCCCTCTCTTTTGCTCTCTCTCTCCCCCCTCTCTTTTGCTCTCCCTCTCCCCATCTCTCCCCCCCTCTCTTTTGCTCTCTCTCTCCATCTCTCTCTTTTGCTCTCTCTCTCCATCTCTCTCTATTGCTCTCTCCCCCCCCCCCTCTATTTTGCTCTCTCTCCCCCTCTGTTTTTCTCTCTATCCCCCTCTCTTTTGCTCTCTCTCCCCTCTCTTTTTCTCTCTCCCCCTCTCTTTTTCTCTCTCCCCCTCTCTTTTTCTCTCTCTCCCCCTCTCTATTGCTCTCTCTCCCCCCTCTCTTTTGCTCTCTCCTCCTCTCTATTGCTCTCTCTCCCTCTCTCTTTTGCTCTCTCTCCCCCTCTCTTTTTCTCTCTCCCCCCTCTCTTTTGCTCTCTCTCCCCCTCTTTTTTGCCCTCTCTCCCCCCTCTCTCTCCCTTCCCCTCTTTTTTGCCCTCTCTCCCCCCCTCTATCTCCCCTCTCTTCTTTTGCTCACTCTCCCCCCCTCTCTTTTGCTCTCTCTCTTTCCCCCTCTTATTTTCTTTCTCCCCCTCTCTTTTGCTCTCTCTTTCCTCTATTTTGCTCTTTCCCCTCTCTTTTTCTCTCTCTCTCCCCCTCTCTTTTGCTCTTTCCCCTCTCTTTTGTTCTCTCTCCATCCCTCTCTTTTGCTCTCTCTCCATCCCTCTCTTTTGCTCTCTCTCTTCCCCTCTCTATTGCTCTCTCTCCCCTCTCTTTTGTTCTCTCTCCCCCTCTCTTTTGCCCTCTCCCCTCCCTCTCTTCTTTTTGCTCTCTCTCTCCCCCCTCTTTTTGCTCTCTCTCTCCCCCTCTCTCTCCCCCTCTCTTTTGCTCTCTCTCTTCTCCCCTCTTATTTTCTCTCTCCCCCTCTATTTTGCTCTCTCTCTCCCCCTCTCTTTTTCTTTCTCTTCTCTCTATTTTGCTCTTTCCCCTCTTTTTTGCTATTTCCCCTCTATTTTGCTCTTTCCCCCCCTCTCTTCTGCTCTTTCCCATCTCTTCTGCTCTTTCCCATCTCTTCTGCTCTCCCCCCTCTCTTTATCTCTTTTTGTCTCTCCCCCTCTCTTTCTATTTCTCTCCCCTCTCTCTCTCATGCCGACCGGGCCCCATCACGCCGGCCACGCCAACGCTCCTGCCTGGCCACGTCCACACTCCCGCCTGGCCACGCCTACTTTCGCCCCACCGCCGCAAACAGCATGTCAGGTAAGGCCAGGTGTGTTTGTCCTCGTGCTGTCTCTTTTGCGCATGACAGCTTCGGACAAACACACTTGGCCTTTTATATTATAGGATAATAAAAATAATGGTATTTTAAGATAGTCCATTGTGAGAAGTCATACTAAAAATATATTTTTTTAATTTATCGCCTAAAATCATGCTTGTAGAGCACAGCCAACATAATGTCAGAAGTGTTACATAGCTAGTGCTCATTTTAGCAGCACATATACTAAAAAACAAAATTAACTGAAATAATACTGAGAAGATTAACTCACACAAGGATGTGATGCACTCCATTTACAAAAAATAAATAAAGTTTACATGACTGGATCAGTTTATTGCACAACTGCAACATTTTTGAGGATTACTACTGCAACCAGAACTTTCTGTTGCAAAATAGGAACTGCAAGAACATCCAAAGAAACCTGGAATAAATGTCCCAAAATTGCAGTAGAGACTGTGGTGAAACATATGACAGATAACAAATTATCTCTTGCTTTCCTCATCCTTAAATATTTTCAGCTTTTTAGTAAGAAATAACATAAAAAGGGAAGGAAACGTGTTTCATTGGGACCATGCCCTTCAGGGTTACATAGTGAGAGATAAAAAAAATAGGAAGTTTTGTTTTTCTTCTCTCACTAGTAATCGCAGGTTCAGATTTTCTAAAAGTGCTTCAGTCAGTGGATCATGGCAGAGACAGGACACTTTGTGGTGCTTTTCTTGGTTCTGGGAATCCAACACAGTAAGTGATATTCATCTATTTTTGAACAGTTGAACTTCTTGTTTTCATTTGAAGTTGATGTAATTTAGGGGTAAAGTCAGAATCACTAATTTTATACAATATGAAGCCTTACCCAGACCGCTCACTGAAAAATAACATATAGAGATGTGCCTTTCTAGGAAGATTCATTTTTTTGCTCTGTTTTTGGGAGTGTAAGTGTCAGAATATCTATTTAGAAGGTTTATTCTCACATATTGTATATTACTCTATATTTAAAATTGTTAATTGGCTTTGTAATCATTCATAGTGAAGAAACATCTTATTAATACTGTCTAGAATAATCATTAGAAGTAACTGGGAACAGTAGAACAGACAACAATGGGGAATAAATTACAAAGACATCGGCTAGTTTTAATTTGTTTTAATTTGATAAATTGATTACTATTTAACTTGCAAAAATATGAGTTCAGTGACAAGTCAGTGTATGCAAATTATAGTTTACAACAATTAATTAATGATTATGCAAAACACCTTGCATGTTATATAGTGCTTGATACCCTAAAATATGAAGTGGTGAATTATGCTTTAATAAATGTAGTCATTATACTAAAGTATTAGTTTAAATTTGTTATCCAAGCTTAGTGATTGTAGGACACTGTAAAAAATAAAACAATATACATCCAGTGATGATTTACTGATGGCAGAACCTTACCAAACACATACAAAAAAGTTAAACTGAAATCTGTAATCCCTAATATCAAACAAAGTAAAATAAAAAAGTATATCTCACCACTAACTTAAAGTAAAATTAACACACTACAAATAACACTAACCTATTAACTAAGTTTTAACATGATTTAGGAAATAGTTTTAAAGAAATATCAACACACAGATTAATGACGCTTATTATTATAAAAAAGGGTGTGATATTGTATTAACTAATTTATTGTAGATATGGTCAAATGATTATTATTTATTATAATCTCAAATTATAATCAAATAATGAACAGTCTATATCAGCGGTCGCCAACCAATGGTTGGCAGGAATTAATCTCCTCTGATGGTGTCACCCCCATCGCTCCGCAACTCCCTACAGTGCCTGGCTGGACATCAGTGAAAACTGACAGAGGAGAAGTTAAATTACAATCTCCCTACGCACGTTGCGTAGTACTGCACAACTTGCGTAGCTAGATTTTATTTTAACTCCTCCTGCCCGGTGCGTTGCTCAGAGAAAGATGCTTCCATTCTAAAGCCAGCAGTGGTTGGTACAGTCTTGGCTTGAAATAGTGGAATTAAAGTATATAAAAAAAGAAAACCTCTTTGTAGTAGTTTTCCTAATTCCTTCAGATGGACTTACATCCCTGTTTGTCTTCCTCCCCTCCATCTTCTTTTTTTTTAAATTAAATATTAATTGTTTTTCATTCTAATAATTTTCCCACGCACAAAGCCATTCCACCTGAATTCCAATAATTGCCATCCAGCAGATCAGCCATATCCCTCCAGTAACATTAGTCGTGGTTAGCTCACATCCATATTGAGAGCTTTGTGATATAAACTTAATTTATTACAATGTCTGTCCATGATCATAAGTAGTTTTGAATAATTCCTAACTGGGGAGGTAACTTGGAAGTCTTGTGGTCCTTTTAAACATAATCATTTTTTCCCACTTTCTGTCTCTCTGTTTCCAGCTCAAAAGTTGGCACTGAGCTTCGTCTGTCATTTGGAAGTATTCTCTCAGTTCTGTCATTCAGTTAGTTAATTCCAAAAAATAATTCTTAAAAATGTGTAAATATATACATAATGTAAACGTAGCTATGGTTATACTAGTTATGTACAGTATGTGTGTGTGTGTGTGTTTGTGTAAAAAACAAATCATGTTAGTGGTCCACAAGATTCAAAATTGTGAGTTTAGTGGTCCCTGAGGTCCAAAAGGTTGGTGACCCCTGGTCTATATCATGTGACAAAACTGTATGCCTCTACAATCCAATTTTGCAATCTAATGGTTAAAAATATAGGGTTCCATTTATTATCAGCAGGTGGATGAGGTTCGCTGTCATGAACTTTGCTTGCTTAGTCTTGTGGCGAGCAGGTAGCAATACCCTGCCCGCATTTGACATTACAATGCCACTCCCTGATTGCGTGTGGCCAATTGCACGCAAAAGGGGGGCTGTGAATCACCCCGATTGGATCTGATCAGGATGATTGAAATCTGCCACACTTTAGGTGTCAGGTAGGTTAAGTAGCAGCGATATTAAGAGCCAATAAGGTTAACTGAAACACTGAAGATGAAAAAAAAAACATATCAGCTGCTATAACCCATTTCAAAATATATGGCAAAATATTTTGCATGGTGAGCAACTAATAGGTGTGACTTACTGAATAAATGTTAAATCGTAATATATATTTTCTGATCTCAAATGTTACTATTGAAAAGTTACTTTTTTTTTTTTACACGCATTTGTCATGTATTTTTTATGTGTTTTGTGAGACTTTTTTGATTTGAGAAACAGTTAACCAGAGCTTTGAGGTTGCGCTAACCTGATGCGCGTTAACTTCAATTGCGCTCAAGCGATCGTGTTTACTTTCAACTTGTAATAAACCCCTTTTCATTTGTGCGTAACTGTTAGTGTTCCCCTTGTAATCTAGACCAAAATGTTAAATTAAAGGGACAGTGTATTGTAAAACTAGTTTCCCCTTCACATGCTACTTCTTATACCAACAGCAGTTTAAGATCTATGGGACATTGCTCTTTTTAGTTTATTTTTGTTAAGAAAACCCAATCAAATGTGCAGAGCGAGCAGACCTTATTATCTTATCTCTCTATATTTACTATATACACAAAGAATAATACTTAGGACCAGATGATACTTTACATTTGTTTGCACGCAGGTCAAAATGCGCTCGTATTACTAATTTAAATTAAACGCGATTGCTTGAGTGCAATTGAAGTTGACATGTTGGTGCATCCTCAGAGCTATCGT
The DNA here is from genome assembly GCF_027579735.1 of Bombina bombina. NCBI lineage: Eukaryota > Metazoa > Chordata > Amphibia > Anura > Bombinatoridae > Bombina > Bombina bombina. Next base: position 616,678,865 of record NC_069499.1, on the reverse strand, counting down.
TAAAAAGACACTCAAGTCAAAATTAAAGTTTCATGATTCAGATAGAGCATGCAATTTTAAACAACTTTCCCATTTGCTTCCATTAACAAAAGGTGCACAATCTTTTTATATTTAGACTTTTTGAGTTATCAGATCCTTTCCTTACCATGTGCAAGGAATCACAGCATATACGTATATGCATTTGTGATTGTCTAATGGTTGTCACATGATACAGGAGTAGTGGAAAAAGCTTTGAAATTTGTCAGGAAAAAAAAATCTACTAATCAGTTGAAGTTCAGACTAAGTACTATTGCATTGTCTTGTTATAATGCATTTGTTGATTATGCAAATCTACTGTATTTACTGGTCCTTTTACTGTTTTGCGAAACAAAAAAGTGCGACAAAGCACATCAAAAATACATTAAAAAATATAGTTACATTCTAATAAAAAATATTCAAAATAAATATTGCACACAAATTTATAAGTGCTCAAAGATATGAGGTCTCAGGTGTTAGAAAAAAAAACAGGCAAAGGCAAAGGGCTTTAACATAGAGATGTGTGCGTTAACATGTCTAAATATTATTTTTATGTGTATACAGTATATATATATATATATATATATATATATATATATATATATATATATATATTTATATTTACAGACATATATACATGGGAAAAGGGCCTTCAATTCCCTCTGTATTTGTCTGTTAAATGTTTTACGGCTAGATTTAGAGTTCTGCGGCAAAAGGGGTGCGTTAGCTACGCGTGCTGTTCTTTCATGTAATTAGCAAGAGTCCATGAGCTAGTGACGTATGGGATATACATTCCTACCAGGAGGGGCAAAGTTTCCCAAACCTTAAAATGCCTATAAATACACCCCTCACCACACCCACAAATCAGTTTTACAAACTTTGCCTCCCATGGAGGTGGTGAAGTAAGTTTGTGCTAGATTCTACGTTTATATGCGCTCCGCAGCAGGTTGGAGCCGGTTTTCCTCTCAGCGTGCAGTGAATGTCAGAGGGATCTGAGGAGAGTATTGCCTATTTGAATTCAATGATCTCCTTCTACGGGGTCTATTTCATAGGTTCTCTGTTATCGGTCGTAGAGATTCATCTCTTACCTCCCTTTTCAGATCGGTGATATACTCTTATATACTATTACCTCTACTGATTCTCGTTTCAGTACTGGTTTGGCTTTCTACTACATGTAGATGAGTGTCCTGGGGTAAGTAAATCTTATTTTTTGTGACACTCTAAGCTATGGTTGGGCACTTTTATGTAAAAGTTCTAAATATATGTGTTTAAACATTTATTTGCCTTGATTCAGGATGATCAATATTCCTTATTTCAGACAGACAGTTTCATTATTTGGGATAATGCATATGAATTTTCAATTTTTTTCTTACCTTTAAAATTGACTTTTTTCTCTGTGGGCTGTTAGGCTCTCGGGGGCTGAAAATGCTTCATTTTATTGCGTCATTCTTGGCGCGGACTTTTTTGGCGCAAAAAATTTCTTTGTCATTTCCGGCGTCATACTTGTCGCCGGAAGTTGTTCGTGATTACGTCATTTTTTTGACGTTTTGCGCCAAAAGTGTCGGCGTCACCGGATGTGGCGTCATTCTTGGCGCCAAAAGCATTTTTGGTGCCAATAATGTGGGCGTCTTTTTTGGCGCTAAAAAATGTGGGCGTCATTTTTGTCTCCACCTTTTTTTCTCATTATTTAAGTCTCATTTTTCTTTTGCTTCTGGTTACTAGAGGCTTGTTCATTGGCATTTTTTCCCATTCCTGAAACTGTTATTTAAGGAATTTGATAGATTTTGCTTTATATGTTTTTTTTTTCTCTTACATATTGCAAGATGTCTCAGATTGACCCTGGATCAGAAGCTACTTCTGGAAAAACGCTGCCTGATGCTGGCTCTACCAAAGTTAAGTGCATTTGTTGTAAACTTGTGGTATCTGTTCCTCCGGCTGTAGTTTGTGATGAATGTCATGATAAACTTGCTAATGCAGATAAAATTTCCATTAGTAATATTCCATTACCTGTTGCTGTTCTATCAACATCTAATACTCAGGATGTTCCTGTTAATATAAGAGATTTTATTTCTAAATCTATTAGGAAGGCTATGTCTGTTATTCCTCCTTCCAGTAAGCGTAAAAGGTCTTTTAAAACTTCTCATTTCTCAGATGAATTTTTAAATGAACATCGTCATTCTGATTTGTCTGTTTCTGATGAGGATTTTTCTGGTTCAGAGGATTCTGTCTCAGATATTGACACTGATAAATCGTCATATTTATTTAAAATGGAATTTATTCGTTCTTTACTTAAAGAAGTTTTAATCGCTTTAGAAATTGAGGATTCTAGTCCTCTTGATACTAAATCTAATAAGCGTTTAAATTCGGTTTTTAAACCTCCTGTAGTTATTCCGGAAGTTTTTCCTGTCCCTGATGCTATTTCTGAAGTAATTTCTAGGGAATGGAATAATCTGGGTAATTCTTTTACTCCTTCTAAAAGATTTAAGAAATTGTATCCTGTGCCATCTGACAGATTAGAGTTTTGGGACAAAATCCCTAAAGTTGATGGGGCTATCTCTACTCTTGCTAAGCGTACTACTATTCCTACGGCAGATAGTACTTCCTTTAAGGATCCTTTAGATAGGAAGATTGATTCCTTTCTAAGGAAAGCTTATTTATGTTCAGGTAATCTTCTTAGGCCTGCTATTTCTTTGGCTGATGTTGCTGCAGCTTCCACTTTTTGGTTGGAGGCTTTGGCGCAACAAGTGTCAGATCATAATATTCATAGCATTGTTAAACTTCTTCAACATGCTAATAACTTTATTTGTGATGCCATCTTTGATATCATCAGAGTTGATGTCAGGTTTATGTCTTTAGCTATTCTAGCTAGAAGAGCTTTATGGCTTAAAACTTGGAATTCTGATATGTCTTCTAAGTCAACTTTGCTTTCCCCTTCTTTCCAAGGTAATAAATTGTTTGGTTCTCAGTTGGATTCTATTATTTCAACTGTTACTGGGGGGAAAGGAACTTTTTTACCTCAGGATAAAAAATCTAAAGGTAAATATAGGGCTGCTAATAGTTTTCGTTCCTTTCGTCAGAATAAGGAACAGAAGCCTGATCCTTCCCCTTAAGGAACGGTTTCTGTTTGGAAACCGTCTCCAGTCTGGAATAAATCCAAGCCTTTTAGAAAGCCAAAGCCAGCTCCCAAGTCCACATGAAGGTGCGGCCCTCATTCCAGCGCAGCTGGTAGGGGGCAGATTACGATTTTTCAAAGAAATTTGGATCAAATCGATTCACAGTCTTTGGATTCAGAACATTGTTTCACAAGGGTACAGAATAGGTTTCAGGGTAAGGCCACCTGCAAGAAGATTTTTTCTTTCTCGCATTCCAATAAATCCAGTGAAGCCTCAGGCATTTCTGAAATGTGTTTCAGATCTAGAGTTGGCTGGAGTAATTGTGCCAGTTCCAGTTCTGGAACAAGGGCTGGGGTTTTACTCAAATCTATTCATTGTACCAAAGAAGGAGAATTCGTTCAGACCAGTTCTGGATTTAAAAATATTGAATCGATATGTAAGGATACCAACATTCAAAATGCTAACTATAAGGACTATTCTGCCTTTTGTTCAGCAAGGGCATTATATGTCCACAATAGATTTGCAGGATGCATATCTGCATATTCCGATTCATCCAGATCACTTTCAGTTTCTGAGATTCTCTTTTCTAGACAAGCATTACCAATTTGTGGCTCTGCCGTTCGGCCTAGCAACAGCTCCAAGGATTTTTTCAAAAGTTCTCGGTGCCCTTCTATCTGTAATCAGAGAACAGGGTACTGTGGTATTTCCTTATTTGGACGATATCTTGGTACTTGCTCAGTCTTCACATTTAGCAGAATCTCATACGAATCGACTTGTGTCGTTTCTTCAAGAACATGGTTGGAGAATCAATTTACCAAAGAGTTCATTGATTCCTCAGACAAGGGTAACCTTTTTAGGTTTCCAAATAGATTCAGTGTCCATGACTTTGTCTCTGACGGACAAGAGACGTCTGAAATTGATTTCAGCCTGTCGAAACCTTCGGTTTCAATCATTCCCTTCGGTAGCTTTATGCATGGAAATTCTAGGTCTTATGACTGCTGCATCGGACGCGATCCCCTTTGCTCATTTTCACATGCGACCTCTTCAGCTCTGTATGCTGAACCAGTGGTGCAGGGATTATACAAAGATATCACAGTTAATATCTTTAAATCCGATTGTACGACACTCTCTGACGTGGTGGACAGATCACCATAGTTTAATTCAAGAGGCTTCTTTTGTTCTTCCAACCTGGACTGTGATCTCAACAGATGCGAGTCTGACAGGTTGGGGAGCAGTATGGGGGTCTCTGACAGCGCAGGGGGTTTGGGAATCTCAGGAGGCGAGATTACCAATCAACATTTTGGAACTCCGTGCGATTTTCAGAGCTCTTCAGTCGTGGCCTCTTCTGAAGAGAGAATCGTTCATTTGTTTTCAGACGGACAATGTCACAACCGTGGCATATATCAATCATCAAGGGGGACTCACAGTCCTCTGGCTATGAAAGAAGTATCTTGAATACTTGTATGGGCGGAATCCAGCTCCTGTATAATTTCTGCGGTTCACATCCCAGGTATAGACAATTGGGAAGCGGATTATCTCAGTTGCCAGACGTTGCATCCGGGCGAATGGTCTCTTCACCCAGAAGTATTTCTTCAGATTGTTCAAATCTGGGGTCTTCCAGAAATAGATCTGATGGCTTCTCATCTAAACAAGAAACTTCCCAGGTATCTGTCCAGATCCAGGGATCCTCAGGCGGAGGCAGTGGATGCATTGTCGCTTCCTTGGAAGTATCATCCTGCCTATATCTTTCCGCCTCTAGTTCTTCTTCCAAGAGTGATTTCCAAGATTCTAAAGGAGCGTTCGTTTGTACTGCTGGTGGCTCCAGCATGGCCTCACAGGTTTTGGTATGCGGATCTTGTTCGGATGGCCAGTTGCCAACCTTGGACTCTTCCGTTAAGACCAGACCTTCTATCTCAAGGCCCATTTTTCCATCAGGATCTCAAATCATTAAATTTGAAGGTATGGAGATTGAACGCTTGATTCTTAGTCATAGAGGTTTCTCTGACTCCGTAATTAATACTATGTTACAGGCTCGTAAATCTGTGTCAAGGAAGATATATTATCGAGTCTGGAAGACTTACATTTCTTGGTGTTCTTCTCATCAATTTTCCTGGCATTCTTTTAGAATTCCTAGAATTTTACAGTTTCTTCAGGATGGTCTGGATAAAGGTTTGTCTGCAAGTTCCTTGAAAGGACAAATTTCTGCTCTTTCTGTGCTGTTTCACAGAAAGATTGCTAATCTTCCTGATATTCATTGTTTTGTACAGGCTTTGGTTCGTATCAAACCTGTCATTAAGTCAATTTCTCCTCCTTGGAGTTTAAATTTGGTTCTGGGAGCTCTACAAGCTCCTCCTTTTGAACCTATGCATTCTCTAGATATTAAATTACTTTCATGGAAAGTTTTGTTTCTTTTGGCCATCTCTTCTGCTAGAAGAGTTTCTGAGTTATCTGCTCTTTCTTGTGAATCTCCTTTTCTGATTTTTCATCAGGAGAAGGCAGTGTTGCTGACTTCATTTAAATTTTTACCTAAGGTTGTGAATTCTAACAACATTAGTAGAGAGATTGTGGTTCCTTCATTGTGTCCTAATCCTAAGAATTCTAAGGAAAGATCATTACATTCTTTGGATGTAGTAAGAGCTTTGAAATATTATGTTGAAGCTACTAAAGATTTCCTAAAGACTTCTAGTCTCTTTGTTATCTTTTCTGGTTCTAGGAAAGGTCAGAAGGCCTCTGCCGTTTCTTTGGCATCTTGGTTAAAGTCTTTGATTCATCATGCTTATGTTGAGTCGGGTAGAACTCCGCCTCAAAGGATTACAGCTCATTCGACTAGGTCAGTTTCTACTTCCTGGGCATTTAGGAATGAAGCTTCAGTTGATCAGATTTGCAAAGCAGCTACTTGGTCTTCTTTGCATACTTTTACTAAATTCTACCATTTTGATGTGTTTTCTTCTTCTGAAGCAGTTTTTGGTAGAAAAGTACTTCAGGCAGCTGTTTCAGTTTGATTCTTCTGCTTATAATTTCAGTTTTTTTCATTATAAGATTTAAACTTTGTTTGGGGTGTGGATTATTTTTGAGCGGAATTGGCTGTCTTTATTTTATCCCTCCCTCTCTAGTGACTCTTGCGTGGAAGTTCCACATCTTGGGTATTTATTATCCCATACGTCACTAGCTCATGGACTCTTGCTAATTATATGAAAGAAAACATAATTTATGTAAGAACTTACCTGATAAATTCATTTCTTTCATATTAGCAAGAGTCCATGAGACCCACCCTTTTTTTGTGGTGATTATGATTTTTTTGCATAAAGCACAACTATTCCAATTCCTTATTTTTTATGCTTTTGCACTTTTTTTTTCTTATCACCCCACTTCTTGGCTATTCGTTAAACTGATTTGTGGGTGTGGTGAGGGGTGTATTTATAGGCATTTTGAGGTTTGGGAAACTTTGCCCCTCCTGGTAGGAATGTATATCCCATACGTCACTAGCTCATGGACTCTTGCTAATATGAAAGAAATGAATTTATCAGGTAAGTTCTTACATAAATTATGTTTTTTCCCCCCGCACCTTTTAAATACCGCTGGTATTTAGAGTTCACAGAAGGGCTGCGTTAGGCTCCAAAAAGGAAGCGTAGAGCATAATTTACCGCCACTGCAACTCTTAATACCAGCGGTGCTTACGGACGCGGCAAGCTTCAAAAACGTGCTCATGCACGATTCCCCCATAGGAAACAATGGGGCAGTTTGAGCTGGAAAAAAAACTAACACCTGCAAAAAAGCAGCGTTCAGCTCCTAACGCAGTCCCATTGTTTCCTATGGGGAAACACTTCCTAATTCTGCACCTAACACCCTAACATGTACCCCGAGTCTAAACACCCCTAACCTTACACTTATTAAACCCTAATCTGCCGACCCCGCTATCGCTGACCCCTGCATATTATTTTTAACCCCTAATCTGCCGCTCCGTACACCGCCGCAACCTACGTTATCCCTATGTACCCCTAGTCTGCTGTCCCTAACCCCCGCCAACCCCTATATTATATTTATTACCCCCTAATCTGCCCCCCCCCCAAAGTCGCCGCTACCTACCTACAATTATTAACCCCTAATCTTCCGACCGGACCTCACCGCTACTCTAATAAATGTATTAATCCCTAAAGCTAAGTCTAACCCTAACCCTAACACCCCCCCTAAGTTAAATATAATTTTTATCTAACAAAATAAAATAAATCTTATTAAATAAATTAATCCTATTTAAAGCTAAATACTTACCTGTAAAATAAACCCTAATATAGCTACAATATAAATAATAATTATATTGTAGCTATTTTAGGATTAATATTTATTTTACAGGCAACTTTGTATTTATTTTAACTAGGTACAATAGCTATTAAATAGTTAATAACTATTTAATAGCTACCTAGTTAAAATAATTACAAAATTACCAGTAAAATAAATCCTAACCTAAGTTACAATTAAACCTAACACTACACTATCATTAAATAAATTAAATACAAATACCTACAAATAAATACAAATAAATACACTAACTAAAGTACAAAAAATAAAAAAATAATTTACAAACATTATAAAAATATTACAACAATTTTAAGCTAATTACACCTACTCTAAGCCCCCTAATAAAATAACAAAGCCCCCCAAAATAAAAAAATGCCCTACCCTATTCTAAAATAAAAATTGTAAAGCTCTTTTACCTTACCAGCCCTTAAAAGTGCCTTTTGCGGGGTATGCCCCAAAGAATTCTGCTCTTTTGCCTGTAAAAAAAAACATACAGTACCCCCCCAAAATTACAACCCACCACCCACATACCCCTAATCTAACCCAAACCCCCCTTAAATAAACCTAACACTAAGCCCCTGAAGATCTTCCTACCTTGAGTCATCTTCACTCAGCCGAGCCGAATTCTTCATCCAATCCGGGCGATGTCTTCAGCCAAGCGGGGGCTGAAGAGGTCCATCATCCAGCTGAAGTCTTCATCCAAGCGGGGGCTGAAGAGGTCCATCATCCGGCTGAAGTCTTCATCCAAGCGGGGGCTGAAGAGGTCCATCATCCGGCTGAAGTCTTCTATCAAGCGACGTCTTTAATCTTCTTTCTTCTGGCTCCATCTTCATCCGGCCGACGTGGAACATCCTTCCTCCATGACGAACTCCCGACGAATGAAGGTTCCTTTAAGGGACGTCATCCAAGATGGCGTCCCTCGAATTCCGATTGGCTGATAGGATTCTATCAGCCAATCGGAATTAAGGTAGGAAAATTCTGATTGGCTGATTGAATCAGCCAATCAGATTCAAGTTCAATCCGATTGGCTAATTGGATCAGCCAATCAGATTGAGCTCGCATTCTATTGGCTGATCGGAACAGCCAATAGAATGCAAGCTCAATCTAATTGGCTGATTGGATCAGCCAATCGGATTGAACTTGAATCTGATTGGCTGATTCCATCAACCAATCAGATTATTCCTACCTTAATTCCGATTGGCTGATAGAATCCTATCAGCCAATCGGAATTCGAGGGACGCCATCTTGGATGACGTCCCTTAAAGGAACCTTCATTCGCTGGGAGTTCGTCGTGGATGAAGACTTCAGCCGGATGATGGACCTCTTCAGCCCCCGCTTGGATGAAGACATCGCCCGGATTGGATGAAGAATTCGGCTCGGCTGAGTGAAGATGACTCAAGGTAGGAAGATCTTCAGGGGGGTAGTGTTAGGTTTATTTAAGGGGGGTTTGGGTTAGAGTAGGGGTATGTGGGTGGTGGGTTGTAATGTTGGGGGAGTATTGTATGTTTTTTTTTACAGGCAAAAGAGCAGAATTCTTTGGGGCATGCCCCGCAAAAGGCCCTTTTAAGGGCTGGTAAGGTAAAAGAGCTTTACAATTTTTATTTTAGAATAGGGTAGGGAATTTTTTATTTTGGGGGGCTTTGTTATTTTATTAGGGGGCTTAGAGTAGGTGTAATTAGCTTAAAATTGTTGTAATATTTTTATAGTGTTTGTAAATTATTTTTTTATTTTTTGTAACTTAGGCCTAGATTTAGAGTTCTGCGGTAGCCGTGAAAACCAGCGTTAGAGGCTCCTAACGCTGGTTTTGGCCGCCCGCTGGTATTTGGAGTCAGTGATTAAAGGGTCTAACGCTCACTTTACAGCCGCAACTTTTCCATACCGCAGATCCCCCTACGCCATTTGCGTATCCTATCTTTTCAATGGGATCTTCCTAACGCCGGTATTTAGAGTCGTTTCTGAAGTGAGCGTTAGAGCTCTAACGACAAAACTCCAGCCGCCTGAAAATAGCAGGAGTTAAGAGCTTTCTGGGCTAACGCCGGTTCATAAAGCTCTTAACTACTGTACCCTAAAGTACACTAACACCCATAAACTACCTATGTACCCCTAAACCGAGCTCCCCCCACATCGCCGCCACTCGATTAAAATATTTTAACCCCTAAACTGCCGACCGCCACCTACGTTATACTAATGTACCCCTAATCTGCTGCCCCTAACCCCGCCGACCCCTGTATTACATTTATTAACCCCTAACCTGCCCCCCACAACGTCGCCGCCAGCTACTTAAAATAATTAACCCCTAATCTTCCGACCGCAAAGCGCCGCCACCTACGTTATCCCTATGTACCCCTAATCTGCTGCCCCTAACACCGCCGACCCCTATATTATATTTATTAACCCCTAATCTGCCCCCCTCAACGTCGCCGACACCTGCCTACACTTATTAACCCCTAATCTGCCGAGCGGACCGCACCGCTACTATAATAAAGTTATTAACCCCTAACCCGCCTCACTAACCCTATCATAAATAGTATTAACCCCTAATCTGCCCTCCCTAACATCGCCGACACCTACCTTCAATTATTAACCCCTAATCTGACGACCGGAGCTCATCGCTACTATAATAAATGGATTAACCCCTAAAGCTAAGTCTAACCCTAACACTAACACCCCCCTAACTTAAATATAATTTACATCTAACAAAATTAATTAACTCTTATTAAATAAATGATTCCTATTTAAAGCTAAATACTTACCTGTAAAATAAATCCTAATATAGCTACAATATAAATTATAATTATATTATAGCTATTTTAGGATTAATATTTATTTTACAGGCAACTTTGTAATTATTTTAACCAGGTACAATAGCTATTAAATAGTTAAGAACTATTTAATAGTTACCTAGTTAAAATAATAACAAATTTACCTGTAAAATAAATCCTTATTTACAAACATAAGAAAAATATTACAACAATTTTAAACTAATTACACCTACTCTAAGCCCCCTAATAAAATAACAAAGCCCCCCAAAATAAAAAATTCCCTACCCTATTCTAAATTAAAAAAGTTACAAGCTCTTTCACCTTACCAGCCCTGAACAGGGCCCTTTGCGGGGCATGCCCCAAGAATTTCAGCTCTTTTGTCTGTAAAAAAAACATACAATACCCCCCCCCAACATTACAACCCACCACCCACATACCCCTAATCTAACCCAAACCCCCCTTAAATAAACCTAACACTAAGCCCCTGAAGATCTTCCTACCTTGTCTTCACCATCCAGGTTCACCGATCCGTCCTGAAGAGCTCCTCCGATGTCCTGATCCAAGCCCAAGCGGGGGGCTGAAGAGGTCCATGATCCGGTCAAAGTCTTCATCCAAGCGGGGCAGAAGAGGATCTTCCATCCGATTGAAGTCATCATCCAGGCGGCATCTTCTATGGTCTTCCATCCGGAGCGAAGCGGCAGGATCCTGAAGACCTCCAGCGCGGAACATCCATCCGGACCGACGACTGAACGACGAATGACTGTTCCTTTAAGGGACGTCATCCAAGATGGCGTCCCTCGAATTCCGATTGGCTGATAGGATTCTATCAGCCAATCGGAATTAAGGTAGAAATTTTCTGATTGGCTGATGGAATCAGCCAATCAGAATCAAGTTCAATCCGATTGGCTGATCCAATCAACCAATCAGATTGAGCTCGCATTCTATTGGCTGTTCCGATCAGCCAATAGAATGCGAGCTCAATCTGATTGGCTGATTGGATCAGCCAATCGGATTGAACTTGATTCTGATTGGCTGATTCCATCAGCCAATCAGAAAATTCCTACCTTAATTCCGATTGGCTGATAGAATCCTATCAGCCAATCGGAATTCGAGGGACGCCATCTTGGATGACGTCCCTTAAAGGAACAGTCATTCGTCGTTCAGTCGTCGGGCCGGATGGATGTTCCGCGCTGGAGGTCTTTAGGATCCTGCCGCTTCGCTCCGGATGGAAGACCATAGAAGATGCCGCCTGGATCATGACTTCAATCGGATGGAAGATCCTCTTCTGCCCCGCTTGGATGAAGACTTTGACCGGATCATGGACCTCTTCAGCCCCCCGCTTGGGCTTGGATCAGGACATCGGAGGAGCTCTTCAGGACAGATCGGTGAACCTGGATGGTGAAGACAAGGTAGGAAGATCTTCAGGGGCTTAGTGTTAGGTTTATTTAAGGGGGGTTTGGGTTAGATTAGGGGTATGTGGGTGGTGGGTTGTAATGTTGGGGGGGGGGATTGTATGTTTTTTTTACAGGCAAAAGAGCTGAAATTCTTGGGGCATGCCCCGCAAAGGGCCCTGTTCAGGGCTGGTAAGGTGAAAGAGCTTGTAACTTTTTTAATTTAGAATAGGGTAGGGAATTTTTTATTTTGGGGGGCTTTGTTATTTTATTAGGGGGCTTAGAGTAGGTGTAATTAGTTTAAAATTGTTGTAATATTTTTCTTATGTTTGTAAATATTTTTTTATTTTTTGTACTTTAGCTAGTTTATTTAATTGTATTTATTTGTAGGAATTGTGTTTAATTAATTTATTGATAGTGTAGTGTCAGGTTAATTGTAGGTAATTGTAGGTAGTTTATTTAATTAATTTATTGATAGGGTAGTGTTAGGTTTAATTATATCTTAGGTTAGGATTTATTTTACAGGTAAATTTGTTATTATTTTAACTAGGTAACTATTAAATAGTTCTTAACTATTTAATAGCTATTGTACCTGGTTAAAATAATTACAAAGTTGCCTGTAAAATAAATATTAATCCTAAAATAGCTATAATATAATTATAATTTATATTGTAGCTATATTAGGATTTATTTTACAGGTAAGTATTTAGCTTTAAATAGGAATCATTTATTTAATAAGAGTTAATTTATTTTGTTAGATGTAAATTATATTTAAGTTAGGGGGGTGTTAGTGTTAGGGTTAGACTTAGCTTTAGGGGTTAATACATTTATTAGAATAGCGGTGAGCTCCGGTCGGCAGATTAGGGGTTAATAATTGAAGTTAGGTGTCGGCGATGTTAGGGAGGGCAGATTAGGGTTTAATACTATTTATGATAGGGTTAGTGAGGCGGATTAGGGGTTAATAACTTTATTATAGTAGCGCTCAGGTCCGCTCGGCAGATTAGGGGTTAATAAGTGTAGGCAGGTGGAGACGACGTTGTGGGGGGCAGATTAGGGGTTAATAAATATAATATAGGGGTCGGCGATGTTAGGGCAGCAGATTAGGGGTACATAGGGATAACGTAGGTTGCGGCGGTTTACGGAGCGGCAGATTAGGGGTTAAAAAAAATATGCAGGGGTCAGCGATAGCAGGAGCGGCAGATTAGGGGTTAATAAGTGTAAGGTTAGGGGTGTTTAGACTCGGGGTACATGTTAGGGTGTTAGGTGCAGACGTAGGAAGTGTTTCCCTATAGGAAACAATGGGGCTGCGTTAGGAGCTGAACGCTGCTTTTTTGCAGGTATTAGGTTTTTTTTCAGCTCAAACAGCCCCATTGTTTCCTATGGGAGAATCGTGCACGAGCACGTTTTTGAGGCTGGCCGCGTCCGTAAGCAACTCTGGTATCGAGAGTTGCATTTGCGGTAAAAATGCTCTACGCTCCTTTTTTGGAGCCTAACGCAGCATTTGTTTGAACTCTCGATACCAGAGTTAAATTTATGGTGCGGCCAGAAAAAAGCCCGCGGAGCGTTAACAGCCCTTCTACCGCAAAACTCCAAATCTAGGCCTTAGTTCTTTATTTATTTTTTGTACTTTAGTTAGTGTATTTATTTGTATTTATTTGTAGGTATTTGTATTTAATTTATTTAATGATAGTGTAGTGTTAGGTTTAATTGTAACTTAGGTTAGGATTTTTTTTACTGGTAATTTTGTATTTCTTTTAGCTAGGTAGTTATTAAATAGTTATTAACTATTTAATAGCTATTGTACCTAGTTAAAATAAATACAAAGTTGCCTGTAAAATAAATATTAATCCTAAAATAGCTACAATATAATTATTATTTATATTGTAGCTATATTAGGGTTTATTTTACAGGTAAGTATTTAGCTTTAAATAGGAATAATTTTTTTAATAAGATTTATTTTATTTTGTTAGAAAAAATTATATTTAACTTGGGGTTAATACATTTATTATAGTAGCGGTGAGGTCCGGTCGGCAGATTAGGGGTTAATAATTGTAGGTAGGTAGCGGCGACATTGGGGGGGGGCAGATTAGGGGTTAATAAATATTATGTAGGTGTCGGCGGTGTTAGGGGCAGCAGATTAGGGGTACATAGGGATAATGTAGGTGGCGGCGGTGTGCGGTCGGCAGATTAGGGTTTAACATTTTTTATAGAGTGGCAGCGATGTGGGGGGGCCTCAGTTTAGGGGTACATAGGTAGTTTATGGGTGTTAGTGTACTTTAGAGCACAGTAGTTAAGAGCTTTATGAACCGACGTTAGCCCAGAAAGCTCTTAACTCCAGGCTTTTCTCTGCGGCTGGAGTCTTAGCGTTAGATTTCTAACGCTCACTTCAGCCAAGATTGTAAATACCGGCGTTAGAAAGATCCCATTGAAAAGATAGGATACGCAATTGGCATAGGGGGATCTGCGGTATGGAAAAGTCGCGGCTGGAAAGTCAGCGTTAGACCCTTTCCTGACTGACTCTAAATACCAGCGGGTGGTAAAAACCAGCGTTAGGACCCCCTAACGCTGGTTTTGATGGCTAACAAAGAACTCTAAATCTAGGCGTTATTTTGAAATGTTTCTTTTTTTTTTATAATTTTTTATATGGTATTCTCAGATGTACAGAAAAAAAAGAAAAATATATTAAGAGAATAGACAATCATCAGATAAGGATGGCACAATAAATAAGAAAATTAATACATGAAGAAAAATATGAAAGCCATCATAGCCTACATTATAAATCACATCAAGTTCATGTTTAACATTTTCAAAATTTTGATATACTTTATAAAAAGCAAGATAAAGTATCGAGAAAGAGCAGAACTGAAAATTATACCATAGATTTACTAATTTATACATAGATATACATTACTTGCTCGTGTTAAATAAAAAAGAAATTAAAAACAGTTGTTTAACTATGATACATCTGAATTGTCATATTTCTGTGCAATAACAAAATTTTAGGTAAAAAATTAAACGCAAATCAAAATATTCAACACACAAGGATAACAAGGGCACTATATAGGCAAGCTCCTCACTGGTTTCAATTATTTAAGATACTGTGTTGAATTTTAGTATCTGTATTCTATATTCCTTTGAGGAGTGGTGCTAGCATCTAGTACTGAACTTGCAAACAGATTGGGATTAGTTCCCAGGAAAGAAATGCTATATAGCACTCTCTGCCCAGACTGGGGTAGAGCCACTGATGCCTTTTAAAATTTAACTTTTATTTCTCACTTTAAAAAATGGGTGAACACAAACAAACAAATTAAAATATCTCTATCTCTGAATAGCAAGTGTCAATTATTTCTGGTTCTTATCAAATTGCTCAAGTGACCGGCTTTTTTAATAATTATGTATGTGGTTTAGTTAGACTAGTCGGTACTTTATTTTATTAATCAAACTAGATTGATCAAAAACTTGTAATGGGTATTGATTGTATTAGGTAGTCTCTTATATTCTTCGAGACTTGAATTAGTGTAAAGTAGGTTGAGATTAGACAGCAGGGATTGTCAGATTTTATTTATATTAATACATAGAACTTGGTAATGGTTGGGTATCTTAAGATCTGTTTTACTTAATTATGTAAAGGTACATATACTCTTGTTTAGGTATCTCTTATATTTAAGGTTATTACATAAGTTCTTCCCACATATGATTGAAACCTGTTATTTTTCTTCACTCATAAATAAAGTGATCTCATATTTGTGTTGCGTGTGTTTTTACTGTATAGTTCAGAATACTTAATTCAATAAAGACACCAATTTGCCTGAATTTTAACGAGTAGTTTTGCTCTAGGACCCACTGTTCAAAATCTTTCTTTTTGGCTTTTTTATTTTTTATGCAAACCCTTTTTCCTATGGATGGCGGGCTAATTATATATATGTATATATCTCTCTGTCTCTTTCTTTACTGGGTGCTCAGAGACTGTTTTTGTTTATAGTTCCAACATCCACCTTTAGATTTTATTCCACTTATTTTTATTCCACTTAACGGTACTTTGCTTCTTAGTGTTGGGTATATTCCCAAGGTGACCTTATCAATTCTGTATTCATATAGTCAGATTGCTATATTGTTTGTATATCACACCTATTATGTAATTCTGCAGTGTTATTTTAAGCGTACAATGTTGCAACACTCTAGTTTCGGTTTCTTGCTAGGAATTCAAACACTGGTTATCTTTATAATGAAAGCTTGCTTTTAATTTTACTCTTGTACCACACGTAATGTGTAATTCTGAAGTGTTTTCATAAGTTTACGATATTACAACACTACATTTTGTTTCCTTGCTGTGGGCTCTGATATCTGTGGTTATAAATATGTTCTGCCTCTGAGTCTCGGTTTCACTCAATACTCATAGCCATAACTGATAGATGTGCTTCTATGTGAGTCATTAAATATATTCTGCCTCTGAGTTTGGTTTCACTTAATACCCTTAACCTTAACTGATAATTGTACTTCTATGTAAGTCATTACCAACACCCGGTATTGTGTCGTTATGTTTACTTGTAATAATTCTAACAATGGTTCCCTGACTGCCGCTCTACGCTGTTGTTGACTACAGCTGAGTATGGCAGTGTACTATGTCTTTATGGTTTACTTGTAATACTATTTGCCATAATTCCCCGGCTACCGCTCCACGCTGTTGTTCACTACAGCTTGGTAATGCAGTGTGTCACTAATGCTGAGTCAGGTTCGGTTATGAGTCTATTAGCAACCGATGCCTTTGCTGGGTTAGGTTCCCTTGTAACACTAGTGAGGTTACTCTCGGGTTGTTTGTTTAAATAAAGTTACCCATAAGTTCTGTTTCGGTGCTTATCAAGTTTAACCCTTACACATTGGCATGCATTCACACACTGTCTATTGCGCTTCCCATTACTTGTTCGTTTTTACACTATTGGAGATAGATTACATTAAAATACATATATATCGCACTTTAGTGGGACCCCATTGTCCCACACAACCCCCCTGACGCGTTTCGACAGTTACGGCTTTATCAAAGGTGGCGGGCCGCCGATTTTCAAAGCCTTTATTTATTTTCCATTGCGGAAGTTCCGCCTCTACCCTATTTTCGTTGGTTAGTCTTGGCTGTCAATCTCGTATGTACAGCCAGTTAGGATCAATGTGTCTAATGCTGACTTTCATTTTAAGGTCGACTACTGATTTTTAACTTAAGGTGGACCTCATCCTCTGCTTAATTTACGGATGTTTTGTTTGTATATCAATACTCATTTTTACTGTAAATTTGGTAGATCATAGATGTGCCGTGTGTTATACTGTTATATGGATGTTTTTCCATTTTATTAACCGTAGTTAATATATAATAGTATAACACACGGCACGTCTATGATCTACCAAATTTACAACGAAAACGAATGTTAGTGTTTATCATGTTGTTAAAATTGAAATATTTAAACCTAGGTACTAGAAATATATGAGAAAATATTACTAACAATAACACTTCTTCTTAGAAGAAAACATGACACCAATAAGGGCAAAAATAACACATATCCACGGTTAATAAAATGGAAAAACATCCATATAACAGTATAACACACGGCACATCTATGATCTACCAAATTTACAGTAAAAATGAGTATTGATATACAAACAAAACATCCGTAAATTAAGCAGAGGATGAGGTCCACCTTAAGTTAAAAATCAGTAGTCGACCTTAAAACGAAAGTCAGCATTAGACACATTGATCCTAACTGGCTGTACATACGAGATTGACAGCCAAGACTAACCAATGAAAATAGGGTAGAGGCGGAACTTCCGCAATGGAAAATAAATAAAGGCTTTGAAAATCGGCGGCCCGCCACCTTTGATAAAGCCGTAACTGGCGAAACGCGTCAGGGGGGTTGTGTGGGACAATGGGGTCCCACTAAAGTGCGATATATATGTATTTTAATGTAATCTATCTCCAATAGTGTAAAAACGAACAAGTAATGGGAAGCGCAATAGACAGTGTGTGAATGCATGCCAATGTGTAAGGGTTAAACTTGATAAGCACCGAAACAGAACTTATGGGTAACTTTATTTAAAAAAACAACCCGAGAGTAACCTCACTAGTGTTACAAGGGAACCTAACCCAGCAAAGGCATCGGTTGCTAATAGACTCATAACCGAACCTGACTCAGCATTAGTGACACACTGCATTACCAAGCTGTAGTGAACAACAGTGTGGAGCGGTAGCCGGGGAATTATGGCAAATAGTATTACAAGTAAACCATAAAGACATAGTACACTGCCATACTCAGCTGTAGTCAACAACAGCGTAGAGCGGCAGTCAGGGAACCATTGTTAGAATTATTACAAGTAAACATAACGACACAATACCGGGTGTTGGTAATGACTTACATAGAAGTACAATTATCAGTTAAGGTTAAGGGTATTAAGTGAAACCAAACTCAGAGGCAGAATATATTTAATGACTCACATAGAAGCACATCTATCAGTTATGGCTATGAGTATTGAGTGAAACCGAGACTCAGAGGCAGAACATATTTATAACCACAGATATCAGAGCCCACAGCAAGGAAACAAAATGAGAGTGTTGTAATATCGTAAACTTATGAAAACACTTCAGAATTACACATTACGTGTGGTACAAGAGTAAAATTAAAAGCAAGCTTTCATTATAAAGATAACCAGTGTTTGAATTCCTAGCAAGAAACCGAAACTAGAGTGTTGCAACATTGTACGCTTAAAATAACACTGCAGAATTACATAATAGGTGTGATATACAAACAATATAGCAATCTGACTATATGAATACAGAATTGATAAGGTCACCTTGGGAATATACCCAACACTAAGAAGCAAAGTACCGTTAAGTGGAATAAAAATAAGTGGAATAAAATCTAAAGGTGGATGTTGGAACTATAAACAAAAACAGTCTCTGAGCACCCAGTAAAGAAAGAGACAGAGAGATATATACATATATATAATTAGCCCGCCATCCATAGGAAAAAGGGTTTGCATAAAAAATAAAAAAGACAAAAAGAAAGATTTTGAACAGTGGGTCCTAGAGCAAAACTACTCGTTAAAATTCAGGCAAATTGGTGTCTTTATTGAATTAAGTATTCTGAACTATACAGTAAAAACACACGCAACACAAATATGAGATCACTTTATTTATAAGGAGTGAAGAAAAATAACAGGTTTCAATCATATGTGGGAAGAATTTATGTAATAACCTTAAATATAAGAGATACCTAAACAAGAGTATATGTACCTTTACATAATTAAGTAAAACAGATCTTAAGATACCCAACCATTACCAAGTTCTATGTATTAATATAAATAAAATCTGACAATCCCTGCTGTCACTCAGGTTTAATCTCAACCTACTTTACACTAATTCAAGTCTCGAAGAATATAAGAGACTACCTAATACAATCAATACCCATTACAAGTTTTTGATCAATCTAGTTTGATTAATAAAATAAAGTACCGACTAGTCTAACTAAACCACATACATAAGTATTAAAAAAGCCGGTCACTTGAGCAATTTGATAAGAACCAGAAATAATTGACACTTGCTATTCAGAGATAGAGATATTTTAATTTGTTTGTTTGTGTTCACCCATTTTTTAAAGTGAGAAATAAAAGTTAAATTTTAAAAGGCATCAGTGGCTCTACCCCAGTCTGGGCAGAGAGTGCTATATAGCATTTCTTTCCTGGGAACTAATCCCAATCTGTTTGCAAATCAAAATATGCTAGAGAAAGGGGAGATAGGGAAGAGAAAAAAATAAAAATAAATAGAAGGAATAACGTAATAATAGAAATAATCAAAATATATGTTGTCTCCAATACTCAGAATAATCATCGATTGGTATCAATTGAAGAAAAGAAGATGAGGTACGAAAGTAGTCTATGAGCTGAAATTGGATTTCCCTAGATTGATCCAAAATTACACTATCCCATTTTGCCATAAACATTTTTAATTTATTATCTTGGAAGATCAGAGGATCATGTTGGTCCACGACCATTTGGTACATTATATTATGTATAAATGCAGCTATGCTTGGAGCACTTGGAGAAACTTTTTTGAAAAAAATAAAGATTAATGCCTGAGATATCTAAGCTACATAATTGGAAGAGCTTGTTGACTTTTACTTCTGAATTTTTAGAGGCCAGAGTTCTGCAGGTGGATGTTATTGAGTGTTTACCTAGGCGGAATCTGTCGATGATTAGATCAAGCGGACCCAGCAAAATCTTGTTTATACTTTGGTTCTGTTCTATGTGATGATACTAAGGCCCCTATTTATCAAGCTGTCAACCGCAAATACACTGGAATTCTGCAACGTATTTGTGGCGAGCCTGATTCGCCTTATTTATCAAAGGCTACAGTCCGACAAAAGTAGAATTTTGTGACATAACATACGATCCGGCAGTCTCAGTCCGACACAGATCGATGCTTACGTCACTACAGATGTTCCGAATGCAAATTCGGCACTATCTGACTACTTTTGCTAGTTATCAAAATTCTACCAGGTACGCTCACCACTTAAATCTAATTTAAAAAAATATAAATAAAATTACTATCATTAACTACATTATTCCTATTTAAAACTAAATACTTACCTATAAATTAAACCCTAAGGCCTAGATTTAGAGTTTGGCGTTAGCCGTGAAAACCAGCGTTAGAGGCTCCTAACGCTGGTTTTAGGCTACCTCCGGTATTTGGAGTCACTCAAAAAAGGGTCTAACGCTCACTTTTCAGCCGCGACTTTTCCATACCGCAGATCCCCTTACGTAAATTGCATATCCTATCTTTTCAATGGGATTTTTCTAACTCCGGTATTTAGAGTCGTGTCTGAAATGAGCGTTAGAAATCTAACGACAAAACTCCAGCCGCAGGAAAAAAGTCAGTAGTTAAGAGCTTTCTGGGCTAACGCCGGTTCATAAAGCTCTTAACTACTGTACTCTAAAGTACACTAATAACCATAAACTACCTATGTACCCCTAAACCGAGGTCCCCCCACATCGCCGCAACTCAATTAAATTTTTTTAACCCCTAATCTGCCGACCGCCAACTACGTTATCCTTATGTACCCCTAATCTGCTGCCCCTAACACCACCGACCCCTATATTATATTTATTAACCCCTAACCTGCCCCCCACAACGTCGCCGCCAGCTACCTACAATAATTAACCCCTAATCTGCCGACCGCCACCTACGTTATACTTATGTACCCCTAATCTGCTGCCCCTAACACCGCCGACCCCTATATTATATTTATTAACCCCTAATCTGCCCCCACAACGTCGCCGCCAGCTACCTACAATAATTAACCCCTAATCTGCCGACCGCAAAGAGCCGCCAGCTACATTATAGCTATGTACCCCTAATCTGCTGCCCCTAACACCGCCGACCCCTATATTATATTATTAACCCCTAATCTGCCCCCCTCAACGTCGCCTCCACCTGCCTACACTTATTAACCCCTAATCTGCCGAGCGGACCGCACCGCTATTATTATAAAGTTATTAACCCCTAATCCGCCTCACTAACCCTATAATAAATAGTATTAACCCCGAATCTGCCCTCCCTAACATCGCCGACACCTAACTTCAAACATTAACCCCTAATCTGCTGACTGGAGCTCACCGCTATTCTAATAAATGTATTAACCCCTAAAGCTAAGTCTAACCCTAACACTAACACCCCCCTAAATCAAATATAATTTACATCTAACAAAATTACACTGACTTCTTCAGTGGATGTCTAGCCCCCGCTTGGGTTGGATGAAGATATCGGAGCCAGGACGGATCGGTGTGATACCCGGTGAGGTGAAGACAAGGTAGGATGATCTTCAGGGGCTTAGTGTTAGATTTATTTAAGGGGGGTTTGGGTTAGATTAGGGGTATGTGGGTGGTGGGTTGTAATGTTGGGGGGGGGTATTGTATGGTTTTTTTACAGGCAAAAGAGTTGAACTTCTTGGGGCATGCCCCGCAAAGGGCCCTGTTCAGGGCTGGTAAGGTAAAAGAGCTTTGAACTTTAGTAATTTAGAATAGGGTAGGGCATTTTTTTATTTTGGGGGGCTTTGTTATTTTATTAGGGGGCTTAGAGTAGGTGTAATTAGTTTAAAATTGTAATATTTTTCTTATGTTTGTAAATATTTTTTTATTTTTTGTAACTTAGTTCTTTTTTATTTTTTGTACTTTAGTTAGTTTATTTCATTGTAGTTATTTGTAGATATTGTATTTAATTAATGTATTGATAGTGTAGTGTTAGGTTTAATTGTAGGTAATTGTAGATATTTTATTTAATTAATTTAATGATAGTGTAGTGTTAGGTTTAATTTTAACTTAGGTTAGGATTTATTTTACAGGTAATTTTGTTATTATTTTAACTAGGTAACTATTAAATAGTTCTTAACTATTTAATAGCTATTGTACCTGGTTAAAATAATTACAAAGTTACCTGTAAAATAAATATTAATCCTAAAATAGCTATAATATAATTATAATTTATAGTGTAGCTATATTAGGATTTATTTTACAGGTAAGTATTTAGCTTTAAATAGGAATAATTTGTTTAATAAGAGATAATTAATTTCGTTAGATGTAAATTATATTTAACTTAGGGGGGTGTTAGTGTTAGGGTTAGACTTAGCTTTAGGGGTTAATACATTTATTAGAATAGCGGTGAGCTCCAGTCGGCAGATTAGGGGTTAATAATTGAAGTTAGGTGTCGGCGATGTTAGGGAGGGCAGATTAGGGGTTAATACTATTTATTATAGGGTTAGTGAGGCGGATTAGGGGTTAATAACTTTATTATAGTAGCGCTCAGGTCCGCTCGGCAGATTAGGGGTTAATAAGTGTAGGCAGGTGGAGGCGACGTTGTGGGGGGCAGATTAGGGGTTAATAAATATAATATAGGGGTCGGCGATGTTAGGGCAGCAGATTAGGGGTACATAGGGATAATGTAAGTAGCAGCGGTTTACGGAGCGGCAGATTAGGGGTTAATAATAATATGCAGGGGTCAGCGATAGCGGGGGCGGCAGATTAGGGGTTAATAAGTGTAAGGTTAGGGGTGTTTAGACTCGGAGTACATGTTAGGGTGTTAGGTGCAGACGTAGGAAGTGTTTCCGCATAGCAAACAATGGGGCTGCGTTAGGAGCTGAACGCGGCTTTTTTGCAGGTGTTAGGTTTTTTTTCAGCTCAAACAGCCCCATTGTTTTCTATGGGGGAATCGTGCACGAGCACATTTTTGAGGCTGGCCGCGTCCGTAAGCAACTCTGGTATTGAGAGTTGAAGCTGCGTTAAATATGCTCTACGCTCCTTTTTTGGAGCCTAACGCAGCCTTTATGTGGACTCTCAATACCAGAGTTATTTTTATGGTGCGGCCAGAAAAAAGCCGGCGTTAGCTTTTCGGGTCGTTACCGAAAAAACTCTAATTCTAGCCGTAAGATAGCTACAATATAACTAATAGTTACATTGTATCTATCTTAGTGTTTATTTTTATTTTACAGGCAAGTTTGTATTTATTTTAACTAGGAAGAAAAGTTATTAAATAGTTATTAACTATTTAATCACTACCGAGCTAAAATAAATACAAAAGTACCTGTAAAATAAAACCTAACCTAAGTTACAATAACACCTAACACTACACTACAATTAAATATATTACCTAAATTAAATACAATTACCTAAATTAAATACAATAACCTAAATTAAATTAAATTAGCTAAAGTACAAAAAACAAAACACTTAAATTACAGAAAATAATAAACAAATTACAGAAATTTAAACTAATTACACCTAAACTAATAGCCCTATCAAAATACAAACAACCCCCCCAACAGTAAAACCCACCACCCACACAGGCAGTTAGCTCTTTTGCGGCCCAAAGTCCCTAACCTAAAAATAAAACCCACCCAATACACCCTTAAAAAACCGTAACACTAACCCCCTGAAGATCGACTTACCGGTAGACGTCTTCATCCAAGCCAGGTGAAGTGGTCCCCCAGACGGGCAGAAGTCTTTATCCAAGCCGGGCAGAAGTGGTCCTCCAGATGGCAGAAGTCTTCATCCAGATGGCATCTTCTATCTTCATCCATCTGGCGCAGAGCGGGTCCATCTTCAAGACATCCGACGCGGAGCATCCTCTTTGGCCAACGACTACCCGACAAATGAAGGTTCCTTTAAGTGATGTCATCCAAGATGGCGTCCCTTCAATTCCGATTGGCTGATAGAATTCTATCAGCCAATCGGAATTAAGGTAGAAAAAAATCCTATTGGCTGATGCAATCAGCCAAGAGGATTGAAGTTCAATCCTATTGGCTGATCCAATCAGCCAATAGGATTGAGCTGGCATTCTATTGGCTGTTCCAATCAGCCAATAGAATGCCAGCTCAATCCTATTGGCTGATTGCATCAGCAAATAGGATTTCTTTCATGTAATTAGCAAGAGTCCATGAGCTAGTGACGTATGGGATATACATTCCTACCAGGAAAGGCAAAGTTTCCCAAACCTCAAAATGCCTATAAATACACCTCTCACCACACCCACAATTCAGTTTTACAAACTTTGGTGAAGTAAGTTTGTGCTAGATTCTACGTTGATATGGGCTTCGCATCAGGTTGATACCCGGTTTTCCTCTCAGACTGCAGTGAATGTCAGAGGGATGTGAAGAGAGAATTGCCTATTTGAATACAATGGTCTTCCTCTAGGGGATCTGTTTCATAGGTTCTCTGTTATCGGTCGTAGAGATTTCTTCTCCTACCTCCCTTTTCAGATCGACGATATACTCTTATATACCATTACCTCTACTGATTCTCGTTTCAGTACTGGTTTGGCTATCTACCATATGTAGATAAGTGTCCTGGGGTAAGTAAGTCTTATTTTTTGTGACACTCTAAGCTATGGTTGGGCACTTTATATGTAAAGTTCTAAATATATGTCTTTAAACTTATATTTGCCATGATTCAGGATAATCAGTATTCCTTCATTCAGACTGTCAGTTTCATTATTTGGGATAATGCATATTAATAAATATTTTTTTCTTACCTTGAAAATTTTCAATGGACTTTTTTCCCCTGCGGGCTGTTAGGCCTGCAGGGGCAGAAAATGCTTCATTTTATTGCGTCATTGGCGCAAACTTTTTTTGTCATTTCCGGCGCCGTAGTTGACGCCGGAAGTTGTTTTTTAGTTTACGTAATTTTTTTGACGCATGTGTATTCAGACATTTTTTTGCGCCAAAAAATGTGGGCATCGGTTTTGGCGTCAGAGGATGTGGCGTCATACTTGGCGCCAAAAAATATGGGCGTTGTACTTAGGGCCAATAATGTGGGCGTCATACTTGGCGCCAAAAATGTGGGCGTCTTTTTTGTTCCACTTTTTTCTCACATTATTTAAGTCTCATTTTTCCATTGCTTCTGGTTACTAGAGGCTTGTTATTTTGCATTTTTTCCCATTCCTGAAACTGTCATTTAAGGAATTTGATAATTTTTTTATGTTGTTTTTTCTATTACATATTGCAAGATGTCACATCCTGACCCTGGATCAGAATCTACTACTGGAAAGACGCTGCCTGATGCTGGTTCTACCAAAGTTAAGTGCATTTGTTGTAAACTTGTGGTAACTGTTCCGCCGGCTGTAGTTTATGTTAGTTGCCATGATAAACTTTCCAATGCAGATTGTGTCTCCATTAGTAATAATCCTTTACCTGTTGTTGTTCCTTCAACATCTAATGTTCAGGATGTTCCTGTTAATGTTAAAGAATTTGTTTCTAATTCTATTAGGAAGGCTCTGTCTGTTATTCCTCCTTCCAGTAAACATAAAAGGTCTTTTAAAACTTCTCATATTTCGGATGAATTTTTAAGTGACCTCCATCATTCTGACTTATCTGTTTCTGATGAGGATCTATCTGGTTCAGAAGATTCTGCCTCAGATATTGATACTGATAAATCTTCATATTTGTTTAAAATGGAGTTTATTCATTCTTTATTTAAAGAAGTGTTGATTGCATTAGATATGGAGGAGTCTAGTCCTCTTGATACTAAATCTGCTAAACGTTTAAATTCGGTTTATAAACCTCATGTGGTTATTCCAGAAGTTTTTCCAGTCCCTGATGCTATTTCAGAAGTGATTTCTAGGGAATGGAATAGTCTGGGTACTTCATTTACTCCTTCTCCAAGGTTTAAAAATTGTACCCTGTGCCATCTGATAGATTAGAGTTTTGGGACAAAATCCCCAAAGTTGATGGGGCTATCTCTACTCTTGCTAAACGTACTACTATTCCTACGGCAGATAGTACTTCGTTTAAGGATCCTTTAGATAGGAAGCTTGAATCCTTTCTAAGGAGAGCTTATTTATGTTCAGGTAATCTTCTTAGACCTGCTATTTCTTTGGCTGATGTTGCTGCAGCTTTAACTTTCTGGTTGGAAGCTTTAGCGCAACAAGTGTCAGACCATAATGCTTATAGCATTGTTAAACTTCTTCAACATGCTAATAACTTTGTTTGTGATGCCATTTTTGATATCATTAGAATTGATGTCAGGTATATGTCTTTAGCTATTTTAGCTAGAAGAGCTTTATGGCTTAAAACTTGGAATGCAGATATGACTTCTAAGTCAACCTTGCTTTTTCTCTCTTTCCAAGGTAATAAATTGTTTGGCTCTCAGTTAGATTCAATAATTTCAACTGTTACTGGGGGGAAGGGAGCCTTTTTGCCTCAGGACAAAAAATCTAAAGGTAAATATAGGGCTGCTAATCGTTTTCGTTCCTTTCGTCAGAATAAGGAGCAGAAGCCTGACCCTTCCTCTAAAGGAACGGTTTCCGTTTGGAAATCTTCTCCAGTCTGGAATAAATCCAAGCCTTTTAGAAAGTCAAAACCAGCTCCCAAATCCGCATGAAGGTGCGTCCCTCATTCCAGCACAGCTTGTAGGGGGCAGGTTATGATTTTTCAAAGATGTTTGGATCTATTCGATTCACAATCTTTGGATTCAGAACATTGTTTCACAAGGGTACAGAATAGGTTTCAAGGTAAGGCCGCCTGTGAGAAGATTTTTTCTCTCACGCATTCCAGTAAATCCAGTGAAGGCTCAGGCATTTCTGAAATGTGCTTCAGACCTAGAGTTGGCTGGGGTAATTATGCCAGTTCCAGTTCTGGAACGGGGTCTGGGGTTTTACTCAAATCTATTCATTGTTCCAAAGAAGGAGAATTCCTTCAGACCAGTTCTGGATCTAAAAATATTGAATCGTTATGTAAGGATACCAACATTCAAAATGGTGACTATAAGGACTATTCTGCCTTTTGTTCAGCAAGGGCATTATATGTCTACAATAGACTTACAGGATGCATATCTTCATATTCCAATTCATCCAGATCCCTATCAGTTCCTGAGATTCACTTTTCTAGACAAGCATTACCAGTTTGTTGCTCCAAGGATCTTTTCGAAGGTCCTTGGTGCCCTTCTCTCTGTAATCAGAGAACATCGGACGCGATCCCTTTTGCTCGTTTTCACATGAGACCTTTCCAGCTTTGTATGCTGAACCAGTGGTGCAGGGATTATACAAAGATATCACAATTAATATCCTTAAATCCCAATGTTCAATCTTCTCTAACTTGGTGGTTGAATCACCATCGTTTAATTCAAGGGGCCTCTTTTGTTAGTCCAACCTGGACTGTGATCTCAACAGATGCGAGTCTTTCAGGTTGGGGAGCTGTATGGGGATCTCTGACAGCGCAGGGGGTTTGGGAATCTCAGGAGGCGAGATTACCAATCAACATTTTGGAACTCCATGCGATTTTCAGAGCTCTTCAGTTCTAGCCTCTTCTGAAGAGAGAATTGTTTATTTGTTTTCAGACAGAAAATGTCACAACCGTGGCGTATGTCAATCATCAAGATGGGACTCACAGTCCTCAAGCTATGAAAGAAGTATCTCGGATACTTGTATGGGCGGAATCCAGCTCTTGTCTAATTTCTGCGGTTCACATCCCAGGTGTAGACAATTGGGAAGTGGATTATCTCAGTCGCCAGACGTTACATCCGGGCGAATGGTCTCTTCACCCAGAGGTATTTCTTCAGATTGTTCAAATCTGGGGACTTCCAGAAATAGATCTGATGGCCTCTCATCTAAACAAGAAACTTCCCAGGTATCTGTCCAGGTCCAGGGATCCTCAGGCGGAAGCAGTGGATGCGTTGTCGCTTCCTTGGAATTATCATCCTGCCTATGTCTTTCCGCCTCTAGTTCTCCTTCCAAAGGTAATTTCCAAAATTCTAATGGAGCGTTTGTTTGTACTGCTGGTGGCTCCAGCTTGGCCTCACAGGTTTTGGTATGCGGATCTTGTTCGGATGGCCAGCTGCCAACCTTGGACACTTCCGTTAAGACCAGACCTTCTATCTCAAGGCCCATTTCTTTCATGTAATTAGCAAGAGTCCATGAGCTAGTGACGTATGGGATATACATTCCTACCAGGAGGGGCAAAGTTTCCCAAACCTTAAAATGCCTATAAATACACCCCTCACCACACCCACAATTCAGTTTTACAAACTTTGCCTCCGATGGAGGTGGTGAAGTAAGTTTGTGCTAGATTCTACGTTGATATGCGCTCCGCAGCAAGTTGGAGCCCGGTTTTCCTCTCAGCGTGCAGTGAATGTCAGAGGGATGTGAGGAGAGTATTGCCTATTTGAATGCAGTGATCTCCTTCTACGGGGTCTATTTCATAGGTTCTCTGTTATCGGTCGTAGAGATTCATCTCTTACCTCCCTTTTCAGATCGACGATATACTCTTATATATACCATTACCTCTGCTGATTCTCGTTTCAGTACTGGTTTGGCTTTCTACAAACATGTAGATGAGTGTCCTGGGGTAAGTAAATCTTATTTTCTGTGACACTCTAAGCTATGGTTGGGCACTTTGTTTATAAAGTTCTAAATATATGTATTCAAACATTTATTTGCCTTGACTCAGAATGTTCAACTTTCCTTATTTTTCAGACAGTCAGTTTCATATTTGGGATAATGCATTTGAATTAATCATTTTTTTCTTACCTTCAAAAATTTGACTCTTTTTTCCCTGTGGGCTGTTAGGCTCGCGGGGGCTGAAAATGCTTCATTTTATTGCGTCATTCTTGGCGCGGACTTTTTTGGCGCAAAAATTCTTTTCCGTTTCCGGCGTCATACGTGTCGCCGGAAGTTGCGTCATTTTTTTGACGTTATTTTGCGCCAAAAATGTCGGCGTTCCGGATGTGGCGTCATTTTTGGCGCCAAAAGCATTTTAGGCGCCAAATAATGTGGGCGTCTGATTTGGCGCTAAAAAATATGGGCGTCGCTTTTGTCTCCACATTATTTTAGTCTCATTTTTCATTGCTTCTGGTTGCTAGAAGCTTGTTCTTTGGCATTTTTTCCCATTCCTGAAACTGTCATTTAAGGAATTTGATCAATTTTGCTTTATATGTTGTTTTTTCTCTTACATATTGCAAGATGTCTCACGTTGCATCTGAGTCAGAAGATACTACAGGAAAATCGCTGTCTAGTGCTGGAGCTACCAAGCTAAGTGTATCTGCTATAATTTTTGGTATCTGTTTCTCCAGCTGTTGTTTGTATTGCATGTCATGACAAACTTATTAATGCAGATAAAATTTCCTTTAGTACTGTTACATTACCTGTTGCTGTTCCGTCAACATCTAATTTTCAGAGTGTTCCTGATAAACATATGAGATTTTATTTTTTAAATCCATTAAGAAGGCTATGTCTGTTATTTCTCCTTCTAGTTTACATAAAAGTCTTTTAAAACTTCTCTTTTTTCAGATGAATTTTTAAATGAACATCATCATTCTGATACTGATAAATCTTTGTATTTGTTCAAGATGGAATTTATTCGTTCTTTATTTAAAGAAGTATTAATTGCATTAGAAATAGAGGATTCTGGTCATCTTGATACTAAATCTAAATGTTTAAATAAGGTTTTTAAATCTCCTGTAGTTATTCCAGAAGTGTTTAATCTCCCTGATGCTATTTCTGAAGTAATTTCCAGGGAATGGAATAATTTGGGTAATTCTTTTACTCCTTCTAAACGTTTAAGCAATTATATTCTGTGCCATCTGACAGATTAGAGTTTTTTTGGGACAAAATCCCTAAGGTTATGGGGCTGTCTCTACTCCTGCTAAATGTACTACTGTTCCTACGGCAGATAGTACTTTATTTAAGGAAAATTGAATCCTTTCTAAGAAAAGCTTACTTATGTTCAGGTAATCTTCTTAGACCTGCTATATTTTTAGCGGATGTTGCTGCAGCTTCAACTTTTTGGTTAGAAGCTTTAGCGCAACAAGTAACAGATCATAATTTTATGCATTATTATTATTCTATATCATGCTAATAATTTTATTGGTGATACCATCTTTTGATATCATTAGAGTTGATGTCAGGTATATGTCTCTAGCTATTTTAGCTAGAAAAGCTTTATGGATTAAACTTGGAATGCTGATATGTCTTCTAAGTCAACTTGCTTTCCCTTTCTTTCCAGGGTATTAAATTATTATCTCAATTGTTTCTGGAAGGAAGGGAACTTTTTTTACCAAAGGATAAAAAATCTAAGGTAAATTTAGGTCTAATAGTCTTTTTCGTTCCTTTCCTCACAACAAGGAACAAAAGCCTGATCCTTCATCCTCAGGAGCGGTATCAGTTTTGAAACTATTTCCAGTTTGGAATATATCCAAGCCTTATAGAAATCTATAGCCAGCTCCTAAGTACCCATGAAGGTGCGGCCCTTATTCCAGCTCAGCTGGTATGGGGCAGATTACGTTTTCTTCAAAGAAATTTGGATCAATTCCGTTCTCAATCTCTGGTTTCAGAACATTGTTTCAGAAAGGTACAGAATTGGCTTCAAGTTAAGGCCTCCTGCTAAGAGATTTTTTCTTTCCCGTGTCCCAGTTAACACAGCAAAGGCTCAGCATTTCTGAAATGTGTTTCAGATCTAGAGTTGGTTGGTAGTAATTATGCCAGTTCCAGTTCTGGAACAGGGGCTGGGGTTTTATTTTATCTCTTCATTGTACCAAAGAAGGTCAATTCCTTCAGACCAGTTCCGGATCTATCATTATGAATCGTTATGTAAGGATACCAACATTCAAGATGGTTACTGTAGGACTATCCTGCTTTTTGTTTAGCAAGGGCATTATATGTCTACAATAGATTTACAGGATGTGTATCTGCATATTCCGATTCATCCAGATCACTTTTAGTGTCTGAGATTCTCTTTTTAGACAAGCATTACCAGTTTTTTGGCTCTACCGTTTGGCCTAGCCTCAGTTCCAAGAATTTTTTTCAAAGGTTCTCGGTGCCCTTCTTTCTGTAATCAGAGAACAGGGTTTTGGTATTTCCTTATTTGGACGATATCTTGGTATTTGCTCAGTCTTCTCATTTTCGAAGAATCTCATACGAATCGACTTGTGTTGTTTCTTCAAGTTCATGGTTGGAGGTTCAATTTACCAATCAGTTCATTGATTCCTCAGACAAGGGTAACCTTTTTAGGTTTCTAGATAGATTCAGTGTCTATGACTCTGTCCTTGTCAGACAAGAGAAGTTTAACATTGATATCAGCTTGTCAAAACCTTCAGTCACAATCATTCCCTTTGGTAGCCTTATGCATGGAAATTTTAGGTCTTAGGACTGCCGCATCAGATGCGATCTCCTTTGCTCGTTTTCACATGCGACCTCTTCAGCTCTGTATGCTGAACCAATGGTGCAGGGATTACTCAAAGATATCTCAATTAATATCTTTAAACCGATTATACGACACTCTCTGACATGGTGGACAGATCACCATCGTTTAGTTCAGGGGGCTTCTTGTTCTTCCAACCTGGACTATAATCTCAACAGATGCAAGTCTTACAGGTTGGGGAGCTGTGTGGGGGTATCTGACGGCACAAGGGGTTTGGGAATCTCAGGAGGTGAGATTTCCGATCAATATTTTGGAACTCCGTGCAATTTTCAGAGCTTTCCAGTCTTGGCCTCTTCTGAAGAGAGAGTTGTTCATTTGTTTTCAGATAGACAATGTCACAACTGTGGCATACATCAATCATCAAGGAGGGACTCACAGTCCTCTGGTTATGAAAGAAGTATCTCGAATTTTGGTTTGGGCGGAATCCAGCTCCTGTCTAATCTCTGCGGTTCATATCCCAGGTATGGACAATTGGAAAGTGGATTATCTCAGTCGCCAAACGTTGCACCTGGGCGAATGGTCTCTTCACCCAGAGGTATTTCCTCAGATTGTTCAATGTGGGAACTCCCAGAAATAGATCTGATGGCTTCTCATCTAAACAAGAAACTTCCCTGGTATCTGTCCGGATCCCGGGATCCTCGGGCGGAGGCAGTGGATGCATTATTTTCTTCCTTACAAGTGTCATCCTGCCTATATCTTTCCGCCTCTAGTTCTTCTTCCAAGGGTATTCTCCAATATTCTAAAGGAATGCTCGTTTGTCCTGCTGGTAGCTCCAGCATGGCCTCACAGGTTTTGGTATGCGGATCTTGTCTGGATGGCCTCTTGCCAGCTGTGGACTCTTCCGTTAAGACCAGTCTTTCTGTCTCAAAACCTTAATTTTAAGGTATGGAGTTTGAACGCTTGATTCTTGGTCAAAGAGGTTTCTCTGACTCTGTGATTGATACTATGTGACAGGCTCGTAAATTTGTATCTAGAGAGATATATTATAGAGTCTGGAAGACTTATATTTCTTAGTGTCTTTCTCATCTTTTTTCTTGGCATTCTTTTTGAATACCGAGAATTTTACAGTTTCTTCAGGATGGTTTAGATAAAGGTTTGTCCGCAAGTTCCTTGAAAGACAAATCTCTGCTCTTTCTGTTCTTTTTCACAGAAGGTTTGCTAATCTTCCTGATATTTATTGTTTTGTACAACCTTTGGTTCGTATAAAACCTGTCTTTAAGTCAATTTCTCCTCCTTGGAGTTTGAATTTGGTTCTGGGGGCTCTTCAAGCTCCTCCTTTTGAACCCATGCATTCTTTGGTCGTTATATTACTTTCTTGGAAAGTTTTGTTTCTTTTGGCCATCTCTTCTGCCAGAAGAGTCTCTGAATTATCTGCTCTTTTTTGTGAGTCTCCTTTTCTGATTTTGCATCAGGATAAGGCGGTGCTGCGAACTTCTTTTGAATTTTTTACCTAAGGTTGTGAATTCTAACAACATTAGTAGAGAAATTGTGGTTCCTTCATTATGTCCTGCTCCTATGAATTCTAAGGAGAAATCATTGCATTCTTTGGATGCTGTTAGAGCTTTGTAATATTATGTTGAAGCTACTAAGTCTTTCCGAAAGACTTCTAATCTATTTGTCATCTTTTCCGGTTCTAGAAAAGGCCAGAAAGCTTCTGCTATTTCTTTGGCATCTTGGTTGAAATCTTTATTTCATCATGCCTATGTTGAGTCGGGTAACACTCCGCCTCAAAGGATTACAGCTCATTCTACTAGGTCAGTTCTACTTCCTGGGCGTTTAGGAATGAAGCTTCGGTTGATTAGATTTGCAAAGCAGCAACTTGGTCCTCTTTGCATAATTTTCCTAAATTCTACCATTTTGATGTGTTTTCTTCTTTTGAAGCAGTTTTTGGTAGAAACGTACTTCAGGCAGTGTTTTCAGTTTGAATCTTCTGCTTATGTTTTTTCATTAAAATTTTATTCTGGGTGTGGATTATTTTCAGCAGGAATTGGCTGTCTTTATTTTATCCCTCCCTCTCTAGTGACTCTTGCGTGGAAAGATCCACATCTTGGGTAATCATTATCCCATACGTCACTAGCTTATGGACTCTTGCTAATTACATGAAAGAAAACATAATTTATGTAAGAACTTACCTGATAAATTCATTTCTTTCATATTAGCAAGAGTCCATGAGGCCCGCCCTTTTTTGTGGTGGTTTTGATTTTTTTGTATTAAGCACAATTATTCCAATTCCTTATTTTATATGCTTTCGCACTTTTTTCTTATCACCCCACTTCTTGGCTATTCGTTAAACTGAATTGTGGGTGTGGTGAGGGGTGTATTTATAGGCATTTTAAGGTTTGGGAAACTTTGCCCCTCCTGGTAGGAATGTATATCCCATACGTCACTAGCTCATGGACTCTTGCTAATATGAAAGAAATGAATTTATCAGGTAAGTTCTTACATAAATTATGTTTTTTCCATCAGGATCTCAAATCATTAAATTTGAAGGTATGGAGATTGAACGCTTGATTCTTAGTCATAGACGTTTCTCTGACTCAGTGATTAATACTATGTTACAGGCTCGTAAATCTGTCTCTAGAAAGATTTATTATCGAGTTTGGATGACTTACATTTCATGGTGTTCTTCTCATAAATTCTCTTGGCATTCTTTTAGAATTCCTAGAATTTTACAATTTCTTCAGGATGGTTTAGATAAGGGTTTGTCTGCAAGTTCTTTGAAAGGACAAATCTCTGCTCTTTCTGTTCTTTTTCACAGAAAGATCGCTAATCTTCCTGATATTCATTGTTTTGTACAGGCTTTGGTTCGTATCAAACCTGTCATTAAGTCAATCTCTCCTCCTTGGAGTCTTAATTTGGTTTTGACAGCTTTAAAGGCTCCTCCGTTTGAGCCTATGCATACTCTGGACATTAAATTACTTTCTTGGAAAGTATTGTTTCTTTTGGCCATCTCTTCTGCTAGAAGAGTTTCTGAGTTATCTGCTCTTTCTTGTGAATCTCCTTTTCTGATTTTTCATCAGGATAAGGCAGTGTTGCGGACTTCATTTCAATTTTTACCTAAGGTTGTGAATTCTAACAACATTAGTAGAGAAATTGTTGTCCCTTCATTGTGTCCTAATTCTAAGAATTCTCAGGAAAGATCTTTACATTCTTTGGATGTAGTAAGAGCTTTGAAATATTATGTTGAAGCTACTAAAGATTTTAGAAAAACTTCTAGTCTATTTGTTATATTTTCTGGTTCCAGGAAAGGTCAGAAGGCTTCTTCCATTTCTTTGGCGTCTTGGTTAAAGTCTTTGATTCATCTTGCTTATGTGGAGTCGGGTAAAAACCCGCCTCAAAGGATTACGGCTCATTCTACTAGGTCAGTTTCTACTTCCTGGGCTTTTAGGAATGAAGCTTCTGTTGATCAGATTTGCAAAGCAGCAACTTGGTCTTCTTTGCATACTTTTACTAAATTCTACCATTTTGATGTTTTTTCTTCTTCTGAAGCAGTTTTTGGTAGAAAAGTACTTCAGGCAGCTGTTTCAGTTTGATTCTTCTGCTTATGATTTCATTTTTTTTTTTCATTATAAGATTAAAACTTTTTGATTTGGGTTGTGGATTATTTTTTCAGCGGAATTGGCTGTCTTTGATTTATCCCTCCCTCTCTAGTGACTCTTGCGTGGAAGTTCCACATCTTGGGTATCTGCTATCCCATACGTCACTAGCTCATGGACTCTTGCTAATTACATGAAAGAAAACATAATTTATGTAAGAACTTACCTGATAAATTCATTTCTTTCATATTAGCAAGAGTCCATGAGGCCCACCCTTTTTGTGGTGGTTATGATTTTTTTGTATAAAGCACAATTATTCCAATTCCTTATTTTTTGATGCTTTCGCTCCTTTCTTATCACCCCACTTCTTGGCTATTCGTTAAACTGAATTGTGGGTGTGGTGAGGGGTGTATTTATAGGCATTTTGAGGTTTGGGAAACTTTGCCCCTCCTGGTAGGAATGTATATCCCATACGTCACTAGCTCATGGACTCTTGCTAATATGAAAGAAATGAATTTATCAGATAAGTTCTTACATAAATTATGTTTTTTTCTACCTTAATTCTGATTGGCTGATAGAATTCTATCAGCCAATCGGAATCTAAGGGATGCCATCTTGGATGACGTAACTTAAAGGAAGAGGATGCTCCACGTCGGATGTCTTGAAGATGGACCCGCGCCAGATGGATGAAGATAGAAGATGCTGTCTGGATGAAGACTTCTGCCGTCTGGAGGACCACTTCTGCCCGGCTTGGATAAAGACTTCTGCCCGTCTGGAGGACCACTTTGCCCGGCTTGGATGAAGACGTCTCTCGGTAAGTCGATCTTCAGGGGGTTAGTGTTAGGTTTTTTTAAGGGTGTATTGGGTGGGTTTTATTTTTAGGTTAGGAACTTTAGGCCACAAAAGAGCTAACTGCCCTTTTAAGGGCAATGTCCATCCAAATGCTCATTTCAGGGCCATGGGGAGCTTAGGTTTTTTTAGTTAGTATTTTTTTTGGGGGGTTGGTTGTATGGGTGGTGGGTTTTACTGTTGGGGGGAATGTTTGTATTTTTTTTTACAGGTAAAAGAGTTGGATTACTTTGGGGCAATGCCCCGCAAAAGGCCCTTTTAAGGTCTATTGGTAGTTTAGTTTAGGCTAGGGTTTTTTTTTTATTTTGGGGGGTTATTATTATTATTATTATTGTTTTTATTATTATTAATATTATCGGTTATTTGTAGAGCACCAACAGATTCCGCAGAGCTATAAACAAAGGGGGAGTACAACAAAACAAGTATAGGGTAGAGGGCCCTGCCAAGAGTTGCACTGTTGTAGTCAGCTCTTAAGAAGGTGATCTACAAACAGCTGGACTTTTAGGCTTACATGCTAAGAGGGTTCAGGGGATTGCAGTGGAGGAGAGGAACTGGTATTAGGAAAGGTTAGCATAGGTTGTATGCATCCCTGAACAGTAGAGTCTTTAGGGAGCACTTGAAGCTTTTAAAACTAGAAGAGAGTCTTGTGGAGCGAGGCAGAGAGTTCCACAAGATGGGAGCCAGTCTGGAGAAGTCCTGTAAATGGGAGTGTGATAAGGTGACAAGAGAGGAGGAGAGTAGGAGGTCATGAGCAGAGCGAAGGGGATGGGAGGGAGAGTATCTGGAGACAAGGTCTGAGATGTATGGGGGAGCAGTGCAGTTGAGGGCTTTGTATGTCAGAGTGAGAGTTTTGTGTTTGATCCTAGAGGCAAGAGGAAGCCAGTGAAGGGATTGGCAGGGAGGCGCAGCAGATGAAGAGCGACGTGTAAGGAAGATGAGTCTGGCAGAGGCATTCATTATGGATTGTAAAGCAGCTAGGCAGCAGGTGGAGAGACCAGAGAGGACAGAGTTGCAGTAATCAAGGTGGGAAAGAATGAGAGAGTGGATTAAAATCTTAGTTGTGTCTTGTGTAAGGAAGTGTCTAATTTTAGAGATGTTTTTAAGGTGGAAGCGGCAGGCTGTAGCCAAGGACTGAATGTGAGGAGTGAAGGAAAGATCTGAGTCAAATGTGACCCCGAGACATCGGGCATGCGGGGTAGGGGTAATGATGGAGTTGTCGACAGTTATAGAGATATTGGGGGATGGAGATTTGGGAAGAAGGGGGGAAAATGAGGAGCTCAGTTGTGGAGAGATTTAGCTTGAGGTAGTGAGAGTACATCCAGGAAGAGATGTGAGAAAGACAGTTAGTGACACGGGTTAGCAAGGAAGGAGATAGTTCTGGTGCAGAGAAGTAGATTTGGGTGTCATTGGCATACAAATTATATTGGAACCCGTGGGACTTAATTAGGGAACCTAGTGATGACGTATAGATTGAGAAGAGAAGGGGACCGAGGACAGAGCCTTGCGGTACTCCGACAGAAAGTGGTGATGGTGCAGAGGAGGCCCCAGAGAAGGCTACACTGAAGGTACGGTTTGACAGGTAGGAAGAGAGCCATGAAAGGGCTGTGTCACAGATGCCGAAGGATTGGAGGGTTTGGAGCAAAAGAGGGTGGTCGACAGTGTCAAAGGCTGCGGAAAGATCAAGGAGGATAAGCAGAGAGAAGTGGCCTTTTGATTTAGCTGTAAGAAGGTCGTTGGTGACCTTAACAATAGCTGTCTCTGTGGAGTGATAAGGACGAAATCCAGATTGCAGCGGGTCAAGAAGGGAGTTTAACGTAAGTAAATGGGATAGGCGTGCATATACTAGTTTTTCGAGAAGCTTTGAAGCAAGAGGGAGGCTACCTGTAGTAAGTTAGATGCCAATTGAAGCAGTTGAGTGAAAAGGTATGTGTTTTTTTTTCTGTGTTCTGAGAGAGAATGTGTAAAGGGAGAGAGATAAATTGGTTAATGATGGCCCAACAAAAGTGTGTTAAAATGAGTGGGAGGGTACATTTATGGACATTTTAAGCTAAGGGTCAATCATGCAGAAACCAAGAAAAAACACATAAAAAAAACAAAATATTACATAGATAAGACAGACTTACAAGGGGTGAAATAAAACCATTCAAACAAATACAGATAAATGGACAAGAGCTTCTTAAACTATGCAAATTATGACTAGCACAGCCTGTAATATATACATTTAAAATAAAAACAAAACAAAAGGAAATATCACTAAATATGCAAACACATACAATAAAACAACTTAGTAGGTAAAATATAATGAAGCTGTTTTCCTGAAGGCTACCTGTAGTAAGTTAGATGCCAATTGAAGCAGTTGAGTGAAAAGGTCTGTGTTTTTTTTCTGTGTTCTGTAGTAAGTTAGATGCCAATTGAAGTAGTTGAGTGAAAAGGTCTGTGTTTTTTTTTCTAGGTGTTATTGTAACTTAGGTTAGGTTTTATTTTACAGGTACTTTTGTATTTATTTTAGCTAGGTAGTTATTAAATAGTTAATAACTATTTAATAACTATTCTTCCTAGTTAAAATAAATACAAACTTGCCTGTAAAATAAAAATAAACCCTTAGATAGATATAATGTAACAGTTATATTGTAGCTATCTTAGGGTTTATTGTATAGGTAAGTATTTAGTTTTAAATAGGAATAATGTAGTTAATTATAGGAATTTTATTTATATTTATTTAAATTAGATTTAAGTTAGGGGGTGTTAGGGTTAGACTTAGGTTTAGGGGTTAATAAATTTAATATAGTGGCGGTGATGTTGGGGACGACAGATTAGGGGTTAATAACATAATGTAGGTGGCGGCAGTGTAGGGGGTAGATTAGGGGTTAATAACATAATGAAGGTGGCAGTGTTGGGGGGGCAGATTAGGAGTTAATAAGAATAATGTAGGTGGCGGCGGTGTAGGGGTAGCAGATTAGGGGTTAATAAGTATCATGTAGGTGGCGGTGGTGTAGGGGGCGGCAGATAAGGGGTTAATAAGTATAATATAGGTGGCAGTGGGCTCTGGGAGCGGCGGTTTAGAAGTTAATAACTTTATTTAGTTGCGGCGGGGTCCGTGAGCAGCAGGATAGGGGTAAAACAGTATAGCATAGTGGCGGTGTTTAGTGACAGTATACCAATAAAGCTGGGAAAAAGCCGAAGAGCAGCGAGATCGATGACTGTTAGTTAACAACAGTCTGCTGCTCATCTCCCCGTACTTGGTGTGCGGCTTTTTGACAGCTTTTTTGGTAACTTTGGAGAACGTATTCAGGTCGGCGGCAGCGATGTTAGGCGATCTTAGGCGAGCGTATTGGTGCCGGCGAATGCAAGTAACTTGACGGGTTGATAAATAGGGGCCTAAGTATTCAATTAGTGTCATAGCTTATAGTAGAATATACTTTTGGGCTGTTCTGACAGAGATAAAACCAGTTTGATCTGGATGTATTATCTCTCCTATTAAGGTTTTCAGTCGATTAGCGATTATACTAGTTAGAATCTTATCATCATTGTTCAATAGGGATAATGTCTATAGGAGTCCATTAAACTTGGATCCTTGTCCTTCTTGAGTATAAATGTGATATTTGATGCAGTAAAGAATTTAGATTGTTTTATATGGTATACAAAATAAGCGTTGAACAGATTTGTAAGTGTAGGGGCAATCATTTCTGTAAGAATTTTATAGAATTCGGAGGGTAATTGATCGGGGCCAGGTGCTTTACCCGAGGCTAAGTTATTAATTGCTTTAGTTGTTTCTTCTAATGAAAAATCTTTATTTAAAAATGATAGTTGGTCAGGGAGAATTCTTGGTAGATTAATATCACCCCAAAAACATACTTTAGCATGCTTATTACTTTCTACAGGTGAGTATATTTTTTGGAAAAATTTATGGAACTGTGTAAGAATATCTTTTGGAGTGTTATATTTGATTCCATCTACTATAATTATCCCAATGTATTTTTTTTCTACTTCTAGAAAGATTAGCAAGTGTTGATTTTGGAGAGAACCTATCAAACGGCTAGATTACGAGTTGTGAGTTAAGGTAAAAAAGCTAAAGAGTTAACAGGCCCTAACGCTGCTTTTTTACGCCCGCTGGTATTACGAGTCTTGCAGGTATAGGTGTACCTCACACTTTTTTGGCGTTACCGCAAACCAACTTACGTAAATTTCATAAAGCCTTTTTTCTATGGGACTTCCATAGCGCTGGTATTGCGAGTTTGTCCTGGGAGGCCAAAAAGTGAGCGGTACACCCTCTACCGACAAGATTCGTACCGCATTTTGAAGTCAGTAGTTATGAGTTTTACTGTACAAAGCTGTAGCATAAAACTCACAACTAAAGTGCTAAAAAGTACACTAACACCCATAAACTACCTATTAACCCCTAAACCGAGGCCCTTCCGCATCAAAAACACTATAATAACATTTTTAACCCCTAATCTGCCACTCTGGACATCGCCGCCACTATAATAAACATATTAACCCCTAAACCGCCACACTCCCGCCTCGCAAACACTAGTTAAATATTATTAACCCCTAATCTGCTGCCCCCAACATCGCCGCCACCTACATTATACTTATAATCCCCTAATCTTCCACTCTGGACATCGCCGCCACCTACATTATATTTATTAACCCCTAATCTGCTGCCCCCAACATCGCCGCCGCCACCTACCTACATTCTTTAACCCCTAATCTGCCGTCCCCAACGTCGCCGCCACTATTCTAAATTTATTAACCCTTTAAACCTAAGTCTAACCCTAACCCTAACACCCCCTAACTTAAATATAATTTAAATAAATCTAAATAAAATTAATATCATTAACTAAATTATTCCTATTTAAAAATAAATACTTACCTATAAAATAAACCCTAAGCTAGCTACAATATAACTAATAGTTACATTGTAGCTAGCTTAGGGTTTATTTTTATTTTACAGGCAAGTTTGTATTTATTTTAACTAGGTAGAATAGTTACTAAATAGTTATTAACTATTTAATAACTACATAGCTAAAATAAATACATATGTACCTGCAAAATAAAACCTAACCTAAGTTACACTAACACCTAACTGAACCCTACAAATAAATAAATTACCTAAATTTAATACAAATACCTAAATTACAAAAAAAACAAGCACTAAATTACAGAAAATAAAAAACAAATTACAAGATATTTAAACTAATTACACCTAATCTAAGAGCCCTATAAAAATAAAAAGCCCCCCCAAAATAAAAAAACACTAGCCTAAACTAAACTATCAATAGCCAGTAAAAGTGCCATTTGCGGGGCGTTGCACCAAATAAATTAGCTCTTTTACCTGTAAATAAAAAATACAAATACCCCCCCAACTGTAAAACCCACCACCCACACAACCAACCCCCCAAATAAAACCCTAACTAAAAAAACCTAAGCTCCCCATTGCCCTGAAAAGGGCATTTGTATGGGCATTGCCCTTAAAAGGGCATTTAGCTCTATTGCTGCCCAAAGCCCTAACCTAAAAATAAAACCCACCCAATACACCCTTAAAAAAAATCCTAGCACTAACCCCCAAAGATTCACTTACCAGGAGAAGTCTTCTTCATCTAAGCGGTAAGATGTCCTCAATGAAGCCGGCAGAAGTGGTCCTCCAGACGGGCAGAAGTGGTCCTCCAGACGGGCAGAAGTCTTCATCCAGATGGCATCTTCTATCTTCATCCTTCCGACGTGGAGCGGCTCCATCTTCAAGATATCCGGCGTGGAGCATCCTCTTCAATCGACGGCTTCTTCGGAATGAATGTTTCTTTAAGTGACGTCATCCAAGATGGCGTCCCTTAGATTCCGATTGGCTGATAGAATTCTATCAGCCAATCGGAATTAAGGTAGAAAAAATCCTATTGGCTGATGCAATCAGCCAATAGGATTAAGCTGACATTCTATTGTCTATTCCAATCAGCCAATAGAATGCGAGCTCAATCCTATTGGCTGATTGCATAAGCCAATAGGATTTTTTCTACCTTAATTCCGATTGGCTGATAGAATTCTATCAGCCAATTAGAATCTAAGGGACACCATCTTGGATGACGTCACTTAAAGGTACATTCATTCCGAAGAAGCCGTCGATTGAAGAGAATGCTCCGCGCCGGATGTTTTGAAGATGGAGCCGCTCCACGTCGGAAGGATGAAGATAGAAGATGCCATCTGGATGAAGACTTCTGCCCGTCTGGAGGACCACTTCTGCCGGCTTCATTGAGGACATCTTGCCACTTGGATGAAGACTTCTCTGAAGGGAATCTTCAGGGTTAGTGTTAGGATTTTTTTAAGGGTGTATTGGGTTTTATTTTTAGGTTAGGGCTTTGGGCAGCAATAGAGCTAAATGCCCTTTTAATGCGCATACAAAGGCCCTTTTCAGGGCAATGGGGAGCTTAGGTTTTTTTAGTTAGGGTTTTATTTGGGGGGTTGGTTGTGTGGGTGGTGGGTTTTACTGTTGGGGGGTATTTGTATTTTTTATTTACAGGTGAAAGAGCTGATTTCCTTGGGGCAATGCCCCGCAAAAGGCCCTTTTAAGGGCTATTGATAGTTTAGTTTAGGCTAGGGTTTTTTTTATTTTAGGGGGGCTTTTTATTTTTATAGGGCTCTTAGATTAGGTGTAATTAGTTTAAATATCTTGTAAATTGTTTTTTATTTTCTGTAATTTAATGGGTTTTTTTTCTTATTTAGCTAATTGTATTTAATTTATTTAATTGTATTTAATTTATGTAAATTATTTAATTGTAGTGTAGTGTTAGGTGTTAGTGTAACTTAGGTTAGGTTTTATTTTACAGGTAAATGTGTATTTATTTTAGCTAGGTAGTTATTAAATAGTTAATAACTATTTAGTAACTATTCTACCTAGTTAAAATAAATACAAACTTGCCTGTAAAATTAAAATAAAGCCTAAGCTAGATACAATGTAACTATTAGTTATATTGTAGCTAGCTTAGGGTTTATTTTACAGGTATTTAGTTTTAAATAGGAATAATTTAGTTAATGATAGGAATTTTATTTAGATTTATTTAAATTATATTTAAGTTAGGGGGTGTAAGGGTTAGACTGAGGTTTAGGGGTTAATAAATTTAGAATAGTGGCGGTAATGTTGGGGGCGGAAGATTAGGGGTTAATAAATGTAGGTAGGTTGCAGCGATGTTAGGGGCAGCAGATTAGGGGTTAATAAATATAATGTAGGTGTCGGCGATGTTGGGGACAGCAGATTAGGGGTTAATAAATATAATGTAGGTGGCGGCGATGTCCGGAGCGGCAGATTAGGAGTTAATAAGTATAATGTAGGTGTCGGGGATGTCGGGGGCGGCAGATTAGGGGTTAATAAGTGTAAGATTAAGGGTGTTTAGACTCGGGGTTCATGTTAGGGTGTTAGGTGTAAACATAAATTTTGTTTCCCCATAGGAATCAATGGAGCTGCGTTACGGAGCTTTACGCTGCTTTTTGGCAGGTGTTAGACTTTTTCTCAGCCGGCTCTCCCCATTGATGTCTATGGGGAAATCGTGCACAAGCACGTACAACCAGCTCACCACTGACTTAAGTATTGGAGTGCAGTGTGGAGCGCAATTTTGCTCTAATCTCACTTCTCGCCTGTTAATGCCGGGTTGATAAAAACCCGTAATACCAGCGCTGCAGGGAAGTGAGCGGTGAGAAAAAACTACACGTTAGCACCGCACCCCTATTACCGCAAAACTCGTAATCTAGGCGAAAGATTGCTCTTTTCTTGGGTCCGTTGCTCTGTTTTGGCATTTTGATAATTATTCCAGTTATTACTGTCTGGGTTTTCTATATATCTAGCATATTTATTTTCTAGTTGATTAGCCAGGTGCATGTCCCTATTCCTGAACATCCTTTTTCCTTTTTACCATATAGGCTTTTATTTCC
Source organism: Bombina bombina (assembly GCF_027579735.1). NCBI lineage: Eukaryota > Metazoa > Chordata > Amphibia > Anura > Bombinatoridae > Bombina > Bombina bombina. Next base: position 616,635,268 of record NC_069499.1, on the reverse strand, counting down.
CCTCTAAGATATGCTTTCGCAGTCTCCCAGAATACTTCTGTCTTAGAGGAGTATTCCTTATTGAAGGAAACATAATCCTTCCATTTTTGTGTCAGCCAATTTCTGAAATTAACATTAGAGGCTTAGAAAAGAAGGGAAGAATAATGTTCCACATTGATTCTTCCACCTGTTCCCTATCTGGACCGACAGTTCAATGATCGCATGATCTGATATAATTATATTATAGTTTCTTGGCTTCCTGGCAGCTCAAATGTGTCTCTTGTAGAAAGACAATGTCTGGTCTATATTTTTTAAGGTGGTGGATTATTTTTTTCCTCTTAGCTGGTGAGGAGAATCCCCCCACATTCCATGAGAGGAAATTAATTGAGTTTTTCATTTATAACTAATCTCCTGGGGTTGGAGACAGCAACTATATGAAAAAAAAAAGAAAAAGGAATGCAAAATAAAGAAGTACCAAGAGCCTAGTTTTGGAGAATATGTGACTAATCCTGTTCATCATTCTGCTATAACTTGGTGTTTTCCACAAACTGTTTAACTTCTATCTTGTAGAGTAGAATTGTTTTGGTATCGTGAAAGATTTTGATTTTTGCAGGATATATCATAGTGGCTTGGAAGTCTGCCTTAATCAACTGGGTGCACCAGGGAGTGAATTATCTTCTTTTATTTAGGGTCTCTGCGGAGAAATCCTGGAACAGAATTATTCATTCTTTATTAATTTCTAAGGGTCCTTTCTTTCTATAGTATGACAATACTTTTTGTTTGTCCTGGAAGTTTAAAATTTTTACTATTATTGGTCTTTTTTGATTTATTACATTGCCCTTTCTATTATAGGTTCCTAGCCTGTGTATCCTTTCTATTAACATAGGGGGAGTCTCTGTTGGCCTGTGGTAATGTGCAAGTAACAAAGCTCATTAGATCTGAATATTCAGGGGTCTCCGGGAATCCTACTATTTTAAGATTATTTCTATGTGTCCTATCCTCTAATTCATCTAATTGTGTTTGAAGCATTTGTATTGTTTTAGTTTGTGTATTAATTGAAGTTTATTGAGAGTGTTGCAGATCATCTATATCAGATATTCAGCTTTCAATTTCCACTAGTCGATTGGAAAATTGCTTAAGCTCATTTGTTAGCGATGTTAGTTCTGCCTTTACGCCCTCAAATTGGGGCAAGAAAATATCAGGTTTGTTTAATTAGGTTATTAGTGTCTATGATAGTGTTCAAGCTGGGTATACAATCACCAGAGCCTAGCTCTGTACTACCTATGCTTATTCTACCTTTCTGTCTTTCACTTTTGGAGGCATTGTGGAGAGGTCAGCTTTACTGATCCCAAGGAATTTATCCATAAAAGGGTGTGAAACACACAGGGTATATAGGAAAATAGTATATTAGGGTAGGAAGGAATTGTGCGTGCTGGGAAAGATAGTGTTGATGGTAAAAAAAAAGCAAAATATAGTGGTCAAAAAGGCCCACCATGGGGCATACGGAAGGAGGATAGCAGGACCTATAAGTCTTAGTGTAAAAGTGAAGTAGTGTACGTGGACCTGTAGCCCAGTGCAGTGATGGTTTTAAATTGGGACTAGTGACTTTGTATCAATGTTATATCCTGTTCAACAATGTCTCCTGTAGTCAATCAGAACTATTACACAAAAGAGGGGATGAGGCAGACCAGCAAAAAAGAGAGCGAACTCTATGTATATTTAAACACTGGAACACTGATCCAGGATATTGCTAATTGAGGCTAGTAGGAGAGCTATTAGTATGTCAAGCTTCTAAACATGTAATTTAGTACATATGGTATAGCAGTTCTAAGTTATAGTCCAGGCTATTACTATAAAAAGATGTATGAGCAAAATGTAAATACCAGAACTGTAGCTATAGAAAGGGGAGCTAATGGGTAATATTTGATTTTAGTTACTCTAAGGCTGTATATACATATCTAACAGATGTGTACCATGCCTAGTACTACATCATCCAGTATGTCTTAACTATACATTTTATTTCATCTTATATTATATACAAAATACAAAGTTCTCTTCTGTATAGTACAGCCTATAGTATACTAGGCATGTATTGCCGTCTACTAGCAGAGTGCACCCCAGAGCAATCTTTATGTATATAGGGTCATTTTGCTCTCTTTTATGAGAATAGCCAATAAAAGTGCTAATAATATGACAGCCTTCCAATCATGTAACTTGATATGCACAATATTAAAATTCTTATTTGTACTCCAGACAATCACTATGCAGAGGATGACAGTTATAGAGGCAGAGTATTTTTAGTCAGGAGGGATACTACCCATATAGAAAAGTATCAGTATATATATATATATATATATATATATATATATATATATATATATATATATATATATATATATATATATATATGTTCTGTATACAATGGATTATATACCTCATGTACAATATTAAATAACCCTTGATGTGATAGAATGCAGAGTAGTAAGTAATAAAACAGTAACTATACACAGGAAATGTTATACTATATGAGAAATTCTGTTATCAACCCAATATGGGTGTTCCCAGTAGTGAGTATTTTCTAAAAAAACCAAGTATAGTAGCAGCCAGGATAGCACAAAGATACCTTGTAAGATATAGGGGCCCATTTATCAAGCTCCGAACTGAGTTTGTGGGCCATGTTTCTGGTGAGTCTTCAGACTCGCCAGAAACAGCATTTATGAAGCATTTGTCTAAAGACCGCTGCTCCATAACCCTGTCCACCTGCTCTGAGCAGGCGGACAGGAATCACTGGAAATCAACCCGATCAAGTTGATTGACACCTCCCTGTTGGCAGCCCATTGGCCGCGAGTCAGCAGGGGGCGGCGTTGCACCAGCAGCCCTTCTGAGCTGCTGGTGCAATGCTGAATACGGAGAGCGTATTGCTCTCTGTATTCAGCGATGTCTTGCGGACCTGATCCGCACTGTCGGATCAGTTCCGCAAGACATTTGATAAATAGGCCCCATAGTATCAGAATCTGTGCGATTACAATTACAGTACATGTATTTATATTCTTGGAATAATAATTGTTTTCAGCCACAACAAGATTGTACATACAAAACTAACAAAACTAACAAATAGATACCATATCTAAGACTAGGGGGCCTATTTATTAAAGGTCTTGCGGACGATAAGACCTTGTTGAATGCGGAGAGCAATACGCTCTCCGCATTTAACATTGCATCAGCAGCTCACAAGAAGGCCAATGGGCTGCCAGCAGGGAGCTGTCAATCAACCCGAAACACGGGCCCACAAGCTCCGTACGGAGTTTGATAAATGGGCCCCTATATCTTGACTATATACACTATTACAGCCTATAGTATAGAGTAAACAAACTTTCTTCTATACAGTGAGACCTGTAGTATAGTAACCATATATTAACATCTTCATGCACAATACATCCTATACCAGACTTTGTGAGTACAGTAGCTGCTTTGTTTTCTTTGAAGGAGCCATGGAACACAGTTCTAGGATGTCATGTATAAAGAAATAGTCTTAAAGGGAGAGTAAAGGTTCAGAATAATGTTATATAATTATGCACACAGTGCAGAATTATATAACATTATTTAAGCGGTAATTTCAAAAATGTAAAAGTTTTTTTCAGAATTTTCAGTGAACGTTGGACTCCGCTCCAGGATCTACTGAGTGGGTCTTGAATATCCAAAGCGATTTGCGAGCTTGCTGGTTAGTCACAGAATGCCCGGTCATGCTATTGTAATAAATGTAGCTCTCTCCCACTACTAGACCAGAGCGAGAGAGAGTTACATTTATTCCAATAGCGCGACCGGGCATGCTGTGACTAACTAGCAAGCCCACAAAGCGCTTTGGATATTCAAGACCCACTCAGTCCAACGTTCACTGTAAAATCAGAAAACACTTTTTACTTTTTTGAAGTTACCGCTTAAATAATGTTATATAATTCTGCACTGTGTGCAGAATTATTTAACATTATTATGAACCTTTACTGTTCCTTTAATAAACTATTTAGTTCCTCCGTATAGAGCTGTGCAGCTTAGCGTCTATGTAACCCATAACAATAGAGCTTCATCAGGGGGAGTATTGCAGGAATAAGTATTACAGAAGGATAGCATTCAATTATTTGCCAGATATTTATTTTATCATATATGTGCTATATGCTTTAAACTTTGCATCTTCAAATGTTTCTTTTTCTTTTGGTGCTTATACTATGAAGCCAGATATGGAAAATAGTGTATAGCAGAGCTCTGCGGCTCAAAAATTATTTACTATGATCAAGGTGGTTTACTCAGTTCATGAAAACTGGGAAACAGATGAGAAAAAGTTACTTATCTTGATGATCGTCAGACAAGATCTTAAAGATTACTTTAAGCTTACTGTAGCTGCAGTCCGACTTCCTCCTACCCCAGAGACTTGAAGCAAATACTGATGTCCCTTACTTCTAATCCAGTCACTGGAGTTCTGGGAGGTGTTAGTATATAGGATACAAATATGCGGCAGATATAGGGCTAATACAGGGTGACAGGTTCTTTCCCATGAAAGCTGTCTTATGTACTTTTATAAATCTTATCCTGGTGGTACTTCGGAATAGAGACGAAGTGACCCGCCTCCACTACCAGGTACTCACTGGGGTCCTAGGAGTGTGCTGTCAGCTGTCCTGTGGTCCCTTGTTGTTTTTCGCCTTTTCTGGCAGCTCTGTTGCCAAGGTATTTCTTTTTGGGAGTGGTGCTGCTCTAGCGACTGAGCCCGAGTGGCTTGCGGATCCTTCTGCTATCTGACAAAGGCTCCAGACGTGAGATTGTTCTTCCACCTCCTCTCACCGTCTCGTATAGAGGGTCAGGCTTGCAGAGGCAACGGCAATCGCAGGTGCAGGCCAACGGCTACAGATAGTGAGGGGGGGGCCTCGTTGCAGCTGGAACACCAGGGACACCGAGTTTCACGCGTCCACATAGGCATTTTGTAATGTTTCACTGTTTTACTTTTATCTTTGTACCCATGGAGAGCACTGTGGAATCTGTTGGCGCTTTATAAATAAAGAATAATAATAATATAAACAAATTTATATATATATATATATATATATATATATATATATATATATATATATATATATATATATATATATATATATATATATATATATATATATATATATATATATATATATATATATATATATATATATACATATTGTACAAAAATACCATCAGATATATGCAAAAATATGTATTTATGAATAAATAGAACATATTCTTCTTTGGGAAGAACATTGAAATGTGAAATTTCATATTTTCATGTCAGTTTAGCGCACTTGAGAATATGTGATTGGGTTTGCGCGAGTAGGGTGTTTGTTTTTTCCACTTATTTTGCTCCATTACCTTCTATGGGGGAATAGGTTATCAAGCGTGTGATATTGTAAGATCAGTTTTTTGCACGTGGCGGGTTATCGCAAGAGAAATACATTTTTATATACGAGCGCAACCCAACGTGCACAGAAAGGTTACTTGAAGTGCTATTAACGCTCCAGCCCTAAATGTTCTTTTTAGCCTCCCTAACAATCATTGCTGCCAATAGATAATAGTTATCGAATAAATATTTAGCAAATATGTACTTGTACTACTAATCCTTTCTTTATCTTTCTTCTTGTGATAATCATCTGTATTTACTATATTTTAAAGGCTTATTGTCGACAGATGAAGGAAAAAAAAGAAGTAAACTACAGTTACTAGGTTTGAGAATTTCAGTAGTAAGCACTTTTAGTTCCTATCTATTTCCTATTTATTTTATGGCCCTCGTGCTTAATAATTGCATGTTTTTACCACAGTATTCGCAGTCACCAGTAAACCTAAAAATACCTACAGTAGATATCTCATCTAGAAAGAACTTGATCACAATGTTTTGGGGTCTGTCAAACTCAAAAAAGCTAAAAGCTGTAGAGTTACCCTAGCTTGGTCTATGTGCTCCAGTTTTCCCAAAATAATTCTCAGTTTCCTAGTTTCCTAGGAAACCTACTCCCTAAGATTTGGATAACATCTCTAAACTGTAATTAGTCAGCTCCATAGGATAACACAAGAATTCTAGAGGTTTTTTTGTTTTGTTTTTATTCGTAGAATGTTCTCTTAACCCTCAATTAACTTAACAGATTGATTTAAATGTTGTGGGTTAAATGTTATTAGAATAGTTCATGTAGATCCGGGTGCTCATACATTAATGAGAAGTGGTCTACTTATTTTGTGAAGACTGTCAGCGTGACCTGCTTATGCATGCGTAAAGCATAACACAATCTAAACTCACTTGCACAATGAACCTTCATTTAACATAACAATTAATATTCTTGTACTGACAGACCATTTTAATTGATTCCAGTGTAGTCCTGCAGAATATACTAAAGCAAAACATTTATTTTAACTTCAGCTCAATACCACTACTAATAGCTGTGAGGGAAATAGGAAACAAGACAACAATGTTGTTATCTACTGGTCAGCACATAGAGATCTACTGCTAGATTTTAATTTAGCTTTTGGACCCACCTGAGTAAATATAGTTATCAAGTTGCTGTATCTTTTTCAAGGAACATGGAAGACAAAATTAAACTTTAAACTGTTATTCTATTATTTAATTTAACTCCTGTTTGTTGCAGTATAGTTCCTTTCCATGGGAGGATAATGAAGTAGGGGGCTTGGACATATCTTGAGCACTAAATGGCATAATGTAACAATGTATGCAACAATGTTTCTAACAATTCTATACATATAGCTCTCAAGACAGGCTGTTTTTTTAGTTGTTCCCTCTGTTTGAGTAATGGATTTTGATTTTGTTTGCTCTATGTCCCTTTATACACAAACTCCTGGGTTATATAGAAAAACTCACAAAGTATCAGGACAAATACTCAGTTGATTACAAGACAACCCTCCCACTCAAAACAGAGTTTAATTTAATAAGCTCCTATATCACCAATGTGCAGTAAAACAATGATAGTTAGAATTGTCTGTCTGTGTTGTTGATGTGAAACATAAGGCAAGATTATAATTGCTTAAAATGAGCTGGTATTGTCTTTTCTCTGTGATGATTATAATCAACTATGTGAATTTTAGTTAAAACAATAATGCAAGTTGATTTAAGAGGTGGCTCCACATTATGATACTAGTCATATATTTTTATATGCAATAACACCATTACATATATTTTGGTCTGCGATATCAATAAACAAGTTACTTTCTTACTTTTCAAAGTATGGAGACTTCTAATTCTGAAATAAAAACAAAGGTTTATAAATGAAAATAATGCGTGTGTGTGTGCGCGCGCGTGTGTTCATGTATGTGTGCTTGTGTGTACGTACGTACGTGTGTGTGTGCGTGGATGTATGTGTGCTTGTGCGTACGTACGTATGTGTGTGTGTGCGTGCATGTATGTGTGCTTGAGCATACGTACGTGTGTGTGTGCGTGCATGTATGTGTGCATGCGTGTGTATGCGTATTTGCCTGCGTGCGTGTGACTGTGCTTATGTGTGTGTGTATATATTTGTATGTATTATGTGCGGTTTGTCATGCTTTATTTTCATTGAAATTGTGTACCACAGAACTAAATAAAAAACTCTTCTACTGGCTTAACTCTCCTGCATTATCCACCATAAATATCATTGCACTCCCCTATTGTAGTATATTATGTGAGGAAAATAACACACCTGCACTATCTGACATGCAGATGTTAGTGTTCACTTGACTAGTGCCTGCAAGAATCGTTGTGCGTCATTCTTGGCACCAAAAAATTCTATAGGGCTAGATCGAAAGCACTAGGAGCGTAAATGTGATTGCGGTTTTCTTTACGCTCATATCCATATTGTAAGTCGAGCACTATCCAAATAAACCCAAATTAGTTTGTGGGGGTTAATATTGCAAATGTTTATTTTGCAGTGTGGGGGTGTTGTGGTTTATTAGTTAATAATTTAGTTAGGTACTTTGTGATGTGGGGGATGGCGGTTTAGGGGTTAATAGTTTGTTGAGATAGTCTTTCGTTGTGGGTGTATGGGGGATTAGGGGTTATTAGTGTAGTGGGTACTTTGCGGTGGGCAATGTTGCGGTTTAGGGGTTATTAGACTAGGGGCTTATAGTGATTCAGGTTAGCGCGCTAGTAGGGTGTTTTCTTTTTTAACTTTTTTGCTCTATTGACTTCTATGGAGAAGTAGGTTATTGTGCTATTGGTAGGTCACTTTCGCTAGTTGGGTTAGCCCTAGATCGATAATTTCAACTTCCAATACAAGCTCAACCCGACTCGCAAAAATGACATACCGCTAGCGCAATTGGAACTTTAGCGAAAGCGATAGCGCTCCACTTGTAATCTAGCCCATAGTGCACTAAACTAATTTAACCCACTAATGTTGGGACCGAGTATTATAGCATGGTCCTAGAGTGCTTAAGACTGAGCAACGTCAAAAGGGAAAAAAAGAACGCACTAATAGTACGGTATGACAAGTAAGCAAAAATGCAAGCAGTAAGGTACATTAGCATGGTTAGGGCACAATCCATATCACTTTTGTGCTCATATTACAAGTCACAAGTTATTACAAGTGGAGTGCTAAATATAGCTTTTGCAAAAGCAATATTTGCTCTCCACTGTGTATTACCAGTACATGCTAATGTGCGATGGTATTACAAGTTGCGAATGTAAGCTCGCATTAGCACTGCTTGGAAGCATTGGGCTCACGAGAGTGCACTTCCATAGGCTCCAATCAGAGCCTTGTTCTCATGCCACCCATCAGACATGGCATGAGAACATAGCACAGTGAAGGGGGTAAGTCGTGCAGCGATGGCAAACAATTGTAAATATATATGTTTATGATTATATACATATATATTTATGTGTATATACACATAGTAACACATAAATATATATATATATATATATATATATATATATATATATATATATATATCTCAAATTTTAATAACGGAGGGGACGCAATTGCTATGAGCTTATAAAAAGGATATCCAACCAGTTGGCTTCTATGCTTGTACTGGTATGGTCTAGAATATATCAAATATCTGGTGCAGACCCTTATATAGAATAGAAGAGTTTATATAGAGAGAGTAAATCCTGGAAAAAATAAATAGACCAGGATAAAAGACAGGGAATTCAGCACTCTTTTCAAAGTTTAAATTTAAGCTCAAAAAGGGTTTTTATGATGTGTCAACCATAGATGCTAGTGTAGCTGCAAAGGAGAGAACTCTCTGGCACTAAAGGTGTAATTACAAATGTATATTCGAAATGGTAAAAAATGCCAAAACCCCAAATGGTATATATGATCACTTTATAAAGATGTTAAATAGCATAAAAGATACAACATACTTACAAACCTGACCAGTCAGGGGATAGTGTCTATACATGAACAGAAACATGATATGTAAATGTTTACACAGGCCAGGAGAACCTTTTGAGTATACTGCAGTGTTAGAATGGGGAACAGTAATCAGACTACTACACCCTACTGCTTGCGGCACCTTAGTATGTAAGGCTTAATGCCGGGCAGATATATAACTGGGATCTAAGTAGTTACAGTTAGTGTGCCCCAAATCGCATGCAGATGAATTAATACAATTAAAGGTCTAAACATTTGTAGTATACATACATGTTTCATAAAAGATATATTACTGGGGGACAAATAGTCAAGCTACTACACCCTGCTGCGTACGGCACCTTAAAGTATAAGGCTAAATGCCGGGCAGGTATTTAGATGGGATCTAAGTAGGTTGCAATAATGTGCCCCAAAATATGTACAAATATCTTATTACTATGCAAGCAAACAGCGTAAAACAAAAAACATATACAGCTGGATAATCGCATAGAAGCAGCTAGTCATGCTGTCGGGTATAAATGTCCCTTAAGTATAGTCATGCATGCTGGAAAGTAGTTAGCCATGAAACAAGTAAAGGCGTTATGCAAAGTACAGGGTTTTGCCTCAGTGTAGCGTGATATTAGTAAGCCTCAAGCATTTGTTAGCAGTAGCATTCTCCTTAAAGAGCTTAGCGTATAACCCTCTCATCAGGGTAGCGACATCCAAGTCAGTCATGCAAGTGCCTATCAGTCAGGCAATGAAAAGGCAGTATACGACCTGTTTCCTAAGTTTTTCCTTGTGACTGGTTCTTAATAGATGAGCCTCATTGAGTATAAGGGAACCCCATTCTAGAGATCCATCAGGCGTGTTCGCTTGCAGCGTGTCTGTTCCATGTAATCAACACCAACCACATGTTCCGGTCGGCTTGTCCAATGCCGACGCGCATTTCACCCGCTAGGTATGTCGGGCTTCGCCAGGGCGTGATGACGTTGGGAGCATTTCGTCTCCCTTTTAAACTTTGCTGAATAGCACGCCCCTATTGAGAAAGTCTCACAATGCCTCATTGAAAAGGATAGTTAGTAAAGGGACAAACCCCTTGAAGTGTGCGTCAATTAATACATATATAGTGATAATGAAGAGAATTAGAATATACTCTTTTTTAAAACACTTACATGCTAAGATAAAGAAACCTTATACACCTATAGAAATCAATTGGGTTTTGGTCTATGAATAGTACTGATAGAAAATCTTAAAAAACGTAATTTACCTATTAACCTTTGTTGCCCTAATAAGTTATTAGTGGAAATGCTCTAATACTTAAAAATGTATAGTATGTTATGGAATATAAGGGCATGTCAGGACTGGGTAATACTGTGGAATGCGAGTGATGAAGACAACAGCCATACTTTATAAAAAACAGGCCATGTCAATTCTATCATTTAACCCTTTAGGTATCTGAGTTTGGAGGATCATGATCCACCTGCATTCCTTCTGGAGGAGGACCTTATCATTGTCGCCTCCTCTATTATTAGTAATGCCTCTGTCAATACCAATGAATGAGAGGGAGTCAGAGATACAAGCATGAGCATCTTCAAAGTGCTTAGCCACATTGCTCTTAGGATTTTTATATTTAATGTCATCCCTGTGCTCGGTAATCCGGTCCTTGATGGCTCTCCGAGTTTTGCCCACATAAAAACGTGGGCAACTGCAGGAGAGAAGATAAATGACACCTTCAGTATTGCATGTAATGTGATGCTTTAATTTGTATGTTTTGCCAGTGTGGGTGGAAAAAACTTTAGTTTTTACCATGCATTTACACGCCACACATCTTCCACATGGATGATTTCCAGTGGATCTGTGTATAGTGAGCCAGTCTGTTTGCTTTTTAGGTGATACAAACTGACTTCTCACCAATTTGTCTCTGAGATTAGGTGCCCTTCTGGCAGTGATGTTTGGGTGGTCTCCCACCTCCTTAGATACCCCTTCATCACTTGTTAAGACATGCCAGTTTTTATCAAGTATCATTCACAGAGCTGACCAGTGACAGTTATAGTCTGCAATCAATCTGATTGGACCTTGCACAGATTTCTCCTTTGGCATCAGAAGTTGCTCACGATTTAGGTGGGCTGCTTCACTGAGAGCCCTTTTGACGACTCTCTTCGAGTACCCCCTGTCCTCAAAACGTTTTTTCATTTCCGAAGCATGCTCATAGTATTTTGTTTTTGTTGAGCAATTGCGACGTAGTCTGAGGAACTGTCCCTTGGGTATTCCCTTTTTGAGATGGTCAGGATGGTGGCTAGTTGCAAGAAGCAAACTATTTGTTGCCGTTGCCTTACGGAAGTTCTCAGTTTCAATTGAGCCATGATTAAGATTTATCTTAATATCCAAAAAGGATATTTCCTCCTTACTGGTCTGCAGTGTGAGAAGGATATTTTTATCATTTTTATTCAGAGTGTCAACAAAGTCAAGGAGACCTTGTTCAGAGCCCTCCCATATGAGGAAAATATCATCCACATATCTAAGCCATATGTGCATGTTCTCCTCAAAGAGAGGGCTCTGATACACATAATATATACATAAAAACGCTAGCCATCCGCCAGGTCGTCCAATAATTGCAGGAATTGAAAGTTTGACTGAAAACTTAGGCAATTATGTGGACTTTTTTCTTAGACCCTTTCTAAGTACATTACCATCATATATCCTGGATACAGCGGATTTTCTAAGGAAAATTGACAAGCTTTCGGTCCCTCAAGGTGCCATTATGGCATGTTTGGATGTGGAAGGCCTGTACTCATCAATTCCACACGATGTTGGCATAAAAGCATGCAGACACTTTCTTATGATGAGAGGAATGCAAACACAGCAACACACAGATTTTGTCATGGAACTGTTAGAGTTCATTTTGACAAACAATGTATTTCTCTTTGACAATAAGGTGTATGTACAGCAGCAAGGTACAGCTATGGGGGCGACTTGTGCCCCCACCTATGCATGCCTTCACTTGGGAGCATGGGAGATGGAGGATGTGTATCAGAGCCCTCTCTTTGAGGAGAACATCCACATATGGCTTAGATATGTGGATGATATTTTCCTCATATGGGAGGGCTCTGAACAAGGTCTCCTTGACTTTGTTGACACTCTGAATAAAAATGATAAAAATATCCTTCTCACACTGCAGACCAGTAAGGAGGAAATATCCTTTTTGGATATTAAGATAAATCTTAATCAGGGCTCAATTGAAACTGAGAACTTCCGTAAGGCAACGGCAACAAATAGTTTGCTTCTTGCAACTAGCCACCATCCTGACCATCTCAAAAAGGGAATACCCAAGGGACAGTTCCTCAGACTACGTCGCAATTGCTCAACAAAAACAAAATACTATGAGCATGCTTCGGAAATGAAAAAACGTTTTGAGGACAGGGGGTACTCGAAGAGAGTCGTCAAAAGGGCTCTCAATGAAGCAGCCCACCTAAATCGTGAGCAACTTCTGATGCCAAAGGAGAAATCTGTGCAAGGTCCAATCAGATTGATCGCAGACTATAACTGTCACTGGTCAGCTCTGCGAATGATACTTGATAAAAACTGGCATGTCTTAACAAGTGATGAAGGGGTATCTAAGGAGGTGGGAGACCACCCAAACATCACTGCCAGAAGGGCACCTAATCTCAGAGACAAATTGGTGAGAAGTCAGTTTGTATCACCTAAAAAGCAATCAGACTGGCTCACTATACACAGATCCACTGGAAATCATCCATGTGGAAGATGTGTGGCGTGTAAATACATGGTAAAAACTAAAGTTTTTTCCACCCACACTGGCAAAACATACAAATTAAAGCATCACATTACATGCAATACTGAAGGTGTCATTTATCTTCTCACCTGCAGTTGCCCACGTTTTTATGTGGGCAAAACTCGGAGAGCTATCAAGGACCGGATTACCGAGCACAGGGATGACATTAAATATAAAAATCCTAAGAGCAATGTGGCTAAGCACTTTGAAGATGCTCATGCTTGTATCTCTGACTCCCTCTCATTCATTGGTATTGACAGAGGCATTACTAATAATAGAGGAGGCGACAATGATAAGGTCCTCCTCCAGAAGGAATGCAGGTGGATCATGATCCTCCAAACTCAGATACCTAAAGGGTTAAATGATAGAATTGACATGGCCTGTTTTTTTATAAAGTATGGCTGTTGTCTTCATCACTCGCATTCCACAGTATTACCCAGTCCTGACATGCCCTTATATTCCATAACATACTATACATTTTTAAGTATTAGAGCATTTCCACTAATAACTTATTAGGGCAACAAAGGTTAATAGGTAAATTACGTTTTTTAAGATTTTCTATCAGTACTATTCATAGACCAAACCCCAATTGATTTCTATAGGTGTATAAGGTTTCTTTATCTTAGCATGTAAGTGTTTTAAAAAAGAGTATATTCTAATTCTCTTCATTATCACTATATATGTATTAATTGACGCACACTTCAAGGGGTTTGTCCCTTTACTAACTATCCTTTTCAATGAGGCATTGTGAGACTTTCTCAATAGGGGCGTGCTATTCAGCAAAGTTTAAAAGGGAGACAAAATGCTCCCAACGTCATCACGTCCTGACGAAGCCCGACATACCTAGCGGGTGAAACGCGCGTTGGCATTGGACAAGCCGACCGGAACATGTGGTTGGTGTTGATTACATGGAACAGACACGCTGCAAGCGAACACGCCTGATGGATCTCTAGAAAGGGGTTCCCTTATACTCAATGAGGCTCATCTATTAAGAACCAGTCACAAGGAAAAACTTAGGAAACAGGTCGTATACTGCCTTTTCATTGCCTGACTGATAGGCACTTGCATGACTGACTTGGATGTCGCTACCCTGATGAGAGGGTTATACGCTAAGCTCTTTAAGGAGAATGCTACTGCTAACAAATGCTTGAGGCTTACTAATATCACGCTACACTGAGGCAAAACCCTGTACTTTGCATAACGCCTTTACTTGCTTCATGGCTAACTACTTTCCAGCATGCATGACTATACTTAAGGGACATTTATACCCGACAGCATGACTAGCTGCTTCTATGCGATTATCCATCTATTCAGTTGTTCATTCATCTGGCAGAGCCAGCTGTATATGTTTTTTGTTTTACGCTGTTTGCTTGCATAGTAATAAGATATTTGTACATATTTTGGGGCACATTATTGCAACCTACTTAGATCCCATCTAAATACCTGCCCGGCATTTAGCCTTATACTTTAAGGTGCCGTACGCAGCAGGGTGTAGTAGCTTGACTATTTGTCCCCCAGTAATATATCTTTTATGAAACATGTATGTATACTACAAATGTTTAGACCTTTAATTGTATTAATTCATCTGCATGCGATTTGGGGCACACTAACTGTAACTACTTAGATCCCAGTTATATATCTGCCCGGCATTAAGCCTTACATACTAAGGTGCCGCAAGCAGTAGGGTGTAGTAGTCTGATTACTGTTCCCCATTCTAACACTGCAGTATACTCAAAAGGTTCTCCTGGCCTGTGTAAACATTTACATATCATGTTAATGATTTCTGTTCATGTATAGACACTATCCCCTGACCGGTCAGGTTTGTAAGTATGTTGTATCTTTTATGCTATTTAACATCTTTATAAAGTGATCATATATACCATTTGGGTTTTTGGCATTTTTTACCATTTCGAATAAACATTTGTAATTAAACCTTTAGTGCCAGAGAGTTCTCTCCTTTGCAGCTACACTAGCATCTATGGTTGACACATCATAAAAACCCTTTTTGAGCTTAAATTTAAACTTTGAAAAGAGTGCTGAATTCCCTGTCTTTTATCCTGGTCTATTTATTTTTTCCAGGATTTACTCTCTCTATATAAACTCTTCTATTCTATATAAGGGTCTGCACCAGATATTTGATATATTCTAGACCATACCATAGACCGCAATGTAAAGGTACTTTTCAGTTCAGGTTTTTTCTAACATCCCACACCTGCTACTTTTAACTCCTAAAAACTACATAGTGCAGTTGTTTTTTATGGAAAAAATAATGCTACATTTTTTCCCCATAAAAAACTAAAAGACCCTCTATTTTTTTTTTGGGGGGGGGGGGTCATTTGGGGCACTTTTAGAAAATTAACCAGAGATCTGATCCAAGCTCGCTGTAGCAATAACCAGCCACTTCATGAGCTGCTTATTTTTATTCACTTCTCATAATAAACCTTTCTATTTTTCTTTGCTTTTCTTGGAAACTGCAGATATATTCTTTCCTTTACTTACATCTTATTACTTCTGTATTTTTCCAGAAATTCACTTTTAACCTAATACATATGTATCTGTATATCTTAGCTTTGGCCTTGCATATATATTGTTTCCTAAACATCTTAAAACCCAAGGACTTCTGTTCAGTATTATCATTTTAACTCAGTTAGCCACTTAGCCTCTGGCCAAATTCCAAGAAAGCATATCTTAATAATTCTAACATAGAGAACATGTTTTTTTAGCAACCACTAATCACATGAGATTTATTAGCCAATTATTAGCCAATTAGCTTTTTGCATTGTAAGGAACTCTAAGGGTATAAAAATGCATGTATATGAAAATGTGTTAGTCTTGCGTTGCTGTGTATTGTGCTGGGACACTGTTGCAACAGTGAAATAAAGATGACCTCTACTGAGGTAAACCCTTGTTTGATAAATATCTGGTCTGGACCTCTTATTACTTCACCTGAGACAAGCTCACTCATGACAACTTGTAATGGCTGGTTATTTTTCATGCGCCCGCAAATGGGCACATTTGCCCATTTGCGGGTGTGTGATAAATTAGCGATTCTGGTGAACTGCTTGTGCAATGCCGCCCCCTGCAGATTTGCGGCTAATCGGCCGCTAGCAGGAGGTGTCAATCAACCCGATCATATAGGATCGGGTGGATTGATGTCTGCAGCCTCAGAGGCAGCAGAGAAGTTAAGGAGCAGCGGTATTAAGACAGTTTCTTCTTAGCTTATGTTTCCGGCGGTCATTCGGCCCTTGATAAATCAGCCCCATTACATACACACACTGCAGAGGGGGGAGAGGTATAATTAAATAGTTTGATTTAATATGTGTGTGTGTGTATATATATATATATATATATATATATATATATATATATATATATATATATATATATATATATATATATAACAAATCTAGATACTAAAGTGTTACAATGCTTGCAGCATTCAGATGTGGCCCAAAATATAGACAAATGAACCTGGTAGCATAGAAAAAGCTAATTTTCATCAACATTGGCATTACACTATAGAAATAAAGCTCTGCAATATGGTTGCCTAGACTATGTACATATTTCTGAATTCTGCCAAAATGTTATTTCTCCTATAAATTTGGTTTATTTTTCACCCCACTTCCTATATGCCTCTTGCTTTCTATATGCTCAGAGGGCTATGCTGTTTGCATTTTTTCCCATTCCTGAAACTGCCATATAGGAAATTGTACATTTTGCTTTAATGTTGTTTTTTTACATTTTGCAAGATGTCTCAATCTGATCCTGTCTCAGAAGCAACTGTTGGAACCCTACTGCTTGATCACAGTTCTACCAAAGCTAAGTGTATCTGTTGTAAGTTAGCTGAGATTATATCTCCAGCTGTAGTATTTAACAGTTGTCATGATAAGCTTTCTTTCATGTAATTAGCAAGAGTCCATGAGCTAGTGACGTATGGGATATACATTCCTACCAGGAGGGGCAAAGTTTCCCAAACCTCAAAATGCCTATAAATACACCCCTCACCACACCCACAAATCAGTTTTTACAAACTTTGCCTCCTGTGGAGGTGGTGAAGTAAGTTTGTGCTAGATTCTACGTTGATATGCGCTCTGCAACAGGTTGGAGCCCGGTTTTCCTCTCAGCGTGCAGTGAATGTCAGAGGGATGTGAAGAGAGTATTTCCTATTTGAATTCAATGATCTCCTTCTACGGGGTAAGTAAGTCTTATTTTCTGTGACACTCTAAGCTATGGTTGGGCACTTTTTTATAAAGTTCTAAATATATGTGTTTAAACATTTATTTGCCTTGATTCAGGATGTTCAACGTTCCTTATTTCAGACAGTCAGTTTCATATTTGGGATAATGCATATGAATAAATAATTTTTTCTTACCTTAAAATTTGACTTTTTTCCTGTGGGCTGTTAATGCTTCATTTTATTGCGTCATTCTTGGCGCGGACTTTCTTGGCGCCAATTTTTTTTGGTCATTTCCGGCGTCATACGTGTCGCCGGAAGTTGCGTCATTTTTTTGACGTTTTTTGGCGCTAAAAAATTCGAGCGTCATTGTTGTCTCCACAATATTTAAGTCTCATTATTTATTGCTTCTGGTTGCTAGAAGCTTGTTCATTGTCATTTTTTTCCCATTCCTGAAACTGTCATTTAAGGAATTTGATCATTTTTGCTTTATATGTTGTTTTTTCTATTACATATTGCAAGATGTCTCAGATTGACCCTGAATCAGAAGCCACTTCTGGAAAAACGCTTAACTGAGTTTCATTTCTACCAAAGCTAAGTTCATTTATTTTAAATGTTATAAATGTTTATCTTTAGCTATGGTTTGTAATAAGTTATTATGATATACTTTTACATGCAGAATCCATTAGTATTTATGCTTTATATATTTCTATTCTTACATCTTATGTACAAGAAATATTTAGAAGATTTATAAGAAATATTTTTCTGATTCTATTTTAAAGGCTTTGTCTGACTTCATGCCTTCTAATAAAATTTTTAGGTCTTTTTCACTTCTTTTTTATTTATTGAAGTTTCAAATGACCAACAACATACTGATTTATCTTTCTCTGATGATGTTTTTTCTCTTTCAGAAATTTTCTTCATCAGATATTGACACTAACAAATCTACTTTTTTATTATTTTTCTATTATTAAAGTACATTTGTTCTTTGTTGAAAAGGTGTTGATTATTTTGGATATTAAGGTAACTAGTTCTTTAAGACTAGCTGACACTATTTCTGCCTATTTATTTCTTCTGTGTTTTCAGAGGTTTTCTTTCCAATTCCCCATTCTAGGGAATGGAATAGGCTGAGAATTTTCTTTTATTCCTTCTTCGAAGGTTTTAAACTATATTCTTTGCCAGCAGTTAAATTCAATTTGGAGGGTTCTCCAATTTATTGGGGCTATCTCTACTTCTACTAATTATGTTATTGTTTCTATAGCAAATTAGTATTTATTTTCCTTTAGATAGTTGTATCTTATTTATGGAAAATTATTTAGTTTCAGGTACTTTTCTTGGTCCTGTGATTTATTTGGATATTGCAATTGCTTCATTTTTTCTGTTTACTTTAAGATCAAGTATCAGATTATGATTTATTTTAGCATTGTTAAGGGACAACATTTACTAGACTAGGTGCTGTTGCATTTGTCTTGTTGTTTTGCATTTATTGATTATGCAAGTCCACTGTATTGACTGGTCCTTTAAACTGGACTATCATGCTAATAATTTCATTTGTGTCTTCATTTTATTGAATATTTTCGCAAATGAGGGTTAATCTATGTCTTTAGCTATTTTAGCTAGAAGAATTTTGTGATTTTTAAAGATAATCTAAGATAATCAATTATTTGTTTTATAATTGGATTCAATTCTTAACTGTTACTCTGGGCTTCAAGATTGAGTTCTAAGACTAAAACTTTAAGCTTATACTAGTTTGGTTGTTCATATTAAGGAACGAATTCCTGAGTTCTTTCCCAAGTAACATGTTTATAATTGGGGTTCGAAATCAGCTCCCTAATATTGCGATGTACGTGCCGTATTCCAGCTTGGCTGGTAAGGGGCAGGTTAAGATTTCTTTGAAATTTATTTGGTTCTATTTTGTCCAAATTTCTTTGATTTTATTCCAGTAAGGCTAACACTTTCTTTAAGTGTGTTTCTGTCCTATATATTTTGGGTACTGTTGAAGCATGGCTGGGCACCCATGGGGTTCAAGCGCTGCTCAGACCTGGAATCTTCTGGGGTATTTCTTCCAGTTCCTTTTTTAGGAACCGGGTTTGGAGTTTTATTCAAACTATTTTGCCTTTTTATGGTCATTGATAGCATTATTTGTTTTCATTAGATACAATAAATGCATATTTTCATTTTTCTGTTTTCATTCAGATTATTTTCTGAGGATGCGGAATCTCATATGATTCACTTGCTCTTCAGGACATAGTTAGAGGATCTTTTTTCGAAAGCTCTTGATTCCTCACACAAGAGTCACCTTTTTTAGGTTTCCAGATAGTTTGTGTCACTGTCTTTGTCTCTATCAGACAAGGGATAATCCTATTGGGTTCCGTCTGTCGGTACCTTTAGTCTCTATTATTTCCTTCAGTTGCTATATATGCACAGAAGTTTTAGGTCTTATGGCCACATCATTGGATTCAATTCCCTTTGCTCATTTTCACTAGAAAGAACCTTTCAAGTCTTTTATGAGTGTTGTTTCTTCTAGAACATGGTTGGAGGATCAATTTACCAAAAAGTTCGTTGATTCCTCAGACAAGGGTAACCTTTTTTAGGTTTCCTGATAGATTCAGTGTCCTTGACTCTGTCTCTGACAGACAAGAGATGTCTGAAATTGTTTTCAGCTTGTCGAAACCTTCAGTCTCAATCTTTCCCTTCGGTAGCCTTATGCATGGAAATTCTAGGTCTTATGACTGCTGCATTGGACGCGGTCCCCTTTGCTCGTTTTCACATGCGACCTCTTCAGCTCTGTATGCCGAACCAGTTGTGCAGGGATTATACAAAGATATCTCAATTAATATCTTTAAAACCGATTGTACGACACTCTCTGACGTGGTGGACAGACCACCATCATTTAGTTCAGGGGGCTTCATTTTGTTCTTCCAACCTGGACTGTGATTTCAACAGATGCAAGTCTGACAGGTTGGGGAGCTGTTTGGGGGTCTCTGACAGCACAAGGGGTTTGGGAATCTCAGGAGGTGAGATTACCAATCAATATTTTGTAACTCCGTGCAATTTTCAGAGCTCTTCAGTCATGGCCTCTTCTAAAGAGAGAGTCGTTCATTTGTTTTCAGATGGACAATGTCACAACTGTGGCATATGTCAATCATCAAGGAGGGACTCACAGTCCTCTGACTATGAAAGAAGTATCTCGAATTTTGGTATGGGCGGAATCCAGCTCCTGTCTAATTTCTGCGGTTCATATCTCAGGTATAGACAATTGGGAAGCGGATTATCTCAGTCGCCAAACGTTACATCCGGGCGAATGGTCTCTTCACCCAGAGGTTGTTCTTTAGATTGTTCAAATGTGGGGACTTCCAGAAATAGATCTGATGGCTTCTCATCTAAACAAGAAGCTTCCCAGGTATCTGTCCAGATCCAGGGATCCTCAAGCGGAGGCAGTGGATGCATTGTCACTTCCTTGGAAGTATCATCCTACCTATATCTTTCTGCCTCTAGTTTTTCTTCCAAGAGTAATTTCCAAGATTCTAAAGGAGTGCTCGTTTGTTCTGCTGGTGGCTCCAGCATGGCCTCACAGGTTTTGGTATGCGGATCTTGTCCGGATGGCCACTTGCCAACCGTGGACTCTTCCGTTAAGACCAGACCTTCTATCACAAGGTCCTTTTTTCCATCAGGATCTCAAATCCTTAAATTTGAAGGTATGGAGATTGAACGCTTGATTCTCAGTCATAGAGGTTTCTCTGACTCTCTGATTATAACTATGTTACAGGCTCGTAAATCTGTATCTAGGAAGATATATTATCGAGTCTGGAAGATTTACATTTCTTGGTGTTTTTCTCATCATTTTTCTTGGCATTCTTTTAGAATTCCTAGAATTTTACAGTTTCTTCAGGATGGTTTGGATAAAGGTTTGTCTGCAAGTTCCTTGAAAGGACAAATCTCTGCTCTTTCTGTTTTTTTTCACAGAAAGATTGCTAGTCTTCCTGATATTCATTGTTTTGTACAAGCTTTGGTTCATATAAAACCTGTTATTAAGTCAATTTCTCCTCCTTGGAGTTTGAATTTGGTTCTGGGGGCTCTTCAAGCACCTCCGTTTGAACCTATGCATTCGCTGGACATTAAATTACTTTCCTGGAAAGTTTTGTTTCTTTTGGCCATCTCTTCTGCTAGAAGAGTTTCTGATTTATCTGCTCTTTCTTGTGAGTCTCCTTTTCTGATTTTTCATCAGGATAAGGCGGGGTTGCGAACTTCTTTTAATTTTTACCTAAGGTTGTGAATTCTAACAACATTAGTAGAGAAATTGTGGTTCCTTCATTGTGTCCTAATCCTAAGAATTCTAAGGAAAGATCGTTGCATTCTTTGGATGTAGTTAGAGCTTTGAAATATTATGTTGAAGCTACTTAAAATTTCCGAAAGACTTCTAGTCTATTTGTTATCTTTTCCGGTTCTAGGAAAGGTCAGAAGGCCTCTGCCATTTCTTTGGCGTCTTGGTTAAAGTCTTTGATTCATCATGCTTATTTCGAGTCGGGTAAAACTCCACCTCAAAGGATTACAGCTCATTCTACTAGGTCAGTTTCTACTTCCTGGGTGTTTAGGAATGAAGCTTCGGTTGATCAGATTTGCAAAGCAGCAACTTGGTCTTCTTTGCATACTTTTACTAAATTCTACCATTTTGATGTGTTTTCTTCTTCTGAAGCAGTTTTTGGTAGAAAAGTACTTCAGGCAGCTGTTTCAGTTTGATTCTTCTGCTTATAATTTCAGTTTTTTTCATTATAAGATTTAAACTTTATTTTTGGGTGTGGATTATTTTCAGCGGAATTGGCTGTCTTTATTTTATCCCTCCCTCTCTAGTGACTCTTGCGTGGAAGATCCACATCTTGGGTATTCATTATCCCATACGTCACTAGCTCATGGACTCTTGCTAATTACATGAAAGAAAACATAATTTATGTAAGAACTTACCTGATAAATTAATTTCTTTCATATTAGCAAGAGTCCATGAGGCCCACCCTTTTTTGTGGTGGTTATGATTTTTTTGTATAAAGCACAATTATTCCAATTCCTTATTTTTTATGCTTTCGCACTTTTGTCTTATCACCCCACTTCTTGGCTATGCGTTAAACTGATTTGTGGGTGTGGTGAGGGGTGTATTTATAGGCATTTTGAGGTTTGGGAAACTTTGCCCCTCCTGGTAGGAATGTATATCCCATACGTCACTAGCTCATGGACTCTTGCTAATATGAAAGAAATGAATTTATCAGGTAAGTTATTACATAAATTATGTTTTTGCACGCAGAAAAGGTTTCCATCAGTACTAGTACAGTTTCTGTTGTTCCTTCAACATCTAATGTACGTGATATCCCTGTTAATATGAAAAATTATATTGCTGATGCGATACAGAAGGCTTTGACTGCTATTCCGCCTTCTAATAAACATAAAAGGTCTTTTAAAACTTCTCATAGAATTGATGACATTTCTAATGACCGACAACATACTGAAATATCCTCCTCTGATGAGGAACTCTCTGATTCAAAACATCCTACCTCAGTTATTGACAGTCTAGTCCTATTGATATTAAAACTATTAAACGTTTAAATTCTGTTTATAAACCTCCTGTGGTTACTCCTGAGGTTTTTCCAGTTCCTGATGCTATTTCTGATGTGATTGCTAAGGAACGGATTAAGCCTGGTACTTCTTTCATTCCTTCTTCTAGGATTAAAAGGTTGTACCCTTTGCCAGTGGCTAGATTAAAGATTTGGGAAAAAATCCCCAAGATTGATGGGACTATTTCTACTCTTGCCAAACGTACTAATATTCCTTTGGAAGACAGAACTTCTTTTAAAGATCCTTTAGATAGGAAACTTGAATCTTATCTAAGGAAAGCTTATTTATATTCTGGCTATCTTCTCAGTCTATGGCTGATGTTGCGGCTGCATCAACCTTTTGGTTGGATAGCCTAGCGTAACAGGAAACAGATCCTGATTTGTCTAGCATTGTTCGTTTGCTTCAACATGCTAATTATTTTATCTGTGATGCCATTTTTGATATCATCAATATTGATGTTAAATCTATGTCTTTAGCTATTTTAGCTAGAAGAGCTTTATGGCTCAAATCTTGGAATGCTGACATGGTATCTAAGTCTTTCTTTCCAAAGTAACAATTTATTTGGTTCTCAGTTGTATTCAATTATTTCAACTATCACAGAATATTGTCTCTCAAGGGTATCAAATAGGATTCAGAGTAAAACCTCCTGTGAGAAGATTTTTTCTCTCTCACATTTTAGCAAATCCGGTGAAGGCTCAGGATTTTCCGAAGTGTGTTTCAGATCTAAAGTTTTCAGGGGTAATCATACCAGTTCCATTTCAGGAACAGGGTCTGGGGTTTTATTCAAATCTATTCATTGTCCCAAAGAAAGAAAATTCATTCAGGCCAGTTCTGGATCTGATGTTTTTGAATTGTTTTGCAAGAGTCACAACTTTCAAGATGGTGACTATAAGGACTATTCTGCATTTTGTTCAGCAAGGTCATTATATGTCCACAATAGACTTACAGGATGCATATCTTCACATACCAATTCATCCAGACCACTATCGGTTTCTGAGATTTTCTTTTCTAGACATGCATTACCAATTTGTTGCTCTTCCATTTGGCCTAGCAACAGCTCTAAGGATCTTTTCAAAGGTTTTTGGTGCCCTTTTATCTATAATCAGACAACAGGGTATTGTGGTGTTTCCTTATTTGGATGATATCTTGGTACTAGCTCAGTCTTTACATTTAGCGGAATCTCACATGAATCAACTAGTGTTGTTTCTTCAAAGACATGGTTGGAGGATCAATTTACCAAAGAGTTTCTTGATTCCTCAGACAAGGGTCACTTTTTAGGTTTCCAGAAAGATTCAGTGTCCATGACTCTGTCCTTAACAGACAAGAGACAAATTAAGTTTTAGGTCTCATGACTGCAGCATTGGACGCAATCCCCTTAGCTCATTTTCATATGACACCTCTACAGCTTTGTATGCTGAATCAATGGTGCATGGATTATACTCGGATATCACAATTGATATACTTAAATCCCAACATTCAACTCTCTCTGACTTGGTGGTTAGACCATCATCGTTTAATCCAGGGGGCCTCTTTTGTTTGTCCTACCTGGACTGTGATCACAAAAGATGCAAGTCTTTCAGGTTGTGGAGCTGTCTGTGGATCTCTAACAGCACAAGGGGTTTTTGAAACCTCAAGAAGCGAGGTTGCCAATCAATATTTTAGAACTTCGTGCTATTTTCAGGGCTCTTCAGGTCTGGCCTCTGTTGAAGAGAGAACCATTCATTTGTTTTAAGATGGACAATATCACAACTGTGGCATATGTCAGTCATCAGGGTGGGACTTGCAGTCCCCTAGCTATGAAAGAAGTATCTTGGATACTTTCTTGGTCAGAATCCATCTCTTGTCTTATTTCTGTGGTGCATATCCCAGGTGTAGACAATGGCGAAGCAGATTAACGCAGCCGTCAGACTTTACATCCGGGGGAGTGGTCTCTCTAACCAGATGTATTTTGTCAGATTTTACAGATGTGGGGTCTTCCAGAAATATATCTGATGGTATCTCATCTAAACAAGAAACTTCCCAGGTACCTATCCAGGTCCAGCGATCCTCAGGTGGAGATGGTGGATGCTTTGGCAGTTCCTTGGTTTTACCAACCTGCTTATATCTTTCCACCTCTAGTTCTTCTTCCAAGAGTGATCTCCAACATCATTATGGAACAATCGTATGTGTTTCTGATAGCACCAGCGTGGCCTCACAGGTTTTGGTATGCGGATCTTGTCTGGATGTCTTGTTGCCAACCTTGGCCACTTCCTCTAAGACCAGACCTTCTGTCTCAAGGGACGTTTTTTCCATCAGGATCTCAAATCGTTAAATTTGAAGGTATGGAAATTGAACGCTTAGTGCTTAGTCATAGAGGTTTCTCAGACTCAGTGATTAATACTATGCTACAGGCTTGTAAGTCTATTTCAAGGAAGATTTATAATCGAGTTTGGAAGACCTATATTTCATGGTGTTTTTCTCATAAATTCTCCTTGCATTCTTTTAGAATTCCTAGAATTTTACAGTTTATTCAGGATGGTTTGGATAAAGGTTTGTCTGCAAGTACTTTGAAGGGACAAATCTCTGCTCTTTCTGTTTTATTTCATAGAAAGATTGCTAAGCTTCCTGATATTCACTGTTTTGTTCAGGCTTTGGTTCGTATCAAGCCTGTTATTAAATCAATCTCTCCTCCTTGGAGTCTTAATTTGGTTTGGAAGACTTTGCAGGCTCCTCCTTTTGAGCATATGCATTCTTTGGCTATTATACTACTTTCTTAGAAAGTGTTGTTCCTTTTGGCTATCTCTTCAGCTAGAAGAGTTTCCGAATTTTCTGCTCTCTCTCGTGAGTCTCCTTTTTTGATTTTTCATCAGCATAAGGCTGTTTTGAAGACTTTGTTTACATTTCTACCTAAGGTTGTGAATTCTAACAACATTAGTAGGGAAATTGTTGTTCCTTCCTTGTTTCCTAATCCCAAGAATACTCTTGAAAGATCTTTGCAATCCTTGGATATTGTAAGAGCTTTGAAATATTATGTTGAAGCTACTAAAGATTTCAGGAATACTTCTAGTCTATTTGTTGTCTTCTCTGGTTCTAGGAAATGTCAGAAAGCTTCTGCCATTTATTTGGCATCTTGGTTAATTCTTTTGATTTATAAGGCTTATTTGGAGGTGGGACAGTCTCCACCTCAGAGAATTACAGCTCATTCTACTAGATCAGTCTCCACTTTTTGGACTGTTAAGAATGAAGCTTCAGTTGATCAGATTTTCAAAGCAGTGACTTGGTCTTCTTTGCATACATTTAACAAATAATACCATTTTGATGTATTTGCTTCTTCTGAAGCAGTCTTTGGTAGAAAAGTTCTTCAGGCAGCTGTTTCAGTTTGATTCTTCTGCTAATGTTTTAAGTTTTTATCTTTCAACTTATGAGAAAAACCTATTTTTTTTGTGGATTTAATTTTTTCAGCGGAAAATGGCTGTTTTTATTTTATCCCTCCCTCTCTAGTGACTCTTCTGTGGACTTCCACATCTTGGGTATTTCTATCCCATACGTCACTAGCTCATGGACTCTTGCCAATTACATGAAAGTAAACATAATTTATGTAAGAACTTACCTGATAAACTTCTTACTTAACCTTAAAAATCTTGTAAAGAGTTTGACTGGTGGAAAAAGTTGCACTAAACTACCCTAAACCCCCACATCGCAAACTACACCTCTACACTATTAACCCTTAAACCACCATAACCCCCACCACAAACTATTCCTCTACTCTATTAACCCATAAACCACCAGAACCCCAAGTTGCAAAATACCCCACTACTGTAATAACCCCTAAACTGCCACAACCCCACATCACAAAATAGCTACTAACATCTAAACCCCTAACCAGTTAACACCCCCTAAGATATCCCCCAAAAACAACTTACCTAAAAAAGAAATCCTAACAGTACCTTTAAAAATGAAAAACCTTACCTTAGCTTAAAAAACAACAGCTTAACAGTACCTTTAGAAATAAAAAAACCTAACCTTACTTTAAAAACCAACCTAACCTTACCTGAAAAATAAAATAACCTGACATTTCAGTAAAAAAATATACCATTATAGAAAAAACACAACCAAAAAAAACAAGGGCCTTTTAATAGCATTGCCCTCATAGCTCTTTAAAAAAACAAACAATAACAATCTACAAGTACCCCACCACACAAAAAAAGGATATCTAAAATAAAACTACTCTAATCAATGTCATGAAAAGAGCATTTGGCTGTGCATTACCCTTAGAAAGGCATTTAGCTCTTATGCTGCCCAAAATACCAAAAAAAATCCCTAAAAACACCCAAAACACCCAAATAAATCCTATCACTAAACCCCAAAGATGATACTCTGGGTGGAGGCGCTCCATCCTCATCCTGGTGCTGCTCCATCTTCATCTTGGTTGTGGTCCATCTTCATCTCAGCTGCGGTCCATCTTCATCCCGACAGCAGTCTTCGATCTTCATCCACTCTCTTATCTTCGATTGCTGACATCCTCTGTGGTCACCAGCCCCACACTGAATTTTTAATGTGAGGTATCCCTTTATATAGGGGTAACCTTGCATTCCTATAAGCTTATTTTCAATTTCAAATTCAAATCAGCCAATAGAATGAAAGCTTTTTGAATTTGAAATAGAAAAGCAACCAATACAAATGCAAGGATACCCATATATAAAGGGGTACGTCACATTCAAAATTCAGTGTGTGACTGATGACCAGATGAATAGGACATCGGCTACAGAATATAAGAAGATGGATGAAGATAGAAGATCCCTGCCAAGATAAATATGGACTGCCCCCGAGATGAAGATGGACCACTGCCAGGATGAAGATGGAGCAACGCCAGGATGAAGACTTTAATAAATATGAATATTGCATAAATATGCTTTTACATTACTTTCAACTTGTAATATGAGCAGTACTTCAGACACACACAATCACTTGCGATACACCCCTTATCGCTCGTGCGCAACTGTTAGAGTGCCACTCGCAATCTAGTCCATAGCTGGGTAGAGTTTGAAGGGAGAGTTACCAGGTTGGCATAAACTAGAAGAGGCATCTCTTCCTAACAGCCTTAATCTCATAGATATGATTTGGATACCAGATTGTCACTCTCTAGTCAAAACTATTAGTAATACAGTGGTTTAACATAACCTTATTTTATGGACGAAGTTGAGGAACTATTCAGAAATTGCTCTACAACCTTCCCCCAACCATAAGCTCAAAGGCCTTTTTTTATGATGTTCCAGATATTCATACAGAATCATGGACAAATATGGAGTTCACAAAAGTAATGGATATGTACACTCGTAATCCTATGTCCACTGTTGCTTCTATAATTGCATTTTAAGTGTCTTAGAGTGTTTAGATTATTGAGAGCTTGCGGCTTCCTGAAGCAGTCCCTTAGAGAACCCACTAGCTGGGAAACAAGTTGGAATACTGAAGGTAGATTATACAAACCTCTAGCATTACATCACCCTTACCTGCTATCTGATTACTCTCACAGCATTTTCTGACAAGTCAGAGCTCTGGGCAGAGAACTAAATAGAGAGATATCTGAACGTGACTTGGATAAAGCTTCAACCTATGCCAAAAAGACCCTACACTGTGTAATGATTTATTTATACACTGTGTTATGAAGTATACCTCAAAATTTTGTTCAAATCGCATAGAACACTAGTTAAGTTAGCGAAAATGTATTCAACATGCTCTCCCCAATGCTGGAGATTCTCTGTGTTGTGTTAATAAATTTGTTTTGTATTTTTCCGTATTTACTTTGCACCTATACCTGAGTCACTGAAAGCTGTGCACCTGTCTGTGAGTACTGGCGAGCACCCAGCACTGTATATATATATATATATATATATATATATATATATATATTTAAAGGTTTTATAGTTACCACAACTGAAAAAGACCCAGAAGTAGTCTAGAGTTAATAGGTTAGAACATGTCAGTGCTAAGCTCTTTTAGTTTATTTCATAAGGCGCTCGTGCTTAAAGGGACATGGGACCCAAATCTTTCTTTCATGAATTAGACAGAGAATACAATTTAAAAAAAAATCTAATTTACTTCTTTGCTGTGAAGAGATACCTAAGTAGGTCGCATGCACATGCCTGAAGCACTACAAGAAATAAAGCTATTGTATAAAATTGTTGAAAGCCTAAAGCCTTTTACCGGAAGCTCACTTATCCATGCCTTTCACCGGACCTCGGTCTCCTCACTTGTAAAGGTATTTGCCTACCCTGCGGCGTCTGTAAACAAATATGCCGCTCCAATTCGACTGCAACGCTGTCTCACTGCACACTTTCACTGTTTACTTCCGGTCTGTGACGCAATCCGTCTTCTCAGCCAATGGGATTCCCTCCTACGTCTCCGTAGCCCCAGAACACCACCGTGATCACCTGTGTGCCGAGATTCCAACCCGGTAAGCTTCTCCAATAGTAATTACACACAAATAACCGGGTGAGTCTCCAGGCACAATTCCATAAAATTCTTCTTGCTTTATTGGAAACCATGAAAACACATATAATGTTAAAACAGGAATAAGTTCATAAGAACAATAGCTGGATTTTTTTACGTGTTTCGGCTACATTCGAGTAAAGATTATAACTATGTATTTACTGCACATATTTCACATTCCAATATTCTTCACATAGAAGAATATGTTCTAAGAATTTATAAATATATATTCCTATATATATATATATATATATATATATATATATATATATATATATATATATATATATATATATATATATATATACAGTATATATATGTATATATCTATACCTATATATAATTATATATATATATATATATATATATATATATATATATATATATATATATATATAAATATATATATATATAATGTATGTTTTTTGTATGTGAATTTTTTTATATATCTTGCTGTTGAATATTTATATATGTTTCAAATTAACTTATATATATTAAATATATATGCTTTAAATTAATGTATGTGTATTTGTTCTTTTTATAGCTTTATGTGCCAATGACCTGTCTCTCACTGCACCACATTCAGCAGAGGGTGTAAAAGGTGATGCTGTGAACTTACCATGCACCTATACACCTTCTGACCTGTATACGGAAACTGAGGTGCTCTGGTACTTTGAATCTCAAAACATCTTCCATCGGATACATTCTGAAGATTCTGTGATGCTTAGTAAATTCCAAAACAGAGTTGTGGTGAGTACTAAGCCTGGAGATGTGTCATTAACTCTCAGGAAACTCACAGTGTTTGACAGAGGTGCATATATATGTAAAGTCATCTGGACATCAACAAATGGGGAGAGGCTGATTCAGGAAGAAACTATTACACTTAATGTTCAAAAAGGTGAGTCTAGAGAACAGCAAGGAGATCTCTATTGTAGTTTTACTCCCTTTTTCATTACATTTGTCTCTTTCCTTTATTCAGCTTTCTCTATCTCTCACCTATATGTCTGTCTACCTCCCTACTCATGCAATATCTAGCAACAAGAGTATGACCATGATCATAACCTATATGCCAGTCTACCTCCCTCTACTTGTGCAATATCTAGCAACAAGAGTGTGACCATGATCATAACCTACATGCCTGTCTACCTCCCTCTACTCGTGCGATATCTAGCAACAAGAGTATGACCATGAACATAACCTATATGCCAGTCTACCTCCCTCTACTCGTGCAATATCTAGCAACAAGGGTGTGACCATGATCATAAGCTATATGCCAGTCTACCTTCCTCTACTTGTGCAATATCTAGCAACAAGAGTGTGACCATGATCATAACCTATATGCCTGTCTACCTCCCTCTACTCGT
This sequence comes from Bombina bombina, assembly GCF_027579735.1. NCBI lineage: Eukaryota > Metazoa > Chordata > Amphibia > Anura > Bombinatoridae > Bombina > Bombina bombina. Next base: position 616,604,545 of record NC_069499.1, on the reverse strand, counting down.
GCAATATCTAGCAACAAGAGTATGATCATGAACATAACCTATATGCCGGTCTACCTCCCTCTACTCGTGCAATATCTAGCAACAAGGGTGTGACCATGATCATAACCTATATGCTTGTCTACCTCCCTCTACTCGTGCTATATGATTGAGCAGATGATGGAATTTATATATTAGCACCTATTTACCTTTGTCTGTTTTATTTGGTACATTATTTGAAGCAGTACTTATTGAAATTATGAAAATTCCCATTACTACAATTCCATACATTGACATATGTAAGTTGCTTTTTTTTTTAAGACTTTTTAAGCCATATACATTTGCTTGGGACTAGAAAAGGTTTGGACTTTGGAATAGTTTGGATTTTGGAATAGGTAAACCTTTCAAATGGGACATTTTGGAGAGGGGATGAAACCATGGTCCAATTTAACAAAGTCTGTCCTACAGCATACATTGTAGGGGGGTGTCAATCAACCCGATTGTATAGGATTGTGTTGATTGCTGTACGCCTTTCAGAGGTGGCAGATACAGTTAAAGAGCAGCGATCTTAAGACCGCTGCTTCTTAACTACTGTTTCCGGCGAGCCTGAAGGTTCGTGCGGAAACAGGGCGAGATGACCTCATTCAGTCCATCATAAATCGGCCCCCAAGTGTAAACAACATTTAGACAATATTTACATGTCACAATGCAGTTTATACGTGTAAGTTAAAGGTAGTTTTAAAGAAATTGTAATACTTTGTATACTTAGTACCCTCAGAAAGTGCAGTACTGATATCAGAAAGGTAATATTTGTTGTTTTAAATAAATATAGACCATTATTTGCATTTTAGAACACAAAAAAAGTCAACCAAAGACACAGGCAGAGATTGCGACTTACAGACAGGGAACATAGTCATATTTGAAAATTGTATTTCTAAAAAATATTAATTAAAAAGTTTGGATTTCAGAATACGATTGGATTTTGGATTTCCGGATGTAGGGATTTGTACCTGTAACTGTTGCTCAGCAAAATGTTCTTGTTTTATATGCAAGATTTTATGTATTGGAAACTTAAAGGGACATAAAACCCAAACATTTTCTTTCAAGATTCAGATTGAACATACAATTTTAAACAACTTTCCAAATTACTTCTATTAGCAAAATGTTTTTTCTTTTCTTTTTATCCTTTGTTGAACTTAAGTTCAGAATTGTGCACTTGTGTAAAGCACTATATGGCAGCAGTTTTGCAACAATGTTATACATTAACAAGAGCACTAGATGGCAGCACTCTTCCTGTCATGCAGTGTTTTAGGCATGTGCACTCTACCTATCTAGATATCTCTTCAACAAAGTATAACGAGAACAAAGCAAATTTGATAATAGAGTAAATTGGAAACATTTTTTTAAATTGTATTCTCTATCTGAATCATGAAAGAAAAATTTTAGGTTTCACTTCCCTTTGATGTAAATAAAGATGTTTATGGCAGGGATGGCCACTACCGAATCAATAAGCCTCTCTGTCTGTTTTTTTCTTATTTTATAGAAAGAAAACATGTTGCAGCTACTGAGATTGCCATTACCGAACAACCCGTAGCCAACACAGGTAAGTTGCTTTATTTATTTAATGACATATTTGCAATTGATCCAAATGATTTGAGTAGTCAAAAAGTACGATATCTAGCTATATCTATCTATATCTATCTATCTATCCACATACTGTATATATATATATATATATATATATATATATATATATATATATATATATATATATATATATATATATATATATATAATCTATATCTAGTTATCTATCTATATATCTATCTATTTATATATCTATAATATATCTGTCTCTTCTTCTTTAAGAGAAAAAGAGGAGGAAAAAAGTCAAATTAAATGTTTTTGATTTTTATAAACAGAACAATTTTACAAAATTTTCCATTTTACTCCTGTAATCAAATGTATCACTTTCCACTTTCTCCTCAGTTGAAACATAACTCCTTTCCATACGAGCACATTAAAGTGCCATAAACATTTTGAGTTATGTGCATATTATAAAAGGGTTAACTGAGGTAAAACAGTTAGTGAAAAAAAGTGTAAAAAACTAAGCTTATATATATTTAAAAAATTCAGCAAAATTACTTACACTTTAGTGTTGCCAAGTGCCTTATCAGTGTCTACTCCAAACCTTGTGGTATAATCTAACAACGTGTGTGAGGATAATTACTTATGCAAATAAGGGGGGTTGAGGAGGGACAGCAGGAACTGATATTGTTTGTGAAAGCATCAGCATTATACTGTGCACTGCTTTAGTCAAGTGTCATGTGACTCTGCCTCCTACTGTGGCATGCATGTGCATGAGTGCATTCTGCAGAAGCAATGGCCTGGATAGCACTTTCCATAGAAATGCATAGGGGGGAGTTTTCTACAAACAAAACTATGCCTGAATTAAAGGGGTTAATGGGGGTTAAAGCAGAAACAGTTTTGCAGGTAAGATTTGGCTTCATTATATATTTAGAAACTTATGTTAGTTCATACAGTTTTATATCTCTTTAAGGTATTCTCAGGTGTGCCCATATGGGCCAGATTACAAGTGAAGTGGTATTTAACGCTACTACTCACGCTAATTCAGCTAGAAGTAAGCTTTTTTCGCACAATCGCTAACCTGACGCATGCAAAAAGCTGAAGTTAGAATATCATGCACTCGTTAACGTATTCCCCCATAGAAGTCAACGCAGACTATGTTCTATTTATTCATATTTATACATACTGTATATATATGATGGTATTTTGCTAAAATATATATTTATACAGATATATATATATATATATATATATATATTTATTTCATGTAATTAGCAAGAGTCCATGAGCTAGTGACGTATGGGATATACATTCCTACCAGGAGGGGCAAAGTTTCCCAAACCTCAAAATGCCTATAAATACACCCCTCACCACACCCACAAATCAGTTTTACAAATTTTGCCACCTGTGGGGGTGGTGAAGTAAGTTTGTGCTAGATTCTACGTTGATATGCGCTCTGCAACAGGTTGGAGCCCGGTTTTCCTTTCAGCGTGCAGTGAATGTCAGAGGGATGTGAAGAGAGTATTGCCTATTTGAATTCAATGATCTCCTTCTACGGGGTCTATTTCATAGGTTCTCTGTTATCGGTCGTAGAGATTCATCTCTTACCTCCCTTTTCAGATCGACGATATACTCTTATTTATAGCATTACCTCTACTGATTCTCGTTTCAGTACTGGTTTGGCTTTCTACAAACATGTAGATGAGTGTCCTGGGGTAAGTAAATCTTATTTTCTGTGACACTCTAAGCTATGGTTGGGCACTTTTTTATAAAGTTCTAAATATATGTGTTTAAACATTTATTTGCCTTGATTCAGGATGCTCAAACGTTCCTTATTTCAGACAGTCAGTTTCATATTTGGGATAATGCATATGAATAAATCATTTTTTCTTACCTTAAAATTTCACTTTTTTCCTGTGGGCTGTTAGGCTCGCAGAGGCTGAAAATGCTTAATTTTATTGCGTCATTCTTGGCGCGGACTTTCTTGGCGCAAAAATTTTCTTGTCATTTCCGGCGTCATACGTGTCGCCGGAAGTTGCGTCATTTTTTTGACGTTTTTTGCACCAAAAAATGTCGGCGTTACCGGATGTGACGCCATTTTTGGCGCCAAAAGCATTTAGGCGCCAAATAATGTGGGCGGCTTTTTTGGAACTAAAAAATTTGAGCGTCATTGTTGTTTCCACAATATTTAAGTCTCATTATTTATTGCTTCTGGTTGCTAGAAGCTTGTTCAATGGCATTTTTTTTTTTTCTCATTCCTGAAACTGTCATTTAAGGAATTTGATCTTTTTTGCTTTATATGTTGTTTTTTCTATTACATATTGCAAGATGTCTCAGATTGACCCTGAATCAGAAGCCACTTCGGGAAAAACGCTTAACTGAGTTTCAGTTCTACCAAAGCTAAGTTCATTTATTTTAAATGTTATAAATGTTTATCTTTAGCTATGGTTTGTAATAAGTTATTATGATATACTTTTACATGCAGAATCCATTAGTGTTTATGCTTTATATATTTCCATTCTTACATCTTATGTACAAGAAATATTTAGAAGATTTATAAGAAATATTTTTCTGATTCTATTTTAAAGGCTTTGTCTGACTTCGTGCCTTCTAATAAAATTTTTAGGTCTTTTTCACTTCTTTTTTAATTATTGAAGTGAAGTCAAATGACCAACAACATACTGATTTATCCTTCTCTGATGATGTTTTTTCTCTTTCAGAAATTTTCTTCATCAGATATTGACACTAACAAATCTACTTTTTTATTATTTTTCTATTATTAAAGTACATTTGTTCTTTGTTGAAAAGGTGTTGATTATTTTGGATATTAAGGTAACTAGTTCTTTAAGACTAGCTGACACTATTTCTGCCTATTTATTTCTTCTGTGTTTTCAGAGGTTTTTCTTTCCAATTCCCCATTCTAGGGAATGGAATAGGCTGAGAATTTTCTTTTATTCCTTCTTCTAAGGTTTTAAACTTTATTCTTTGCCAGCAGTTAAATTCAATTTGGAGGGTTCTCCAATTTATTGGGGCTATCTCTACTTCTACTAATTATGCTATTGTTTCTATAGCAAAATAGTATTTATTTTCCTTTAGATAGTTGTATCTTATTTATGGAAAATTATTTAGTTTCAGGTACTTTTCTTGGTCCTGTAATTTATTTGGATATTGCAATTGCTTCATTTTTTCTGTTTTCTTTAAGATCAAGTATCAGATTATGATTTATTTTAGCATTGTTAAGGGACAACATTTACTAGACTAGGTGCTGTTGCATTTGTCTTGTTGTTTTGCATTTATTGATTATGCAAGTCCAATGTATTGACTGGTCCTTTAAACTGGACTATCATGCTAATAATTTCATTTGTGTCTTCATTTTATTGAATATTTTCGCAAATGAGGGTTAATCTATGTTTTTAGCTATTTTAGCTAGAAGAATTTTGTGATTTTTAAAAAATCCATATTTCTTTTGTTCTAAGATAATCAATTATTTGTTTTATAATTGGATTAAATTCTTAACTATTACTCTGGGCTTCAAGATTGAGTTCTAAGACTAAAACTTTAAGCTTATGCTAGTTTGGTTGTTCTTATTAAAGAACTAATTCCTGAGTTCTTTCCCAAGTAACATGTTTTTAATTGGGGTTCGAAATCAGCTCCCTAATATTGCGATGTACATGCCGTATTCCAGCTTGGCTGGTAAGGGGCAGGTTAAGACTTCTTTGAAATTTATTTGGTTCTATTTTGTCCAAATTTCTTTGATTTTATTCCAGTAAGGCTAACACTTTCTTTAAGTGTGTTTCTGTCCTATATATTTTGGATACTGTTGAAGCATGGCTAGGCACCCATGGGGTTCAAGCGCTGCTCAGACCTGGAATCTTCTGGGGTATTTCTTCCAGTTCCTTTTTTTAGGAACAGGGTTTGGAGTTTTATTCAAACTATTTTGCCTTTTTATGGTCATTGATAGCATTATTTGTTTTCCTTAGATACAATAAATGCATATTTTCATTTTTCTGTTTCAGATTATTTTCTGAGGATGCGGAATCTCATATGATTCACTTGCTCTTCAGGACATAGTTAGAGATTCTTTTTTTCGAAAGCTCTTGATTCCTCAAACAAGGGTCACCTTTTTTAGGTTTCCAGATGGTTTGTGTCACTGTCTTTGTCTCTATCAGACAAAGGGTTAATTCTATTGGGTTCCGTCTGTCGGTACCTTTAGTCTCTATTATTTCCTTCAACTGCTATATATGCACAGAAGTTTTAGGTCTTATGGCCTCAGCATTAGATTCAATTCCATTTGCTCATTTTCACTAGAAAGAACCTTTCCAGTTTTTTATGAGTGTTGTTTCTTCTAGAACATGGTTGGAGGATCAATTTACCAAAAAGTTCGTTGATTCCTCAGACAAGGGTAACCTTTTTAGGTTTCCGGATAGATTCAGTGTCCTTGACTCTGTCTCTGACAGACAAGAGACGTCTGAAATTGGTTTCAGCTTGTCGAAAACTTCAGTCTCAATCTTTCCCTTCGGTAGCCTTATGCATGGAAATTCTAGGTCTTATGACTGCTGCATTGGACGCGTTCCCCTTTGCTCGTTTTCACATGCGACTTCTTCAGCTCTGTATGCTGAACCAGTGGTGCAGGGATTATACAAAGATATCTCAATTAATATCTTTGAAACCGATTGTACGACACTCTCTGACGTGGTGGACAGACCACCATCGTTTAGTTCAGGGGGCTTCTTTTGTTCCTCCGACCTGGACTGTGATTTCAACAGATGCAAGTCTGACAGGTTGGGGAGCTGTTTGGGGGTCTCTGACAGCACAAGGGGTTTGGGATTCTCAGGAGGTGAGATTATCAATCAACATTTTGGAACTCTGTGCAATTTTCAGAGCTCTTCAGTCATGGCCTCTTCTAAAGAGAGAGTCGTTCATTTGTTTTCAGACGGACAATGTCACAACCGTGGCATATGTCAATCATCAAGGAGGAACTCACAGTCCTCTTCACCCAGAGGTATTTTTGGCTATGAAAGAAGTATCTTGAATACTGGTATGGGCGGAATCCAGCTCCTGTCTAATTTCTGTGGTTCATATCCCAGGTATAGACAATTGAGAAGCGGATTATCTCAGTCGCCAAACGTTACATCCGGGCGAATGATCTCTTCACCCAGAGGTATTTCTTCAGATTGTTCAAATGTGGGGACTTCCAGAAATAGATCTGATGGCTTCTCATCTAAACAAGAAGCTTCCCAGGTATCTGTCCAGATCCAGGGATCCTCAAGCGGAGGCAGTGGATGCATTGTCACTTCCTTGGAAGTATCATCCTGCCTATATCTTTCTGCCTCTAGTTCTTCTTCCAAGAGTGATTTCCAAGATTCTAAAGGAGTGCTCGTTTGTTCTGCTGGTGGCTCCAGCATGGCCTCACAGGTTTTGGTATGCGGATCTTGTCCGGATGGCCACTTGCCAACCGTGGACTCTTCCGTTAAGACCAGACCTTCTATCGCAAGGTCCTTTTTTCCATCAGGATCTCAAATCCTTAAATTTGAAGGTGTGGAGATTGAACGCTTGATTCTCAGTCATAGAGGTTTCTCTGACTCTGTGATTAATACTATGTTACAGGCTCGTAAAACTGTATCTAGGAAGATATATTATCGAGTCTGGAAGATTTACATTTTTTGGTGTTTTTCTCATCATTTTTCTTGGCATTCATTTAGAATTCCTAGAATTGTACAGTTTCTTCAGGATGGTTTGGATAAAGGTTTGTCTGCAAGTTCCTTGAAAGGACAAATCTCTGCTCTTTCTGTTCTTTTTCACAGAAAGATTGCTAGTCTTCCTGATATTCATTGTTTTGTACAAGCTTTGGTTCATATAAAACCTGTTATTAAGTCAATTTCTCCTCCTTGGAGTTTGAATTTGGTTCTGGGGGCTCTTCAAGCTCCTCCGTTTGAACCTATGCATTCGCTGGACATTAAATTACTTTCTTGGAAAGTTTTGTTTCTTTTGGCCATCTCTTCTGCTAGAAGAGTTTCTGAATTATCTGCTCTTTCTTGTGAGTCTCCTTTTCTGATTTTTCATCAGGATAAGGCGGTGTTGCGAACTTCTTTTAAATTTTTACCTAAGGTTGTGAATTCTAACAACATTAGTAGAGAAATTGTGGTTCCTTCATTGTGTCCTAATCCTAAGAATTCTAAGGAAAAGTCGTTGCATTCTTTGGATGTAGTTAGAGCTTTGAAATATTATGTTGAAGCTACTAAGGATTTCCGAAAGACTTCTAGTCTATTTGTTATCTTTTCCGGTTCTAGGAAAGGTCAGAAGGCTTCTGCCATTTCTTTGGCATCTTGGTTAAAATCTTTGATTCATCATGCTTATGTCGAGTCGGGTAAAACTCAGCCTCAAAGGATTACAGCTCATTCTACTAGGTCAGTTTCTACTTCCTGGGCGTTTAGGAATGAAGCTTCGGTTGATCAGATTTGCAAAGCAGCCACTTGGTCTTCTTTGCATACTTTTACTAAATTCTACAATTTTGATGTGTTTTCTTCTTCTGAAGCAGTTTTTGGTAGAAAAGTACTTCAGGCAGCTGTTTCAGTTTGATTCTTCTGCTTATAATTTCAGTTTTTTTCATTATAAGATTTAAACTTTGTTTTGGGTATGGATTTTTTTCAGCGGAATTGGCTGTCTTTATTTTATCCCTCCCTCTCTAGTGACTCTTGCGTGGAAGATCCACATCTTGGGTATTCATTATCCCATACGTCACTAGCTCATGGACTCTTGCTAATTACATGAAAGAAAACATAATTTATGTAAGAACTTACCTGATAAATTCATTTCTTTCATATTAGCAAGAGTCCATGAGGCCCACCCTTTTTTGTGGTGGTTATGATTTTTTTGTATAAAGCACAATTATTCCAATTCCTTATTTTTTATGCTTTCGCACTTTTTTCTTATCACCCCACTTCTTGGCTATACGTTAAACTGATTTGTGGGTGTGGTGAGGGGTGTATTTATAGGCATTTTGAGGTTTGGGAAACTTTGTCCCTCCTGGTAGGAATGTATATCCCATACGTCACTAGCTCATGGACTCTTGCTAATATGAAAGAAATTAATTTATCAGGTAAGTTCTTACATAAATTATGTTATATATACTGTTTATAAATATATATACATGATTCTATAAGGTATATATAAAGATATATGTAGGACTATCTATTTCAAAATACATAGAATGTATTCTGCTTTCTCCAGAACATTGGAATGTGAAATATTTTTAGTAAATACATAGTTAAACACTTTATTACATATGAATATTGCATAAATATGCTTTTACATGTTTTCATCTACTTAACTGCAAAGGGCTCCAATGCACTTATATATGTCTATATATGTGTACATATGTATTTATGTGTTTATGTGTATATGTCTGTAAAAACATATATACATATGTACACATATATAAATATATATATATATATATATATATATATATATATATATATATATATATATATATATAAACATACATACATACATTTAGACATGTATATAACAAGTATAACAAGTTGAAAGTAAAAGCGATTGCTTGAGCGCAATAGAAGTTATCGCGCTTTGGGATAGCGCGTCCTCAGAGCTCATGCTAACACTGATAAAAAATTATCAAAAAAAAATTGCACAAATATGTTATAAGGACTCAGGGCTTTATCATAGAGATACATAAATATACATGTCTAAATGTATGTATGTATGTTTATATATACTGTGTATATATATATATATATATATATATATTTATATATATATATATATATGTATGTAATGTTTTACTAACAAGAGAAACCATCCAGGATATATCAACCAGGGTGAAAAAAGACAGGGATTTCAGCACTCTTTTGAAAAAGTATTTTTTACTAGCTTAATAATTATACTGGATGATAAGTAACAAAAGGTGAGAGCAGTGTAGGCGTGCTCCCCCGCAGTGTGTACAATACAATATTCAACAATTATAAATTGCAACCTAGACACATCAGGACAATGTTAGTTGCTGTGTCATGGTTTTTGGTTCTAGCTTTAAGCAAATGTGTCCCTCCTGTATATTTCTTGATTTGATATATATATATATATATATGTTTATATATGTGTACATATGTATCTATGTATTTATATGTGTATATATGTTTTTACAGACATATACACATAAACACATAAATTCATATGTACACACATATAAACATATAAATATGTACACACATATAGACATATATATAAGTGCATTGCAGCCCTTTGCAGTTAAGTAGATGAAAACATGTAAAAGCATATTTATGCAATATTCATATGTATATGTTACAAGACCCTGGAAGAAGCAGCGAGCTGCACTTGTGGGAATACGGGTCTAAGTGGGGGAGTGTTGAGGGGCGGGGCTGAGTGACAAGGGGCTCAGATACTTAAAGGGGCAGTAAACTTACAAAGTAATGTTATATAATTCTGCACATAGTGCAGAATTATATAACATTAGCTTACCGACACATTAATACTTTAAAGTATTTCAGAGAAATTGTATCTAAAACCTCCTTTTACCAGAATGTCGCTCCTTGCTCTACTGAGTGGGTCTAATTTTTACACAGCGCATCGCGGCAACACTGTCTAGTCACAGTGTGCCCGTTCGAGCCATTAAAATGTAACTTGCTCCCACTCTGGTCTTACATTCATTTTAATGGTGTGACCGGGCACACTGTGACTAGACAGTGTTGCCGTGATGCTCTATGTAAAAAACAGACCCCACTCAGTAGAGCAAGGAGTGGCATTCTGGTAAAAGAAGGTTTTAGATACAATTTCTCTGAAAAACTTTAAAGTATAAATGTGCTGGTAAGCTAATGTTATATATTTCTGCCCTATGTGCAGAATTATATAACATTATTTTGTAAGTTTACTACCCCTTCAAAAGTAAAATAGGGAGCACACGTTAATCACCGCTAGCAGCATACTTACTGTAGTGAATGTGATGAGAGCAGGATGGGATGTCACTAGTTTGGGGGCGGGGCTTAGGTCCGGTGTCTGTGTCGCAGTTAGTTTAGTACAATCAACCTGACTAGATGTGTATTGCTATGCTCTGCAATAAAATAGTGTTGTACCATCATTGCTGTGTCCTGCATATGTCCTGCATCTCATGACATGGTGTCAGAAGTTCTGGACTGCTGTTCTGTTCCTGATCGATTGCAATGTCAAAGTTTACCCCACCTGAGCCTTTTGACTTCTCTCAGCCTGCAGCTTGGCCCACATGGCGTCAGCAGTTTCAGCGCTTCAGGAATGCTTCCAAACTGAACAAGGAGAGTGGTGAAGTACAAGTTAATTCTCTTTTATACTCTATGGGGAAAGATGTGGAGCCAGTGTTCAATGCTTTTACTTTCCAAGAGGGGGAAGAATTTGACTTTGATATACAGGGAGTGCAGAATTATTAGGCAAATGAGTATTTTGACCACATCATCCTCTTTATGCATGTTGTCTTACTCCAAGCTGTATAGGCTCGAAAGCCTACTACCAATTAAGCATATTAGGTGATGTGCATCTCGGTAATGAGAAGGGGTGTGGTCTAATGATATCAACACCCTATATCAGGTGTGCATAATTATTAGGCAACTTCCTTTCCTTTGGCAAAATGGGTCAAAAGAAGGACTTGACAGGCTCAGAAAAGTCAAAAATAGTGAGATATCTTGCAGAGGGATGCAGCACTCTTAAAATTGCAAAGCTTCTGAAGCGTGATCATCGAACAATCAAGCGTTTCATTCAAAATAGTCAACAGGGTCGCAAGAAGCGTGTGGAAAAACCAAGGCGCAAAATAACTGCCCATGAACTGAGAAAAGTCAAGCGTGCAGCTGCCAAGATGCCACTTGCCACCAGTTCGGCCATATTTCAGAGCTGCAACATCACTGGAGTGCCCAAAAGCACAAGGTGTGCAATACTCAGAGACATGGCCAAGGTAAGAAAGGCTGAAAGACGACCACCACTGAACAAGACACACAAGCTGAAACGTCAAGACTGGGCCAAGAAATATCTCAAGACTGATTTTTCTAAGGTTTTATGGACTGATGAAATGAGAGTGAGTCTTGATGGGCCAGATGGATGGGCCCGTGGCTGGATTGGTAAAGGGCAGAGAGCTCCAGTCCGACTCAGACGCCAGCAAGGTGGAGGTGGAGTATTGGTTTGGGCTGGTATCATCAAAGATGAGCTTGTGGGGCCTTTTCGGGTTGAGGATGGAGTAAAGCTCAACTCCCAGTCCTACTGCCAGTTTCTGGAAGACACCTTCTTCAAGCAGTGGTACAGGAAGAAGTCTGCATCCTTCAAGAAAAACATGATTTTCATGCAGGACAATGCTCCATCACACGCGTCCAAGTACTCCACAGCGTGGCTGGCAAGAAAGGGTATAAAAGAAGAAAATCTAATGACATGGCCTCCTTGTTCACCTGATCTGAACCCCATTGAGAACCTGTGGTCCATCATCAAATGTGAGATTTACAAGGAGGGAAAACAGTACACCTCTCTGAACAGTGTCTGGGAGGCTGTGGTTGCTGCTGCACGCAATGTTGATGGTGAATAGATCAAAACACTGACAGAATCCATGGATGGCAGGCTTTTGAGTGTCCTTGCAAAGAAAGGTGACTATATTGGTCACTGATTTGTTTTTGTTTTGTTTTTGAATGTCAGAAATGTATATTTGTGAATGTTGAGATGTTATATTGGTTTCACTGGTAAAAATAAATAATTGAAATGGGTATATATTTGTTTTTTGTTAAGTTGCCTAATAATTATGCACAGTAATAGTCACCTGCACACACAGATATCCCCCTAAAATAGCCAAAACTAAAAACAAACTAAAAACTACTTCCAAAAATATTCAGCTTTGATATTAATGAGTTTTTTGGGTTCATTGAGAACATGGTTGTTGTTCAATAATAAAATTAATCCTCAAAAATACAACTTGCCTAATAATTCTGCACTCCCTGTAGTTATGGATAAACTCAGTGCCCACTTTGTGCCCAAAAGAAATGTGATTCATGAGAGAGCTTGTTTTCACAAACGTAATCAGCGTGTGGGAGAATCTGTGGAGTCTTTTGCGCGCAGCCTGTATGAACTAGCTGAATTCTGTGAGTTTGGTGTTGCTAAAGAAGAGCAAATCAGAGACAGAATAGTTATAGGGATTGCAGATGCTGAAGTCTCACTGAAGCTGCAGTTAGAGCCTGATTTAACATTAGATGGGGCTATTAGGATGGCCCGCCAGAGTGAACTGGTGAAAAAGCAAAGTGCTGATCTGAGGTCTGAGAATATTGTGGATGAAGTGCAACAGTCTAGGAAAAATGCTAGTGAAAAGCACAGTGTGAGCGGTAGATCTAAAGTACTGGAAAGGCCTAGAAATGGATGGGTGCAATATGCCCGATGCACGCGGTGCTACCGTGCTCATGATCAGAGTGTTATATGCCCGGCCAGGGATAAAAGATGCAGAAAATGTAACAGAATGGGCCATTTTGAAGTGGTGTGTAGAACTGAATACATTAAGGAGATGCAGGTGGACGGTGACCAGGAGGGTCAGGAAGTGTCTTTTGTGGGGTCCGTTGTGGAACGGCCAAGCTCAGAGGAAGATTGGAAAGTTACTTTTACTGTAATTTGAGACAAAGTTGATTTTAAGATTGACACAGGAGCAGATATCACTGTAATGTCTTTTGCTGAATATATGAAACTGCCTCGACAGCCCCAGCTGACGAAGGTTACTACAAATGTCAATAGTCCTGGTGGCCGCATTGATTGTGTGGGGAAATTTCTTGCCAGCTGTGAGTACAAGCAAAGAAAGTTCACCATGTGGGTGCATGTGATTCGAGGTCAGTGTGTTATCAATTTATTGAGCAGAAAAGCAGCCTGTGACTTGGGCCTCGTGGCCAGAGTGAATGAGATTTCTGAAGATATGTTTGGCGAGTTGGGCCTACTGAATTGCAAACCAGTTCGTATAGCACTTAAAAGTGACGCAGTCCCATACAGTATTTCTACTCCTCGTAGAATTCCGTTCCCGCTCATGCCTCAAGTGGAGAAGGAGCTTATGCACATGAAGTCTATTAGGGTTATTGAAGAGGTTGTTGAAGCAACTGATTGGTGTGCCCCCATTGTTCCAGTTGCAAAGAAAAACGGAAAGGTGCGCATCTGTGTGGACCTGAAAAGGTTGAATGAGGCAGTGAAGAGAGAGAGATTTGTGCTGCCGACATTAGAAGATATAGCTCCAAAGTTGGCTGGGGCGAAGTTCTTTTCCACATTAGACGCTTCTAGCGGCTTTTGGCAGATCCCCCTGGATCCAAAGTGCCGCAAACTGACTACCTTTATCACACCGGTAGGTCGGTTCTGCAGACTCCCCTTTGGGATATCCTCCGCTCCTGAAATCTTTCAAAGGGAAATGAGTTCTCTCCTGAGTGACCACGTGGGCACAGCGGTCATCATGGACGACATTCTAGTGTATGGGTCTACAGTGGAGGAGCATGATCAGCGTTTGAGTTGTGTGCTGCAGGCTATCAAAGAGTCTGGGCTGAAGCTGAATAAAGAAAAATGTCATTTTAGGAAAACTGAATTATGCTACTTTGGGCATATCATCAACGGGGATTGCATCAAGCCAGACCCCGAGAAAATTTGTGCTATTGAACAGATGAAAAGCCCCTCTGATGTACATGAGCTGAGACAGATATTGGGCCTTGTAAATTACGTGGGCAAGTTTCTTCCAGATTTATCAACAGTTTTACACCCTATCACAGAGTTGCTTAAGAAAGATGTTGCCTGGGTCTGGGGACCTTCACAAGAAAAAGCTTTCCTGCATGCTAAGTCCCTGCTGGGGTCTGCCCCAGTGCTGGGGTTCTACGACCCTTCAAAAAAGACTGTGGTTAGTGCCGATGCAAGCAGTTATGGGTTGGGGGCTGCACTCCTGCAGCTGAACGAAAATAAACTACAGCCCATCGCCTACTGTTCCCGCACACTGACGGCTGCAGAGTCAAAATACGCTCAAATTGAGAAAGAGTGCCTGGCTGCAGTTTGGGCCTGTGAGCGCTTCCAGCGCTATCTAGTGGGTTTGGAGAAATTTAGTCTGGAAACTGACCACAAACCGCTAGTCCCTCTAATCAACTCTTATGACATTGACAAAACACCCTTGAGATGCCAGAGACTTTTAATGAGACTGCTCAGGTTCAATGTTCAGGCAGTGCATGTGCAGGGGAAACAACTGGTTGTGGCGGATACACTATCCAGGCTCCCGCTGGCTACTGCTGAAGAATCCTCCACAGAATCGGATGTGAAAGTGTATGTTGATTCAGTTCTGGCCTCTAAGTCCATTTCTTCAAGGAAACTGGAAGAGATAAAGAAAGAGACATATTTGGACACAGATCTGCAAGAAGTTACAAGGTACATAAAAGAAGGCTGGCCCGAGACCCGGGCAGCCTGGATGTCTTTAAATGCTTACCAGCCAGAGAGGTCGCAGCTCATGGAGCTGGAGGGGTTGGTGCTATTCCAAGTCCGCATTGTAATTCCTGTCAGCATGAGGAAGGAGATGTTAAACAGGATTCACGATGGCCACTTAGGCATTACAAAGTGCAGAGAAAGGGCAGCTACAGCTGTGTGGTGGCCTGGGATCAGCTCCGACATTGCAAATCACGTGTCTAAATGTGCCTTTTGCCGGGAACGCCGGCCTACTCAGAGAAGGGAGCCCTTGATGTCTACTCCGCTGCCTGCAGGGCCGTGGCAGAAAATAGCTGCTGATTTGTGTGAACTGCACGGGAAAAAGTTTCTTGTTGTGATCGACTACTATTCCAGGTATTTGGAAATTGTACCCCTGAATGATATCACAAGTCAGGCCGTTATCATTCGCCTGAAGAGTTTGTTCGCCCACTGGGGCATTCCAATGGAGCTGGTGAGTGATAATGGTATGCAGTTCGCTTCTACAGAGTTCAGTGCTTTCAGCAGGAAATATTATTTTGTACATTCCACATCAAGTCCACATTATCCGCAGGCCAACGGAATGGCTGAAAGGGCAGTTCAAACAACAAAATTCATTCTAAAGCAATCTGAGCCGTACCTAGCCCTCTTGTCATACAGGGCGACGCCCATTCAAGCCACCGGGTTTAGCCCGGCACAGCTGATGCTAGGACGCCAGATTCGCACCACTTTACCCTCAGTGGGTGTCTTCAAGCCACCTGGCCCTGTTCCTCTGGACTAAATCCTTAGGAGGGATGAAGAGGCCAAAAAGGGTTATCGTTTCTTCTACGACAGGAGACATTCTGTCAGGCCCTTACAGGAACTGAAAGCGGGCCAAAGTGTCAGAATTAAACTGGACAATGAGAAGAAATGTAAGATGCCTGCTACGGTAGTTGGCCGTTCTCCAGAACCAAGGTCTTATACAGTCCTTACTGAGGGAGGGACGGTTACACGCCGTAACCGAAGACATCTTCAGCCTGTACCTGAGAGTCTGGAACTGGATGCCTCAGTACCACCGCCGGTGGGATCCCCTGTTCTAAGAGAGGTGCCTTCCCCTCAGCAAGATCACAGCGGGGATATGTCTTTGCCTCCAGCAGACTCTAATTCACCGCCTTCTGTATCAGAGGACAGTTCATGCAAAGTTACATCAAGCGGAAGAGTGGTGAAACTTCCGGCCCGATATAGGGACTGACTTTAGCTAGAACAGTGACCAGAAGTATGGGCAGAATAATCCCATGGTCACTGTGGACTAGGGTAGTCTACCCCGATGTCCAAGTCAGGATGTAATTTATTTGTTTATGTTTTCTAACCTATTTGTTCATATAATGTTCTAAAAAAAAATGTTGTTGTATACTCTGTTCGTATACCTTGTTATTTGTTATAAGCAAATGTATGCTTCGCCTTTGAAAAAGGGGAAGATGTGATGAGAGCAGGATGTGATGTCACTAGTTTGGGGGTGGGGCTTAGGTCCGGTGTCTATGTCGCAGTTAGTTTAGTACAATCAACCTGACTAGATGTGTATTGCTATGCTCTGCAATAAAATAGTGTTGTACCATCATTGCTGTGTCCTGCATATGTCCTGCATCTCATGACAGTGAACACAACGGGCATCCCAAACACCCCCTGTGCTTGGTATAGTCTATCAGGGGTGGGATGGATGAACTTTTAACCTACTATTAATGCTAGGCAAAATAAATAAATATATGTATGTTAAGAAAAATATAAATCATGCACCAAATTTGCACCCCCACTGCAGGGACGTATTTAGGTGACTGCCTAAGCTGCCTCTATTGTAGCACCGGCCCTGCCTGCACTTCCTGGAAACCTCCTATAGCGGTGTATTATGTCTATTCTGAAGCATGTAAGGTGTCCCGCTTTCAATTAATAATTGTTACTGTGCAAGTCATTTTTCATACAGACATAATCAACAGCCATGGAAAATCAATCTTAAGCAATAAAAAGCAATATAACAACAGCATAAAAATGTTTCTAATACTTTTATCTTTGAACACTTAAAGGGATATTACAGCAGTTAACTTCACAACTTAACGCCTAGATTTAGAGTTCTGCGTTAGCCGTCAAAACCAGCGTTATGGGGTCCTAACCCTGGTTTTGGCCGCACGCTGGTATTTAGAGTCAGTCAGGAAAGGGTCTAACGCTCACTTTCCAGACTTTTCCATACCGCAGATCCCCCTACGCCAATTGCGTATCCTATCTTTTCAATGGGATCTTTCTAACGCCGGTATTTAGAGTCTTGGCTGAAGTGAGCATTAGAAATCTAACGACAAAACTCCAGCCGCAGAGAAAAGCCAGGAGTTAAGAGCTTTCTGGGCTAACGCCGGTTCATAAAGCTCTTAACTACTGTGCTCTAAAGTACACTAACACCCATAAACTACCTATGTACCCCTAAACCGAGGCCCCCCCACATCGCCGCCACTCTATTCAATTTTTTTAACCCCTAATCTGCCGACCGCACACCGCCGCAACCTACATTATCCCTATGTACCCCTAATCTGCTGCCCCTAACACCGCCGACACCTACAAAATATTTATTAACCCTAATCTGCCCCCCCCAACGTTGCCGCTACATAACCTACAATTATTAACCCCTAATCTGCCGACCGGACCTCACCGCTACTATAATAAATGTATTAACCCCTAAAGCTAAGTCTAACCCTAACACCCCCCTAAGTTAAATATAATTTTTATCTAACGAAATAAAATAAATCTTATTAAATAAATTATTCCTATTTAAAGCTAAATACTTACCTGTAAAATAAACCCTAATATAGCTACAATATAAATAATAATTATATTGTAGCTATTTTAGGATTAATATTTATTTTACAGGCAACTTTGTATTTATTTTAACCAGGTACAATAGCTATTAAATAGTTAATAACTATTTAATAGCTACCTAGTTAAAATAATTACAAAATTACCTGTAAAATAAATCCTAACCTAAGTTACAATTAAACCTAACACTACACTATCAATAAATAAATTAAATACAAATACCTACAAATAAATACAAATAAATACACTAACTAAAGTACAAAAAATAAAAAAAGAACTGTTACAAAAAATAAAAAAATAATTTACAAACATCATAAAAATATTACAACAATTTTAAGCTAATTACACCTACTCTAAGCCCCCTAATAAAATAACAAAGCCCCCCAAAATAAAAAATTCCCTACCTTATTCTAAAATAAAAATTGAAAAGCTCTTTTACCTTACCAGCCCTTAAAAGGGCCTTTGTAAGATAAATTGTATCTTTTAGAATTGTAGTGTGTTGCTAGTTGCAAACGCCAAGAGATACAAATTATAACCTGGCAATATGCTTCAAGCGTTTTGCTAAGAGTGAACTCACAGGAAATGCTGCTAGACAAATATGATTCTATTCAGACAAACAAGTGTGCAAGTCTGATAAATTCACAGAGGCAAATATGGATAGCTAGATCAAAAATAGAGTTCTTTAGCATAAGATTAATTGTTAATATATAAGACTGAGGCCTAGATTTGGAGTTCGGCGGTAAAAGGGCTGTTAACGCTCCGCGGGCTTTTTTCTGGCCGCACCATAAATTTAACTCTGGTATCGAGAGTTCAAACAAATGCTGCGTTAGGCTCCAAAAAAGGAGCGTAGAGCATTTTTACCGCAAATGCAACTCTCGATACCAGAGTTGCTTACGGACGCGGCCGGCCTCAAAAACGTGCTCGTGCACGATTCCCCCATAGGAAACAATGGGGCTGTTTGAGCTGAAAAAAAACCTAACACCTGCAAAAAAGCAGCGTTCAGCTCCTAACGCAGCCCCATTGTTTCCTATGGGGAAACACTTCCTACGTCTGCACCTAACACTCTAACATGTACCCCGAGTCTAAAGACCCCTAACCTTACACTTATTAACCCCTAATCTGCCGCCCCCGCTATCGCTGACCCCTGCATATTTTTTTAAACCCCTAATCTGCCGCTCCGTAAACCGCCGCAACCTACGTTATCCCTATGTACCCCTAATCTGCTGCCCTAACATCGCCGACCCCTATATTATATTTATTAACCCCTAATCTGCCGCCCTCAACGTCGCCGACACCTGCCTACACTTATTAACCCCTAATCTGCCGAGCGGACCGCACCGCTACTATAATAAAGTTATTAACCCCTAATCCGCCTCACTAACCCTATCATAAATAGTATTAACCCCTAATCTGCCCTCCCTAACATCGCCGACACCTACCTTCAATTATTAACCCCTAATCTTCCGATCGGAGCTCACCGATATTCTAATAAATGGATTAACCCCTAAAGCTAAGTCTAACCCTAACACTAACACCCCCCTAAGTTAAATATAATTTTTATCTAACGAAATAAATTAACTCTTATTAAATAAATGATTCCTATTTAAAGCTAAATACTTACCTGTAAAATAAATCCTAATATAGCTACAATATAAATTATAATTATATTATAGCTATTTTAGGATTAATATTTATTTTACAGGCAACTTTGTAATTATTTTAACCAGGTACAATAGCTATTAAATAGTTAAGAACTATTTAATAGTTACCTAGTTAAAATAATAACAAATTTACCTGTAAAATAAATCCTAACCTAAGATATAATTAAACCTAACACTACCCTATCAATAAAATAGCCAATAGAATGCGAGCTCAATCTGATTGGCTGATTGGATCGGCCAATCGGATTGAACTAGATTCTGATTGGCTGATTCCATCAGCCAATCAGAAAATTCCTACCTTAATTCCGATTGGCTGATAGAATCCTATCAGCCAATCGGAATTCGAGGGACGCCATCTTGGATGACGTCCCTTAAAGGAACAGTCATTCGTCGTTCAGTCGTCGGTCCGGATGGATGTTCCGCGCTGGAGGTCTTCAGGATCCTGCCACTTCGCTCCGGATGGAAGAAGATCGAAGATGCCGCTTGGAGAAGATGTTTGCCGGTCCGGATGTCCTCTTCTTGCCGGATAGGAGGAAGACTTTGGAGCCTCTTCTGGACCTCTTCAGCACCGGATTATGGATCGCCAACCCCCGCTTGGGTTGGATGAAGATCTTGGAGCCAGGACGGATCGGTGATACCTGGATGGTGAAGACAAGGTAGGAAGATCTTCAGGGGATTAGTGTTAGGTTTATTTAAGGGGGGTTTGGGTTAGATTAGGGGTTTGTGGGTGGTGGGTTGTAATGTTGGGGGGGGGGTATTGTATGTTTTTTTTACAGGCAAAAGAGCTGAAATTCTTGGGGCATGCCCCGCAAAGGGCCCTGTTCAGGGCTGGTAAGGTAAAAGAGCTTGTAACTTTTTTAATTTAGAATAGGGTAGGGAATTTTTTATTTTGGGGGGCTTTGTTATTTTATTAGGGGGCTTAGAGTAGGTGTAATTAGTTTAAAATTGTTGTAATATTTTTCTTATGTTTGTAAATATTTTTTTATTTTCTGTAACTTAGTTCTTTTTTATTTTTTGTACTTTAGCTAGTTTATTTAATTGTATTTATTTGTAGGAATTGTGTTTAATTAATTTATTGATAGTGTAGTGTTAGGTTAATTGTAGGTAATTGTAGGTAGTTTATTTAATTATTTTATTGATAGGGTAGTGTTAGGTTTAATTATATCTTAGGTTAGGATTTATTTTACAGGTAAATTTGTTATTATTTTAACTAGGTAACTATTAAATAGTTCTTAACTATTTAATAGCTATTGTACCTGGTTAAAATAATTACAAAGTTGCCTGTAAAATAAATATTAATCCTAAAATAGCTATAATATAATTATAATTTATATTGTAGCTATATTAGGGTTTATTTTACAGGTAAGTATTTAGCTTTAAATAGGAATCATTTATTTAATAAGAGTTAATTTATTTCGTTAGATAAAAATTATATTTAACTTAGGGGGGTGTTAGTGTTAGGGTTAGACTTAGCTTTAGGGGTTAATACATTTATTAGAATAGCGGTGAGCTCCGATCGGAAGATTAGGGGTTAATAATTGAAGGTAAGTGTCGGCGATGTTAGGGAGGGCAGATTAGGGGTTAATACTATTTATGATAGGGTTAGTGAGGCGGATTAGGGGTTAATAACTTTATTATAGTAGCGCTCAGGTCCGCTCGGCAGATTAGGAGTTAATAGGTGTAGGCAGGTGTCGGCGACGTTGTGGGGGGCAGATTAGGGGTTAATAAATATAATATAGGGGTCGGCGGTGTTAGGGGTAGCAGATTAGGGGTACATAAGTATAACGTAGGTGGCGGTCGGCAGATTAGGGGTTAAAAATTTTAATCGAGTGGCGGCGATGTGGGGGGAGCTCGGTTTAGGGGTACATAGGTAGTTTATGGGTGTTAGTGTACTTTAGGGTACAGTAGTTAAGAGCTTTATAAACCGGCGTTAGCCAGAAAGCTCTTAACTCCTGCTATTTTCAGGCGGCTGGAATCTTGTCATTAGAGCTCTAACGCTCACTTCAGAAACGACTCTAAATACCAGCGTTAGAAAGATCCCATTGAAAAGATAGGCTACGCAAATGGCGTAGGGGGATCTGCGGTATGGAAAAGTCGCGGCTGAAAAGTGAGCGTTAGACCCTTTAATCACTGACTCCAAATACCAGCGGGCGCCCAAAACCAGCGTTAGGAGCCTCTAACCCTGGTTTTGACGGCTACCGCCGAACTCCAAATCTAGGCCTGAGTAAGTACGGTTGATAATATGAACTAGAAACAACTTGAGAGAATCTGATTAGCAGAGTTATACTTGCGGTAACCTGTGCTTGGCTTTCCCTTGCAGCATGGAACGCTGTAATGGCGGAGTGAGACTGGAGTTCTTCCTGAGAGCTGAGTGGCTAGTTGCAGTACTGGTCAGGCTGAGAGATTGTTCTGTAGCTTCCGGAAGGAAGGTGAGTTGAAGTCCTAGCGAAGCAGGTGAATGAATCAGCTGCAGCTGGAGATGTGAGAAAATCCTCTGTAATACTGTGGTGGAGCTGCACTTTAGGAGAGAGACTGACAGGCAATCTATGAAATGGATTCAGATGGCTGTGCAGATTAAGTGTCTTTAGTAGAAAGCAGGAATTAGTTCTTTTTGAGGGTTAAATTCAAATAAGCAAAAGTTCAATATCACTCAGTTTGAGATGATAGCAGGAGTGACTTGATTTCTGTGAAGTATTCCAATCAGAACAAACAAAATAATCAAGCAAAGTAGATCTCAGGAAGTGAGGTTTTATAGGCAGGTGAAAAGGTGGAAGTGGAATGTCTTAAAGGGACATTACAGATCCCCCCCTCAAAGCATCCGCTCCAAGGATGCAGGCTTAGCAGGATAACGCCTATGGAAAGCATCCAAGAGACGGGTAGCATGAACATGAGACCTGGGTACCCAGGAATCCTCCTCAGGACCGTAGCCCTTCCAACGGATGAGGTACTCCAAATGACCACGGTACATACGGGAGTCGAGTATAGAATCCAACTCAAATTCGTCATGGTTATCCAAGTGAATGGGCGGAGGTGGTTCTTTCGGCCTGCCCCTAAAGGTGCTGGATGTATATGGTTTCAGCAAAGACACATGAAACGTGGGATGCACCTTGTATCTAGGTGGCAGTTGTAGGGTCACAGAGGTTGGATTGAGTATCTTCTTTATAGGAAAGGGGCCAATGTATTGGTTAGCCAACTTCCTTGAAGGAACAGATAATTTCAGATATTTCGTGGATAGCCATACCAAATCACCTAATTTGTAATTCAGACTATCTCTGTGTCTTAAATCGTAGTAATGTTTCTGCGAGGCTTTGGCAACCTGTAGATGTTCCTTTAGTAAGATAAGAGAGTCCTGGAGATTGATGAGATATGAAGTGGCTGCTGGTGAAGTAGAACCTATACGCGAAAGTGGAATGCTTTGTGAGTGGTAACCATAGGTAGCATAGAATGGACTGACTTTAGTCGAGGCTGATATTGAGTTGTTGTATGAATATTCAGCTAGAGGGAGAAGAGAGTACCAATTGTCTTGCAAATGTGTTATATAGCAACGAAGATACTGTTCTAAAATCCCGTTAATTTGTTCGGTTAAACCATTAGCCTGAGGATGGTAAGAAGTTGTTAATCTAGGTCGTATACGTAGAACTGAACATAAAGCTTTCCAAAAATGTGAAGTGAACTGAGTCCCTCGGTCTGTTATGATGGATTGAGGGATTCCATGGAGACGTACTATATGTTTTATGAATGCATCTGCGGTGTCAGTTGCAGATGGCAAAGACGGTAGGGGAACAAAATGTTCTAATTTCGTGAGATGGTCGACCACCACCATAATGGTGTTATGGTTTTGAGATACTGGCAATTCCACTATAAAATCCATTGAAATTATTGTCCAAGGAATCTCCGGAATTGGTAAAGGTGTGAGTAGTCCAATGGGCTCTAGTTTCTGAGTTTTATTTCTAGCACAGACTGTACATGATACTATGTACTGTTGAATGGCATCTGCCATCTTAGGCCACCAAAAATATCTCTGACTTGCTTCCTTAGTCTTATATATACCTTGGTGTCCAGAAAGGGGGTTATCATGGAATTGTTGCAAGATATAAGTCCTAAGTAGTGTAGGTATATAGATCTTGTCATGGTAAGTATAAAGTCCTGTTTTGTCATTTTGTAGTTGTGGGATGTCTGGTATGTCAACAGTTTGAAGAGCTTTGAGGATATCGTTTTCAAATGATGTGAGGTTACCTATAATTTTGTCTGGAGGTATGAGACACATGTTATGTTCTGTCTTTTGATTTTGTTCATATACACGTGAAAGAGCATCAGCTCTAGAATTTAAAGGTCCTGGTCTGTATGTTATTACAAA
This sequence comes from Bombina bombina, assembly GCF_027579735.1. Lineage (NCBI taxonomy): Eukaryota > Metazoa > Chordata > Amphibia > Anura > Bombinatoridae > Bombina > Bombina bombina. The sequence continues at coordinate 616,580,695 of NC_069499.1, read as the reverse complement.
GTTAAACCTGTCAAGGAATAATGCCCAACGGACCTGTCGTGACGAGAGGGTTCTACTCTGACGTAAATATTGAAGATTTTTATGATCAGTGTATATTGTGAATGGTCTGTTAGTACCTTCTAAGATATGTCTCCAGACTTCTAAAGCAGTCTTAATGGCCAACAGTTCCTTGTCGCCAATCGTATAATTTAGTTCTGCAGGTTGCGTAGTATCTGTACTAGTTCTTTGGGAAAGGATTGCTCCTATGCCAATGTCTGATGCATCTGTTTCTACTATAAATTCACAAGTATGATCAGGGATTGGCAAGATGGGTGCTGATCAAAATTTCTCTTTCAAGAGTTTAAAAGATGCATCGGCTTCTGTTGACCAAAAGAACTTTGTATTAGTTTTTGTTAGATTGGTCAGAGGTTTCACAATAGCTGAGAAGTTGAATATAAATTTGCGATAAAAGTTTGCAAAACCCAAAAAGCGTTGCACAGCTCTCACTGTTTTAGGTTGTGGCCAATCTTTTATTGAAGATAATTTTTCTGGATCCATTTGAATCCTATCTGGTGTGATGATATACCCAAGAAACTTTATCTCATGCACGTGGAATAAACACTTCTCTAATTTAGCGAACAATCTATGTTCGCGTAAACGTGTCAACACCCACCTAACATGTTTTATGTGTTCAGATGTTGTTCTGGAGTAAATCAGTATATCGTCTAAGTATATTATTACGCAGATATCAATGAGATCTTTAAATATTTCATTTATGAAATATTGGAAAGTACCTGGGGCATTGCACAGGCCAAAGGGCATGACTCTGTATTCAAATAGCCCATAGCGGGTTCTGAACGCAGTCTTCCACTCATCCCCATCTTTAATCCTGATCAAATTATACGCCCCCTTGAGGTCTAATTTAGTAAATATAGACGCACCATTAAGGCGCTCAAGGAGTTCAGGGATGAGTGGAAGTGGATACCGGTTTTTAATGGTTACTGCATTCAGAGCTCTATAATCTATAATTGGCCTTAATGTTTGATTATTGTTCTTTACAAAAAATATACCCGCTGCTGCGGGAGATACAGAAGGTACTATAAAGCCTTTTCTAAGGTTTTCATCTAGGTAGTCTATGAGATATTGTAGCTCTTGTTGTGATAGTGGGTATATTTTACCAAAGGGGGCAGCTGAAACTGGAACTAAATCAATCGGACAGTCGAAAGTCCTATGGGGTGGTAAGGTCTCAGCCTCTTTGATATTGAACACATCAGATAAGTCCTGGTACTCAGGAGGTATGGTAGTCTGTAGTGTAGCTATAGTCTGTTGTGGGAATCATGTGTTTTTACAGAGCTCAGAAGTGAAATGTATGTTACATTTTTCCCAGTTGATACTAGGATTGTGTTTTACCAACCAGGGTAAACCTAAGATGACTGTGTGAATGGCCGTGGGCATGATGTCAAAGCTTTGAAATTCAACATGACCCTCTTCTGTCTGTAACAATAGTGGGATGGTGTGGTGTGTTACCGGTCCTTTCTGGATTAAAGATCCATCTATTACCTTAATAAAAAGAGGGTTTTGCTTTGAAATAATAGGTATTTTATTTTTTCTGACAAAGGAAGCATCCATAAAACAACCATATGCGCCAGAGTCAATAACAGCTTCAGTCTTGAACTGATGTTGATCCCACTGCAAAGATATAAAAACAGTAAGTGCATGAGTCTGTTTCTGCAGGGATACAGTATAGATATGGGATGGCTTACCGTTCTTAGTACGTTGTAGAATGGGACAAGTACCCACTGTATGATCTTTACTAGCGCAATAAAGACATAGGTTAGAGGTGCGTCTCCTTGCTTTTTCCTCTGGTGTGAGGGGAGCCTTGATAATGCCAATCTCCATGGGGACACTTACTGGTGTGTTTCTGTCGATATAGGTAGCAGTTGGTCTTTTAAATGAGGAGTCAGAAGTCAGTCTCTCAGTGCGGCGTTCCCTTAACCTGCGGTCTAAGGTGATTGCCAGCTTAATAAATCCTGTTAGGGTCTCAGGCATCTCTACTCTGGAGATTTCATCTTTTAAGATGTCATTAAGCCCAAGCCTGAATTGATTTCTTAATGTGATGTCGTTCCACAATGTATCTGTGGCCCACATCTGATATTCTGTGACATAATCCTCAACAGGACGTTTTCCCTGTCTGAGAGATCTAAGTTTGGTTTCTGCATTTATTTGTGTGTTGGCATCTTCATAAAATGATGCCATTAAGGAAAAATATGCATCAAGTGAATTCAAAATCTCATCACTGGATTAAAAAAAAACGGTTAGCCCAGGTCCTGGGTTCCCCTGTTAAGTATGAAATAACAGTACACACCTTTATTTTTTCTGTATGATAGGTGCGGGGTTTCATAGAAAAAAGCAGCAAACAAGAATTTTTGAAGTCTCTGAAATCTGACCTCTTTCCTGAAAAGACTGCAGGAGGGTTAATATGTGGTTCAGGAGGGTCTAGATTTCTAGGAGTTATTATTTCCTTATAAACATTTTTTAAAGCAGTGTTCTCAGCTTGTAAGTCTGTGAGTGCTCTTGCCAAATAATCAACTTTTTGGTTTAAGGTTTCAAACTCTGTTTTTATGGCTTGGGAGTCCATATTTATATTTAGGGCTTGATTATTATGTAAGATAAATTGTATATTTTAGAATTGTAGTGTGTTGCTAGTTGCAAATGCCAAGAGATACAAATTATAACCTGGCAATATGCTTCAAGCGTTTTGCTAAGAGTGAACAAGTGTGCAAGTCTGATAAATTCACAGAGGCAAATATGGATAGCTAGATCAAAAATAGAGTTGTTTAGCATAAGATTAATTGTTAATATAAAGACTGAGTAAGTACGGTTGATAATATGAACTAGAAACAACTTGAGAGAATCTGATTAGCAGAGTTATACTTGCGGTAGCCTGTGCTTGGCTTTCCCTTGCAGCATGGAATGCTGTAATGGCGGAGTGAGACCGGAGTTCTTCCTGAGAGCTGAGTGGCTAGTTGAAGTACTGGTCAGGCTGAGAGATTGTTCTGTAGCTTCCGGAAGGAAGGTGAGTTGAAGTCCTAGCGAAGCAGGTGAATGAATCAGCTGCAGCTGGAGATGTGAGAAAATCCTCTGTAACACTGTGGTGGAGCGGCACTTTAGGAGAGAGACTGACAGGCAATCTATGAAATGGATTCAGATGGCTGTGCAGATTAAGTGTCTTTAGTAGAAAGCAGCAATTAGTTAGAAAGTTCCTTTTTGAGGGTTAAATTCAAATAAGCAAAAGTTCAATATCACTCAGTTTGAGATGATAGCAGGAGTGACTTGATTTCTGTGAAGTATTCCAATCAGAACAAACAAAATAATCAAGCAAAGTAGATCTCAGGAAGTGAGGTTTTATAGGCAGGTGAAAAGGTGGAAGTGGAATGTCTTAAAGGGACATTACAGCCTTTTGCGGGACATGCCCCAAAGAATTCTGCTCTTTTGCCTGTAAAAAAAAAACATACAATACCCCCCCCCAACATTACAACCCACCACCCACATACCCTAATCTAACCCAAACCCCCCTTAAATAAACCTAACACTAAGCCCCTGAAGATCTTCCTACCTTATCTTCACCACGCCGGTATCACCGATCCGTCCAGAAGAGGGTCCGAAGTCTTCCTCCTATCCGGGCGATGTCTTCATCCAAGCGGGGGCTGAAGAGGTCCATCATCCGGCTGAAGTCTTCATCCAAGCGGGGGCTGAAGAGGTCCATCATCCGGCTGAAGTCTTCTTTCAAGCGGCATCTTCAATCTTCTTTCTTCCGGCTCCATCTTCATCCCGCCGACGCAGAACATCCTTCCTCCACGACGAACTCCCGACGAATGAAGATTTCTTTAAGGGACGTCATCCAAGATGGCGTCCCTCGAATTCCGATTGGCTGATAGGATTCTATCAGCCAATCAGAATTAAGGTAGGAAAATTCTGATTGGCTGATGGAATCAGCCAATCAGATTCAAGTTCAATCTGATTGGCTGATCCAATCAGCCAATCAGATTGAGCTTGCATTCTATTGGCTGATCGGAACAGCCAATAGAATGTGAGCTCAATCTGATTGGCTGATTGGATCAGCCAAACGGATTGAACTTGAATCTGATTGGCTGATTCCATCAGCCAATCAGAATTTTCCTACCTTAATTCCGATTGGTTGATAGAATCCTATCAGCCAATCGGAATTCAAGGGACGCCATCTTGGCTGACGTCCCTTAAAGGAACCTTCATTCGTCGGGAGTTTGTCGTGGAGGAAGGATGTTCCGCGTCGGCGGGATGAAGATGGAGCCGGAAGAAAGAAGATTGAAGATGCCGCTTGATGGAAGACTTCAGCCGGATGATGGACCTCTTCAGCCCCCGCTTGGATGAAGACTTCAGCCGGATGATGGACCTCTTCAGCCCCCGCTTGGATGAAGACTTCAGCCGGATGATGGACCTCTTCAGCCCTCGCTTGGATGAAGACTTCAGCCGGATGATGGACCTCTTCAACCCCCGCGTGGATGAAGACATCGCCCAGATAAGAGGAAGACTTCGGACCCTCTTCTGGACGGATCGGTGATACCCGGCGTGGTGAAGATAAGGTAGGAAGATCTTCAGGGGCTTAGTGTTAGGTTTATTTAAGGGGGGTTTGGGTTAGATTAGGGGTATGTGGGTGGTGGGTTGTAATGTTGGGGGGGGGTATTGTATGTTTTTTTTACAGGCAAAAGAGCAGAATTCTTCGGGGCATGCCCCGCAAAAGGCCCTTTTAAGGGCTGGTAAGGTAAAAGAGCTTTTCAATTTTTATTTTAGAATAGGGTAGGGAATTTTTTTATTTTGGGGGGCTTTGTTATTTTATTAGGGGGCTTAGAGTAGGTGTAATTAGCTTAAAATTGTTGTAATATTTTTATAATGTTTGTAAATTATATTTTTATTTTTTGTAACTTAGTTCTTTTTTTATTTTTTGTACTTTAGTTAGTGTATTTATTTGTAGGTATTTGTATTTAATTTATTTATTGATAGTGTAGTGTTAGGTTAGGTTAGGATTTATTTTACAGGTAATTTTGTAATTATTTTAACTAGGTAGCTATTAAATAGTTATTAACTATTTAATAGCTATTGCACCTGGTTAAAATAAATACAAAGTTGCCTGTAAAATAAATATTAATCCTAAAATAGCTACAATATAATTATTATTTATATTGTAGCTATATTAGGGTTTATTTTACAGGTAAGTATTTAGCTTTAAATAGGAATAATTTATTTAATAAGATTTATTTTATTTCGTTAGATAAAAATTATATTTAACTTAGGAGGGTGTTAGGGTTAATGTTAGACTTAGCTTTAGGGCTTAATACATTTATTAGAGTAGCGGTGAGGTCCGGTCGGCAGATTAGGGGTTAATAATTGTAGGTAGGTAGCAGCGACATTGGGGGGGCAGATTAGGGGGTAATAAATATAATATAGGGTTTGGCGGGGGTTAGGGGCAGCAGATTAGGGGTTCATAGGGATACCGTAGGTTGGGGCAGTGTACGGAGCGGCAGATTAGGGGTTAATAATAATATGCAGGGGTCAGCGATAGCAGGGGCGGCAGATTAGGGGTTAATAAGTGTAAGGTTAGGGGTGTTTAGACTCGGGGTTCATGTTAGGGTTTTAGGTGCAGACTTAGGGAGTGTTTCGCCATAGGAAACAATGGGGCTGCGTTAGGAGCTGAACGCTGCTTTTTTGCAGGTGTTAGTTTTTTTTTTTAGCTCAAAAGGCCCCATTGTTTCCTATGGGGGAATCGTGCACGAGCACGTTTTTGAAGCTGGCCGCGTCCGTAAGCACCGCTGGTATTGAGAGTTGCAGTGGCGGTAAATTATGCTCTACGCTCCCTTTTCGGAGCCTAACGCAGCCCTTCTGTGAACTCTAAATACCAGCGGTATTTAAAAGGTGCGGGGGGAAAAAGCACGCGTAGCTAACGCACCCCTTTGGCCGCAGAACTCTAAATCTAGCCGTAAGTTAGATGAAAGTCATGTTTCAATCTCATAAATTCCGGTTCCATAGAGGAGAGATATAAATACCTAACTGGACATCTCAGGGCTCTCAATAAGGTACCTTTCAAAAACTGAATCCGAATGCACTGATAACAGTGTTGGATTTAACCACTGATGTGAAAACATCTATTTGCTATAGACTTTTGTGTGTGAACTCACTCTTGAATCTCTGTCTGCAGCAGAGTATATTGCTTTTTATTTATTGCTTTTTATTGTAAATAGTGTTATAACTGAGCAGGGCTACCTCTTATACATCTACCTCTTTATATATCTAGCATTTTATATTAGGATTTATACGCCAAATTGGTATATTTTATGCTATATCTGTGCTGCTATTACCCAGCAGTGTTATCCTTCATATCCTAGCCTATTCATTTAGTTATTTACTGTGCTTATTTATTTATTGCTGAGATGTACTTTTATATATATTATATTAAACATATCTTTAAATTTGTTTTTTTGACTATCAAGCCTTTTCTTTTGGTGTTTACAAAATAACTTGACACGCTTTGAATTGTGCACTGATATCCTTTTTGATAACTTTATTCTCCCCTAGATTTGCCTTTTCAGACGCCCACATTGTCTTTGTGATTCTGTAACTGTTCTGTTGTTTGTAGTTGGGGACCAAACTTTCTTTGTGGAGCTATTCTAGGCACGTTAGCGCAAGTAGTGTTGCCTTTTGTTGGCTGTTTAGGGACCCAGGTTTTGGAAGAGACCTTGACATGATACCTGGTCTTGTCCTATTTGGCCAGATGCGGTAACTATCTCTTCAATTTTTGCTTTAACATGCTTGTGAGTGCTGGACTTCCTCTGTGTGCTGTATTAATTTTTGTAATTTTCCCTAACGGGCCTTGCACCCAGACCTGTCTGGGGTTAACTGCCTGGGACTCTGGAGACAGTGCAGCTTCCTGAGAGTGCTATTGGGTACCCAGGGCTGTGCATGTTGCAGGTTCATGGGATGGGTATCCAGTCCAATCTGAGAGTGCAGTCTCCTTCTGTGTTTTCTATGTGTGTAGGGTGATTACATAAGTCTGTACACCCTTCACTTGTTCTCAGTTTGTTTGATTGAGAGCTTGCTGTTTAGGGATCCAGGTTTTGAGAGAGACCTTGACGTGATACCTGGGCTTGTCCCATTTGGCCAGAGTCGGTAAATAACTTCCATTTTTGCTTTTAATCTTAGCTAAGTGCTTGTAAGTGAGTGCTGGACTTCCTCTGTGTTCTGTATTAATTTGTTTTGTAATTTTTCCTATGTGCCTTGCACCCAGTGCAGCTTCATGAGAGTGCTATTGAGCACCCAGGGCTGTACATGTTGCAGGGTCATAGCATGTGTACAATGTGTATATACTGTATATGTTTTATTTCTGAAATGTTTTGCAAACATATTTACATGTTTTATTTATCTTTTAATTTCTTTTTATTCAAAAAGAATACAAGTGCTGGCCCAGTTTTTGTGTTACCTGTGTTGTTTCCTGATTGGAGTTTCTTTTTCAAGACCAATACTACACAGGTGTTAAAATCATGGACTTGCCTTCTAGATTAAACTTTTAAATTCTAAAACAGTTCAAGAGAAGGAATCAAACAATGATAATAGGAAAACATTATGGAGGTGATTGTAATTGCTGCTTTATCTGAATCATGACAGTTTAATTTTGTGTAGACTATCCCTTTCTGCTTAAGATTATATTGAATCAAACATCATTTCCAGATTTTTTTTAATTTTAATACTCTTACAAATGTTGACTAATTACGTATTTTCTGAATATTAAATTAAATAAACAAAAATATTTTTGGTTATGTTCATATGACAACCAATTGTTCATGAAGGGAAAGTGACAGCCATTGTATGTCTTAGCAATTATAATATACAATCTAAACAATGTCACTTACATTTTTTGACAATTGATTTGATATCCTTATAACAGTGTTTTTTGTGTTGTTGAAGGTTACTATATCGCCTTGTACATATTCCCCGCGTCATATTTATCCCAGATTAGCTTTATGCTGCTGTGTGCCAGTGCTTTGTATAAGCTGAAATGGATTAATAAAAGACAAGTTTGTTAAACTTTTTTCCTTATTCATTGGTGCTGTGGAAACCGGTTGTCTACTATCCCAGATTTGCAGTACATGCGTCCCATCATCTCATGAATGTTATAATCCTTTTTCTTTCATGAAATTGGCAAGAGTCCATGAGCTAGTGACGTATGGGATATACAATCCTACCCTTAGGGGCAAAGTTTCCCAATCCTCAAAATGCCTATAAATACACCCCTCACCACACCCACAATTCAGTTTTACAAACTTTGCCTCCTATGGAGGCGGTGAAGTAAGTTTGTGCTAAGAGTACAGTGAATGTCAGAGGGATGTGAAGGGAGTATCACCTTTTGAATGCAAAGATTCATGGGAGATCTATTTCATAGGTTCTCTGTTATCGGTCGTAGAGATTAATCTCCTATATCCCTTTTCAGATCGACAATATACTCTCATATTCCATTACCTCTACTGATAACCGTTTCAGTACTGGTTTGGCAATCTGCTATATGTGGATGGGTGTCTTTTGGTAATTATGTTTTCATTTCTTAAGACACTCTCAGCTATGGTTTGGCACTTTATGTATACATATAAAGTTCTAAATATATGTATTGTACTTATATTTGACATGATTCAGGTTTCAGTATATTTCCTTTTGCAGACTGTCAGTTTCATATCTGGGAAATGCATTTTTTAGGAAAATTTCTTACCTGGGGTATAGTCTTTTTTCAATTGACTGTCATTTTAAATTTGCGGGCATAATTAGGCTCGCAAGGGCGCAAAATGCCAAACTATATTGCGTCATTTTTGTTGCAAGATATTTTTGGCACAAAGCTATGTTGGATGGCGCATATTCGTCATTTCCCACGTCTTTGTCAACGCCGAGTCCTTTCTCAAGGTTGCGTCTTCAATGACACGAGTGTGTCATTTCCAGATGTTGTCAGCTCCAAAAAAAATTCTCTGTTTGTTTGTGCGATTCAGAAAATCCTTCCTCAGATATTGACACTGACAAATCTACTTATTTATTTAAAATGGAGTACATTTGTTTGTTGAAGAAGTGTTGATTATATTGGATATTGAGGAGACTAGTCCTCTTGATATTAAAACTAGTAAATGTTTACATTCTGTTTATAAACCTCCTGTGGTTATTCCAGAGTTTTTTTTCCAGTTCCTGATGCTATTTCTGATATGATTTCTAAGGAATGGAATAGGCCTAGTACTTCTTTTATTCCTTCTGTAAGGTTTTAAAAAATTTAACCTTTGCCAGCAGTTAGATTGGAATTTTGGGAAAAGATCCCCAAAGTTGATGGGGCTATCTCTACTCTTGCTAAATGTACTACTATTCTTACGGAAGATAGTACTTCTTTTAAAGATCCTTTAGATAGGAAAGCTTATTTATTTTCAGGTCTTCTTCTTAGGCCTGCAATTTTTTGGCTGATGTTGAAACTGCTTCAACTTTTGGTTGGAAACTTTAGCGTAACAAGTATCGGATCATGATTTGTCTAGCATTGTTAACTTGATTCAACATGCTATTAATTTCATTTGTGATGCCTTTTTTTGATATCATCAAAATTGATGTTAAATCTATGTCTTTAGCTATTTTAGCTATAAGAGCTTTGTGAATCTTGGAATGCTGATATGACTTCTAAGTCCAGATTGCTATCTCTTTCTTTCCAAGATAATAAATTATTTGGTTCACAGTTGGATTCAATAATTTCAACTGTCACTGGGGGGAAGGGAGTTTTTTTGCCTCAGGATAAAGATCTAATGGTAAATCTAAAGCTTCTAACCGTTTTCGTTCTTAAATAAGGAACAGAAACCTAATTCTTCCCCCAAGGAATCTGTTTCCATTTGGAAGCCTTCTTTAAATTGGAATAAATCCAAGCCATTTAAGAGATTAAAGTCAGCCCCCAAGTTCGCATGAAGGTGCAGCCCTTATTCCAGCTCAGCTGGTAAGGGGCAGATTAAGATTTTTCAAAGATGTTTGGATCAATTTGGTCCAAAATCATTGGATTCAGAATATTGTCTCTCAGGGGTACAGAATAGGATTCAGAGTAAGACTGCCTGTGAGATTTTTTCTCTCACACATTCCAGCAAACCCAGTAAAGGCTCAGGCTTTCCTGAAGTGTTTTTCAGACCTGGAATTATCTGGGGTAATCATGCCAGTTCCGTTTCAGGAACAGGGTCTTGGGTTTTCAAAGGTTCTCGGTGTCCTACTCTCTGTTATCAGAGAGCGGGGTGTTGCAGTGTTTCCTTTTTTGGACAATATCTTGGTACTTGCTCAGTCTTTACGTTCTGCAGAATCTCACATGAATCAACTACTGTTGTTTTTTCGAAGACATGGTTGGAGGATCAATTTACCAAAAAGTTCTTTGATTCCTCAGACAAAGGTAATCTTTTAAGGTTTCCAGATAGATTCAGTGTCCATGACTTTGTCTCTAACAGACAAGAGACATTTGAAATTGGTTGCAGCCTGTCGGAACCTTCAGTCTCAGTCATTTCCTTCAGTAGCTATGTGCATGGAAGTTTTAGATCTCATGACTGCAGCATCGGATGCAATCCCCTTTGCTCGTTTTCATATGAGACCTCTCCAGCTTTGTATGCTGAACCAGTGGTGCAGGGATTATACAAGGATATCACAATTAATATCCTTAAATCCCAATGTTTGACTTTCTCTGACTTGGTGGTTAGATCACCATCTAGGGGCCTCTTTTGTTCATCCAACCTGGACTGTGATCACAACAAATGCGAGTCTTTCAGGTTGGGGAGCTGTTTAGGGATCTCTGACAGCATAAGGGGTTTGGAAATCTCAAGAGGTGAGATTACCAATAAATATTTTGGAACTCCGTGCAATTCTCAGGGCTCTTTAGTTTTGGCCTCTGTTGAAGAGAGAACCGTTCATTTGTTTTCAGACAGACAATATCACAACTGTGACATATGTCAATCATCAGGGTGGGACTCACAGTCCTCCAGCTATAAAAGAAGTATCTCGGATATTTGTTTGGGTGGAATCCAGCTCCTGTCTAATTTCTGTGGTTCATATCCCAAGTATAGACAATTGGGAAGCGAATTACCTCAGTCGTCACACTTTCCATCCTGGAGATTAGTCTCTCCACCCAGATGTGTTTTTTCAAGTTGTTCAGATGTGGGGGCTTCCATAAATAGATCTGATGGCATTTCATCTAAACAAGAAACTTCCCAGGTACCTGTCCAGGTCCAGGGATCCTCAGGCAGAAGCAGTGGATGCGTTGACACTTCCTTGGTGTTATCAACCATCTTATATTCTCCCGCCTCTAGTTCTTCTTCCAAGAGTGATCTCCAAAATCATCATGGATCAATCGTTGGTGCTGCTGGTGGCTCCAGCATGGCCTCACAGGTTTTGGTATGCAGATCTTGTTCGGATGTCCAGTTGCCAACTTTGGCCACTTCCATTAAGGCCAGACTTTCTATCTCAAGGTCTGTTTTTCCATCAGGATCTAAAATCATTAAATTTAAAGGTATGGAAATTGAATGCTTAGTGCTTAGTCATAGAGGATTTTCTGACTCTGTGATTAATACTATGTTGCCGTCTTAATAATCTGTTTCTAGAAAAATGTATTATCGAGTTTGGAAGACTTACATTTCATGGTGTTCTTCTCATAAATTCTCTTGGCATTCTTTTAGAATTCCTAGAATTTTACAGTTTCTTCAGGATGGATTGGATAAAGGTTTGTCTGCAAGTTCCTTGAAAGGCCAAATCTCTGCTCTTTCTGTTTTATTTCATAAAAAGATTGCTAAACTTCCTGATATTCATTGTTTTGTGCAGGCTTTGGTTCATATCAAGCCTGTCATTAAATCAATCTCTCCTCCTTGGAGTCTTAATTTGGTTTTGAAGGCTTTACAGGCTCCTCCGTTTGAGCCTATGTATTCTTTGAACATTGAACTACTTTCTTGAAAAGTGTTGTTTCTTTTGGCCATCTCTTCTGCTAGAAGAGTTTCTGAATTATCCACTCTCTCTTGTGATTCTCCTTTTCTGATTTTTCATCAGGATAAGGCAGTTTTGTGGACTTTATTTAAATTCTTACCTAAGGTTGTGAATTCTAACAACATTAATAGAGAAATTGTTGTTCCTTTCTTGTGTCCTAATCCTAAGAATTCTTTAAAGAGATATTTACATTCTTTTGATGTGGTGAGAGCTTTGAAATATTATGTTGAAGCTATTAAATATTTCAGGAAGACTCCTAGTCATTTTTTTATCTTTTCTGGTTCTAGGAAAGGTCAGAAGGTTTCTGCCATTTCTTTGGTTTCGTGGTTAAAGCTTTGATTCAACAAGCCTATTTGGAGTCGGGTCAAGCCCCGCCTCAGAGAATTACAGCTCATTCTACTAGATCAGTTTTCATTTCCTGGGCTTTTAAGAATGAAGCTTCAGTTGATCAGATTTCCAAAGATGCTATTTGGTCTTCTTTGCATACATTTACTAAATTCTACCATTTTGATGTGTTTGCTTCTTCGGAAGCAGTTTTTGGTAGAAAAGTTCTTCAAGCAGCTGTTTCAGTTTGATTATTCTGCTTTTGATTTAAGTTTTTTCCTTTCATTTATGAGAATGGGTTGTGGATTAATTATTTCAGTGGAAACTGGCTGTTTTTATTTTTTACGTGTTTATTTTTTTTTTGCTTTAAACTTTTTATTGATACACACAGAGATAAAATACATTTCTTTCAAGTGGTATTACATTACATCTCATAAGGTGTAGAAGAAAGAGAAGATACAAATCCGCTTAAACATACTCCCCAACGGGGTTATGCTTCCCCACTCCGGCTATCTTACTTCATAACCTGATAGCAAAAAAAATTAAAAAAAAACAGCCTCTCAATCAGGCTTACCTTTCACCTCGCAGGGTGTATATCTGGGCACCGATAGCAATATGGGGAAGAACTCTAAATAAATCAATCTAACACTCCTTTCATAATTCAATTCCCTACCATAGATATAAGATCTACTACTACGACGGTCTAGAACTCTAACTTAAATACTAAAGGTTTATTCCTAGCTATCTTCAACCTTTGACTGTCCTACTACAATAGGGTGTCTCTTCTTCTCTTCCCTTTTCTTCTAGCACACCTTCTTAAATATTTATTTAATAAACACCCAGTAATACAGCACATCACAATCGTTATTCAACCAAAACAATACTACTTATATAACAAAATTTCAGCCCTAGATTCCACTCCATGGTATGTTTTTATAATAACCAATTCACGTACGTCTACGTGATACCAACAAAAAAAAGAAAGAAAAGAAAAAGAGAAAAAAAAGGGGGGAGGGGAGGATAGGGAAAGTCCTGGTTTAAACAATACTATCCTGTCTATCAATCCAAGAAGTCGGGAATAACCCTATTAAGACTAGTTCTATAAAGCTAACAGATGAAAGAAATGGGGAGAGAACCTGTTTTTGAATGGAGATAGGGTAAGATTTAATGAACGGGCACCATCCTAGGAGAAAGCTTCTAACTCTCCTATCTGAGGCATCCTGTAATTGATAAGATTCAAAAATTATCTGCTCTTGTATGGCTTTCATAACTTCATTAAACCCAGGTGCTCTATTTGATATCCAATATTTTAATATGAGATGCCTAACTGCCAAAATAATAGTATTAACAATGCGAATCCACTGATTATCACTGGTATTTAGCAATGGAATTAAAAATATAACATCTCCCAATTTTAAGGTGACAGAAATCTTAAGGTATATATTAAACCAGTAAGCAGTCTTTAACCAGAGTTGATTGATTTTGGGACAAAACCAGAACATATGTAACAAATCACCAGCTCTAGAATAAAAAACATTTAGGACATCTACTTGATCTTGTTGGGTAGAATTTAGCAATTTTCAACGGATATAAATAAAAGTTATTAATAAGCTTCATATGAGACTCTTTCCAGCCCACAGAAAATTTACATTTCTTTAACATAAGAAAACTCTGTTCAATGGTCTCGGAATCTATATCAGTAACCAGAGAGGACCAGAAGCTATAATTCTTATCTACATGTACATGGCTTTGTTTTGACAACATAATATTGTAGATCAATGAAACCGATGTATCCCGCCTAGCAAACTTCTGTATGATAATTCTAACTTCTAACCATACAGCTGACAAAGGGAAAATCCATCCTTGAGCAGAAACGAAATTTCTAATCTGGAAATATGCAAACAAATTAGACCTTGGGAGCTCAAACAGATGAAAAAGGGATTCCGCATCTAACACTTGATAGTTATCGTCAAACAATTGTTTTACCAGTTTTAGCCCTCTTTCGGCCCATAATTTAAAGACTTTCTGAGAAATACCTGGGATAAATTGGGGGTTACCCCTAATAGGTAGAAAATCAGAATATGTTGGGTCTATGCTCAACATCATACAGAACTTATGCCAGGCTATTACTATATTTTTAAATGATATGAGGGAAAAGACATTAAACGGCAGCTGTCTCGGCTTACAATGAAGAATGGCCTTTAAGGCAAAAGGATGTATTAAAAAAGTCTCTTCTTCAAGAGAGGAAACCGTATTAGAATCCGAAATCCAATCGAACGCAAATTTTGTCAATGAAGCTTTATTATATAGCTTAATGTCCGGCAAAGACAGTCCCCCAGATGAGAACTTCTGCTTTAATCTTGTCATAGCAATACGGGGTTTCTTATCCTTCCATAGAAATTTAAAAATAAATCCATATAGTTTCCTAATATCCTTATTGGGTATAAATAGAGGCAAATTTTGAAGTGGGTAGAGCAGACGAGGAAAAATTATAGTTTTGACTAGATTTACCCTCGCAGTAATTGCTAGTGGAAATGAAGCCCATAATTGTAAGTCTAATTTAATCTTTTGCAGTAATGGAGTATAATTTGCCGAATACCACAATTTAGGATTCTTATGTAATACTAATCCAAGATATTTAATGGCATTAACCATTTTAAATGGAGTTTTAACCATTAAAGGGACAGCTTTACCTACCGACATTAATTCACTTTTGTCCACATTGACTCTATATCCTGAAAATGAACTAAACTCTTCAAGGAGTAACAGTAGAGTTGGGATAGATTGATGGATATTCTCCATAAAAACCAGAATGTCATCCGCGTATAACAATACTTTTAGCCTTTGAGAACCAATAGGAATACCTGATAGGCTATCCCTTAACCTAATTGCAAAGGGTTCCAGAGTGACATTAAACAATAATGGTGATAACGGGCAGCCTTGTCTGGAACCCCTTTGCAAAACTACTGGTGGAGAACACACTCCATTAATCAATAAATATGAGGTAGGTTTTGCATAAATTCTACTAACAAACTGAACAAAATTTCCCTTAAATCCAAATCCATCAAGGGAGCAAAATAAATGTTCCCAGATAATGGAGTCGAATGCTTTAGCTGCATCCAATGTGAGTACCGCTCTGTCTGGTATCTCCTGCCTCTCATCATTTTGATTAGCATTCCATGAGTAATCTAAGAAGGTAATAACTTTACGAAAATTCATTATTGGATTTCTCGCGGTCATAAATCCGGACTGATCAGGATGTATAAGATCCTGTAAACACCTAGATAACCTGGCAGAAATAATAGCCGCTAATATCTTATAGTCGGTGTTTAACACCGAGATCGGTCTATAAGAGGCAGGATCTTCCAGATCTTTACCTTTTTTATGTATAAGGGAAATATTTGCCGCAGAGAAGTAGGATGAAATAGGATTATCTATAGTATAATAAATATTGAATAAATTCTCTAATATCGGAAGCAACTCTTCTTTTAAACATTTGTAAAATTCTGCAGGGAACTTATCAGGGCCTGCTGCTTTGTTCAATTTCAGTTGATCAATCGCATTACTAATCTCAGTAATTGTGATAGGATCATTAAATGAGGCCAGTTCCTCCAGATGAACCTTAGGAGTCTTAATTTTGGACCAGAATAACTCCTGGTTGGAGTGATTTATATTAACCGACGCATATAGTTGCTGATAGTAATTAAAGAATACCTCACCAACTTCTTTAGTATCCGTATATCTTAACTCCTTATATTTTATAGCTGTAATAAAGTTTTTTTTTTCCTACTTCTAGTAAGTCTCGCAAGATATTTTGCGGAACTCCCATTAATTCCCCTATAATATCTATTAATTCTCATTTCTTCTTCTTGTGATCTTTGCTTTAGGAAGATGTCTCTTTCCTTTCTGCGTTCTAAATATGTATCCCAATTGGACCTAGAGGAGTCTGTCTGTAAGATCCTATAAGCGTTCCTTACCTTATTGGACAATTGCGTCTCCCTCGCCTTAACCATCTTGCTTCATATATGCTGTAATCTCACCACGTAAGACTGCTTTTAACATTTCCCAAAATATTTCTACCTTATTTCTATAGTTAGCATTAAACCTACTATATTTAAACCACTTTTGTCTTATCCACGAACAAAATCTAGAGTCAGGAAGTAAATACCTAGGAAAGTAGAACACTACCTTGCTAGCTTTACTCTTTCCACATGAAGGGAAGGACAAAGAGATAATTGCATGATCTGAGATCAAAATTTGTCCAATATCTGCTTCCAACTTCCAAACAGATACAGCCTCCAAGACCAGAAATAAATCGATTCTTGAAAAAGTCCTGTGGGCTTTAGATTCACACGTGAATTTCTGAATATCCGGATTTTGAATGCGCCAAATGTCAACCAAGTTTAATTTATAGCAAACATTTTTAAATTATTTGGCATCTTTCTTATATATTGACATATTTTTTTTAGAGAACCGATCTAATATTGGGTGTAAAGTCATATTAAAATCTCCACATAACACTAAGTTATCTGCCTTAAATGGAAATATCTTTGCTTTAATCTTTCCCCAGAATTCGGAGGAAAATTTGTTTGGAGCATAAACATTACAGAATATGAATACTGTATTCTTGATACTAATCTGAAGTAAAATAAATCTAGCTGCTACATCTATTTCAGTTTTAATAATCTTATATTCCAGGTTTTTATGGATTAATATTGCTACTCCTGCTTTCTTGGAAGAACCTGACGTGGTAATTACCTCACCTACCCATTTAACCTTAAGTTTTGCAGCTTCCTGTTTGTTTAGGTGCGTTTCCTGTAGACAAACTAAATCAGGTTTTTGCTTAGCCAGCATTTTAATAATTATTTTACGATTCGCAGGCGAGGAAATCCCCCCCACATTCCACAATAAGATCTTAAAACCTTCCGCTATCATCCCTTTTTTCTTTTTTTTTTTTTTTTTTTTTTTTTTTTAAATAGTTTTTTATTGAGGTTAAAAATCACATTGACAACAGTCTCATCATCAGAATACATTATACAACTTATATTATACTGACATGACATTACACAATGGGCACCTCATTTTTTAAAACTTGTGAGTTTTGCGAGATCCTCAGACAAGCAGGTCCAATCGTGGGACCCAAAGCTAAACAAAACAAATGAGGAAATGGCAAAGTAGATAATAGTAAAGATTGCGATTTCAACTTATGGGGATAAATACAGAATATGAAGTGTATATATAATCTCAATACAGTAAAGCACAATAAAGGCATCAGGGTAGTTCTGTATAGATCATCATTTGGAAAAACATAGAGTAAAACCTCTCTTAATAATTATATAATCTGTTAACCATTGATGCTGAGCCTCCATTAAAACATAGGCAATCTCTAAACTATTATCTTAAGCAGACTACAGAAAACAGGAAATCACTATAAAATCAATAATCTTGTGTTGAACCCCTGAGAGCCAATCTATCATGTTGCAGTGGGAAAGAAAAACTAGGTCATGGCTCTACAGGTAGGGCAGAGGCTACAAAACTCTGCCAAAAGGGTGCAGAAAAAGGGGAATCATCCCCAACCGCACAGAAGTAATGTGGGGGAGGGAAGGGGAAGGAAGTTAGGGGAAGGAGGGGGAGAGGATGGGAAGGGGGAAGAGGAGGGAAGGAGGAGGGAAGGGGAGGAGAAGGGGAAAGAAGGAGGAAGGAAGGGGATGGAGGAGGAGGTGGGAGGAAAGAGGAGGAGGTGGGAAAGGAAAGGGAAGGAGGAGGGAATGACGAAAGAAGGAGGGAAGAGGGGGGGAAAGGAGAAGGGAAGAGGAGAGAAGGGGGGAGTAGGGGGGGGAAGGAGGGGAAGGGGAGGGGGGGAAGGAAGGAGGGGGGGGGGAGGGGGGAAGGGGAAGGAGGGGGGAAGGAGGGGGGAAGGAGGAGGGAAGGAAGAGGAAGGAGAGGAAGGAGGAAAGGAAGGAGGAGAGGAAGGGGAAGGGGGAGAGGAAGGGGGAGAGGAAGGAGGAGAGGAAGGGGAGAGGAAGGGGAGAGGAAGGGGGGGGTGGGGGGGCGGGCAGAGGGTTAGCCAAAAATGACAGATCTTACTATTGTTAGCTTACATTCATAACAGAGGGCCTGGAGATATAGATAGAATAACTTAACATTATGTCTGTCTAAATAAGGACACCTAAGCATGTGGACAGTCTTAACTAGAATGTACATTATAGACAGAGCTCTAAGTTGATCATACATGGTGATATACTGATATGGTATGTAGACTATCTTCCAAACTATCTAAATAACATTGATACTGAACAGTAGTGGGTAATGATGTAATATAAAATAAAAACATTGCATGGCAGTCAATATCATAGCTCAAGTAGTTATGAGGTTTAAGTCACCAGGCTCAACCAATACCATCTCTCAGTCTAGATCATAATCAACACAGTACATATACTCAGCAATAGGTATGCAAAGAAAGAAGAGGTTATAGTATCAAGGGTGGTGTACACATATGATCTGAGCTGAGTTACAGGCAGGCAATTTAAACATATAGTGCAATCCCCCCTGTCTACAAATAAGAGAGCATAACAAAGTATTGTACTAATGTGAGGTACTCCTAGTTTTGGCTAATGTGAATGACAGAAGTTGGGCTATATGCACTGTACTAACAACAAACAGATGTGGCAGTTAATATGTATGAGCAGGAGCTAGTTCTCTAGTGGGGATCCGACATTGTGTCTTCATAAATAGATTGCCAATCTAAATATAGAGGAAAACTCCAGGTAACTGTAGCATTAGGTGTCCCATGTGCAATACAGCTGCTCCGGTGGCCATAACTTTCTCTTTTATGTCTTATTCATCCCGTTTGCATGTGCGCAAACCCTCCTGATTTCAGATGTGAGCAGCCAGCCCGGGGAACCCAGGAAAAACAATGGCACCAAGTCCAGGGCATCTGCCTACCATGAAAGTGTCCCCAGCCAGGCCGCCGCAACATAGCCGCATGACTTTCCGCAGAGGGACGCGCAGTTGACAGAGCACAAACACCGATCTGTCCCACAGGGCCTGCGCCCGCCCGCAAAAGTTCACACCAAGTCGCTCCCCTTATGTTTATGCCGCTCATGGTGACAGAAGTTAGGTAGGGCTCTTGCTTGATGTCTGCACTCACCGGCATCTGCAGCGGAAGGTCCCGCTGTGGATCTGCAGACACTGTGTCCCGCTTCGGCTCCTGTGTAGTCTTCTGTACTTCAGCAGAGGTGATGTGGCACGAACGTGTCTCTTGAATTTTTTCAGTGAGAGCATCAAGTCTCTCACACATTCTCTGGCCATATTCTTCTATTAGCTCTCTGATATCAGAATACAACACATGTATCTCCATAATGGGTAGTTATAGATCCTCAACCAAAATGGCGCCTCGGTGCGTGACAGGGAGCTCTGTTACAGATTTTTCAGCCCAGAACTGGATGTACGGCCACCAATATTCTAATCACATATCCCAGGCTTCTTCCTGGGTCACCATCCTCCAACACAAGCTGAATAGTTTATTCTTATCGAGGGTAAAGCTTAGTTTTTAACGGTTAGGGTCTGGAGCTCTTAACAATGCGTCTTCTAGCCTTGGCGGTTAGCCCCGCCCCCCCCTTTTTTCTTTTTTTAACTATCAAGTAAAAACCAGGCCGGGGGGGGGGGGGAGGGAAGAGAAAAAAAAAAACCAAAAGGAAAAAAGAGAAAAAGAGTATGTACATTCAATATTAATATCAATAAAACAAAAAAAACATAGCATGGACAATATCAATAATTTGTCTTTAAACATTCCTTATAACTTATCTCGCCAGCACTGCATAGACCTATTAGTAAGAATAATCATTCTCCCAAAGTATTCCTATCTGAATTAAGAGCCTGATCTGGGATACCTTTGCAGCTACTAATAAACTTTTTAACTTCATCTATCTGATTAAAAATATGCCTTGTGCAAGAGTCCATGAGGCCCACCCTTTTTTATGGTGGTTATGATTTTATTATATAAAGCACAATTATTTCCAAATTCCTTTGTTGATGCTTTATTACTCCTTTCTTTATCACCCCACTACTTGGCTATTCGTTAAACTGAATTGTGGGTGTGGTGAGGGGTGTATTTATAGGCATTTTGAGGTTTGGAAAACTTTGCCCCTCCTGGTAGGATTGTATATCCCATACGTCACTAGCTCATGGACTCTTGCCAATATGAAAGAAATTAATTTATCAGGTAAGTTCTTACATAAATTATGTTTTTTGTTGTCTCTAACACTAACTATTACTGCGACACTAATTCCACCAGTATTAACCAATTCAATTTGTTATTGAGAGTAGAAAACTTATGTTAACTTTTGATACGCTTATTTAATTAATCATGTGATTATGCATTTCCCAATAAAACATGGACGATAATTGACTTATTTGGTGCTTATTAGAAGTTGGAGTATTTTGTGGAAGAAAGAGCAGAAATGTTGTAAGAGTTATTTTTGCATTTGCTTTTCAACTATAAACATCATCTCCTGGAGTAGTTGTTTGTGTGTTAAACATGACGCAAAATAATGTATTAACAAATAAAGTTATACTCTTTGGAAATCAAAATATATTATGTAATATCTCTTTTGTTCTCTTTTATCCCTATATGTTTAACAGCATCTACTAGTGAAAGAAGATCATCCCTTTCACTCAAAGGATATAGATCATTTCTTGGGAGAAATACTCTTGGCACTCTTATGCGTCTTTGTTGATGCACATCTACTTGTGCAGCCTGTTGCTGGTTTATTAATCTCTTCCTTCTGCGTCAAAAAAGTGAGGGACTGTGTTCCTTTCTTTCATTCCTGTATAAATAATAACTTGTTCCATTGCTTTGTAATGAACTCTACAACAGAGGGACAAAGATGAAACATAACCTATAAGTAGGGTAACATCTCCCTACTTGATTTTATTTAGTAATAAGGGCAGATCTTAATATATATTTTTTTTTTCACAAAAGGTTAAAGGAACATGAAACATTTTTATTAGACTTCATGATTCAGATGGTTCATTAATATCCTCTTTCCGCATCATAAAAGTATTGCAAATTTAAAAATATTCTGCATGTCTGCGACGACAAACAGCATAGAACAAAACCTTTTCAGACTCCCATTGATTTCTATGGCGTTCGCAGCCTCAGAGGTGGCAGTTTGAACGATTGGTACGCTACATCGCAAAAGATGCGCGCTTACCTGTTCAATGTTTGATAAATTGGTAAGAGGGTCAAATAGAGTTAAATGTGAATGCGGATCAATTCATCATACGCTCGAATAGAGTCGAATGTGAAGACGGATAATCAATATTACGCTCGAATAACGCAAGCATCGATTTGCATCGGATTGATCTTGCGGGATCGTATATTATGTCAAACATTTCAACTTTGATGCTGTGTTAACTAGGACAGATAAACTTGGCGTCTAATTTGTCGTGGAATTCCAGCGCATTCACATATGAAGCTTTGATAAATCGGCCCCTTTGTCTGCTAATGGCAATCTTTAGTCTATAGCGAATGTTTTATTATCACACCTCTATAGCATTTTGTCAACAACTTTAAGAGTAGGATAATAAGCTTTTTGAATCATGTACTGTTTTACAAAGACCTCAAAGCATGCAACTGTCTCAAAGTTCAGGACCACAAAAAGCATTAAAATGGTCAGCACAGCACATACAAACCCAAGTACTCAGGTCATCCATACAATATCACCAGTTACTGCAACAGGTGACAAATTAGAGCAGTTCACATACATTGATCATTTATCTCCATTATCAATGGGTAATACTTCTTCAGCGTCTTATTCATAATGCCCGTTCTGTTACAAATACCAAGCCACATACAGTGTTATTTGTTATTTATTTTGTTACAAATAATTTATGTAGACATTGGGTACCATTTATCAAAGCACTTCAGTGCAGATTCACTCATACAAATATTGCATAGTCCAGTAAAGGCTTCAAATGCTGCAGCTATTTTGTGGACTATTAATCCTTTTAAAAAATTACTTGTGAAAGCACCTTTCCTTTAGAGAACATAATTTTTTAAGAATTTATTTACACTAATTGTCTGTAAAAAGTATTTGTTGTTCTGTGTAAAATGGCAAGTCAGATATTATGCAACAAAGTAGATGTTTGGATGCTTCTTTTTAATTGTAATTATTACATAGAGAAATTAAAATCACTGGAAAATCACAGGTGCAAACAGGAACCTGTCCTCTGGTGCCTAAATGCTAAATGTATTAAGTGACGTTTTCTGCATATAGCTCACATGCTGACGTGCTCTAGTCTAGAGCCTGGCGCCAAACATATGGTTGAAAATGACGAGGCTAAACATTGTCATGTGCAGATTGCATTCTAAATAGGGTCTCTAAAATGGTACAAGGTAAAAAAAAAAGCCTAAAAGGAAATACTTCATGACCACAATGCTTACATCCCAACATTCCCAGATGCTTTCTGGTGCAGGGAAATAAAGGGGGACTTGAAGGCTGTGACCCACTGGTGTTTTGTGTGTGGAGAGACAACAAGATGGGCGATTTTGTATGTCACTGGTGAGGTTGGACAGAGTTAGGGCAAGTTGTAGACAAATCTGAGGCAGTCCCTGGAAACTAGGATATTTGTCCGAATGGGGGAAGTTGCAAGAGGGACAGTGAGCAGAGAAGTGAAGCTTAAAGGGACATTAAACCAAATTTTTTTCTTTCATGATTCAGATAGATAATAAAATTTTAAGCAACATTCCAATTTTCTTCTATAATATAATTTGCTTTATTCTTTAGATATCCTTTATCAAAGAATCTGCAATGCACATGGGTGAGCCAATCATACAAGGCATCTATGTGCAGCCACCAATCAGCAGCTACTGAGCCTATCTAGATATGTTTATCAGCAACGAATATCAAGAGAATTAATAATTAGATAATAGAAGTACATTAGAAAGTTGTTTAAATGGCGTGCTCTTTCTAAACCATGAAAGAAAAAATGTGGGTTTCATGTCCCTTTAAATGTTTGATGCTTCAGTAGGAGAGCTCAATGGACTTTTCAGTTCTTATTTTTTTAAATTTGGCAAGTCAGGCACAAATATATATTTCTTTCATGTAATTAGCAAGAGTCCATGAGCTAGTGACGTATGGGATATACATTCCTACCAGGAGGGGCAAAGTTTCCAACACCTCAAAATGCCTACAAATACACCCCTCACCACACCCACAAATCAGTTTTACAAACTTTGCCTCCTATGGAGGTGGTGAAGTAAGTTTGTGCTAGATTCTACGTTGATATGCGCTCCTCAGCAGGTTGGAGCCCGGTTTTCCTCTCAGCGTGCAGTGAATGTCAGAGGGATGTGAGGAGAGTATTGCCTATTTTGAATGCAGTGATCTCCTTCTACGAGGTCTATTTCATAGGTTCTCTGTTATCGGTCGTAGAGATTCATCTCTTACCTCCCTTTTCAGATCGACGATATACTCTTATATATATACCATTACCTCTGCTGATTTTCGTTTCAGTACTGGTTTGGCTTCCTACAAACATGTAGATGAGTGTCCTGGGGTAAGTAAGTCTTATTTTCTGTGACACTCTAAGCTATGGTTGGGCACTTTTTTAATAAAGTTCTAAATATATGTATTCAAACATTTATTTGCCTTGACTCAGGATGTTCAACATTCCTTATTTTCAGACAGTCAGTTTCATATTTGGGATAATGCACTTGAATCAATTATTTTTCTTACCTTAAAAATTTGACTTTTTTCCCTGTGGGCTGTTAGGCTTGCGGGGGCTGAAAAAGCTTCATTTTATTGCGTCATTCTTGGCGCGGACTTCTTTGGCGCAAAAAATGTCGGCGTTCCGGAAGTGGCGTCATTTTTGGCGCCAAAAGCATTTAGGCGCCAAATAATGTGGGCGTCTTATTTGGCGCTAAAAAAAATATGGGCGTCGTTTTTGTCTCCACATTATTTAAGTCTCATTTTTCTTTGCTTCTGGTTGCTAGAAGCTTGTTCCTTGCCATTTTTTCCCATTCTTGAAACTGTCATTTAAGGAATTTGATCAATTTTGCTTTATATGTTCTTTTTTCTCTTACATATTGCAAGATGTCTCACGTTGCATCTGAGTCAGAAGATACTTCAGGAAAATCGCTGTCTGGTGCTGGAACTACCAAAGCTAAGTGTATCTGCTGTAAACTTTTGGTAGCTATTCCTCCAGCTGTTGTTTGTATTAATTGTCATGACAAACTTGTTAATGCAGATAATATTTCCTTTAGTAATGTACCATTACCTGTTGCAGTTCCATCAACATCTAATGTTCAGAATGTTCCTGATAACATAAGAGATTTTGTTTCTGAATCCATCAAGAAGGCTATGTCTGTTATTCCTCCTTCTAGTAAACATAAAAAATCTTTTAAAACTTCTCTTTATACAGATGAATTTTTAAATGAACATCATCATTCTGATTCTAATGACTCTTCTGGTTCAGAGGATTCTGTCTCAGAGGTTGATGCTGATAAATCTTCATATTTATTTAAAATGGAATTTATTCGTTCTTTACTTAAAGAAGTACTAATTGCTTTAGAAATTGAGGATTCTGGTCCTCTTGATACTAAATCTAAACGTTTAGATAAGGTCTTTAAATCTCCTGTGGTTATTCCAGAAGTTTTTCCTGTTCCTGGTTCTATTTCTGAAGTAATTTCCAGAGAATTGAATAATTTGGGTAATTCATTTACTCCTTCTAAACGTTTTAAGCAATTATATCCTGTGCCGTCTGACAGATTAGAATTTTGGGACAAAATCCCTAAAGTTGATGGGGCTATTTCTACCCTTGCTAAACGTACTACTATTCCTACGTCAGATGGTACTTCCTTTAAGGATCCTTTAGATAGGAAAATTGAATCCTTTCTAAGAAAAGCTTATCTGTGTTCAGGTAATCTTCTTAGACCTGTTATATCATTGGCTGATGTTGCTGCAGCTTCAACTTTTTGGTTGGAAACTTTAGCGCAACAAGTAACAGATCATGATTCTCATAATATTATTATTCTTCTTCAACATGCTAATAGTTTTATCTGTGATGCCATTTTTGATATTATCAGAGTTGATGTCAGGTTTATGTCTCTAGCTATTTTAGCTAGAAGAGCTTTATGGCTTAAAACTTGGAATGCTGATATGTCTTCTAAATCGACTCTACTTTCCATTTCTTTCCAGGGTAACAAATTATTTGGTTCTCAGTTGGATTCTATTATCTCAACTGTTACTGGTGGGAAAGGAACTTTTTTACCACAGGATAAAAAATCTAAGGGTAAAAACAGGGCTAATAATCGTTTTCGTTCCTTTCGTTTCAACAAAGAACAAAAGCCTGATCCTTCATCCTCAGGAGCAGTTTCAGTTTGGAAACCATCTCCAGTCTGGAATAAATCCAAGCCTTCTAGAAAAGCAAAGCCAGCTTCTAAGTCCACATGAAGGTGCGGCCCTCATTCCAGCTCAGCTGGTAGGGGGCAGGTTACGTTTTTTCAAAGAAATTTGGATCAATTCTGTTCACAATCTTTGGATTCAGAACATTGTTTCAGAAGGGTACAGAATTGGTTTCAAGATAAGACCTCCTGCAAAGAGATTTTTTCTTTCCCGTGTCCCAGTAAATCCAGTGAAAGCTCAAGCATTTCTGAAATGTGTTTCAGATCTAGAGTTGGCTGGAGTAATTATGCCAGTTCCAGTTCTGGAACAGGGGCTGGGGTTTTATTCGAATCTCTTCATTGTACCAAAGAAGGAGAATTCCTTCAGACCAGTTCTGGATCTAAAAATATTGAATCGTTATGTAAGGATAACAACGTTCAAAATGGTAACTGTAAGGACTATCTTGCCTTTTGTTCAACAAGGGCATTATATGTCCACAATAGATTTACAGGATGCATATCTGCATATTCCGATTCATCCAGATCATTATCAGTTCCTGAGATTCTCTTTTCTGGACAAGCATTACCAGTTTGTGGCTCTGCCGTTTGGCCTAGCTACAGCTCCAAGAATTTTTACAAAGGTTCTCGGTGCCCTTCTGTCTGTAATCAGAGAACAGGGTATTGTGGTATTTCCTTATTTGGACGATATCTTGGTACTTGCTCAGTCTTTACATTTAGCAGAATCTCATACGAATCGACTTGTGTTGTTTCTTCAAGATCATGGTTGGAGGATCAATTCACTAAAAAGTTCATTGACTCCTCAGACAAGGGTAACCTTTTTGGGTTTCCAGATAGATTCAGTGTCCATGACTCTGTCTTTGACAGACAAGAGACGTCTAAAATTGATTTCAGCTTGTTGAAACCTTCAGTCACAATCATTCCCTTCGGTAGCCTTATGCATGGAAATTCTAGGTCTTATGACTGCTGCATCGGACGTGATCCCCTTAGCTCGTTTTCACATGGGACCTCTTCAGCTCTGTATGCTGAATCAATGGTGCAGGGATTACACAAAGATATCTCAATTAATATCTTTAAAACCGATTGTACGACACTCTCTAACGTGGTGGACAGATCACCATCGTTTAATTCAGGGGGCTTCTTTTGTTCTTCCGACCTGGACTGTAATTTCAACAGATGCAAGTCTTACAGGTTGGGGAGCTGTGTGGGGATCTCTGATGGCACAAGGAGTTTGGGAATCTCAGGAGGTGAGATTACCGATCAATATTTTGGAACTCCGTGCAATTTTCAGAGCTCTTCAGTCTTGGCCTCTTCTGAAGAGAGAATCGTTCATTTGTTTTCAGACAGACAATGTCACAACTGTGGCATACATCAATCATCAAGGAGGGACTCACAGTCCTCTGGCTATGAAAGAAGTATCTCAAATTCTGGTTTGGGCGGAATCCAGCTCCTGTCTAATCTCTGCGGTTCATATCCCAGGTATAGACAATTGGGAAGCGGATTATCTCAGTCGCCAAACGTTGCATCCGGGCGAATGGTCTTCAGATTGTTCAAATGTGGGAGCTTCCAGAAATAGATCTGATGGCGTCTCATCTAAACAAGAAACTTCCCAGGTATCTGTCCAGATCCCGGGATCCTCAGGCGGAAGCAGTGGATGCATTATCACTTCCTTGGAAGTATCATCCTGCCTATATCTTTCCGCCTCAAGTTCTTCTTCCAAGAGTAATCTCCAAGATTCTGAAGGAATGCTCGTTTGTTCTGCTGGTAGCTCCGGCATGGCCTCACAGGTTTTGGTATGCGGATCTTGTCCGGATGGCCTCTTGCCATCCGTGGACTCTTCCGCTAAGACCAGACCTTCTGTCGCAAGGTCTTTTTTTCCATCAGGATCTCAAATCCTTAAATTTAAAGGTATGGAGATTGAACGCTTGATTCTTGGTCAAAGAGGTTTCTCTGACTCTGTGATTAATACTATGTTACAGGCTCGTAAATCTGTATTTAGAGAGATATATTATAGAGTCTGGAAGACTTATATTTCTTGGTGTCTTTCTCATAATTTTTCTTGGCATTCTTTTAGAATTCCGAGAATTTTACAGTTTCTTCAGGATGGTTTAGATAAAGGTTTATCCGCAAGTTCTTTGAAAGGACAAATCTCTGCTCTTTCTGTTCTTTTTCACAGAAAGATTGCTAATCTTCCTGATATTCATTGTTTTGTACAAGCTTTGGTTCGTATAAAACCTGTCATTAAGTCAATTTCTCCTCCTTGGAGTTTGAATTTGGTTCTGGGGGCTCTTCAAGCTCCTCCTTTTGAACCCATGCATTCATTGGACATTAAATTACTTTCTTGGAAAGTTTTGTTCCTTTTGGCGATCTCTTCTGCCAGAAGAGTCTCTGAATTATCTGCTCTTTCTTGTGAGTCTCCTTTTCTGATTTTTCATCAGGATAAGGCGGTGTTGCGAACTTCTTTTGAATTTTTACCTAAGGTTGTGAATTCCAACAACATTAGTAGAGAAATTGTGGTTCCCTCATTATGTCCTAATCCTAAGAATTCTAAGGAGAAATCGTTGCATTCTTTGGATGTTGTTAGAGCTTTGAAATATTATGTTGAAGCTACTAAGTCTTTCCGAAAGACTTCTAGTCTATTTGTTATCTTTTCTGGTTCTAGAAAAGGCCAGAAAGCTTCTGCCGTTTCTTTGGCATCTTGGTTGAAATCTTTAATTCATCATGCCTATGTCAAGTCGGGTAAAACCCCGCCTCAAAGGATTACAGCTCATTCTACTAGGTCAGTTTCTACTTCCTGGGCGTTTAAGAATGAAGCTTCGGTTGATCAGATTTGCAAAGCAGCAACTTGGTCCTCTTTGCATACTTTTACTAAATTCTACCATTTTGATGTATTTTCTTCTTCTGAAGCAGTTTTTGGTAGAAAAGTACTTCAGGCAGCGGTTTCAGTTTGAATCTTCTGTTTATGTTTTTCATTAAACTTTATTTTGGGTGTGGATTATTTTCAGCAGGAATTGGCTGTCTTTATTTTATCCCTCCCTCTCTAGTGACTCTTGCGTGGAAAGATCCACATCTTGGGTAGTCATTATCCCATACGTCACTAGCTCATGGACTCTTGCTAATTACATGAAAGAAAACATAATTTATGTAAGAACTTACCTGATAAATTCATTTCTTTCATATTAGCAAGAGTCCATGAGGCCCGCCCTTTTTTTGTGGTGGTTATGATTTTTTTGTATAAAGCACAATTATTCCAATTCCTTATTTTATATGCTTTTTTTTCTTATCACCCCACTTCTTGGCTATTCGTTAAACTGATTTGTGGGTGTGGTGAGGGGTGTATTTGTAGGCATTTTGAGGTTTGGGAAACTTTGCCCCTCCTGGTAGGAATGTATATCCCATACGTCACTAGCTCATGGACTCTTGCTAATATGAAAGAAATGAATTTATCAGGTAAGTTCTTACATAAATTATGTTTTTTAGAGCGCCTATGAAACTTCAGCATATTATTGACTTCAGGACACTTTTAGGTTATGATTATGTATTGTGTAGATTTGACACATTTTAATAAATTGGCATACAGCAATCAGTCACATTTCTCATTTGAGCCAGACATATATAAACCCTACATACAGCCAGTATTCTAATCATTATCTTGCAGGATTCTGGGAGAATATACCTGTAACTGTCCCTATTGTCAGGAAAATCAACTACAGAGAACATCAAGCAAACCATCAAATCATAGCCAAGCAGAATTACCAAAGTAATCCTTATAATAGTATCAGTTACTAATATACCATTTAGTTGCATTTGTGAGGGGGCAATGTTGGTCATTATTAAAGCACTACCAATTATCAACAACAGTGTCAGCGACCAAACATCTTGGCTTTATCCATGACAAGAAGAGAGGTAATTGGGTGGGCAGAGAGTGATAAACACATCTCTAGCTTATTGGTGGGCAGTGACACACCTCAAAACCATAAAAACAAAAATACTTTTTTTCCAACACAATGCCGTATTTCAGACTCAACAAAGAAAAATAACTGTGTCCATTTACTCCTTCCTCTGTATCTTTAAATAATTCCTATTTGGTAATATTGCTAAATGTAGCCAATAAATATGCTGAATGCATCATGCACTGTTTTACAGAGACCTCACAGGATGCAGGTGTCCCAACTGTCCAAAAGTTCAGGACCACAAAAAGCAGTAAAATGTTCAGCACAGCACAGACAAGCACAAGTACTCAGGTTATCCATACAACAGGGCTAGTTACTACAACAGGTAACAATTTGGAGTGGATTACTAGCAGAGAGACTTTCCCACAGCTCATTTTTGCTACAAATACAATTAGATTTTGCTTGCTTCATTCAGTATAATCTGTTATTTCTTTGAATGCTTTTTGGGATATTTTCAATAATGCCCATTATAAGATCAATAGGGAATGCATCAACTTAATATGCAGCATGTATCATATGCTGTTTTACAAAGACCTTGCAGAATGCAGCTGCCCCCACTGCCACTACGTTCAGAACCACAAAAAGCTGTAAAATGACCAGCACAGCACAGACAAGTACCCAGGTTATCCAACGACCAGTTACAGCAACAAGTAATAATTTGTTACACATGGCTCATTTGTTGTTCCATTCTTATTTTTCAGCATCTTCCATTCTTCAGCATCTTCTTAATAATACCTGTTTTGATACAAAAAGGCTATATTCTTTGTATATTGTTTTACAGATGTGTTAATAGTCAACAAGTTCAGAACCACAGCGATCAGCAAAGGACCAACAAGCACAAGTAGTCAGGTCACCTATACAACAGAACCATTTAACAACATGCCAGGAAACAGTGCTGCGGCAACAGGTAATAAATAATATTGAGTGGTTCAGTTACATGAGATACTTTTTCAACAGTAAAATCACAGAGTGCTTTGTGATCATGGGTGGTTAAACATCCTATCTTAGAATTATGAAAGTATTTAGGGCTTTAAAACGTGTTTGCAATGAACACAGAAAGAAGAGGGTTTTTCATTGGTATATTACATGATGAAGTGAAAAATCTCATACAGGTCAGACAGGTCCATGATATCCCCAAGAGTATAAAGATCCCTAAATAAACATTATTTTTGCCTGGTTAAATCTCAATTGCCTAGATTTAGAGTTGGGCGGTAGCCGTCAAAATCAGCGTTAGAGGCTCCTAACGCTGGTTTTGGGCTACCGCAGGTATTTAGAGTCAGTCATTAAAGGGTCTAACGCTCACTTTCCAGCCGCGACTTTTCCATACCGCAGATCCCCTTACGTCATTTGCTTATCCTATCTTTTCAATGGGATCTTTCTAACGCCGGTATTTAGAGTCGCGTCTGAAGTGAGCGTTAGAATTCTAACGACAAAACTCCAGCCGCAGAAAATAGTCAGTAGTTAAGAGCTTTCTGGGCTAACGCCGGTTTATAAAGCTCTTAACTACTGTGCTCTAAAGTACACTAACACCCATAAACTACCTATGTACCCCTAATCCGAGGTCCCCCCACATCGCCGCCACTCTATTAAAATTTTTTAACCCCTAATCTGCCCTCAACGTCGCCTCCACCTGCCTACACTTATTAACCCCTAATCTGCCGAGCGGACCGCACCGCTACTATAATAAAGTTATTAACCCCTAATCTGCCTCACTCCCGCCTCAATAACCCTATAATAAATAGTATTAACCCCTAATCTGCCCTCCCTAACATCGCCGACACCTAACTTCAATTACTAACCCCTAATCTGCCGACCGAATCTCGCCGCTACTGTAATAAATGGATTAACCCCTAAAGCTAAGTCTAACCCTAACCCTAACACCCCCCTAAATTAAATATAATTTAAATCTAACGAAATAAATTAACACTTATTAAATAAATTATTCCTATTTAAAGCTAAATACTTACCTGTAAAATAAACCCTAATATAGCTACAATATAAATTATAATTATGTTATAGCTATTTTAGGATTTATATTTATTTTACAGGTAACTTTGTATTTATTTTAACCAGGTACAATAGCTATTAAATAGTTAAGAACTATTTAATAGCTAAAATAGTTAAAATAATTACAAAATGACCTGTAAAATAAATCCTAACCTAAGTTACAATTAAGCCTAACACTACACTATCAATAAATAATTTAAATAAAATACCTACAATTATCTACAATTAAACCTAACACTACACTATCAATAAATTAATTACATGTAATACCTACAAATAAATACAATTACATTAACTAATTAAAGTACAAAAAATAAAAAAGAACTAAGTTACAAAAAATAAAAAAATATTTACAAACATTAGAAAAATATTACAACAATTTTAAACTAATTACACCTACTCTAAGCCCCTTAATAAAATAACAAAGACCCCCAAAATAAAAAAATGTCCTACCCTATTCTAAATTATAAAAGTTCAAAGCTCTTTTACCTTACCAGCCCTGAACAGGGCCCTTTGCGTGGCATGCCCCAAAGAATTCAGCTCTTTTGCCTGTAAAAAAATAACA
This sequence comes from Bombina bombina, assembly GCF_027579735.1. NCBI lineage: Eukaryota > Metazoa > Chordata > Amphibia > Anura > Bombinatoridae > Bombina > Bombina bombina. The sequence continues at coordinate 616,548,420 of NC_069499.1, read as the reverse complement.
TACAATACCCCCCCAATATTACAACCCACCACCCACATACCCCTAATCTAACCCAAACCCCCCTTAAATAAACCTAACACTAAGCCCCTGAAGATCTTCCTACCTTATCTTCAGCATACCAGGTATCACCGATCGTTCCAGGCTCCAAAATCTTCATCCAAGCCCAAGCGGGGGCAGGCGATCCATAATCCGGCGGCTGAAGAAGTCCAGAAGAGGCTCCGAAGTCTTCATCCTATCCGGGAAGAAGAGGCGATCCAGACCGGCAACCATCTTGATCCAAGCGGCATCTTCTATCTTCATCCGATGACGACCGGCTCCATCTTGAAGACCTCCACCGCGGACCCATCTTCTTCTTCCGACGACTTCCCGACGAATGATGGTTCCTTTAAGGGACGTCATCCAAGATGGCGTCCCTCGAATTCCGATTGGCTGATAGGATTCTATCAGCCAATCGGAATTAAGGTAGGAATATTCTGATTGGCTGATGGAATCAGCCAATCAGAATCAAGTTCAATCCGATTGGCTGATCCAATCAGCCAATCAGATTGAGCTCGCATTCTATTGGCTGATCGGAACAGCCAATAGAATGCAAGCTCAATCTGATTGGCTCATTCGGCGAGTAGGCGTCGGTTGAAGAGGTTGGATCCGCGTCGGTTGGAAAGAAGATGGCTCCGCTCCGCTCCAGAAGAAAGAAGATTGAAGATGCTGCTTGATAGAAGACTTCATCCCGATGATGGACTTCTGACTTCAGCCCGATGATGGAGTTCTTCAGCCGCCGCTTGGATCCAGACTTCAGCCCGAGGATGGACGTCACTCTTCAGCCCCCCGCTTGGGCTTGGATCAACACTTCCGAGGCTTGGATCAAGACTTCCGAGGACGGATTTGTGAACCTGGTATGGTGAAGATAAGGTAGGAAGATCTTCAGGGGCTTACTGTTAGGTTTATTTAAGGGGGGTTTGGGTTAGATTAGGGGTATGTGGGTGGTGGGTTGTACTGTCGGGGGGGGGGGTATTGTATGTTTTTTTTACAGGCAAAAGAGCTGAATTCTTTGGGGCATGCCCCGCAAAGGGCCCTGTTCAGGGCTGGTAAGGTAAAAGAGCTTTGAACTTTTTTAATTTAGAATAGGGTAGGGCATTTTTTTTATTTTGGGGGGCTTTGTTATTTTATTAGGGGGCTTAGAGTAGGTGTAATTAGTTTAAAATTGTTGTAATATTTTTCTAATGTTTGTAAATATTTTTTTATTTTTTGTAACTTAGTTCTTTTTTATTTTTTGTACTTTAGTTAGTTTATTTAATTGTATTTATTTGTAGATATTGTATTTAATTAATGTATTGATAGTGTAGTGTTAGGTTTAATTTAGATAATTGTAGGTATTTTATTTAATTAATTTATTGATAGTGTAGTGTTAGGTTTAATTGTAACTTAGGTTAGGATTTATTTTACAGGTAATTTTGTAATTATTTTAACTATTTTAGCTATTAAATAGTTCTTAACTATTTAATAGCTATTGTACCTGGTTAAAATAAATACAAAGTTGCCTGTAAAATAAATATAAATCCTAAAATAGCTATAATATAATTATAATTTATATTGTAGCTATATTAGGGTTTATTTTACAGGTAAGTATTTAGCTTTAAATAGGAATAATTTATTTAATAAGAGTTAATTAATTTCGTTAGATTAAAATTATATTTAATTTAGGGGGGTGTTAGGGTTAGGGTTAGAATTAGCTTTAGGGGTTAATACATTTATTAGAATAGCGGTGAGCTCCAGTCGGCAGATTAGGGGTTAATGTTTGAAGTTAGGTGTCGGCGATGTTAGGGAGGGCAGATTAGGGGTTAATACTATTTATTATAGGGTTATTGAGGCGGGAGTGAGGTGGATTAGGGGTAAATAACTTTATTATAATAGCGGCGCGGTCCGGTTGGCAGATTAGGGGTTAATAAGTGTAGGCAGGTGGAGGTGACGTTGTAGGGGGAAGATTAGGGGTTAATTAATATAATATAGGGGTCGGCGGTGTTAGGGGCAGCAGATTAGCGGTACATAGGGATAATGTAAGTAGCGGCGGTTTACGGAGCGGCAGATTAGGGGTTAAAAAAAATATGCAGGTGTCAGCGATAGCGGGGGTGGCAGAATAGGGGTTAATAAGTGTAAGGTTAGGGGTGTTTAGACTCGGGGTACATGTTAGGGTGTTAGGTGCAGACGTAGGAAGTGTTTCCCCATAGAAAACAATGGGTCTGCGTTAGGAGCTGAACGTGGCTTTTTTGCAGGTGTTAGGTTTTTTCAGCTCAAACTGCCCCATTGTTTTCTATGGGGATATCGTGCACGAGCACGTTTTTTAAGCTGGCCGCGTCCGTAAGCACCACTGGTATCTAGAGTTGCAGTGGCGTTAAATTATGCTCTACGCTCCTTTTTTGGAGCCTAACGCACTGAAAACCGAGCCATTCTGTGAACTCTAAATACCAGAGGTATTTAAAAGGTGCGTGGGAAAAAAAGCACGCGTAGATAATGCACCCCTTTGGCCGCAGAACTCTAAATCTAGGCGTATGTCTTTTCACTGGGTTTAACAAAAATATACAATCTGGATATTAGAAATGTGACTATCTTATATTTGGTGAACCAGTCAGTACATCTGGTAATTTATATAACTTCTGGCCTACTATTTGATCCAGTTATAACAATTTCAGTCATTCATTAGGGTTTTCAGGTGCAAAGTTTTAAGCTAAACCATCCATGATTTCCACTGACTATCCCAAAAAATAGTGCAAAAATAATGTACATTTATTTAGTGTCCATTATTTTAAGTTTACTGAGTAGCTGATAAATTTTGAAAGAAAGTTAATGGCTCATTCTTTTAAACATGAACCAGTGGCAGCTTGTGGGTTACTCAAATGGGAGTTCACTGCCCTAGGAATAAACTTATACCGGTTAGCTCCATGCCATGCAGCCTGAGTATAAAATGTAAACTTGTCGAGGAACGCCTACCTGCTTCTGTCAATGGTGAGCCTCATGCCTATCCAGCCAGGGGAGGGCTGGCAGCCTTAGGCCTGGGGGACATGTCCAGCAAACACAGGCAACAGTGAATTTTGCCACCCCACCAATAAAAAAATCATCACACATACACACACATACACATATATACACATATTTACACACACATACACAAATATATGCACACATAAACATATACACACACACATATATACACAGACACACACATATATATATACAATAACTTCTATGCTCAAAGGGTCTACAAATTAGAGACAAAATCACTACTCTGTTGTAGCTAATTACAGAACCAAAGGGAAGCATGGCAGTAAAAAGAATAAAGCGTTTCAGTTTTAAAAGTGATAACTATATAATATATTAGGTTTCTCTGGGTCTGGTGGAGGTCCCTGCAACTTGCTCTCAGTTGTTCCAAATAAATGTGTCCCTTTTGTATACATCAGTAAAGTAAAGTGCCAGAGGAGTGCTGTGCCATGCTTTTAAAATGCACACACACACAGACACACACACTGTCACCAACCTGGTGACAAAATTAAATAAAACAAAACTATAGTTCAAAATGTAATGGATTTGTGAGTTTTAAGTCCCTTTAAAATCTGTAATCTCTGACCTGAGTTAATGCTATGATGACTGACGCAGCGTCCACTTTGCTATATGACCGGCAGCGAGTATTATAAGCAGACGAAGACCAACAGGATAGGAACAGTTCAGGAACGTGATGACATAACTGCGCGCATGCGCAGATCATCTGGTCGCAGATTTCGCAATGATAACGGCTCTCACTCACACAGCAAAATCTGTGCGATTAAGCAGGTTAAGGCCTGGGTTGGGGGCGGCGCTGTAGGCACTTAGAAATAAGTGAAGAGGACTTGAAGCCTATACTTCTATCAATCGTGTGGTGCGATAGATAGAAGTAAAAAGGGCATATTTTTTTTACAAAACCGTACCAGACTGGAACCTTTGTGGCTGAATAAATATAATTTTCCAATAGGGGGCTATTGGAATAATTATATTTATTCAGCCAAAAAGTTTTGTTTTTTCCCTCTCTTTAGGGGGTTCACGTGCGCCTATGCTCCTATAGAGGAGCCTCCACTGACATGACCGGATAGAAGTGCCACTGTTTATCATGCTGTAGACCAAGGGCCAGTGCTACCATAGAGGCAGACTAGATGACCGGCTAAAGGCGCCCAAGCAGGGGGACACACATATTCAGTGCTTGACAATTTTTAAAAAAATGTTTGAATTTACTTTTGTAATGCTTAATTTGAGCCAGGACCATGCTAAGGCGGCACTACAGTAGACAAAGCAGTAGTGTAAAATATTTACAGATTAGTTTACATTTTTTAAGCTGCTATTTCTCCTTACACATCTGCCCTGGCCTCTCTTAAGAGCCTGCATTCTTTAGTGCTCACTGTACTGAACACGGGCATTTAGAGAAAGAATTGAGCAGTAGTGAAAGGAGAAATAACAGCATTAAATATGTAAAATAATACATAAATATTGTACACTACTGCTATGCCAGCACTTATAGAGCTCAAAGTCGCCTCTCCCCTGTGTGTTACTTCTGCTGTGTTTGTAAATAAAGATCTCCCCAGGCTGTCAATGCAGGGGAGGGGGAGTGCTGGGCATCAAAGGCTGAATTCAGCTACACTATGAGCGGGCTGCTATGCTTTAGACTGATGGTTTATACCGCTTTCTCTTGCCATATATTATTTTTTTTTACTTTTGTGTTTTCCTATGTGACAGACAGCCGGTATTTTTGTTAGCGTTGCCACCTGTCCAGTAATGATCTAGGCAGTTCAGGTTTCCATTTGTGTGTCCAGGCTTGAAGCTGAGTCAGACCCAGACATGCAAATGTCCAGGTTTGGTGGGAAACAGCCACAGCTAAAAAGTTGACATTGTGCATTTGTAACACACTGCACATGCCTATCGTTATTTATCTCTTGCTTGTGTGTCTTTGTGTGCGAGTGTGTCTGTGTGTAAATGTCATTATGTGTGATAGTGTGTGTGTCTTTGTGTTTGTCAGTGTCTTTCTGTGTGTGTGTCTGTTTGACAAACTGAGTGTATTTGTGTGTGTGTGAGAGAGAATGTGTGTTAGTGTGTGAGAGTGTCTGTGTGTGTGAGAGCATTACTGTCTTTGTGTGTGTGTGTCTGTATGTGAGAGAGAGAAATAGTATGTGTAAGAGTGAGCGTGTGTGAGTGTAAATATCTATGTGCAAGTTTGTGATAATGTGCTATTATACATAGTGGACACGATTACAAGTTGCACGTTATTACTTTTAGCAATCAATTATTATGCAGCCATTAAAAGTATTGAAAAATCGTGATTGCACACCTATATTCGCCTTTTACGCAACAATCCTTTCCGTGCTTGAAGAGTTGTTGTTAACAGTTTTGTGCAACATAAAAGTTTCACGAAACCCTTCAAAAATGCATTACAAAATACAGTTACACTCATATTTACACTGTTTAATAAAAATTATTTTAAAAAAAATATTGTATTCAAAAGTTATAAGTGCTCAAAGATAGGAGATCTTGGGTGTTAGAAAAAAAAAGCAGACGCAGGGATTTTACATTGACAATCATACACATACATAGAGAAAAACGGATTTATATGTATAGAGATGTTTAACTATGGAGATAATGAAACGATTTTACATTACAATCGTATGCACATTAAACAATATCTCAAAGGGATTTTCAAAGAGATATTCGCATATAGATTTTGAGATATCTAGACATATATATATATATATATTCATATTCGTATACATATCTCGCAGTAAATAGATATATCAGTCCAAAAATTGTCACATATATAGAAGAATATTTATTTATAAATAAATAGAACATATTCCGTTGCGAAAACATTTTCACAATATGAAATATTCACATTTTTTATGTACACTTTTCAAGGAGAATACATCATGGGCTTTGCGCAACATATTAGGATTTTTTTTTCTATTTGTCTTCTCCATTAACTTCTATGGGGAATACGTGAACACACACGCAATTTGGATGTTTGCATTACGCGGCTTAACAAGCGCGCAAAATAAGTTATTTTGCAACTTGTAATAGCTGTGCAACCCCAAATGCGAAAAAGCCATAACGTGTGTGGTGTATAGGCAACTGATTTGCTGCGCGACTTGTAATCATGCCCAGTGTGTGCTGTGCACTACACAACAATGTTTGCGTTTGGCCTGAACTAATGGTGGCAACCCTAATTTTTGTCTGTCCCTGAAGAGTTTCTGCATAAGGGGCAAGATTACATATGCGGTGTCGCCCGCAAAAGCCGAGATGCTGGTTTTTACGCGGTTTTGGTATCACATATACGGAGTAGCATACAAGTTATGCGCGTATATATTTTACCAGTTGCCCACATTTTTTTCTCCCATAAACTAACATAAAACTGGCGTCACCATTCAGTATCATATATTCATTGCAAGGACTTGCAATAGGTTGAGCTTGTAGGTCATAATCAGATCTTATTACTTTATCACATTATATATGTATATGTATGTTAAAAGGCACATGAATGGAATAAAAAATATGATCAAAAAAAGGGAAATATAAAACAGTAAAATAGGGAATAGCAATATCATTAGACACCTGTATTTAAACCGTAGTGTTAAGAGGGATGCACAGACAATCAATTTCCAAATAGCTGAGTGTCAGCTCACACAATCCACTCAATTATATGGGAGCCATAAATGGCTATAGTGTCATGAGTTACATGTATTCTATATTCCAACTCTTAACCATCCAATGTAGTGGTCAAATTATTAGCCACTAGTTTTTATATTAGCACACAAGCTAAGGTCTTTATATAAAATTCATAATAGATCTATAAAGGTTAAAAAATTGGAAACCTCAATATATTTAGTAAAATGTAGTGGAAATAACACAGACAAGTGGGGTTATCTGATCTAAATCTGTGTGAGGTCTGGATAGTGCATAAATAACTAAAGCCCTTAGGGATGCAGGATTCAAGCGGGAAAATCCAGTATGCTTCCCTTTTCAAAAGGAGTTTTGAAATATCGCCTCCTCGCTAAGAAGCTTTAACTTTTACTATAACCATCCATCTCAGAGTGGCACTAGAGCTTTCATGCACATTAATGAAATGTTTTGTCATATCAGAGCAGGGATCAGACCTTTTAATGTCTGACAAAATGTTGTCTAATCCTTTCTCTGACCTCTCTAGAGGTACATCCAACATAATGGGGCCTAGTTATCAAGCCGTCAACCTCAAATACGCTGGAATTCCGCAGCGTATTTGTGGCGAGGCTGATTCGCCTTAGTTATCAAAGGCTAGAGACCGGCAAAAGTAGAATTTTGTGACGTAAACTTCGATCCGCCGGAACAGCCAATAGAATGCGAGCTCAATCTGATTGGCTGATTGGACCAGCCAATCGGATTGAACTTTAATCTGATTGGCTGATTCAATCAGCCAATCAGATTTTTCCTACCTTAATTCCGATTGGCTGATAGAATCCTAGCAGCCAATCGGAATTGAAGGGACGCCATCTTGGATGACGTCCCTTAAAGGAGCCTTCATTCGTCGGTAGTCCGTCGGGAAAAAAGGATGTTCCGCGTCGGCGGGATGAAGATTGAAGACCCCGCTTGGAAGATGACATCGCCCGGATAGAAGACTTCTTCAGCACCTCTTGGAAGATGACATCGCCCGGATGGAAGACTTCTTCAGCGCCGCTTGGAGGATCACTTCATCGGATGGAAGATTTCTTCAGCGCCCCTTGGAGGATAACTTCTGCCGCTCCGGGTCTCCTCTTCGGTTCCATCGCTGCTCGGCTGAGTGAAGACGACTCAAGGTAGGATGATCTTCAGGGGATTAGTGTTAGCTTATTTTAAGGGGGGTTTGGGTTAGATTAGGGGTATGTGGGTGGTGGGTTTTAATGTTGGGGGGGGGTTGTATTTTTCTTTTACAGGCAAAAGAGCTGAATTCTTTGGGGCATGCCCCACAAATGGCCCTTTTAAGGGCTGGTAAGGTTAAAGAGCTTTGAACTTTTTTAATTTAGAATAGGGTAGGGCATTTTTTTATTTTGGGGGGTTTGTTATTTTATTAGGGGGCTTAGATTAGGTGTAAGTAGCTTAAAATTGTTGTAATATTTTTAAAATGTTTGTAACTTATTTTTTGTAACTTAGCTTTTTTTATTTTTTGTACTTTAGTTAGTTTATGTAATTGTATTTAATTGTAGTTATTTGTAGGTAATTTATTTAATTAATTTAATGATAGTGTAGTGTTAGGTTTAATTGTAACTTAGGTTAGGATTTATTTTACATGTAATTTTGTATTTCTTTTAGCTAGGTAGTTATTAAATAGTTAATAACTATTTAATAACTATTCGAACTAGCTAAAATAAATACAAAGTTACCTGTAAAATAAATATAAATCCTAAGATAGCTACAATGTAATTATTAATTATATTGTAGCTATCTTAGGGTTTATTTTACAGGTAAGTATTTAGTTTTAAATAGGAATAATTTATTTAAGTATAGTGTAGTGTTAGGTGTAATTGTAACTTAGGTTAGTTTTTTATTTTACAGGTTAATTTCTCTTTATTTTAGCTAGGTAAGCTATTAAATAGTTAATAACTATTTAATAGCTATTGTACCTAGTTAAAATAAATTGAAATTTGCCTGTAAAATAAAAATAAATCCTAAGATAGCTACAATATAATTATTATTTATATTGTAGCTATATTAGGGTTATTTTAAAGGTAAGTATTTAGTTTTAAATAGGATTAATTTAGTTCATAATAGAAATATTATTTAGATTTATTTAATTAATATTTAAGTTAGGGGGGTGTTAGGGTTAGTGTTAGACTTAGGTTTAGGGGTTAATAATTTTATTACAGTGGCGGCGGTGTAGTGGGGGGCAGGATAGGGGTTAATAAATTTATTATATGTGGCGACGGTGTAGGGGGGGCAGGATAGGGGTTAATAAATTTAATATAGGTTGCGGCGGGGTCAGGGAGCGGTGGTTTAGGGGTTAAACTATTTATTTAGTTGCGGCGAGGTGCGGGATCAGCAGCGTAGGGGTTAATAACTTTATTATAGAGTGCGACGGTATAGGGGGGCAGGATAGGGGTTATTAGGTATAATGTAGGTGGCAGCGGTGTCCGGGAGCGGTGGTTTAGGGGTTATACATTTATAAGAGTTGCGGCGGGGTCTAGGAGTGGCGGTTTAGGGGTTAATACATTTATAAGAGTTGTGGCGGGGTCTAGGAGTGGCGATTTAGGGGTTAGTAACTTTATTGAGTTGCGAGAGGCTCCGGGGGCGCCGGTATAGGGGGTAGAACAGTGTAGTTAGTGTGGGTGCTTAGTGACAGGCTAGCAAGAAAGCTGTAAAAAAACCCGAAGAGCAGCGAGATCGGATGAGTGATAACTCTCACAGTCCGCTGCTCATCCCCCGTACTTCGTGTGCGGCTTTTTGACAGATTTTTTGATAACTTAGGCGACTTTTTGCAGGTCCGCGGCGGCGATGTGAGGCGAGCTTAGGCGGGCGTATTGGGCCGGCGAAGGCAGAAAAAGTAGAAACGTTGATAACTACCCCCCATAGTCTCTTAGTACAAGTACACCATATAAGATAGATCACATTCTTTGATCTGCAGTTGACACATGATGTCAACGTGTAGTTTTTCCCAGTTGAAAAAGATTCAAAAGAGTCCCCTCTCTGTATAAAGCTGCAGAGAATACATGCACTATAACCACACCTGTACATACCCTTGGAGTCGAGCCAAGAGCTGGTAGCACCTTGTATGGGGAGTTTACTGGACAAGACACAATTACATTGCACCCTTTTTCTATTGTTTTTACCAAACCATCATTGGCCAGAAGCATAGGTAGGTTCTTCCGTATGATCTTGCATATGTCTTCATAATCTGATGAATACTGTGTGACGAATGTCACTGGTTCCAATCTTTTTGATTCAGAATTGGTTCGGTGATGTTTTGGTTTGTCCAATAGTAAGGTTTTTCTGTCCAGTTGGTCAACTTCCATTCTAGCCCTCTGTATTACATCCCCCCTATAGCCTCGCTGTGTCAGTCTATTAGCCAGGTCCTCACTTTGTGTTTCATATTCAGCATAATAAACTGCCCTTTCGCGATTGAATAGGGAACTCTGCAGGGATGGTTACTTTTACCATGGAGTAGGGTATAACCTGAAATGGGTTTTCTGAAAATAGTAGTCTCTACCTTTTGTTTAGATGTATCAGATTGTAACACTAGATCAAGAAAATTTATTGTAATTTTGTTAGTCTTGTAAGTGAACTTTAGGCCCCATTCATTGTCATTCAGGAATTGTACAAATAGATCAATAGTGGATACTTCACCCAACCATACCAGTATGAGGTCCTCAATATAACAATGATATAGTTTAATGTATTGAGAACAGGGACTACTATCGTCATAGTTTGGGTAAGCTCCCACCAACCCATTGTTAAGTTAGCATATGACGGAGTCATGTAGTGCCTTGTAGTTGTAATAAAACCTGTCCTCAAATTTAAAGTAGTTATGCGTTAGTAAAAATTGTGCTATCTCAAGTACATATTAAGACCCTTACGGGTGATTAGCCGTGCTTTACAAGTACCCAATACAATACAATACATATTGGATGAAGTTCTCACTGAAATCAGTTCCTGTTTCTAGGAAGTATTTAATTGCTTGAATCCCCATGTTGTGAGGGATAGAAGAATACAGGGATACTAAGTCTATAGTTAACCACTGAAAATTCTCTTTTCATATAAATTTATCAAAAATGTATTTATACAATGTGTGCAATATGTCAGAATATGTGTAAGTAAATGTACAAATTTACTCAATCCACCAATGTGACCTAACTATTTATTCTGTTTGCACCTCTCTCTCTTTCTACTCTCACTAATCCTCCACTCCCGGGCCATGTGTTGTAGCTCAACGAACAATCCAAGCACATGCAAGAAAATGGTGGTTGCGCAGGGGTTTATATAGGGATTTTGAATAGCGTAATTATGTCGCTTTTTTTGTTTAATTCCGGTTTTGTTTTTACGTGTGTTATTCTCATTTGCATAAAACTACTCTTTATTGACACTTTACGCTGACATAATACTGTCGTAAGTTACTTGCGACGACAGAAATATGAATTTGCGCACATTTCTGAAGATCGCCAGTTTGTCCTACTTACACCAGTCTAGCATCTGACGACACTGTATATGTGATACCCCGATGTGCGAGATGAAATTACGTTGTTGGAAAAAAATGTATGTATCCTACACTACTAGGAGATAGCTGGTGATTGTTGCCTGCACACATTTGTCTCTTGTGATTGGCTCACTAGGTGTGGTCATCTAGCTCTCAGTAGTGCATAGCTGATCTTTCTGCAAAGGAAAAGAAATAGAAGCAAATTTGCTAAGGTAAATTGGAAATATGTTTAAAATTACCTGCCCTAAGGCCTCCCCAAGATGCCAGATTTTGAGGATTACTTTGGATGAGAGTAGATAAAATAGCCATGTTTACTAATCAGCTGATTTCTCCTGTTCTCCAGTTCATGTATCCTTAAAATCTGACCTGTTAGGGAGATTTATTCTATCTAAGTAAGTATAGTTAGAGCTTATTTAAAGGGACATGAAACACATTTTTTTTTGTTTCATGATTCAGATAGAGAATACAATTTAAAAAAAAAAATCTAATTTGCTCCTATTATCATATTTGCTCCGTTCTAGACAGGTAGCGGGCAGATGCCTGAAACACTACATGACAGGAAATAGTGCTGCCATCTAGTGGTCTTGCTAATGTATAACATTGTTGCAAAACTGCTGTCATATAGAGCTGCAGACACGTGCACACTCCTGAGCTTATCTTCCTGGTTTTAAACAAGGGAAAACAAAAAAACCAAGGGCGCGATCCGATATAGATCGCAGTTTGCGGCGCAAGCGAGGGAACCCACGTCGCCCGCAGTTTCAGCTCGCAACTCGAGCCATCCAATATGCGGCGCCGTCACTTGCTAAAGTGGCGCAAGTCTCACAAACCAGCGATGTCCAGAAATCTGCGTAAGTACAGATTTTTGGAGTCGCCAGTGACTTGCGCCACGTTAGAAACTGCCGGCGCCTATAAAACCTGACTAAAGTCTAAATCACCCGCACTGTCTAACACGCCTCCTAAACATAGCCCGACACGTCTAACACGCCTCCCTAACATAGCCCGACACGTCTATAAAAAAGCTATTAACCCCTAAACCGCCGCTCCCGTACCCCGCCGCAACCTAATAAAGTTATTAACCCCTAAACCGTCGCTCCCGTACCCCGCCGCCAGCTATATTATATCTATAACCCCCTAAAGTGAGCCCCTAACACCGCCGCCATCTATATTAAAATTATTAACCCCTAATGTAAGCCCCTTACACCGCCGCCATCTCTATTAAAATGATTAACCCCTAATTTAATCTACCTACCCCCCGCCGCCAGCTATATTATCTATATTAACCCTAAGTATATTATAGTTAATATAGGTATCACATTATATATATTAACTATATTAACCCTAATTATATTAGGGTTAATATAGTTAATATAGTTACTATAGTATTTATATTAACTATATTAACTCTATCTAACCCTAACCCCCCTAACTAAATTTATATTAAATTAATCTAATTCATTTATAAACTAAAATATTCCTATTTAAATCTAAATACTTACCTATAAAATAAACCCTAAGATAGCTACAATGTAATTATTAATTATATTGTAGCTATGTTAGGGTTAATATTTATTTTACAGGTAAATTGTTAATTATTTTAACTAGGTATAATAGCTATTAAATAGTTATTAACTATTTAATATCTACCTAGTTAAAATAATTACCCAATTACCTGTAAAATAAATCCTAACCTAAGTTACAAATACACCTACACTATCAATAAATTAAATAAACTACAAACATCTATCTAAAAATACAATTAAATTAACTAAACTAAATTACAAAAAAAAACAAACACTAAATTACAAAAAATAAAAAAAAGATTACAAGATTTTTAAGCTAATTACACCTATTCTAAGCCCCCTAATAAAATAATAAACCCCCAAAATAAAAAAAATTCCCTGCCCTATTCTAAATTAAAAAAATTTCAAAGCTCTTTACCTTACCAGCCCTTAAAAGGGCCTTTTGTGGGGCATGCCCCAAAGAATTCAGCTCTTTTGCATACAAATACAATACCACCCCCCCCATTACAACCCACCACCCACATACCCCTATTCTAAAACCACCCAAACCCCCCTTAAAAAAGCCTAACACTACCCCCCTGAAGATCTCCCTACCTTGTCTTCACCACACCGGGCCGAACTCCTGATCCGATCCGGGCGATGTCTTCCTCCAAGCGGCAAAGAAGAATTCTTCCTCCGGCGTTGTCTTCCTCCAAGCGGCAAAGAAGAATTCTTCCTCCAGCGACGTCTTCCTCCAAGCGGCAGCAAAGTCTTCATTCTTCCGGCGGCATCTTCAATCTTCTTTCTTCGCTCCGCCGCCGCGGAGCATCCATCCCGGACGACTACTGAACGACGAATGAGGTATATTTAAATGACGTCATCCAAGATGGCGTCCGCCGAATTCCGATTGGCTGATAGGATTCTATCATCCAATCGGAATTAAGTTAGAAAAATCTGATTGGCTGATTGAATCAGCCAATCAGATTCAAGTTCAATCCGATTGGCTGATCCAATCAGCCAATCAGATTGAGCTTGCATTCTATTGGCTGTTCCGATCAGCCAATAGAATGCGAGCTCAATCTGATTGGCTGATTGGATCAGCCAATCGGATTGAACTTGAATCTGATTGGCTGATTCAATCAGCCAATCAGATTCAGCCAATAGAATGGCTGAATCAGCCAATAGAATGCGAGCTCAATCTGATTGGCTGATTGGATCAGCCAATTGGATTGAACTTGAATCTGATTGGCTGATTCAATCAGCAATCAGATTTTTCTAACTTAATTCCGATTGGCTGATAGAATCCTATCAGCCAATCGGAATTCGGCGGACGCCATCTTGGATGACGTCATTTAACGGTACCTCATTCGTCGTTCAGTAGTCGTCCGGGATGGATGCTCCGTGGCGGCGGAGCGAAGAAAGAAGATTGAAGATGCCACCGGAAGAATGAAGACTTTGCTGCCGCTTGGAGGAAGACGTCGCCGGAGGAAGAATTCTTCTTTGCCGCTTGGAGGAAGACATCGCCGGAGGAAGAATTCTTCTTTGCCGCTTGGAGGAAGACATCGCCCGGATCGGATCAGGAGTTCGGCCCGGTGTGGTGAAGACAAGGTAGGGAGATCTTCAGGGGGGACGTCTTCCTCCAAGCGGCAGCAAAGTCTTCATTCTTCCGGCGGCATCTTCAATCTTCTTTCTTCGCTCCGCCGCCGCGGAGCATCCAACCCGGACGACTACTGAACGACGAATGAGGTATCTTTAAATGATGTCATCCAAGATGGCGTCCGCCGAATTCCGATTGGCTGATAGGATTCTATCAGTCAATCGGAATTAAGTTAGAAAAATCTGATTGGCTGATTGAATCAGCCAATCAGATTCAAGTTCAATCCGATTGGCTGATCCAATCAGCCAATCAGATTGAGCTCGCATTCTATTGGCTGTTCCGATCAGCCAATAGAATGCGAGCTCAATCTGATTGGCTGATTGGATCAGCCAATCTGATTGAACTTGAATCTGATTGGCTGATTCAATCAGCCAATCAGATTCAGCCAATAGAATGGCTGAATCAGCCAATAGAATGCGAGCTCAATCTGATTGGCTGATTGGATCAGCCAATTGGATTGAACTTGAATCTGATTGGCTGATTCAATCAGCCAATCAGATTTTTCTAACTTAATTCCGATTGGCTGATAGAATCCTATCAGCCAATCGGAATTCGGCGGACGCCATCTTGGATGACGTCATTTAACGGTACCTCATTCATCGTTCAGTAGTCGTCCGGGATGGATGCTCCGTGGCGGCGGAGCGAAGAAAGAAGATTGAAGATGCCACCGGAAGAATGAAGACTTTGCTGCCGCTTGGAGGAAGACGTCGCCGGAGGAAGAATTCTTCTTTGCCGCTTGGAGGAAGACATCGCCGGAGGAAGAATTCTTCTTTGCCGCTTGGAGGAAGACATCGCCCGGATCGGATCAGGAGTTCGGCCCGGTGTGGTGAAGACAAGGTAGGGAGATCTTCAGGGGGGGACGTCTTCCTCCAAGCGGCAGCAAAGTCTTCATTCTTCCAGCGGCATCTTCAATCTTCTTTCTTCGCTCCGCCGCCGCGGAGCATCCAACCCGGACGACTACTGAACGACGAATGAGGTATCTTTAAATGATGTCATCCAAGATGGCGTCCGCCGAATTCCGATTGGCTGATAGGATTCTATCAGTCAATCGGAATTAAGTTAGAAAAAATCCGATTGGCTGATTGAATCAGCCAATCAGATTCAAGTTCAATCCGATTGGCTGATCCAATCAGCCAATCAGATTGAGCTCGCATTCTATTGGCTGTTCCGATCAGCCAATAGAATGCGAGCTCAATCTGATTGGCTGATTGGATCAGCCAATCTGATTGAACTTGAATCTGATTGGCTGATTCAATCAGCCAATCAGATTCAGCCAATAGAATGGCTGAATCAGCCAATAGAATGCGAGCTCAATCTGATTGGCTGATTGGATCAGCCAATCGGATTGAACTTGAATCTGATTGGCTGATTCAATCAGCCAATCAGATTTTTCTAACTTAATTCCGATTGGCTGATAGAATCCTATCAGCCAATCGGAATTCGGCGGACGCCATCTTGGATGACGTCATTTAACGGTACCTCATTCGTCGTTCAGTAGTCGTCCGGGATGGATGCTCCGTGGCGGCGGAGCGAAGAAAGAAGATTGAAGATGCCGCCGGAAGAATGAAGACTTTGCTGCCGCTTGGAGGAAGACGTCGCCGGAGGAAGAATTCTTCTTTGCCGCTTGGAGGAGGACATCGCCGGAGGAAGAATTCTTCTTTGCCGCTTGGAGGAAGACATCGCCCGGATCGGATCAGGAGTTCGGCCCGGTGTGGTGAAGACAAGGTAGGGAGATCTTCAGGGGGGTAGTTTTTAGGCTTTTTTAAGGGGGGTTTGGGTGGTTTTAGAATAGGGGTATGTGGGTGGTGGGTTGTACTGGGGGGGTATTGTATTTGTATGCAAAAGAGCTGAATTCTTTGGGGCATGCCCCACAAAAGGCCCTTTTAAGGGCTGGTAAGGTAAAGAGCTTTGAAATTTTTTTAATTTAGAATAGGGCAGGGAATTTTTTTTATTTTGGGGGTTTATTATTTTATTAGGGGGCTTAGAATAGGTGTAATTAGCTTAAAAATCTTGTAATCTTTTTTTTATTTTTTGTAATTTAGTGTTTGTTTGTTTTTGTAATTTAGTTTAGTTAATTTAATTGTATTTTTAGATAGATGTTTGTAGTTTATTTAATTTATTGATAGTGTAGGTGTATTTGTAACTTAGGTTAGGATTTATTTTACAGGTAATTGGGTAATTATTTTAACTAGGTAGATATTAAATAGTTAATAACTATTTAATAGCTATTATACCTAGTTAAAAATAATTAACAATTTACCTGTAAAATAAATATTAACCCTAACATAGCTACAATGTAATTATTAATTATATTGTAGCTATCTTAGGGTTTATTTTATAGGTAAGTATTTAGATTTAAATAGGAATATTTTAGTTTATAAATGAATTAGATTAATTTAATATAAATTTAGTTAGGGGTGTTAGGGTTAGATAGAGTTAATATAAATACTATAGTAACTATATTAACTATATTAACCCTAATATAATTAGGGTTAATATAGTTAATATATATAATGTAATACCTATATTAACTATAATATACTTAGGGTTAATATAGATAATATAGCTGGCGACGGGGTAGGTAGATTAAATTAGGGGTTAATCATTTTAATAGAGATGGCGGCAGTGTAAGGGGCTTACATTAGGGGTTAATAATATTAATATAGCTGGCGGCGGTATAGGGGGATTAGATTAGGGGTTAATAATTTTTATATAGGTGGCAGCGGTGTAAGGGGTCAGATTAGGGGATAGATAAGGTAGATGACAGCGGTGTAAGGGGTTCTAATTAGGGGATAGATAAGGTAGATGGTGGCGGTTTTAGGGGCTCACAGTAGGGGGTTAGTTTATGTAGATGAAGGCGGGGTCCGGGAGCGGCGGTTTAGGGGTTAATAACTTTATTAGGGATTTCGGGGGGGGGGGGGTCGCGGTTGACAGGTAGATAGACATTGCGCATGTGTTAGGTGTTAGGTTTATTTTAGAAGATCGCGGTTGACAGGGAGAGAGACATTGCGCATGCGTTAGGTGTTAGGTTTATTTTAGAAGATCGCGGTTGACAGGGAGATAGACATTGCGCATGCGTTAGGTGTTAGGTTTATTTTAGCAGCCAGTTTAGGGAGTTACGGGGCTCCAATAGTCAGCGTAAGGCTTCTTACGGCTGCTTTTTGTGGCGAGGTGAAAATGGAGTAAGTTTTCTCCATTTTCGCCACGTAAGTCCTTACGCTGCATATTGGATACCAAACTGCGCTGGTTTGGTATACCTGCCTATAGCCCAAAAAACTACGGGCGACGGCAGAAATATACGCGCGTAACTTCTAGGTTACGCCGTATATGTGATACCAAACCCACGCAAATATTGGCGTCGCCGGCTTTTGCAGGCGACGATTTTTATCGGATGGACCCCCAAGAACATTTGATAATTTAAGTAAATTGGAAAGTTGGTTAAAATTGTATGTTCTATTTAAAACATGAAAGAAAATAGTTTTACGTCCCTTTAAAATCCTGTAGTATATTAACATTGTAGCATTTTTAGTAATTAAGCTCTCTGGAGATAATTTAATCTCCCATTAAACACCATAAAATTCTGTAGAGAAGCTGTTTTACTGCAAATATTGAGAAATAATTTGCCGCAGAGTTGTTTTTAATGTTACAGTTCCCATTTTTTATTTTATTATATATTAGTATTAATAAATATTTTACCTATCTAGGACTTAGTGTGCTAACATGTGTACCTTTATTAGTGGGTCTTTGAATTTAAAGGGACATTAAACAGGTAGTTTATAAAACGATAAATTATATATATAAAAAAAAAAACCTCTGCAATAAACTTTTTCATTATTTGTTTTATCCCCTTTTCCTGTTATTCCATTCTGAAATTGTGAGCATTTCAGTTCCTGTTAGAAATGGAAGTGCAGAACACTGTTATATTCCTCACAACCATTGGCTACACATTCGAGGTACCAATTTATAACTGTCCATAATTGGCCACAGCAGAGAAGGTAATTTAAGTTGCAAAATGGCAGCTCCCATTGATATATAGACACTTAAACTTTACTCTTATTTTGTCAATATTTAAACAGCTAATGAAACTTTAAAAATATACATCTACAAGTTATTCTCAGCCTAATCTTTTTTTTTAATGCATCATTCTATTTAGCATTTAATTAGTGTTTAATGTCCCTTTAAGCATTTACTTGTATATTTGGTGACCTCTAGCGGTAAAACGAAGTGAGCTGGAAGTCACCTTTTTCAGGGGTTCAGAGACAAAAACTGAGAGATAATGGTTATTTACCTGAATTTATTTCCCCTATTGTATTGTGTTTTACAGGTTCTACATTGTCATTATACATCCTACTGCTGATTGCAGGAATCTGCGCCCTCTCCATTGTTATTTTAATTATTGTCTTCCTCGTTAGACAGAAAAGGAAGCACGGTATGTAGCTAAATAGATCAATCATCTGCTAATACTTACTTGGTTAATTGGTTTAATTTTTAAAGCTTTAAATCATACACATGTATTAGGGGTTTATCAACTAGTGTAACGGCTAACTCCAGTAAGTTTACTTTTATTATTATTATTTATTTTTATTTTAGTGTTCATTGAAATACTCACTTGGATATTTTATGCTCTGTTTTTTGTTTTATTTTGTCTTTGAGAAGGACATGGAAATAATGAATTAACCTTGATCAATCCCAATCTACATCATCTCTATATGTTAAAATATTATTTTTTGCATGATCTGTATTTTGCAAAAAGAAAATTAGTCTAAATCTATATATATATTCCTATAGATATATAGCTATAGATACACACACACACATATATATATTTTAAATTAAAAATAAATTCTTTTTTTTTTTTAGAATATTTCTTAACACACTGTCATCTTTAGCGCACTTGGCCTAGCTCTCCTTCAGTTAGAGAGCAATTGAAAGCCAAAACAGGATTTTGTAGCAGGCACTAAAGAAGTCTATGGAGAAAGGGAGTCAGCGTGGCCACACTATCCAACCTTCAGATGTTAGCACTTTGATGCGCAAGAATAGGAGCGCTAATGATTTAACTTGAGCAGTATTAGCTATCAATAGCACTAATTTGTTTGCACTTCACTTGTAATCTAGGCCTATAATAGTTATATATCTTCTCATTGGCTCTGTCACCTGTTTACAAAATTGTGGGGGGGAAATGTAGCTAAGGGGCAACCAGGGGGAGTTTGTAGAGTGCATTTTAATTAAAAACGCATACAAAAGTTCAATTATCTCATAAAGGTAAACAGCTTTGATGTTTAAGGTAAACTGGAGTTTTTAAAGAAAAATATGAAGTTATAAAATAAATATAAAAACATAACAATTTTTAGGTTGATTTATTTTAGGTTAGCGATACTACAGAAATTATCCTGATTATTTATCTCCCCCTTGTGCTGATGTTTTTTTTTTTTTTGTTTTTTTTTCAGATAACAACTACCAGCTTCCAACGTAAGTTAATACACAAAAAGAAACCACTAATCTACATTTATTTAGTTTATGTCAGTCAACCCCAGTTTAACCAGTTTGCATTTTATAAGTCTCTAAATGAAGAGAAGGCAATAAATATAGGGATATACCGAAATTAGGTTTAAAAGAAACTTCAGTATCAGAATTAAATCTCCCTCTTCCGATTGAAGAGTTAATGTTTGTATCATTAAGACACAATCAGTAAATTAAACATATAAAATTAAGTGGTCAATTGCAATCTATCTGCGATTTGCGTCCAAAATGGATTTTAGCTTTACGCTCATATTGGTCTTCAAGATTATCAGGTGATCACAATGAAAAATGGAATTGTTTGTTCAAACCCTGCAGCTGTGAAAGCCTTTTCAACAGAAAAGTTTCCAAAAAGGCCTTTTTGTGTGTTAAGTACCTGTTTTTCGAAATAGAAACTCAGAAGTTACCCAAAACTGACAGATACAATAGCCCATTCACACCTCCTAAAGGTTGCAGGTAAGTTCTTGAAAAGGTGTTAAAAAGTCTCTTGAAAATGATTTGTGATCACCAAAAAACTTTTCAGCCCCAAAGTTAAAATAGGGCTTTTAGTGAGGAGCCGATCACGGATGCATTAAAGAGTCAAAAACACACTAATGCAATCACGTTGAATCAAATAGTGGTCTTTTCAGCCAGGAAAATAGCCAAAAAAGGCCTCAGCTGATAGAATGTGAATGACTCCTCCATCTCTAAAACATGGGAATACAGATATGCTCAATGCACCATCATATAAGCTAAATTAGACTTACTTTTTTATACACCAGGAGGTTTATTTTAAATTCCATTGTAAACTTTGTTGCTAATGGGGTTTAATTTCTTGAAAACATAAATGCTGAGACATTAAAAAATGTAAACTCCTTTCCACCCTTGTGGACTATTTTTATGACATAGTAATTGAAATGCAAAGAAATAGATGATCCCCTCCTTCTGTAGTCCTTTAAAACGTAATCTTTATTCTTACAGATTAAAACAGCATAGGAAAACTCCCAAGTAGAAGTACAAGGTGGGCGCATCACTTGGGCTTACGCGTTTCGGCTAGGTAGCCGTAATCATAGTCTATAGTGCTGTTCCTGAAGCTCCATTATAAAAAAAAAGAAAATTAAACAAATAAACGCCCACTTTGATTTAACCATTCAAATGCCTGACCTTAAGCAAGTTAGAAAATCCAGTTACCATATGTCATGTGTCATTTTATGTCTGTACATTTATATATACAAATGCCCTACATCACATTAGGACACCTATTTCTTTAACTCTTTAAATTGATAACCGTAATAGAGGTATATGCTAATGCTGAACTGCTTATATCCCATTTACTAGATACATATCATATCAATTAAGAATTAAATATATGTAACTGTGTATACATTATATAAAAGAAAAGAATACAAAATCAGATGTTAAAGCATGACTAAAAATTAAATTTAGATATAACATGTTCACGCAAAAAGTAATCTATGCTAGAAACACCCTTTACAGTTATTTGTGGGCCAGTGAAAGGAATTAAGACAATGATCACCGACTGGAAACAAAGGTCATTGTTATAAATGTGTATGTTATGCTCTTAATAATAAAACCACTCTACACTAGTGAAACGCTCTGTATAATGAAACCCTGTTAAAGATACACCAGGAAATCAGGGGTGCTAAAGTAATATTATTCCCAATAATTAAACATATCATATTTCGAGTTTAGGCCCCCGTGGTACCTTGGTGTTCAACTTGAAAATCCAAAAGATTTCACGCTTCACTAGAAGCTGATCTAGATTTCCACCCCTCTTGGGCAACACTATTTTCTCGATAGCACACCACCTGAAGTTGTTCAGAATGCCAATGTGTGCTTTTACAAAGTGGTGAACTAGAGGGGTGGATGCCTTTCCTATGTTGATGGTTGACAGGTGTTCTCTGCTTCTAGATCTCATGTCCCTAGACGTGAGACCTACATACTGTAACTTGCATTTGGTACAGGTAATCAGGTATATTACAAAATTGGTGGTGCATTTTAAATATGACTTGGTGTCAAAACTTCTACCATTCGAGGTAGATTCAAAGCTTTTTGTAATATGCACATAGTCACATGGTCTGCACCGGATACTGACACATTTGTACATGCTAACATTTCTTAGCCAAGAGCTGTTGGTGTTTTATGTGCTTTTTTAATTGGGCTCGGTGCCAAAATAGACCCCAGAGTCTTGCTCCTTCTGTCAGAGCATCTAATGCCCCTATCCACAAAGCTAGCTAGTTGATCATCTGCTGCCAGGAGTGAAAAATGCTTTTTTAAATTTTACATATCTGCTGATATTGGGCACTGTATTCGGTTACGAAGTGAACCCTCCTTAACGTGTCTGCATGTTGTACTCTCTCCTTTTCTGCCAAAAGCTTTTCCCTGGTAATAGATTCAACTATATGTTTAGTCCTTGTATATGATGATTGTGGTACTTCCTGTCTTTGAGCCTTATATTCAGTTCTTTCGATTCTTTTGCAAAATGTACATCACTGGAACAGTTTCTTCTGATTCTTGTAAATTGTCCCTTCGCTACAGCAAACGTTATTTGCTTAGGATGACTACGGTTGCCATGTAGAAGAGTGTTCCCTGTCATGGGTTTGCGATATACACTTGTTATTACTTTTCTTCCATTCACCCCTTTGAGGGTCAAATCCAAGAATTTAATCTGCATTTTGTTCATCTCGAATGTGAAAACACAAACCCATTTCATTTAAATTCAAATACTCCACAAAATCTTGTATGTCATTGAGATCTTCTGTCCAAATGAACAGGAGATCATCAATGTACCTCCTGTACAATATTTGTCTTGTATGGGTTTCTATCTCCAAAGATGCATTCTAGCACCCACCAGCCAAGATACAAGTTAGCATATGATGGGGCAAAATTCGCTCCTATGGCCATACCGCATCTTTAAAGATATAATTCCCCTTCAAATTTGAAAAAATTATTTGTGAGTAGAAAATAAATTATTCTAATAATATGGGTAATAGGGTATTGGTGAGTGATAGTTAATTGATATATATATATATATATATATATATATATATATATATATATATATATATATATATATATATATAGCACACAGAGAAAGTCCAGCACTCACTTACAAGCTCTCAGATAAGATTAAAAGCAAAAATGGAAGAGCTAGTTACCACAACTGGCCAAATGGGATAAGCCCAGGTACCACGTCAAGGTCTCCTCCAAAATCTGAGTCCCTAAACAGCAACACAATACAAGCTCTCAATCCAACAGCCTGTGCACCCTTCACTTGTTCTTAGTTTGTTGGATTGAGAGCTAGCATTGTGTGGCTGTTTAGGGACGTGGTACCTGGGCTTATCCCATTTGGCCAGATGCGGTGACTAACTCTTCCATTTTTGCTTTTAATCTTAGCTGAGAGCTTGTGAGTGCTGGACTTTCTCTGTGTGCTGTATTAATTTGTTTTGTAATTTTCCCTATGGGCCTTGCACCCAGACCTTCCTGAGAGTGCTATTGTGCACCCAGGGCTGTCCATGTTGCAGGGTCATGGGATGTGTACCCGATTTGGTCTGAGAGTTCAGTCCCCTTCCGTGTTTTGTGTGTATGTATATATATAATATGTAATATTTCAGTTTTATATAAAAATGTGTTGATATCTGTAAATGATACAGTTCTTTCTATCAATGACTGAGGTGGGCGACCCAGACCCCCCATTTGCTGAAAGCTCAGATACACAGCACAAGCCTAGCCTGTCACAGTACACAGAAAGAAAGTATGTTTACTCAGACCTCCTGCTGTTCAGTCGTACACTAACCAGGATTTTTAAAGAGCAAATGTTGTGTGTTTGTTCCAGAGAGCAAACTGTATGAAATAATGTCACACCTCGAAAACCTTTGATCACGGTCTCAGAAAAGAGGTAATTTCAATAGAGTTTTTGTTCTATGGTTTCCCCAGATTAAAATCTTTAAATTAATTTGGCTTAAGAAACCTATAACCTAGATCACAGGAACCCCTGTGGATCGCAGCCTAGAAGACTACAAGTAATCACTTCTTTGAAGCATAAGCTTCTAGGAAAGGTAAACATTTACAGTTAAGTGTTAATTATTCCATACTGAGTTAAATATACAAAACCCTAGACTCCTCCTCTGAGTTAAAGGTATCTAAGGAACAAATATCTTAACCTGGGTAATTTGAAAGCATAAGAGTTTGAAGCTTTAAAGTTAAACCAATTGTCTATATAGTTTTCATATGAGTTAATATAATAATTATATATATACAGGGAGTGCAGAATTATTAGGCAAATTAGTATTTTGACCACATCATCCTCTTTATGCATGTTGTCTTACTCCAAGCTGTATAGGCTTGAAAGCCTACTACCAATTAAGCATATTAGGTGATGTGCTTCTCTGTAATGAGAAGGGGTGTGGTCTAATGACATCAACACCCTATATCAGGTGTGCATAATTATTAGGCAACTTCCTTTCCTTTGGCAAAATGGGTCAAAAGAAGGACTTGACAGGCTCAGAAAAGTCAAAAATAGTGAGATATCTTGCAGAGGGATGCAGCACTCTTAAAATTGCAAAGCTTCTGAAGCGTGATCATCGAACAATCAAGCGTTTCATTCAAAATAGTCAACAGGGTCGCAAGAAGCGTGTGGAAAAACCAAGGCGCAAAATAACTGCCCATGAACTGAGAAAAGTCAAGCGTGCAGCTGCCAAGATGCCACTTGCCACCAGTTTGGCCATATTTCAGAGCTGCAACATCACTGGAGTGCCCAAAAGCACAAGGTGTGCAATACTCAGAGACATGGCCAAGGTAAGAAAGGCTGAAAGACGACCACCACTGAACAAGACACACAAGCTGAAACGTCAAGACTGGGCCAAGAAATATCTCAAGACTGATTTTTCTAAGGGTTTTATGGACTGATGAAATGAGAGTGAGTCTTGATGGGGCCAGATGGATGGGCCCGTGGCTGGATTGGTAAAGGGCAGAGAGCTCCAGTCCGACTCAGACGCCAGCAAGGTGGAGGTGGAGTACTGGTTTGGGCTGGTATCATCAAAGATGAGCTTGCGGGGCCTTTTCGGGTTGAGGATGGAGTCAAGCTCAACTCCCAGTCCTACTGCCAGTTTCTGGAAGACACCTTCTTCAAGCAGTGGTACAGGAAGAAGTCTGCATCCTTCAAGAAAAACATGATTTTCATGCAGGACAATGCTCCATCACACGCGTCCAAGTACTCCACAGCGTGGCTGGCAAGAAAGGGTATAAAAGAAGAAAATCTAATGACATGGCCTCCTTGTTCACCTGATCTGAACTCCATTGAGAACCTGTGGTCCATCATCAAATGTGAGATTTACAAGGAGGGAAAACTGTACACCTCTCTGAACAGTGTCTGGGAGGCTGTGGTTGCTGCTGCACGCAATGTTGATGGTGAACAGATCAAAACACTGACAGAATCCATGGATGGCAGGCTTTTGAGTGTCCTTGCAAAGAAAGGTGGCTATATTGGTCACTGATTTGTTTTTGTTTTGTTTTTGAATGTCAGAAATGTATATTTGTGAATGTTGAGATGTTATATTGGTTTCACTGGTAAAAATAAATAATTGAAATGGGTATATATTTGTTTTTTGTTAAGTTGCCTAATAATTATGCACAGTAATAGTCACCTGCACACACAGATATCCCCCTAAAATAGCTATAACTAAAAACAAACTAAAAACTACTTCCAAAACTATTCAGCTTTGATATTAATGAGTTTTTTGGGTTCATTGAGAACATGGTTATTATTCAATAATAAAATTAATCCTCAAAAATACAACTTGCCTAATAATTCTGCACTCCCTGTATATATATATATATATATTATATATATATATATATATATATATATATATATATATATATATATATAATAAGCAAAATCTTCCAGCGCACCCGGCAGCAGTGAGACTTAATCACAAAAACACCAAGCAAAGTTGAAATAAATGAATATTTATACCTGTTTATTAGGAAAGTCCTTCACATATACAGTTAGGCATAATGTTGTCCCACAGGTAGGATTGAAAAACAGCAAAAGACAGGCAGCAAGGTAGAAAAATATAAAGACTGGTCAGACGCGTTTCCTTGTGTTACATCCTCAGTGACCATACTTACTACCCATGATACACTGCCTTAAATACAGGTGAGCTGTTAACTCACAGCAATCAATTAGTTAATTAAAGTCAACTTAATACTATAAGGCAGGTGAGCATGAGCAAAGTATGTGTTTTAAACTACAAATTTTTTTTGTCCTGTCATGAATACTCAAATTAACACACAAAAAATAAAATAAAAGACATAATAAACATCCTAAATGTAAAGATATGACATTATTAATTAAATACAAATGTAAGTATTAAACTGAGTGATAACAGTAATAAAAATAAAATTAATTATTAAATAATGTCTTTTAATCTGAAAAAATTATCAAAAATTACTAAAAATGTATTTCAACAATTATGTCGAAATAAGTGAACCCTGTAAAAATAAACTAAATTATACTATTGATCTACAAAAAGTTTTACATCCCAATCAAAGTTTAAACCTGCTGGCACCCTAGTGCCCAACTGAAAAATCCAGTAAACTTCTCTTTTACTGAGAGCAATACCTCTATTGCCACCTCTTGGGTGCCTAGGAATCAGTTGGATCGCCTGGAATGTCAGCAGTGAACTGTCAGAGTGGTGATGTTTTTTGAAATGCAGGGAAATAGGCGTAGTGGACTCTGGATCATCAATTGAGCGTAAATGCTCTAAAAAGCGACCTTTTAACGCACGAGTCGTTTGTCCTACATACTGCCTATAGCACCCCCTACAGGTCAAAAGGTATATAACGTAGCAGGAATTGCACGTCATATGTTCACGAATTTCAAATATCTTTTGATAATTCGTAGATGTAAAAGTAGTGCCAAAAGATGCAAAAGCACAAGACTTACACCTTTTACTTCCACATTTATAAAAAACCAGTTTAATAGAGAGCCAGTTTTTTTGAGTTTGTTGACGTGGTAACATAGAGGGAGACAGCATGTTCCCCAAGGTTTGTGCCTTACGGGACACAAAGCAAATACCCTCCCTAACAATATCTACCAAACTTTCATCAGTGGTCAATATGGGGAGAGCTTTCCTGATTATGTCACAAATC
Source organism: Bombina bombina (assembly GCF_027579735.1). Lineage (NCBI taxonomy): Eukaryota > Metazoa > Chordata > Amphibia > Anura > Bombinatoridae > Bombina > Bombina bombina. Next base: position 616,521,389 of record NC_069499.1, on the reverse strand, counting down.
TTGCCATATTCCATACTGTAGGAAGTGATAAATTTTAATTTATTAAATTTATCTGAAGCCTTAAATTTGCCTGACACAAATAAGTCTGTTCTGTCTAACTGATCAACATCACTTTTAGTTTGAAGTAAGGCTGTGCGTGAATAACCTCTCATGACTAATCTGTCGGTCAAATCACTAGAGTGTTTTTCATAACTTGTTGAGCTTGTACAGTTACGTTTAATTCTCATGTATTGACTTTTGGGAATGGATTTGATAGTATGATATGGATGACATGATTTGGCATTCAAAATTGTATTTCCAGCCATTGGTTTTCTGAACAACTCAATTTCTATGCAGGATTTTTGAACATTTGAATGTAAATTAAGTGAGTTGAACAACTCACTTAATTTACAGTTCACCATGGAAATTAGTCCACATTCAATTCCTTTTTTGGATATTGAATTACATTCAAATGTTCAAAAATCCTGCATAGAAATTGAGTTGTTCAGAAAACCAATGGCTGGAAATACAATTTTGAATGCCAAATCATGTCATCCATATCATACTATCAAATCCATTCCCAAAAGTCAATACATGAGAATTAAACGTAACTGTACAAGCTCAACAAGTTATGAAAAACACTCTAGTGATTTGACCGACAGATTAGTCATGAGAGGTTATTCACGCACAGCCCTTACTTCAAACTAAAAGTGATGTTGATCAGTTAGACAGAACAGACTTATTTGTGTCAGGCAAATTTAAGGCTTCAGATAAATTTAATAAATTAAAATTTATCACTTCCTACAGTATGGAATATGGCAAGATTTGTGACATAATCAGGAAAGCTCTCCCCATATTGACCACTGATGAAAGTTTGGTAGATATTGTTAGGGAGGGTATTTGCTTTGTGTCCCGTAAGGCACAAACCTTGGGGAACATGCTGTCTCCCTCTATGTTACCACGTCAACAAACTCAAAAAAACTGGCTCTCTATTAAACCTGGTTTTTATAAATGTGGAAGTAAAAGGTGTAAGTCTTGTGCTTTTGCATCTTTTGGCACTACTTTTACATCTACGAATTATCAAAAGATATTTGAAATTCGTGAACATATGACGTGCAATTCCTGCTACGTTATATACCTTTTGACCTGTAGGGGGTGCTATAGGCAGTATGTAGGACAAACGACTCGTGCGTTAAAAGATCGCTTTTTAGAGCATTTACGCTCAATTGATGATCCAGAGTCCACTATGCCTATTTCCCTGCATTTCAAAAAACATCACCACTCTGACAGTTCACTGCTGACATTCCAGGCGATCCAACTGATTCCTAGGCACCCAAGAGGTGGCAATAGAGGTATTGCTCTCAGTAAAAGAGAAGTTTACTGGATTTTTCAGTTGGGCACTAGGGTGCCAGCAGGTTTAAACTTTGATTGGGATGTAAAACTTTTTGTAGATCAATAGTATAATTTAGTTTATTTTTACAGGGTTCACTTATTTCGACATAATTGTTGAAATACATTTTTAGTAATTTTTGATAATTTTTTCAGATTAAAAGACATTATTTAATAATTAATTTTATTTTTATTACTGTTATCACTCAGTTTAATACTTACATTTGTATTTAATTAATAATGTCATATCTTTACATTTAGGATGTTTTATTATGTCTTTTATTTTATTTTTTGTGTGTTAATTTGAGTATTCATGACAGGACAAAAAAAAATTTGTAGTTTAAAACACATACTTTGCTCATGCTCACCTGCCTTATAGTATTAAGTTGACTTTAATTAACTAATTGATTGCTGTGAGTTAACAGCTCACCTGTATTTAAGGCAGTGTATCATGGGTAGTAAGTTATGGTCACTGAGGATGTAACACAAGGAAACGCGTGCTGACCAGTCTTTATATTTTTTCTACCTTGCTGCCTGTCTTTTGCTGTTTTTCAATCCTACCTGTGGGACAACATTATGCTAACTGTATATGTGAAGGACTTTCCTAATAAACAGGTATAAATATTCATTTATTTCAACTTTGCTTGGTGTTTTTGTGATTAAGTCTCACTGCTGCCGGGTGCGCTGGAAGATTTTGCTTATTGTATTGTCCTTTGAGCGTTGATGGAGCGCTCAGCTTCCCTTGCACCGGAGCATTGTGAGTGAAACAGGATACGTCATCGGACGTCTAGTGTGTGTTTACTACGTGAAGAGCGTGAAGAGTGTCACGTGAGTGTGAACGGACACAGTTACAGTCTGAGCGCTTTCCCAAGTTGAACGTATATATATATATATATATGGGTCATGTTATATACATCTATATATATATATAAATATAAATATGAAGTTAAAATTAATATATAGCCGTATATTTAAAATAAATTATCATCTTCTTTGTTTTTCAGACATCTAATATACAAATGAAAAAAGCGTGTACTTTATAGAACTCAACCACTCATAATTATCAATAGAAAACAATCCTCATATACAGAGAAATAGATAAGAAGGTTGTTTAAAAATTTACTTTTAATAAACATAGTTAAAACAAAGTACACATTTAAAAACACAAATCTGACATATGCAGTATTCACTAGAATGTAAATACCAGTCTAAATAAATATGAAATAGCAAACACTGCCCAGAAATAATGTGACATTCATAGTTGTGGTAGTATTAGAGGATCCCAGGGTGGACTTTATCAAATTGAGCAACATATAACCTAAGGGTTATAATGAGAGTGACCAGAGATGTCTACAGCTAATGTATTATGAAATATATCACTCACTCAAAAATATGCTGTAATGCTAAGGTACTCAGTAGGGTGAAACTAGTGGAATAACACCAGTATATGAGGATTATTTTCTATTGATGATTATGAGTGGTTAAATGCTACAATGTACACGCTTTTTGTAGTGTGACTCTCACACCACACACTTTTTTCTAGTTCGTTTGGGTACAGCACCTCTCCCCTTTAGAATACTTTACCCTCAAGAGCATTTAAATACACTCTTTGGGAATTAACTATTGAGGGAACTACTCTTTGAGAGTGACATTATTTCTATTCCTTTTTAATAGAGGTTCTAAATATGACTGGTATATACTGTTATATAAATAACTATGTAATTTGTGCTGTGAATTTAAGGGTCAAATCGCCATGACTTCATTCCCACCTTACCCAATAAAGACACAGACACGTATTTGGAGGTATAAGACCGTGAAGCAAGGTCGCGTTTATTAAAACCAAACCAGGCAAACTCTAAACTTATTAACTTGAAAAGCTTAAGGCTTATATCTACAGGTGGCGGCATCTGAGGCTAATCTATATCCTAAGCCTAACCATAACTTAGTATCTACAGCAAGCGTAGTGAGGTCACCGGCCCGGATTGGTTGTCGCAATGCTCCTGCCGAGCATTGCCCTTCAGAAGCTGGCATCATCCACAAGGGGTTTCTAGGTCAGTAGGCCCGCGGGGAGAGGCGTTACAAGCTGCGACTTGCAACATCATGCCCCTCCCATTAGCTCGACCACACCCTCGTGGAAATCATAAAATTATTAGGCCGGGGACCCCGCCACACCAGCTGGTGATTTTTACCTTCATGCTAACAAATTGCTCCGTACCCATAAAGGTCATCATTTAGACGCAAGATGCACAACAAACGTCCATGATGTGAAGCCAAAAAATTACCACTTTGGACTTAAGATCAGCTAGCCTGATTAGGCATGCCCCTGCCAAAGTCCTAACAAAACCACCCAAATGGCAGTCGTTCCCTCAGTGCCGCCCCCTTTACCCTGAAACAAAAAATGTCAAACATATTAACAACAAGGGAGGGATGGGTGGGGAAAAAACCTTTCTCCAGCAGTTGCAGACAAGAAAGAGGAAGTGTTCCAGCATTCATGCACTTTTATAACAGGTAAGAGTCCCCACCCCACACATTGCAACAATTGTTGCAAACTCACACACTGTACAGCTTCACATTCCAGTCAGGCAGCATAACCCTTAAGACGTTACATGCACAAATATGCCTTCCACCAAATCGCCATGACTTCATTCCCACCTTACCCAATAAAGACACAGACACGTATTTGGAGGTATAAGACCGTGAAGCAAGGTCGCGTTTATTAAAACGAAACCAGGCAAACTCTAAACTTATTAACTTGAGAAGCTTAAGGCTTATATCTACAGGTGGCGGCATCTGAGGCTAATCTATATCCTAAGCCTAACCATAACTTAGTATCTACAGCAAGCGTAGTGAGGTCACCGGCCCGGATTGGTTGTCGCAATGCTCCTGCCGAGCATTGCCCTTCAGAGGCTGGCATCATCCACAAGGGGTTTCTAGGTCAGCAGGCCCGCGGGGAGAGGAGTTACAAGCTGCAACTTGCAACATCATGCCCCTCCCATTAGCTCGACCACACCCTCACGGAAACCATAAAAATTATTTGGCCGGGACCCCGCCACAAGAGATACCACATATATGCCTCCCATAATGGAGCTCTTGCCGCCACACCTAGGGGATAGCTAACTGACATGCCACCTCAGCGCGCCAGATAAATTAGCCAAAAATAGCTCTAAGCCTTCCTCCGTTAAATGGACCCCATCCGGCCTGTACAGCCGCTTGCAGTCCCCCAAGATGTTATCGTGCCTGATTACAAAGTCACCTTCCTCCACAATCAACCTCCCCACATCTCTGTTCAACTTTTTCCAGATACGGTAAGCTGAACGGTGCACTCTCATATGTCGCCACTGCAAACGCGCAATCACGTTTGACCATGCCACTCGCACTCCCGGGAAACGCACTTTCAACCACCGTACATCCGACTGAATGATATTCACCAACTCCAGCACAGGCAAACTTCCCACATCATTTCCACCCAGATGCAGCACTATCAAGGAAGGCCGCCCCCAGCAAAGGAAGGCCTCCTCCAGACGACCCGGCAAATCACTCCACAACATTCCCCTCTTCTCCAGCCATCTAATTGAAACCGCATCTGGTCGAAATCCCAACTGCTGGCCGCCCGGGCGCTTCAAAGCGTGAATGGCCGCCCAGTGGACGTACGAGTGGCCAACTATCCACGCTCTACAAGGAGGGGTTCTTAAACCTAAAATCAATGAGAATCCACATTACTAAAGCACCCGTCAACTCACTCCATTCCCCCCCCCCAGCTATCTAGACTTTACTCCTAAGGGGTCTAATGTTTGACCTATACCTTTTGGAACTCCACCTCCCCAACCTCTTAATCTCTCCCTCTGATGCCCCAGCGGCAGCCGCGCTGGTGGTCGCTCCGATGCGAAACGAGTGGGGAGCAATGACCCCGAGGTCCAGGCCGACCCGCTTAGCTGCTTCCTCCAACACCCGTCTAAACTGAAATCTGGACAAGTTGGACCCATCCGCATGAATGAAAAACTGCCCTGGATTCCCAGGTCTCCTAACCGAAAACTCAGAAGAGAGCCGGACGGGGCAACACTCTAAACAATCCTGCTGCTGTATGGACAACCACACACCTTTCCTTTCCTGATCCGTCTTGGATCTGGGGATAAACAACAATAGCACCTGCATGTCAAACCTGACATGCTGCGCTTGGATGCCACTACCTTCCGACGACCTGGTTGGGCTAACTATCTCTCCTACCCTCAAAGCCCCAAAGAAAGCAACCGCAAACGCCGCCCTGAACAAAGTAACCTCATACTCATCTGCGCACACCTCCGGAAACACTGTCAATAACGCCCCCAGCCACTGTATTGTAATGGGCTCACGCCGATCTGCTGACTTAGCCTCAATCCTACCCCAACCTTTCATTACCTGCCTAACCAGGAAGGTATTTGTCCCGTCCTGGAGACCCTTCCACTTAGCAAAGAAGGACAAGGCAGCTAGCCTCCCTTGCATCGATCCTTTCCTGCAGCCACCCTCCTTCAAGCACACCATCCATTCAAGCAACAAAGTTGGCGATCCGGATTCCACCGGAAAAGCCCTTACCCCTGAGGAAGACTTCCTATTCTGCCAAGTACTTGATGTAGGCCTTCCAGGTAGCAGGCGCCAGCGACGCTTGAATCATCGAAGTCAGCACGTCCCCCCTTCCGCCACCTGCCACAGAAAGGAAGGAAAAGGAGTACCAACCTTCGCCGCCCCTGGCGCCAATTTCCTAAATGCATCCCATTGGCCCCGCGACAACGCATCTGCCAATACATTATTGACCCCAGGCACATGTTGTGCCGTAAAGTCAATGTTGTGCTGCAGGCACCGCAGCACTAACCAACGAAGGTAGCGTACCACAATAGGGGAAGAGACTGAAAGATTGTTGATAGCAAATACGACGCTCATATTATCGCACCAGAATATTACATTCTTGTTTGCCAATTGCCGCCCCCATAACTCGATGGCAACTACAATAGGGAACAACTCCAGGAGTGTAAGGTTCCTGGTCCATCCCCTCTCAATCCAGGCCCCAGGCCACTCCTCAGTGCTCCAGGTGCCGCTGAAGTAAGCCCCATAACCCCCTGCTCCTGCCGCATCTGTGAACAGATGCAGAGCCTGACTAGAAGTCCTTTTGTGTCTCCACAACAGAACCCCATTGAAATCCTCCAGGAACAACCCCCAGATTCTCAGGTCCTCCTTCATATCTGGAGACACCGCACACGACTTGCGACTCCCACTGCATCCCTTTAATGGGCCCTCCAACCTCCTGTTGAACACCCTGCCCATCGGGATAACTTTGCAAGCGAAATTCAGCAGACCCAGTAATGACTGCAACTCCTTTATCGAAGCCTGATGAAACAGCCATTGGCTGAGAAACGCGTTGCCTGTGATTTTATAATTTTTATTAAAGTCATTTTTAGCATTTGAACACTTGCTGTATTTTCTTTGGGATATTTCTTCCTTTTTATCTGAGGAAAATCACCTTCTGGTTCACTGTGGGATCTTCTGCACTACTGAATCCACTTGGATGCCTGGCTACAAGTCTGTTGGGTGACTGAATTGATCCCTTCACGCTTCTATAGCATCATAAGAGGTGCTTTATCTATTGTGAGTACCATTCTTCTCATTGTTTGTATCTGAATCTTTGTACCAACAATACTAGGCCATATAGGCACCTGTGTCTCCTTTCTGTCCACAGAGACATCAGTTCCTGTGCAGGAAGTTGGTCTTCTGGGTGACCGAATAGATCCCAGACTGCTTATTTAGCACTAATTGAGGTGCTCTACCAAATGTGAGTTTGTTTATCACTCTAAGATCTACAAGTTTTGGACCAAACAATATTGGGCCATGTGGCGCTTCTGTTTTCTCTTTCTATAGATTGCTGCTCCTGGATCCTGGCCTGGATCATCACAGATAGCTGCCTCCTCTCCTCTCCAGAGACTTTACATTATTATATCACTTTTATTGCCTTATATTTGATTTTTTAGGCATTAAGATATATGCTCACCAATCAACTGTATCACATTGTTATTGTTTAACACTGTTTATTATTGTTTGATATATTTTTTGACATTATCAGCTATACATATAGTATTATTATAGATATATACATGTGTATATATGGTTCAATATATGATATTTAATGATATTGATCATTATGATCATTAGTATCTCCTATATATTTTTTTTTTCACTTAATTTGATACCATACCATTGGTTAAATTTTCACACCCACATCCCCTTTCACTAATTTGATTACACTTTTTTGACACATTAGAAAAGATTTTTTCTCTAGTGTCTTCAATTGTTTCACTTATCTATTAGTAGGGCACCCCCTCACTCTCTTTGTCCTTTATCGAGAGCCGGTCAGCCGCCGCGGCCAAAGAAACCGCAGCTAGCATACGCACCACCTTATCCTCTGGCAACCTGCACCGCCTTGCTAAAGTATCAATCTCGATACCCAGAAACGTCAGGCGAGTGCATGGCCCCTGGGTCTTGTCTTCTGCCAATGGGACCCCAAAATGTGCAAATAAAGCCCTCATCACAGACATGAGCTGCGCACATTCCGCCGACCCAGCTCTGCCGATCAGCAGAAAGTCATCCAAATAATGGGCTATAAGCCCACCCCACGCTTCTGAAAAAACAGCCCAGTGCAGGAAGGTACTGTACGTCACGAAGAATGCACATGAGACCAAGCAACCCATTGGGAGACAACAATCTACATAGTAAGCACCCTCAAACCAACACCCCATCAACCAAAAGGATGCCGGATGAATAGGCAACAAGCGGAAAGCTGACTCAATGTCAAGCTTTGCCAAGAGTGCCCCGACCCCAGCCTGTTGGACCAAAACCATAGCTTGGTCAAACGACTGATAGAAAACTGAGCTAACCTTCAGGTTGATAGCATCATTGACCAAATTACCTTTCGGATAATATAAGTGCTGGATCAACTGGAATTTCCCCGCTTCCTTCTTCGGCACCACCCCCAGCGGGGAAACCACCAAACCCTCAATGGCGGGCTCTGGAAAGGGGCCCACCATTCGCCCTCAACTCAGTTCTTTGCCCAATTTATCCCTCACTATGTCAGGGTATTCATACGCCAACTTGAGGTTCCGATTCTGACGTGCCCCGATCACCGGTCCCACCACTGGAATAAGGAAACCCTTGCGAAGCCCGGACAGGAGCAGCTCTCCAGCCCGCCTGTCCAGGTAGGCCCTGAGCCATGGCTCAAGGGCGCTCAGCTTCAACGGCATTGGGGCCCTTTGCCCCAGCAGCCCCTCTGCCAGCACCGCGGCCCCCATCTCCTTCCGTCTCACGCATTCGGTCCCCGGGTGACCCGCTCCGCAGTATAAGCAAGAGTGTCAAAAGGAGAAGTTCGCTCCTCGGTCACACTTCCCATCGTTGAACTTCCAACATTCTGTCCTTTCCTCTTGACTCCCCCCATCTGCCTACTCCCCCCCGCCCTTACGCCTGAAGGGGGGGAAGGGGAGTGCTCCGAACCCAAGCACTGCAACAAATGCGTAGTGCCAAAGGTCAGCAAAGGGTTCCCCACCATCTTCCTCCTATAGTCCGCGTCGTAAGACCGCCACACCCCTTCCTTATACGTTTTGTGAACGAACTCAATCATCTCCATGTATTTTAACACGTCGACCCTCAATTCTGGCTTTGCCTCCACCAGGCAGGACGCCAAAACCCTAAAGCAACGTGCGCCACTCATACATTGTCTCCGGCCTCTTAACCTTTTTAGGGCCCGAGCTGTCCTCGCTTCACTCCTTGGCCTTATGGACCTCAAGCGACAAATAAAAAAATGTGCACATATTTGCCATCCTAATTTTCTTGATCGTCTTAGCCTTAAGGTGCAAATGCAATGAGTGCACGTTGCAGGGGTAAGCATCCCCCTGCAGCGCCACTTTCCTGTCTGCCAATGCCAAGCTCACAGCCCCTGACCCTACCTGCTGACCATCACCTCCTGAGGCCCCAACCTGCACTCCCCCACCCGGAGCTAGCCTCGATTCCTGCCTCTGTTGCCCAGCTACCAACCTACGAAGGTACTTCAACACCCCGTTTTTAAGGTTTAGATGACCCACCCACACCCTCCCCCGGCTCCCCACTCAATGTAATCTCACCTGCTCCTGGCGCTGTAGGGGGAAGAGCCTCCTGGCCTGCTCTGGTCCTCTGAGCCACCTCTCGTCTAGCATCCTGGCATACTGCCACCACCGCATCCCGCTCACCTGTGGGAACAAAACAGAGCCGGGAGTACCGGGGGATCGCAGAACGGGCACCACCCCCACCCCTCTCCGCTACAGAGCTAGCTTGCTGACCACCCGCCGGGATCCCGATACCTAACTGCCACCTCCCGCCACTCCCTTCACTCCCACATGCTGCCCCTTGTCCAACCACCCTCCCGCTACCCACCATCCCAGCATGACCGGGGCTCCCAAACCCCCTGCACCACCCAGTGCTGGGTGCTGAGGATGCCCTGCTCCAGTGGACGACGATTGTCCCCCTTGGGCTAAAATCGAGACCAACCTAAAGATCTCCCCCATGACGTCTTGCTGTCCTCTCCCCAGAGGCTCATGCCCATCTTGCGGCCCTCTCCCCAGAGGCTCATGCCCACCAATCACCAGATTACCTCCCCCCGGCAGTCGAGTCTCCTGTCCGGCAGTTCCCCTCATACTCGGCACTTCTGTGAGTGCCCAACCCCCCCCCCCCCATTGCCCTGCACCATCCAGCCCCCCAGTGCCAAAACCCCCAAGGCCAACGGAAGCCCCCGGCATGTGGCTCCAACCGCCCGGGTGCCTGCATCCATATGTCTGCCCCCATGCGCCCCAACAAGGGTCTCCAATTGCCAGGTGCCTGCCCTTCCATGTCCGCCTACCGCTGCAGCCTGTCCAGTGCTGCCCCTCCCAGATCCCCGGACCCTCGACTCACCTCCGGTGCTGCCATGAGCCGACTGCTTGCTGCCGTGCCCAAACCCGGAAATGATGTCATGTGCGCGACGCCAGGAAGTGACGTCACAACCGTGATTACCGGAAGTGACGTCACCCCCGCCCCCCACCGACCGGAAGACTTCGCCCAACGAGGAAGCACCGCCTACTGCTCCAGCAAGGACCACGCCGCCTGCCGCCGGAACACCTGCCGGGCCCCCACGGATGACGCCGGACTGCCCCCCACCCGCCGCGATGCTTGTGCTCGCTCCCGCCGAGAGGGCCTGAATCAAGGCCACAACCGCCGCCCGCGCCGCCTCCGGAACAGGTAAGTTAGGTAAGTACCCGTCCCAGGAGGAGGCCGTAGACCCACCGGAACCACTAACGAAAGAGGGGGCACCATGTGGGCCGCGATCCACGCCGCCCAAAGTTACAGAGGTAGGGAGGGACTCACTAGGCCACCAGGCGCATCCACGCAGTGCAGGCCCAAAGGCCCCCCGCTCAATTCCAAGCCCTCCTGCTCCTGGGCAACTAGCGCGCCCGCAGGCCCCAAATCGGGCCCGCCGGTCTGCCCACGGCCCTGTAAAAAACGCTCCTGATCCAATACTTCCTGCTCCGGCGCAACCGCAGGCCCTAAACTAGGCCCTCCGGCCCGCCGGCCCGCCCCCCGCCCTGGGGTAACCTGCCCAGCCCTAAACACCTCTGGGAGGTCGATCGAGCCATCCGGGGCCCCCCTCCTCCCCCCCATCGACTCCAACACCCCCGAAACCAACCCCGAATCGGAAAGACCCCTCCCCTTGGGACAGTAGGGAAAAGGGAGGGGGAGGATGACACTCCAGAGGGCTCCCCTAAATCCTGGGAAAGGTTGAGGACTACCCCCTGGGATGGACTAAGGCCTACCTCCCCACTGCCTAAACTACCACCTCTCCCCCTAACAGATACTCGCCATGACACTGGCGAAGACTCCCTCATCCGCTTTGGAGGAACCGACTGACGCCTAGGCCGCACCATCTTGCACCCAGAAAAAAACTTTCTCCAGCAGTTGCAGACAAAAAAAAAGGAAGTGTTCCAGCATCCATGCACTTTTATAACAGGTAAGAGTCCCCACCCCACGCATTGCAACAATTGTTGCAAACTCACACACGGTACAGCTTCACATTCCAGTCAGGCAGCATAACCCTTAAGACGTTACATGCACAAATATGCCTTCCACTACCAATATCATATGTTTTTATACATTCAGCATTGGAGATGTACTAGATATGAAATTACATGATTATCTCAAAATCAAAATAATAGTATAACTAATTATCAGCTGATATACAAATAAAGTCAAATATAAATAAATCTATATTATTATACCCCTTATCTTCTAATAGAAATATGTCTTTTAAATACATTTTTTTAAAGATATTATAAGTAGAATTGTATGGAAGCATACATCAGATAGGTATATTCATTATTACGTGTAATACACATATATATAGTATATATATATATATATATATATATATATATATATATATATATATATATATATATATATATATATATATATATATAATATATATATATATAATACACCCCATGTCTTAAAATGTGCATGCTCAGTTAAATTAAATGGTCACATATATGTTGACTAGATAGTTTATTAATACTAGCAAATAATAAGTATATTAAATATACGTTTTAAAAATATATAAGGGAATATATTTTCCCTTTATCTGAAAAATGGAACTACATTCCAGTTGCCTGTTACCCCCTCCGGTGTCCAATATGAGAATTGCAGCTAAAGGTATTCAATTGGGAAATTGAATAACCAATGGATTAGCAATTGAAAGCTAAGGGCGTAATCAGAGATTTTTCTATTGAATGATATAAAATTGAAGGTGGAGTTGGTCACAGACAAAAAGACTATGCAAAGAAAGGAAGACACAAAAACACACTTTGGTTTGGGCCTGGTTTGGAATAACTCTCTGTGTTTGTGATACCCTGTTTGCAAAAATACCTTCACGTATGACTTTGGAAAACTCTGATTGGCTGAACTCTCATATTGGTTACTGGTAATGTATTAGCCGTTATTTTATATTTTTAATGTTTTAAATCAAAGGTACTTTATAGCTATAGTTAAATTGTAGCTGTGATTTGTAAGTATAATTTATAGTTATAATTTACATTTTAGAGACCTATGTAGTCCATAAACAATTATATTAGTGCTAAGTAAATTTATTATTTAGAGGAAATAATTTAGTATTTTAAGGTTCATAGTTTAAACCGAAGGTACTGTGTTATATTATCACAATTGCATTTATTATTGTGGTTAAATCTCTGGTTGTTGTTAATTAAACATTGTAAGTTAGTAATCCATATTTTGGCATTGGACTAGTGTTGTTGGCTAATTACAAATGGTTCTTGTAAATTTAATGGTAGTATTTGATAATTAATTCCTTTTGAGTAAGGTAGATTTATAGATTATATTGTGTCCATAATACATAGGTACCAGACAATTTAATTGAAAATTAATATAGATATTTTTATAGCCTGCTTGATATAGGATATTGTAACAACTAGACATATATATTTGGTCATAATCAATACACTATTTTCTGCGTACATATAATCAATGTGTTTATAGAGATTAACTGGTCAGAATTCAGGATTCATTTAATTTGAGATTAAGTAATGATTTTTAATAATAATTTTATTGTCAAATTTATAAATACCTTGACAGTGTTATTTTGGAGTACACTACAGAGATTTAACATCTCACTGGAGTGTATTGCCAAGATTCTGCTATATTAATTGGAGATATCGCTGACAATAAACATAAAGAAAAATGAATCGCTAAAATAAAAAGTTTAAATGAGCAACTCCGCAATAATAACCCCCCTCCATTAGTGAGGAAAATAGTGGAAATAATAATGAGATTATGAAAACCCTAAAATAATTTGTGAGAAATGAACTGCAGAGTATTAGGGAAGAAATTAAACAAAGGACCCCGAATGGCTCAGAAATATACTTCCCAAATAGGCAGTCACCTAATGTTTTAAATTCATCGAATTTCTACACTTCAGTGGGAGAGGGCAGTTATTCTATTGAGTCAGAAGGTGGATCCAGCTACCCAGATAGCCCACATAATAATAATACACATAAGGGATCTCCCCGTGGTGCAGATAGGGTACACTCCAACCCAATTAATAAGGTCCCTAGGAGAACACAAAATGTACCACATTCTTAAACAGTGCAGTACCTGTATTCTCCAAAATGGGGATCATTCTATAATTGATCACTTAGAGGCCTATGAATATCCTTTATCTATACTAAATGTTAATAGTGAGCAGTCTAAAATTGAATTTCTGCTATGGGTATTTGATGGTAAACACCGGAAATTCTTTGCTTCACTAATTGACATGAATATCCATTTGTGGAGTGAAACAAAGCAACAGTGCAAAAGGGCAGTATGGCACTGCGGCAAAAGCTGCTGTATACAGTTTAAAATGTGGCCCCAACCAAAGCCCAATCAAATTCCTTTCTACACCAAAAGGTGCTTACAGTATGGCCGAAAACAATCCCAAATTTGAAAGCTCAGAATTTGTAAATTTATTTTATGAAGCATCACCCTCACACATGAAAGTAAATCTGGCTAGAGACTTTGATGATAACTGTTCATTGGATTGGCTGATCAGAGAGAGTACAAAATTATACTCTATTCAGCAGTTGAGTGAACAGGGGGTTAAAAGAGAAACAAGGCCAAACCCTAAAATTGTGGCAGAAACCAGGTGTCACCTAGCCCCCTAAATTTTTAATCCAAAAAAGAAAACTTATGTGGAAGTGGCCAGAGGAAACTGGCCATCCCCACAAAGTTTTGAGTCTGCCCCTTCCCCACCAATGGCTGAGGCGCAGAGTCAGCAAGCTGATAGAAGGGAATATACTCAAAATGGGGGGCATACCCAGATAAATAGGTATCCCCAAAGAGACAAATGCCCACAAGGTAATCAGTATCCCAGTAGAAGTAGATACCATAAGTGGCGCAGATACTCTCAGGATAACCAGACACCCCAATTAAATAGTACACCCCAGGATATTAACACCAGACATGTTGAACCCTAATGACAACTGCGCCAAAATAGACAAAATAGCTATGCTTCTGAGGGATACCAAGGAACTAGGAATCAATACCCTGGGGCATAACAAATTCAGTCCATGGGTAGCAATAGCTTGTATAATCAAGTCGGTCAACTAGGTACCCATCTGGCTAAATTATCTGAACAGTTTGCTAATATATGAGTCAAGCTCTTACAGCTCTGCAACCTAATAATCATTTTTTAGGGGTACGCCAGTGGCCAACAGTGCACCACAAGCATAAGCATTAATACTCAGATATTATCTGGGGGGAGAAAAATACCAAAGGGGATAATGAAAATAAATAATTATACTAATCAAATTCTCTCCCTACAGCCCAGCAACGGATGTATTAACAATATCTCTACACCAAGGGGATCCTAAATCCTCTAAAGGGGGCTATCACTCTCAATTCCTGGCAGAAATTGAGAAAATTAAGGATGATATATTTATCCCTATGCAAGTGCATGACCTTGGAAAACCAAAGTATGCTAAATTAAACTTAAAGTAGGAAGCAAGCTATATAAGTGAAGGCTTATTAGTGCAGATAACTAAGCCTAAAGTAATTAAATATTTTTCTCCCCAAGATCACTGGGTCCATTACCTAGATCAGTGTTTCCCAACCATGGTCCTCAAGTAGCCCCAACAGTCCTGGTTTTCATTATAGCTGAACCAATGCACAGGTGAAGTAATCAGCTAATCAGTAACCAACCTGCTCTCATCCATCAGCTGATTATTTCACCTGTGCTCTAGTTCAGCTATAATGAAAACCAGGACTGTTGGGGGTACTTAAGGACCGCATTTGGGAAACACTGACCTAGATGATAACTCTGAAAGCTATAGCATTATAGCTAAGTGTTTATTATCTATTCCCATGGGTAATAAATCAGTGAAACACCTCACATCTAGGCTTGAAGAACGATTTCAGCAAATAGTCGAAGAGCAAATCTCCTCAGCTAATGGCTGTTCAAGTGATGATGAACACCAACAGCTACGAGGACTCCTGAGGGAGTAAAAGGATATTTTTGCTAGGGATTCTTATGACTGTGGGACTACAGACCTGCACATTGCAAGAATCCAAACAGATCCCAATGCACCACCTGTCTTTGTTAAACAATACACACTTCAATATGCAGAAATCATAAGGACCTGCAAGAAAGGGGTATTATCAGACATGTGCACTGCTCTTATAATAATCCTATTCTAGGTACTCTTAAGCCCAATTGACAATGGCATCTGTGTGCTGATTTAAGACAGCTAAACAAACATGTATATATGTCTGTCTGGCCTGTACCATACATTGATCAGTGCCTAGGGCAGATGCAGGGAGCTAAGATATTCACTGCCATTGATTGTGTGCAGTGATATTGGACCATAAAGGTACACGAGGACCAGCATAAGCTAGCGTTTTCCTTCCAGAAGGTCCAAAATGCCTTCCAAAGACATCCGTTTGGATACATAAATTCAGGACATGAATTTGCTGCATTCATGCATAAGGCTATGCCTGATGCACTAGAAAGGGGGACGTTATCCTATGTTGATGATGTGTTAATCCAAAGCACAGACTTTGAAAAACACATCTCAGAACTTAAACATGTCCTCAGCCAACTTAAAAGGGCAGGTGTTAAATTATCCCTACAAAAAGCTCAACGGTGCTGTAATTGTGTCAACTTCCTGGGACATGGTTACTTCTGAAGAGTTAAATCCTCAGAAGAAAAAGGTTAAAGCCATAATAAATTCTAAGAACCCAACTAACTTAAAGGAGTTAAGATCATTCCTGGGTATGACAAATTATTCTATCAAATTTATTAATAATTATGCAGAATTAGCTAAACCACTGCTACATCTTCTAAAGAAAGATGTAGTATGGCACTGGAGTGAGGCTCAAGAGACAGCCATTAGAGAGCTGAAGAGAAAACTCACCCAAGCACCTTGCTTAGCTTACCCTAAAGGTGGTAAACCTTTCTACCTAGAGACAGGTTACACAGGTGTAAGCATGAGTGCTGTTTCATACCAAAAGCATGATAATTTAAGCAAAGTCATTGCTTATGCGAGCAAAATTTTATCTCCAGTGGAAATAAAATTTAGTGATTGCAAAGAAGCCCTCTTATCTATCTGTATGTGTTCTACAAAATTTCCATAGCTCCATAAAGGGTGAGACAATTATTGTAGAAATGGCCCACCAGCCTTTGCTATATTTGCAAAGTGATAGAATAAGAGATGGGAACCTGTCCAATAGCCGCATAACAGCTTGGACTCTCTCCTTACAATGCTGGCTTTTAGAAATTCGCTATAAGCAAAACAAAAATAATCCAGTCGCACAGGGGCTTGTTGAGCTCCATGACTGTACTGCTAAAGATCATGTGGAAGATTTATTAGAAGATGATTTCCTGGAGAAACAATTACTTTCCCTATATAAAATATACAATGAGGACCACTGTCAAACATTACCTTGGGTATATGTTGATGGTTGTTCTTAACATGTCACTATTGGCATTGGTATAGCTTGGGCAAACGGATCCCCAAATATTTCTGTAGGTTTCAACATTGGACCAAGATCCAGTCAAGTAGCAGAACTCAATGCTCTTTTAAAATCCATTTAAATGGCTATTGAACAAGCTATTCATGAATTTGTGATCATTACTGACTCAAATTATGTGCGTGACAGTTTTATTGAATACCTGCAACCTTGAAAAAGAAATGGCATGCAGAAAACTAACAAAACCAGTCAAACCTGGTAAATTGTTCTGTGAAATTGATGCATTAGCAGTTTCCAATGGGTTAACCATACACTGGAAAAAGACCAAGGGTCATTCCAGAATTCAAGTTCCTGATAAGCAAGGCAATGATCTTGCAGATTCATTGGCCAAACAAGGATCCATAACTGGAGAGTTCCTCAATATTGACCACTTAATGTTTGCAATTCAGGTAGAGGCCATTACCAGAAATTAGGCTAAACAACAGAATGAGCCTAACCGGTTACAATGGAGTCAAGAGTGTCCTAGTGAGGACCCGATCACTAGTCAAAAAGAACCCCATTATAGGTATTTTCTATAAACATATAGAAAACCCTGAAAACAACCTCATCTCAAAAGATGACTGTATTGGTAAGGAAGAACTTAGAATCTTAATGAAATCCAAATCACAATTCAAATTACATAATGGTTTGTTAATTAGAACCTTCAAAACAGGTATCCAACAATGGGTGGTACCTACCCAGTTCAGAGGTCTCATGCTTCAAAATGCCCATGATGCTCCCACATCTGGCCTTTGTGGTGCCAAATTAACATATGAAATATTGTGTGACTAGACCTTTTGGCCGCATACATTGAAGGATATTCAAACCTACTGTCAAGGTTGTTTAATCTGTCCACAGTCTCAACCCACTACACCAATGCATAGAGCACCATTGCAGAAAAGGGAGGATGGTAATGCCATGGTCAGATATACAAATTTATTTGATTGGTCCAGTAACTAGGTCATCAAGAGGTAAGAGATACATGTTGACAGTAACATGCCTGTTCACTAAATGGGTAGAGTGCATCAGTGCACCTAATTATAGTGCTGAAAAATGTGCAGCATTGCTCATCAACCACGTGTTTCCAGATCTGGCTTACACCAGCGAATGGAATCCGATGGGGGGACCCACTTCACTAGCGAAGTGATGACAACAATGTGGAAAATACTAGGGGTTAAAAGAAAGCTGCACATAGAGCTGCCTCTAGTGGTGGTGTAGAGCGTTACAACCAGTCCATTGTAAAAATCCTCAAAAAGTTCTTGAGTGAAACAGGTAAGGACTAAGATGTAAAATTACCTCTAGTCCTAATGGCATTAAGAGCAACACCAAGTAGTGCTACTAAGATGTCACCTTTTGAATTGATGCCTTGTAGAAGAATGGTTCTACCTCAACATTTACTGTACAGTACATCAGACCAGAACTGCTACACATCAATATGTGGATTGCATTTCCTCAAAGGAACATTTAGAAGTCCGCAACTGCTGCTAAACCTCAAGACTTCCAAAAAGGAGTATGAAATCCATGATAAAGTTTATATTTATAACTTTGGAAAGGATCAGGTTAAGGAGAATAAATTTCTTCCATCATGGTAGGGTCCTTTTGTCATTACTGATAAAATATCTCCAGTTGCCTATAAAATTAGGATCCCTAAAAATGACATTTTTATGGATAATGCCATCCTAGGTCCCATCTCCAAGTCATAGAGGGAGAATGAAAGGTCATTTCTCCAAATACACTAATGAATGAGTGTTGTAGTTTAAAGATGAATAAGCTGAAGAGCAAAAATATGAGGATTAAAAAATAATGGACTATCTTCTGGTAAGATTGTCTATAATGCACACTGTCAGTACACTCACCAATTACCACTGGATTATAGTCCATTCCAATACACGTAATTTCAATAGAGTTTATGTTGTATGGTTTCCCAAGATTAAAATCTTTAAATTAATTTGGCCTAAGAAGCCTATTACCTAGAGAGCCCCTGTGGATTGCAGCCTAGAAAGCCTAGAAGTCTACAAGTTAATCACTTCTTTGAAGCACAAGCTTCTAGGAAATATAAACATTTACAGTTAAGTGTTAATTATTCCATATTGAGTTAAATATACAAAACCTTAGACTCCTCGGGGACTATTTATCAAAGGTCTTGCAGACCTGATCCGACAGTGTGGATCAGGTCCGCAAGACCTTGATGAATGCGGAGAGCAATACGCTCTCCGCATTTAAAATTGCAACAGCAGCTTACAAGAGCTGCTGGTGCAACGCCGTCCTCTGCTGATTCACGGCCAACAGGCCGCCAGCAGGGAGGTGTCAATCAACCCGAGCGTACTCGATCGGGTTGATTTCCAGCGATTCCTGTCCGCCTCATCAGAGCAGGCAGACAGGGTTATGGAGCAGCGGTCATAACTGCTTCATAACTGCTGTTTCTGTCGAGTCTGAAGACTCGCCAGAAACACGGGCCCACAAGCTCCATTCGGAGCTTGATAAATGGGCTCCCTCATCTGTGTTAAAGGTATCTAAGGAAGAAATATCTTAACCTGTGTAATTTGAAAGATTTAAAGTTAAACCAATTGTCTATATAGTTTTCATATGAGTTAATATAATAATTACTGCTAAATATATAAATATATATATATATATATATATATATATATATATATATACGGTATATATATATATATATATATATATATCAAGAGGGTATAGTGTATGCACTCTCACCATTGTCCTGCAACAGCCAGGGTGCTATAGCAAAGAATATAGCAAAACAGTAGACAAGCACTCAATGGACTTTTGACATCAGTGTTAATCCTTTATTGTATTTGTGACATTTCGGGACCACAAACATCCCTTCTTCTGACAACCAGCACAAGTGAAAAAGCAAACTTTTATAGGCCTGAGTGACCCTCCCCTTCAGGTCTACCAAGCAGAGATAGCCATGTACAAAATTATCAACCAAGTGCACAAGCTTATAAATACAAAAAATATATGTGATCCATGAGTAAAACAAGTAATATATGAATAAAACATGTGAAACAATTAATCATGTGTATGGTGTAAAACTTAAAAGGGTAGATCTACCTTCCATTACGATGATCTTGGCCGGTGTGTAAATGCCGATATTAGTCAGCATGGCTACCAACACAATGTCACTGATTGGATCAGGAGAACAACACCCATCAGATATGACATCACATCTCCTATAACGCCCCCATAACACCAGAGAGCCATCACGCTCTCGTAAAATGTCATTAACTAAGATACCGACTCAGGCACATGACTTTATATAGCTCTCCATTACAAAAGAGGGATAAGTGTCACCGCCAGCCAGAACTAGCAAGCCTCCACAACTATATTACTGTGTCAGCCGACGTTGCTATCAAAACAAAGCCACTGATATGCTCTAATACACAGCACATACTGCTCCCATTTGCTAACTGGTATAGAGCTCCTCCTCCGATTGGAGTATATCATTCAAACCTTCATAAATGTTCAAATTTAAAATCATCTTTTTCTACTAATCACAACCTTAAATGGCCTATAATTTACAGCGCATAAACAAATAGAGTGTATATAACCCCTATGGTTATATCGCACATATCAACTGACAACCACAGACTGCACCCCCCTTGAAATGGAGCTGTCAGCAAATGGATCAGCAATGCAGTCTCAGCCCCTCATAGAATCTATGACACCAAAATCATCCATACGGTAACAGTGCCCAGTAGGACAAAGTTACATCTAGCTCAGGTGCTTAATAAGATCCAAATCTCTGTTATCGAAAAAGGTGTACCTGACAGCACCGTTAGCCGATGCAGCTGTCACCAAACAGAGCCACTAATATGCTCAAAAAGTCTGTCCCACACTGCTCCTATTCGCTGGCTAACGCTGCCACTATTCAACATCAATTATGCAAAACCACTTGAGCATCTATGTCACCAGAGTAACTCTCGAGTTGTCACAACACTGGATAGATAATAGTGTGCAACCGGAAAGCTCATGTGTTCCAATCACACTTACCCACTGGAATTGTAACAGCACACACACAACACCACCCCTGACCCCAAGCTGTCAGCCCCTGGTTCAACATAGGGGTCACTACCTCTCATAGAGAATGAACACCAATATCTTGTCCAAGTACTAGTAATGCCATGTAGGGCCAGATCACATTCACTTAACATGAAATATCCGTAGATGCCCAAATTCCCAATATCAAACACAGTGACTAAATTTATAAATCAGATGGCAAAAATAAACTAAATGCTCCTCTCAGGTGATCATAAATATATATATGTGAACAGGGACCTACTTCCCCAATTGCTATCAGCTAACAACGGCTGATGTCCATAATAGGAAAAGTGAGCCCATATACAACTAAATATCCTAGTGCAATATTATCCACCCATGGTCCATATTACCACAAATTAAGAATAAAAAACTCAAAAACACGACCCTCAGGTCATCGGTATAATAGTAACATGGTGATAAACCCAAAAGAAATAAAATTATAATAAAATAGGTCCTAAGAGAAAAACTCAAAAACCTAAACATAACAATACCTGCATGTGTAAAATGAGCCGCATGTGTAAAATGGGTTCTCATAGACCCCGATCAGGAATATAATCAACACTATATACCAGAGACCTGGATCTCTAATAGAAAAAAATAGAAAAAAATAGAAAATAAAATAAAATACAGAGGCAGAGCACATCATGGGGACCTCAGCCCGCCAAGGATATATTGAGGCCTAGTGAATATGGCTAAAAATTATGCTAAAGAACAGATGAATCGATGGACTCTCATAGTCATGAGATAAGTGCTCAATCAGAGATGCATCTATGGTGTCGTGGACTCTCAGATAGAATGAAGTCTGGTTATAAAATTTATCAGAGAAAACACTGCCATCCAGTGGGGACATTGAGACCCCTAGGGGCCAAAGTCCCCAGTTCATGTATCCATCTGGCCACTTTTTGCAATAAGAGTTTAGCCCTGTTTCCTCATCTTCTTGGAATGGGTACATGGTCAATGATCCTAAACCTAAGATCTGTGACTGTGTGGCCTGCTTCCAAAAAATGTTGAGCCACCGGTTAGTTGGATTTTCCAATTTTCAATGCCGATCTAATGCTTGAACGATGGTTCGCCATCCTCACTCTGGCATCATTATTGGTTTTGCCTATGTAGAACATGCCACATGGACAATTTAGGATGTATATAATATACTGTGTAGTACAGGTCAAGAAGTAGTTGATTTTGTATCTCCTTATGTGGTCAGGATGTTGGAAACTCGCACCCGTGTGCATACTATTGCAAGTCACACAACTTGTACATTTAAAACAGCCGCTCTTCTTTTTTTTTTTTTTTTTAAGTTTTAAAAGAGCTTTATTTATATTATTTAGGCATACACATCTTTCATTGAACGTACATACATCAAAAGAGTTGCATTATAGAATATCATCAATATGGTTCATTGTACATACTAAAAAAAATAAAAACAGAACGTGGTATACACATATACATTAAAACTTAAGTGCAACAGACCGCATTCTTTTAATCAGTGTATTTTTTTCCTGTTCCCTCTGGCTGTGATGCTGACCTCTCTTGGGCCATTTATAGAACAATAATAAGTAGTGTGGGGCTCATATAAGATAGGGGGATATAAATAGCGCAGTAAATCATTGCAGTAAAATATGTGGAGAGGGGTTGGGGGTGCTGAGACTGCAGCGCAGATCTTTATTTTCATTGTGTTTTTGGGTTCATATGCTTTGTTACTGAGGACCATTGGGAGCCACCCAAGCTAACCACCCATCTCAATGACGTCTTAACTATGAGAGAGTGTGAAACTGATATACCCCTGGAACATTTTACATCAATAACAAAAAGAGTGATAACTTTGCTAGGATGTGATAAAGCAAATAGCAGGAATTATGAATGAAGAATCCTTGTTGTTAAAACTATGAGGGGATAACATTACAGCATGGCTTGCAGTGCAGCCCTTGTCTTGAGGGGCTTAGGGAATGACAGGGGCTTATTGTCTGAACCCAGCTGAAGATTGACATAAATGTTTAGTACCTAAGCTGTTCTTACATTTTGCGGCTACGGCCGTAAGCCGCAGGGTCAGGAATGTAGATGTATAAAAACCTGAGCGACATCTTTTGCTTCATGCTCACAGGAATCCCTGTATAAATCATTTAGCTAGGGGCTCTATCTTGTTAACAGGACACTTTATCTTTGCCAGTGTGATGGGTTGTGTAGTTGGCAAGCGTTATATCTTAACCAGATGTGATTTTAACTATTATTATAACAGGGTAAACATGCATAAAAGGTGTAGAACATTGAGGCATAATATTATCTGGGGTTTCGCTACTTGTGGCAGTAAATACACTCAGCAAGAGGCAATATCATTGACAGCACATTCAGCCACCTCTCGCTATGATTTCAATTTGAATCTATTTCTAGAACTGAACATTCCGTTTCAATAAACCATTTTAATGTCCGGTATAAAACTATAACTAATAGAGAACAAGGAACAAAATTAACCATTTTAATGTCCGGTGTAAAACTATAACTAATGGAGAACAAGGAGCAGAATTCCAAGTGTACCTTTTAAGAGCTTAGAAGCGGACTTTAAACTATTTAACATATGGGGTAAAGTTCCGGATTATAGAATGCTAACTGACAGTAAACTTTTGCAAATTCTGTAGTAATTCACTGTTCAAAAGGGGCTTCTACAAGTTACCCCTCTCCCTTCTTTGGGGTATGTCCATAGCTGCTCATATTGGAGCTGTTCCCATCTGACGCTGCAGAGTATCTCCACCATCCAATCTCTCCAATTGTATTTTCCCCGTGTGAAGTATGTTGGTCCGTGGGACTTTTGAATGCCTCTGAAGGTTTGATTGAGGCCACATGCTGCAAGCTTGTGCGAAGATCGTTCATCTTACTTCTGTACTTGTGAGCGCTGTTGTGGCGCCTGGTGTCCTGTTGTTGGGGGGTCCTTCCTGATTTAATAGGCTTCGGCGCGGTGATCAGTCCTGCTGTCTGACAATTCTTGTCTATCCCTCTGAGGGACGCAGTCCCATTTTGGCTACTGCGTGTTGACAGGGGTCCGTATGGTGGTCTAGCGAATTTCTGCATATATGGAGCATCTGATTCAAAGTAGTGACCTCCGGAGTTGAGGCGCATAAGATCCAGATCTGTTTCATTGGTAAGTTTGCAGTCTAGGTTCAATGTCAGATCAGTTTGCATTTGTGGTGTATCATAGCAGGGTATAACTATCTGCTGTCTCTTAGATCTTCTGTAAGATTCAATGTCTACTGGCGTATGAGCCGGAAAGTTGGCGCCATAGCTACCAGCATCAGAGGAGTCGCTCCACGGAGTGGTTAGTGCGCTGTTCGAGTACATCTTGTTTATTAAGTAGTCATATGGTGCATTAGCAATTAATTTTTCAAAGAGTCTCTCTAGTTTTGTAAAAGAGAATGTTAGGTGGTGCTGCATCTCCATTTCCCCTATGCCGATCATTATAAGAGTATAGGGGGTTGAGCTTCCACGCACTATCTGCGATTGCTGAGTCTTTAGTATTTTGTCTGCGTGTTCTGTGGTATTGGGTAATAGTGATCGTTGAAGAGGTTCGGTAAGTCAAACTAAGCCGACAGCACCGATAACCCGGCTCTTCCCGGGGGGGGGGTGGATACCAACTACTAGGCCGCCGCCTTTGGCCTTTCTCCGATCTCAGTCACCAATGTCATATAAACAGCAAATAATTGTGAATTCCAACCGCAAGTGTCAGATCTGTGTGTCTGTCTATTATGTTTTTCTTGATTTTGCTGTTATAGTTTGATAATCGGCAGATTATCAAAGATTCTTTTGGAGCCTACAGAAAATGCGTCCGACCAGGAACGCTGCACGGACACGCCCCCCAGCCGCTCTTCTTTTTTAACCAGGATTCCTTGTCTCTCTTTGATGTAATATATGTTTTCATAAGTGAATCCTTCAGGCTACTCCCCTTGCGATATGCCAATCGGGGTGCAGTCCATTGTGAAAATGGTAATGTTGCATCAGATTGAATCAGTTTCCATTCCTCCTTGATAGCCTTAGTGATCTGATATTGATCAGGAGTATAGGACTTCACAAACGTGAGTTGAGGAGTGGCATTCTGTTCTGTAGTGTCCTTTAGACCTCTAGACTGTCTGGCTTGTTCACATATGGCTCGTAGATCTTTTTCTTTATAGCCACACTGTATAAACCTCTGCGTCATCTCTGCTAGTTGTATATTGCATCTGTTCTTGTCAGTATTGTTCCTCACAACGCGTTGGTATTGCGATTTTGGAATATTGCGAATGAGGGCTGGTTGGTGGCAGCTTCTTGCATGTAAAATGGAGTTCCAGTCCGTGCTTTTCCTGAAAAGGGTAGTGCATAATTTGCCATCAACTTTGAACATCCTTACATCAAGATAATCTAGAGAGTCCACGTTGGCCATATGTTGAAATCTGATGGTACTGTTTATCTCGTTAAGGGATTTAATCCATGCCTCCAGGGAACTTGCTCCATCTTGCCAGATCAGGAAGAGATCATTGATGTACCGGCAGTAAAATTTTATAGACTGCAACTCATACACCTTCATATGGGTGGTCTCATATTCGGCCATAAATAGGTTTGCCAGCGATGGGGCCACATTTGACCCCATCGCTGTTCCTGCAATCTGTAAGTAGAAGGTGTTCTCAAAATGGAAGAAATTCTTCTCCAGGCATATAGTAAGAAGTTCCACAAGGACATTTTCTGGTGGACCAATATACAGCACTCTTCTAAGGCAATTGGTTACAGCTGCTATCCCAAGTTTGTGTGGTATCACCGTATACAAGCTCGAAACATCCATAGTGACTAATAGATCAGTATTCTTAATGTCCTTTAGATGGCTATCTGCTGGATGAAGGTGGAGGAGTCTTGTGTATATGATCTCATTTGCTTTACCAATGGCTGTAGGAAAAAGTCCACAAACTCAGCTATTGGTTGTAGTAACGATCCTCTAGCAGGAACTATTGGTCTACCAGGGGGTCGGTCTGCATCCTTGTGGATTTTTGGCAATGTGTAGAGTATGGGAGGACATTTGCGCTTGTCAGGTTAGTGCAACATCTAAACCCCCTAACCTTGCTACCCAAATACCCCCTAAGTTAACAAAAAAAAAATCATTGGATCGGAATGATTTGGACAAATTAAGGAGCAGCGGTTAAATTAAATAGTCACATATCTGTTGACTAGATAGTTTATTAATACTAGGGAATAATAAGTATATTAAATATACGTTTTAAAAATATATAAGGGAATATATTTTCCCTGTAGCTGAAAAATTGAACTACAGTCCAGTTGCCTGTTGCCCCCTCCGGTGTCCAATATGATAATTGCAGCCAAAGGTATTCAATTGGGAAATTGAATAACCAATGGATTAGCCAATGAAAGCTAACAGCGTAATCTGATATTTTTCTATTGAATTCTTTAGAATTGAAGGTGGTGTCAGTCACAGACAAAAAGACAATGCAAAAAAGGGAAGACACAAAAACACACTTTGGGTTGAGGCCTGGTTTGGAATAACTTTCTGTGTTTGTGATACCCGGTTTGCAAAAATACCTTCACGTATGACTATGGAAAACTCTGATTGAAACAGCTGAACTCTCATATTGGTTACTGGTAATGTATTAACGGTTGCTTTATATTTTTAATGTTTAAAATCAATGGTATTCTATAGCTATAGTTAAATTGTAGCTGTGATTTGTAAGTATAATTTATAGTTATAATTTACATTTTAGAGACCTGTGTAGTCCATAAACATTTTTATTAGGGCTAAGTAATTTTATTATTTAGAGGAAAGGATTTAGTATTTTAAGGTTCATAGTTTAAACCGAAGGTACTGTGGTATATTATAACAATTGCATTTATTATTGTGGTTAAATCTCTGGTTGTTGTTAATTAAACATTGTAAGTTAGTAATCCATATTTGGTCATAATCAATACACTATTTTCTGCATAAATATAATCAAAGTGTTTATAGAGATTAACTGGTCAGAATTCAGGATTCATTTATTTGAGATTAAGTATTGATTTTTAATAATAATTTTATTGTCAAGTTTATATATATCTCAACAGTGTTATTTTGAAGTACACTACAGAGATTTAACATCTCACTGTAGTGTATTGGCAAGATTCTGCTGTATTAATTGGAGATATTGCTGACATTAATTTTATACTGCTATTAATTATTAATATTCATAATTCCATTAATCAAAAATTATGTTACATAAATATATAACACGTTGGAGGTTACTGCTAATTTAGAAAAAAATAATATTGTAACCTAGGATATATAACAAATATATGCCTGAAAATCCTGCAAAATGTCCCTGAAATAGCGGAGGAAAAAGGCAACTACTTGTATACCCTTTCCGTGGAGTATGGATGAATATAACACCACTGCATTAATTGTGAGCCATGCCTACCCATTACTCCACTCTAGGTTTTGAATAATATTTAGAACATGCTTGGTGTCCTTAATATAAGAAGCTAGTGTCACTACTATTGGTTGTAATATGGAGTCCATCCATTGTGAGAGGTGTTCCAGCAAAGAACCAATCCAACTCACAATGGGTCTTCCCTGAACGTTGGTGGTAGTTTTATGAACTTTCGGGAGATGGTGAAACCAAGGGGTCTTGGGAAACTTTACATCCAGATAATTTACAGTCTGGTGGTCCAAGAACCCTTGCTCCCGACCATCGTTCAGGATCTGTCTTAGCTCATACCTGAACCTGTTTATAAGGGTCCCTGTCAAGTACTGTGTAATTATTAGTGTTTTGTAGTAATTGAAATCACAGATAATATCACCTGCAGCATCATCAATGATACCATCAGTGACATAATTGGTGACATCACACATAAATGGCATCACTGATTAAAGAAACATGAATAATATATAATAATTTACATCAATTAATCATTTAATCAATTTGAAACTGTTGTTGTTTATGTTAACAATTTACAAATTACAAGTTATATTGGCACAGTATTACAGATGTCTGGATATTCTTTATGTTTACAGTAGCAAAAAACATATGTGCAAGGCTTTTGCCAAAACTTGTTTTCTATATATTATTATCATTCAACAAATTTTAGTGTAAGTAAGGTGATGATTTATTAGCATTTATACTTAAATGGTCATTAAATGCAGTAGAAATGCATATTCAGAAAATGCATACTCAAAAATCAATGCAACTGCGCTTACACTGAACTTCAAATAAATAGTAGATTTTTTTGACAAATTTCAAAATTTCCTTCAGATTTTCCTATCCCCTGTTTCACGTGACAGGGAATCATAGTGAATCACAGATTCAGTGGGAGATGGTGCCTCAGAAAGTGTGTATATAAAAAGACTGTGCACATTTTGATAATGGAAGAAATTTGAAAAGTTGTTTTTTTAATTGAATCATGAAAGTTTGTTTTTGACTCTTCGTTTTTAGAAAAAAAAGAAGTGCTCTGCTGAATATCAGTGTTTTGTAATGATATACACTAGGATAGATTACAAGTGGTGCGATAAAGTTAGCGAGGGTCAAGATCAGCAATATAACAACTGTAAAAAATTGCACACATATTACGAGTTGAAAGTAAATGCATTTGTTATAGCGCATATTTGCACTTGTCAGGTTAGCGCAACATCTAAACCCCCTAACCTTGCTACCCAAATACCCCCTAAGTAAACAACAACAAAAAAATCATCGCATCGGGATGATTTGGACAAGTTAAGGAGCAGCGGCCTCAGGGGCAGACTGAGACTAACTAGGGCCCCGGACAAAAGTGTGGCAGGGCCCCCCACCTCCATTTTGCCTCCACCTACCTACCTCTTCTTCCCCTCCTCTACCCTATTACCCATCCCATATCCTGTGCCCTCCTACCTCCCTTGCCCCTCCCACCTCATATGCCCCTCCCCATCATGTTTTTATTTTGAATAAGAACTAAATATTGTAAATTAACAAGTGCTTGTAAAAAAAAAAAAAAATCCCCATGCCTATATGCACTACAGTATGGAGCAGAAAGTAGTGAGGGGCAGACAAGGGGTTAAAATCCCTTCTGTTTACTTGTTACTGAAAGCTAAAGAGGTCAAATCATTAATTTGTATGTTACTGGCAGCCAAGGGGTAAAATCATATCATTTTACAGATACTGCATGTCATTTTATTCAGTATGCCAATTTACTTCTGTTATCAAATGTGCTTAATTTTGTTGGTATCCTTTTGTTGAATAGTAAGCCATGGTAGGCTCAGGGGCAGCAATGCAAAACTGTAAGCTAGCTGAACATATTGGGTGAGACAATGACAAGAGGCATTTATAAGTAACCACTAATCGCCAGCTAGCTTTAAGTATTGTATTGATGCTCCTGAGCCTACCTAAGTATGATTTTAGATAACAATGAGGAAAAGCAAAATGTAATATTCACAGCAGAGTTAAATTAAAAATTCTTAACCTGACCTACAAAGCCCTCACCAATACTGCCCCACCCTACCTGTCCTCACTCATCAACAAATATACTCCAGCCCGCCCCTAAGATGCAACAATGACCTACTCCTTGCGTCCTCTACCATCACCTCCTCTCATGCTAGACTACAGGACCTCTCTTGTGCGGCACCAACCCTCTGAAACGCACTTCCTCAAGCTGTCAGACTTTCACCTAACCTCTCCTCCTTTAAATGTTCCCTAAAGACCTTTTTGTTCAGGGAAGCTTATCACCCGACTCATTTACAAATTAACTTCACTTACCTAACAGTTGCCCTCATCTATCTCCTCACCAATATTATTCTCAAATTTGCAGTCCCCACCTCCTGTTTCCCATCCTCCTACCCATCTAGATTGTAAGTTCCCACAGGAACAGGGCCCTCAATTCCCCCTGTATCTATCTGTAAAATGTTGTCTTTTATTGTATTGTTTCTTCATTGTACTTCTATCCTTGTACCCATGGGCAGCGCTGCAGAATCTGTTGGCTCTTTGTAAATAAAGAATAATAATAATAATATTAAAAGTACATTGGGAATTTGTATAACATTGGTGTTGTCTGAATCATAAAAAGTTTCATTTTGATTTTATGGTCCCTTTATGTATTGCATGTGTGATATAAATTTGACAATTTCTTATCTAATTGGGCACTTTATCTTATTTTAAAGATAATATATTTCCTTTAAAGGAATATTCCAGTCAAAACTAAATTGCACATAGATGAACTACATTTTTGGACAGAAACATATTTACAATATACATATATTAGCAAAAATGGTTCTAGTAAAAGCTATCTCTATTTTAGTGTTAACATTTTCTCTGCACATGCATGTGAAGCATAGCTAGATTTTCTCAGTGCACCAGCATTTTAACCCCTTAACGACCAAGGACGTACAGGGTACGTCCTACAAAAAAGGTCAGTTAATGACCAAGGACGTAAGTGATCCTGATCGCTTCCAGCCACTTTCAAGGTATTGCCGTAATGCCTCGATATTGAGGCATCACTGCAATACCTTTTTTGGCACACTGATGCAGAAAGAGCCACTCTGTGGCCCTCTCTGCATCGGCCAGCGATGGTGCCGATTGTTGGTGGGTGGGAGCAGCTGCAGGGAGGTGGGTGTGTGGGCGGCCCATCGCTGGATCCCTTCCTGATCCGGTGCAGGCAAGTGGTTAGGAGCGCACGGGGGGGCAGGGGGGCGGACAGGCACTCTTGCACGCGTGGGTGTGTGCGCGCACTAGTACTTAAATAATGCTGGTCCCTGGATGGAAGTAGAGGGAAAGGGGGGGGGTAATTTGATATAAAGAAAGGGATCTAGGAGCGGAAGGAGGGTAGACTATTTAGGGGGGTAGACTATTTAGGGGGGCAGCTACACTACAGAAAATTGGCTTTTATGTAAAAAAAAAAAACACACACACAAAAACACTTTTTATTTTACAAAGATATGACGAGTCCACAGATTTCATCCTTACTTGTGGGATATTAAGCTCCTGCTAACAGGAAGTGGCAAAGATCACCACAGCAGAGATGTATATATAGCCCCTCCCTTCCCCTCCACACTCAGTCATTCTCTTTGCCTGTGTTATACTAGGAAGAGGTAAAGTGAGGTGCTAGTTTTATTTTCTTCAATCAAGAAGTTTTTTATTTCAAATGGTACCGGTGTGTACTATTTTCCTCAGGGAGATATGGAAGAAGATTTCTGCCCTGAGGTTAATGATTTTAGCAGTTGTAACTAAGATCCACGCTGGTTCCCACAAGACTTCTGAAGGTAACACATGAGACATCTTCAGTGTGGAGAACTGTTTCATGCTACAAGCAGCATTAAGGTATGTGCAGCCTTTTATTTCTGAAGAGACTTGATATATCAGAACTGGCTGGCATTTATTTCCCTATATGGGAATAGGGTAAGCAGTAAACCTGTTTCACAGAAGGGTATTACTAGAGTCCCCTGTTAATATTTCATTATATTTCTGACATAAGGGCATGATATGACACTCTGGGAGAGGCATAAGAACTTTTAATCGATAAGCTGTTAAAACGATTGTTATTTTTTATTATATATCCAGCATGACTTGCTGGGATGTGTTTGGGTTGTGTTTTTTGTGTTCCACTTAGCTGTATGTTAAACCAGTTCCATGCGGTTGTGTTTGGGCCTTCTCCAACTTCGGCCATAAGGGGCGGGGCTTGTCTTCGCATGCTCAGATGCGCACTTCCTTCTGACAGAGGAGCAGCAAGCAGTAACTCCGGTTGCTCCTGGACAGTAGTCTCTGGCTTGCAGTGTTGGCTATTGATTCCGAAGTACCCTGGGGGCAGGTAGGTGCTTTTGTGTAAACTGATATTTCTTTCATGTAATTAGCAAGAGTCCATGAGCTAGTGACGTATGGGATATACATTCCTACCAGGAGGGGCAAAGTTTCCCAAACCTCAAAATGCCTATAAATACACCCCTCACCACACCCACAATTCAGTTTTACAAACTTTGCCTCCCGTGGAGGTGGTGAAGTAAGTTTGTGCTAAATTCTTCGTTGATATGCGCTTCGCAGCAGGCTGGAGCCTGGTTTTCCTCTCAGAGTGCAGTGAATGTCAGAGGGATGTGAAGAGAGTATTGCCTATTTGAAAACCATGGTCTCCTTCTACAGGATCTTTTTCATAGGTTCTCTGTTATCGGTCGTAGAGATTTCTTCTCCTACCTCCCTTTTCAGATCGATGATATACTCTTATATACTATTACCTCTACTGATTCTCGTTTCAGTACTGGTTTGGCTATCTACTATATGTAGATGAGTGTCCTGGGGTAAGTAAAATCTTATTTTTTGTGGCACTCTAAGCTATGGTTGGGCACTTTATATGTAAAGTTCTAAATATATGTCTTTAAACTTATATTTGCCATGATTCAGGATAATCAGTATTCCTTTATAATTCAGACTGTCAGTTTCATTATTTGGGATAATGCTTTTTAATTCAATTTATTTTTCATTACCTTGAAGATTTTCAATTGACCATTTTCCCTGCGTGCTGTTAGGCTCGCGGGGCAGAAAATGTTTCTTTTTATTGCGTCATTCTTGGCGCGGACTTTTTTGGCGCAAAAAATTTTGTCATTTCCAGCGTCAACTCTGTAACGTCATTTTTGACGCATGTGTATTCAGACATTTTTTTCCCGCCAAAAAATGTGGGCGTCGGTTTCGGCGTCAGAGGATGTGGCGTCATACTTGGTGCCAAAAATATGGGCGTTGTATTTAGCGCCAATAATGTGGGCATCATATTTGGCGCCAGAAAATGTGGGCGTATTTTTGTTCCATTTTTTTCCTCACATTATTTAAACCTCACTTTTTTATTGCTTCTGGTTTTTAGAAGCTTATTATTTTGCATTCTTTTCCTATTCCTGAAACTGTCAGTTAAGGAATTTGATAATTTTGCTTTAAATATTGTTTTTTTCTATTACATATTGCAAGATTTCACTGTTCCTGTTTCAAAAACGTTCTAAGGGATTCCTGTTGACTGAGTTCAGTCCTACCAAAGCTAAGTTCATTTATTTTAAAATGTTATTAATGTTTTTCTTTAGCTATGGTTTGTAATAAGTTATCATGATAAACTTTTACATGCAGAATCCGTTAGTATTTCTGCTTTATATATTTGCTATTCTTTTTACATCTTATGTACAAGAATTTCTTAGAAGATTTATAAGAATATTTTTCTGATTCTATTTTAAAGGCTTTGTCTGACATCGTGCCTTCTAATAAAATTTTTAGGTCTTTTTCAAACTTTTTTTTTTTTTAATTATTGAAGTTTCAAATGACCAACAACATAATGATTTATCCTTCTCTGATGATGTTTTTTCTCATTCAGAATTTTCTTCATCAGATATTGACACTAACAAATCCACTTTTTTATTTTTTTATTAAAGTACATTTGTTTTTTGTTGAAAAGGTGTTGATTATTTTGGATATTAAGGTAATTAGTTCTTTCAAGACTAACTAACATTTTATTTCTGCTTATTTATTCTTCTGTATTTTCAGAGGATTTTTTTCCAGTTCCTCATACTAGGGAATGGAATAGGCTGAGAATTTTCTTTTATTCCTTCTTTAAAGGTTTTAAACTATATTCTTTGCCGGCAGTTCATTTCAATTTTGAAGGTTCTCCAATTTAATGGGGCTATCTCTACTCCTGCTAATTATGCTATTGTTTCTATAGCAAAATAGTATTTATTTTTCCTTTAGATGGTTGTATCTTATTTAAGGAAAATTATTTATTTTCAGGTACTTTTCTTGGACCTGTGATTTATTTGAATGATGTTGCAATTGCTTCATTTTTTCTGTTTACTTTAAAATCAAGTATCAGATTATGATTTATTTTAGCATTGTTAAGGACAAAATCTACTAGACTAGGTGCTGTTGCATTTGTCTTGTTGTTTTGCATTTGTTGATTATGCAAGTCCAGTGTGTTGACTGGTCCTTTAACTGGGTTATCATGCTAATATTTTTCATTTGTGTCTTCATTTTATTGAATATTTTTGCAAATGAGGTTTATTCTATGTCTTTAGCTGTTTTAGCTAGAAGAATTTTGTGATTTCTAAAAAATCCATATTTCTTTTTTTTCTAAGATAATCAATTATTTGGTTTATAATTGGATTCAATTCTTAACTGTTACTCTGGGCTTCAAGATTGAGTTCCAAGACTAAACTTTAAGCTTATATTAGTTTGGTTGTTCTTACTAAGGAACAAATTCCCAAGTAACATGTTTTTAATTGGAATTTTTTTTTTTAAATCAGCTCCCTAAATTTGCAATGTATGTGCCGTATTCCAGCTTTGCTGGTAAGGGGCAGGTTAAGATTTTTTTTTTAAATTTGTTGTTTTGCAAATTTCTTTGATTTTGGATACAGAATAAAGTTCAGAGTAAAACCGTCTGTGAGAAGTCTTTTTTCTCTTTGATATTCCAGCTATTCCAGTAAGGCTAACACTTTCAGTGTGTTTCGGTCCTATATATTTTGGGATAATGTTGAAGCGCGGCTGATCACCCGTTGGGGCTCAAGTGCTGCTCAGACCTGGAATCTTCTGGGGTATTTCTTCCAGTTCCATTTTTAGGAACTGGGTTTTGGGGTTTTATTCAAACCTATTCATTGTTCCAAAGATAGAAAATCTTTTTGTTATATAAATGTATCATCTTTTAGATTGGTATTTATATGGTCTATTCTGCCTTTTGTTGGTCAGTGATGGCATTATTTGTTTTCATTAGATACAATAAATGCATATCTTCATTTTCTGTTTTCATTCAGATTATTTTCTGAGGCTGTGGAATCTCATATGATTCAACTTTGTTCTTTCAGGACATAGTTAGAGGATCTTTTTTTCAAAAGCTCTTGATTCCTCACACAAGGGTCACCTTTTTTAGGTTTCCAGATAGTTTGTGTCATTGTCTTTGTCTCTATAAGACAAGGGACAATTTTATTGGGCTCCGTCTGTCGGTACCTTTAGTCTCTTTTATTTCCTTCAATTGCTATATATGCATAGAAGTTTTAGGTCTTATGGCCTCAGCATTGGATTCAATTCCCTTTGCTCATTTTCAATAGAAATAACCTTTTCCAGTTTTTTATGCTGAATTATGGTGCAGGGATTCTAGGATTTCACATTTTAAATCTTCGAATCCTAATATTTATCTATCTTGATTTGGTAGTTAAGATCACCATCATTTAGTTCTACAGGTCTCTTCGTTTCTTTCAACCTGGGCCATGATCTTTACAGATGTGAGTCTTTTTGGTTGGGAGGCTGTCTGAGGATCTCTGTCAGCACAAGGGGTTTGGAAATCTCAGGAGGCGAGATTACCATTTGATATTTTAGAACTCTGTGCATTCTCAGAGTTTTTCAGTTAGTTTCTTTTTGAAGAAGAGATGTTTTTTGTTTTTCAGACAATATCACTACTATGGTGTATGTCAATCATCAGGGTGGGACTATCAGTCCTTAGGCTGTGACAGAAGTGTCTCGGATATTAGCTTGGGCTAAATCCAGCTCCTATCTAAATTCGGTGTTTTTTTTCCCAGGTATAGATATTTGGGAAGCGGATTATCTCTGTTAATCAAGCTTTATATCCGGGAGAATGGTCTCTCATACCCAGATATGTTTTTCAATTTTTCAGATGTGAGCATTTCTAGAAATAGATCTGTTGGCATCTCATCTGAATAAAGAACTTCCCAGGGGCCTATTCAGGTCCGGGGATCCTCAGGCGGAAGTAATGTATGCATTGACATTTCTTTGGAATTATCTTTTTGCCTATTTCTTTCCGCCTCTAGTTCTTATTCCAGTGATTTCCAAAATTCTTATGGAGTATTTGTTTGTTCTGCTGGTGGCTCCAGCATGGCCTCTCAGGTTTTGGTATGCGGATCTCATTCGGATGGCCAGTTGCCAACCTTGGACACTTCCGTTTACACCAGACCTTCTTTCTCAAGGCCCATTTTTTCCATCAAGATCTCAAATCATTAAATTTGAAGGGATGGAGATTGAACGATTGATTTTTAGTCATAGAGCTTTCTCTGACTCATTGATTAATACTATGTTTCAGGCTCATAAATCTGTCTCTAGAAAGATTTATTATCGAGTCTGGAAGACCTACTTTTCTTGGCATTCTTTTAAAATTCATAGAATTTTATCATTTTTTCAGGTTGGTTTGGATAAGGTTTTGTCTTCAGTTCTTTGATAGGACAAATCTCTACTCTTTTTGTTCTTTTTTCACAGAAAGATTGCTAATCATCCTGATATTCATTGTTTTGTACAGGCTTTGGTTCGTATCAAGCCTGTCATTAATTCAATCTCTCCTCTTTGGAGTTTCAATTTGGTGCTGAGGGCTTTACAGGCTCCTCCGTTTGAAACTGTACATTAAATTACTTTCTTGGAAAAGTATTGTTCCTTTGGTTATTTCTTCTGCTAGAAGAGTTTTTGAGTTATCTGCTCTTTTTTGTGAATATCCTTTTCTGATTTTTTTCATCAGGATAAGGCAGTGTTACTTCCTGATATTCATCATTTTTGGTTTTGATTCGTATCAAACCTGTTATTAAGCCAATTTCTCCTCCTTGGAGTCTTAATTTGGTTCTGAAGGCTTTTCAGGCTCTTCTATTTTAGCATATGTTTGCTCTGGACATTAATTATTTTCATGGAAAGTATTGTTCTTTTTGGACATCTCTTCAGCTAGAACAGTTATCTGCTCTTTCTTGTGAATCTCTTTTTTTCTGATTTTTTCATCAGGATAAGGTGGTTTTTTCTGTCCTCATTTAAATTCTTACCTAAAGTTGTAAATTCTAACAACATTAGGGAGGACTTATTGTTTTCCTAAGACTTCTTTGGTGAGATTCTTACTTTCTTTGGATATGGTAAGAGTTTTTGAAAATTCTATGTTGAAGCTATTCAGATTTCAGATAGACTTCTAGTCTATTTGTTATCTTTTCTGGTTTTAGGAAGGTCAAAAGGCTTCTGCCATTTATTTTGGCATCTTGCTTAAACTTTTGATTCATCATACTTATTTGGAGTCGGGTGGATTCCCGCCTCGGAGGATTACGGCTCATTCTACTAGGTAAGTTTCTACTTCCTGGGCTTTTTAAGAATGAAGCTTCTGTTGAGCAGATTTTCAAAGCAATGACTTGGTCTTCTTTGCATACTTTTACTATGTTCTACCATTTTGATGTTTTCTCTTCTTTAGAAGCAGTTTTGGTAGAATGGTACTTCAGGCAGCTGTTTCAGTTTGATTCTTCTGCTTATAATTTCAGTTTTTTTCATTATAAAAATTGAAACTTTTTTGATTTGGGTAGTGGATTAATTTTTCAGCGGAATTGGCTGTCTTTATTTTATCCCTCCCTCTCTAGTGACTCTTGCGTGGAAGTTCCACATCTTGGGTATTTATTATCCCATACGTCACTAGCTCATGGACTCTTGCTAATTACATGAAAGAAAACATAATTTATGTAAGAACTTACCTGATAAATTCATTTCTTTCATATTAGCAAGAGTCCATGAGGCCCACC
Organism: Bombina bombina; assembly: GCF_027579735.1. Taxonomy (NCBI): domain Eukaryota; kingdom Metazoa; phylum Chordata; class Amphibia; order Anura; family Bombinatoridae; genus Bombina; species Bombina bombina. The sequence goes on along the minus strand of NC_069499.1, from coordinate 616,483,921 downwards.
CTTTTTGTGGTGGTTATGATTTTTTTTTTTTGTATAAAGCACAATTATTCCAATTCCTTATTTGATGCTTTTGCTCCTTTCTTATCACCCCACTTCTTGGCTATTCGTTAAACTGAATTGTGGGTGTGGTGAGGGGTGTATTTATAGGCATTTTGAGGTTTGGGAAACTTTGCCCCTCCTGGTAGGAATGTATATCCCATACGTCACTAGCTCATGGACTCTTGCTAATATGAAAGAAATGAATTTATCAGGTAAGTTCTTACATAAATTATGCTATTTTTCACGTTAGAGCCTTATTTTTTCACCTTTCTCATAGGGTGCAATCATTTTTGGATATACTAATTAGTTTTAGTGAATTTTAGTAGCAAATTAACGTTATTTAAGCGGTTTTGGAAAAATTGTTCACTTTTTCTTTCTTAAAGGCGCAGTACATGTTTTTCAAAGTTTTATTTTAAACAATAAATAAAGTGTTTAAACGACTTTTGTGGCTATTATTAGTCTGTTTAACATGTCTGACATTGAGGATTCTCATTGTTCTATGTGTTTAGAAGCTATTGTGGAACCCCCTCTTACATTGTGTACCTCTTGTACTGAAAGGGCCTTACATTGCCATATGCCATCCAATTCTCCCAAAGTGTCACAACCTTTAACGCCCACAAGCGACGCCAAGAACCTCTAGTGCGTCTAATTCTTTTACTCTGCAGGAGATGGCTGCAGTTATGTGAACTACCCTTACAGAGGTATTATCTAAATTACCAGTGTTGCACGGTAAACGCAGTAGGTCAGGTATTAATGTAAATACTGAATCCTCTGATGCTTTATTGGCTATTTCCAATGTACCCTCACAGTGTTCTGAGTTGGGGGTCAGGGAATTGCTGTCTGAGGGAGAAATTTCAGACTCAGGGAATGTGTTACCTCAGACAGATTCAGACCTTATGTCCTTTAAATTTAGGCTTGAACACCTCCGTCTGTTACTTCGGGAGGTCTTAGCGACTCTGGATGATTGTTATCCTATTATGATACCACCAGAGAAATTGTGTAAAATGGACAAATATCTAGAAGTGCCTACTTATACTGATATTTTTCCGGTTCCTAAAAGAATTTTGGAAATTATTAAGAAGGAATGGGATAGACCAGGTATACCATTTTCTCCCCCTCCTACTTTTAAGAAAATGTTTCCCATATCAGACACCATTCGGGACCTGTGGCAAACGGTCCCTAAGGTGGAGGGAGCTATATCTACCCTGGCTAAGCGAACAACTATACCCATTGATGACAGTTGTGCTTTCAAAGACCCTATGGATAAAAAAATTAGAGGGTCTCCTAAAGAAATTGTTTTTTTTTTGTTTTTTTAAATAAGTTTTTATTGAGGTTTTCAAGACATACAATGGTAAATAAGGCTTTGGAAACAGTATATATAAGACATGTTACTTTAGGACAATATGTAGGACTACATGTCCATCTAAGCTCAAACTGAGAACAATCATGGCATGGTTACACAGACAAGGGTACAACCATCTTCGTATCGCATAAAAATAAATGACAAAAACATGGTATGTAGGTTAATATAAGTATAGATGCAAAAAGAAACAGTCTATAATAGAGTTAAGCATGTGCAATTTGAACCTCATTTTCTGTAATATATTTTGTGTTGGGGTAACTACTGTGTAGGCCTCTTATGGACCCGTTAGTTTAGTGCAATTATATATATTGGTAGTTACATAGACAATCACTAATGGTCTGAGAAATAAATATAAACATTAGTTGAAAACGTCAGTCATTATATGGTGATCTAAAATTTCAACTGGGGTATGGGGTGGTGGGATACAATGGGCAAAAGCCACTTTAGTGGGGTTATTAGATTATGGGCCTAGGAGAACTGCTAGAAGCTGGCACTTCAACACAGTGAATTAACTGGCTAGAGGGATTATATCAGAGCTGTTATATTGTACAATAAGTCTAAAGGTGGGACTTATTATCTATAAGGAGAGTGTAGTTCCAATGGGGTGAGAATGTGAGTCTTTCTATAAGTGAGGTTTTTAAGTGTGTCTGCATAGGGTAAATCAGAGCATTTTAAACATTTGGGAAGAGAAGAGAATCACATTACGTGGCTATATATGGAATTCTCAGGGTCCCCAGGATGTACCCCTCCTGTATTGTGCACTAGGTATTTAATATACTTCCCTCTTCATCCGTTAGATAGAATGCTGCCCCAGCTGCTGACAGCATCCCAGCCAATATAGTGTGTATTAGAGTAAAGATGAATGACTAGGAGGGACCTGCAATCTATATACATTATATGTATACCAGAAGAGAATTCAGAGGGGAAAGATTATGTAATTGTATGCTAGTCCTGTGGTAACCCTGGGGATCAAGAGTTGATTTTGCTCAGTCAGTAAAGAGTGCCCTGTAGTTGCTTTAGATAAGTATGAACCATTAAAATATAACATGTTAAACATTGAAGATCTTTATAAGACAAAGGTATTATAGGAACCTAGTAATTAAATAAAACACTTTCCCTGTTAACTAACTTTGAACTAGAAGGGTCTAAAAACATATTTAAAACACAAACATGCTATAAATACACATCACATCACATCAATGTACAGGTGACCAAGTAACGAATAGGGAGAAGTAATGAAACTGAAAGTTACTTGTCCTGGAAAAATAGATATTTTAGCCAATTCTGGACTTATGCAGGACATAGTAGAAGGAAATTGAGCTCTTGCTACCTCTGTACAGCTTTAAAGTCCGGTGCTGGGGTAGTGGAGAAATAATCATGGTCACAACGCAGGAGGACCTTAACCTCCGTGTATCTTCTGTGAGAGTTAGACGCCAGAGTGGAGGATTCACTTGTCCCTTTAGCGTCCCTGCTAGTTGGAGATCTGGGAGAGTCCGTAGGCTGCTATGAGAGGTGTTCTCACTCTGACAGGTTAGAACTTGCCCAGCCCTTTGTCTCTTGCTTCTAATGTAAGACGCTTTAGGCATCGTGTGAGCTGATTCATTATCCAATGTGTCCTCCTCTCCAGCTACAGGGTAATCAATAGTTGTTGACAGGGGAGCGCCACCGCTCCTGCGCCGTGGTTCACGCTGTGAGGGCTGAAAACATTGCAGGGCGTGGTATAATACCACAAGTAGGCTCTGTTTGAGATCTAAGTAACAAGCGTCTATATTTTGATTTTGAGTAATAGGATCTTCCTGAGTGTCTAAATATTCCATAGTTCTGAGCACTTGAGAGAAGTGCAGTTGATAGGCATCAATCCGAGTAGGTTGAGGGGTTCAGCTCCTGTTGCTATTACTGTCCTTAACTATTATCTGTTCTCCAGGCAGTAAAGAAAATAAAAAGAAGTGGGGGGGAAGGAGGGTTTCTGCGGCCCTGCGTTGTTGCGAAAAGGGAACCGAGTGCACAACACGCTTCTGTAGGTTTTGGCTCAAATGATCACTGCGTGCATGCCCGGGTTCTACCAGAGGGCTGTCTGTCTTATTTCCCCTCTCTGAGGGATGCGAAAATATTAGTAATAGTCACTCACTGTCTTTTCCAGAGCAGGGCCGCGTCATATAGGAGCGTTGCATCGCATTTCCCCATTCTCATAGCTGCTTAATTTCACAATCTCTTACATCTCAAATGTTTCTAGCTGCAGTGGAAACATTTTGGTATAACATTTTGGGTGATTTTTCAGTTAGAGAAGATATAATGTGAGAATAAGCAGGAGCTTCTGAATGCTGTGTCTGCTCTCCTCGATGGCTTGTTCCGCCCCCTAAAGAAATTGTTTATTAATTAGGTTTTTTCTTTTACAACCTACTGCTTGCATTGTTCCAGTAACTACTGCAGCAGCTGTTTGGTTTGAAGCTCTGGAAGAGTTCCTGAAGGTTCAGACTCCGTTAGATGAAATTTTGAATAGAATTAAGGCTCTCAAGTTAGCTAATTCTTTTATTATTGATGCCGCTTTTCAAATTGCTCAATTAGTGGTGAAAAATGCAGAATTTGCTATTTTAGCGCGTAGAGCATTGTGCTTCAAATCTTGGTCTGCTGATGTGTCATCAAAACATAAGCTTTTAGCTATTTCCTTTAAAGGTAAGACCCTTTTCAGGCCAGAATTGAAGGAATTCATTTCTGACATTACAGGAGGTAAAGGCCATGCCCTACCTCAGGATAAGTCTGTTAGATGAGGGGTAAACAGAATAATTTTCGTTCCTTTCAGAATTTTAAGGGAGGACTCTGATTCTCTGATTCAGTCATCAATACTTTTATACAGGCTAGAAAGCCTGTCACTAGAAAAATCTATCATAAGATATGGCGTAAATATCTTTATTGGTGTGAATCCAAGGGTTACTCATGGAGTAAAGTTAGGATTCGTAGGATTCTGTCTTTTCTCCAAGGAGGACTGGAGAAAAGGTTATCAGCAAGTTCCTTAAAGGGACAAATTTCAGCTTTGTCAATTCTATTTCACAAACGTTTGGCAAATGTGCCAGATGTTCAGTCTTTTTGTCAGGTTCTATCTAGAATTAAGCCTGTATTTAGACCCATTACTCCTCCCTGGAGTTTGAATTTAGTTCTTCGAGTTCTTCAAGGGGTTCCGTTTGAACCCATGCATTCCATAGATATCAAATTGTTATCTTGGAAAGTTCTGTTTTTAGTTGCTATTTCTTCTGCTCGAAGAGTTTCTGAGCTTTCAGCACTACAGTGTGATTCTCCTTATCTCATTTTTCATTCTGATAAGTTGGTGTTAGGTACCAAACCTGGATTCCTTCCTAAGGCTGTTTCAAGTAAGAATATTAATCAGGAAATTGTAGTTCCTTCCTTATGGCCTAACCCTTCTTCAAAGAAGTAGCGTATGTTGCATAACTTGGATGTGGTCCGTGCCTTAAAGTTTTACTTACAGGCAGCTAAGGATTTCCATCAATCATCTTCATTATTCATTGTTTATTTTGAAAACCATAGGGGTCAGAAAGCTACGGTTACCTCTCTTTCTTTTTGGCTGAGAAGTATCATCCGCCTGGCATATGAGACTGCTGGACAGCAGCCTCCTGAAAGAATTACGGCTCATTCTACTAGGGCTGTGGCTTCCACATGGACCTTTAAAAACGATGCTTCTGTTGAACAGATTTGTAAGGCTGCGACTTGGTCGTCCCTTCATACTTTTTCCAAATTTTCCAAATTTGATACTTTTGCTTCTTCTGAGGCTATTTTTGGGAGAAAGGTTCTTCAAGCAGTGGTGCCTTCTGTTTAGGTTCCTGTCTTGTCCCCCCCTTTCATCCGTGTCCTATTGCTTTGGTATTGGTTTCCCACAAGTAAGGATGAAATCCGTGGACTCGTCATATCTTTGTAAAAGAAAAGTAAATTTATGCTTACCTGATAAATTAATTTCTTTTACGATATGACGAGTCCACGTCCCACCCTGATATTTTAAGACAGATTTATTTTATTTTTTATAAACTTCAGTCACCTCTGCACCTTTTTAGCCTTTCCTTTTCTCTTCCTATACCTTCAGCCGAATGACTGGAGGTGGAGGGACGGGAGGAGCTATATATACAGCTCTGCTGTGGTGCTCTTTGCCACTTCCTGTTAGCAGGAGGTTAATATCCCACAAGTAAGGGTGAAATCCGTGGACTCATCATATCGTAAAAGAAATTAATTTATCAGGTAAGCATAAATTTACTTTTTTTAGAAAACTGGGTACTGGCAGACTGCCAGTACACAAGATTGCCACAAATAGGAAGAGGGGGAAGGTTAAGAGAGCTGTTTGGGGGGTCGTGGAGATTGGGGAGTTAGGGGGGAACCTACACTGCACAAACTATTAATATATATTAAAAAAATGCTTAAAAAAAGGCTTTTATTTTAGTACTGGCAGACTTTCTGCCAGTACTTAAGATGGCGGTGACAATTGTGAGGTGGGGGAGGGGAGAGAGCTGTTTGAGGGGGGTCAGGGAGGGATCAGGGGGGATTTGTCAGGTCAGAGGCTGATCTCTACACTAAAGCTTAAATTAACCTTACAAGCTACCTAATTAACCCCTTAACTGCTGGGCATAATACAAGTGTGGTGCGCAGCGGCATTTAGCAGCCTTCTAATTACCAAAAAGCAATGCCAAAGCCATATAAGTCTGCTATTTCTGAACAAAGGGGATCCCAGAAAAGCATTTACAACCATTTGTTATAATTAATTTCAGTGAAAAACCTAAATTTGTGAAAAAGGTGAACAATTTTTTTTATTTGATCGCATTTGGCGGTGAAATGGTGGCATGAAATATACCACAATGGGCCTAGATCAATACTTTGGGTTGTCTACTAAAAAAAAATATATACATGTCAAGGGATATTCAGGTATTACTGACAGATATCAGTGTCCCAATGTAACTAGCGCTAATTTGGTTTGTAAATAGCAAAGTGCTATTTGTATTTATTGCCCTATAACTTGCAAAAAAAGCAAAGAACATGTAAAGATTGGGTATTTCTAAACTCAGGACAAAATTTAGAAACTATTTAGCATGGGTGTTTTTTGGTGGTTGTAGATGTGTAACAGATTTTGGGGGTCAAAGTTAGAAAAAGTGTGTTTTTTTTCCATTTTTTTCATCATATTTTATACAATTTTTTTATAGTAAATTATAAGATATTATGAAAATAATGGTATCTTTAGAAAGTCCATTTAATGGCGAGAAAAACTGTATATAATATGTGTGGGTACAGTAAATGAGTAAGAGGAAAATTACAGCAAAACACAAACACTTCAGAAATGTAAAAATAGCCTTGGTCCCAAACGGACAGAAAATGGAAAAGTGCTGTGGTCATTAAAGGGTTAAATACTGCAGCTGCTCCAATCTCCAGTGGAGCTTGTATCTTGTCAGCAATTAAGAAATTGAGTAATTTACCAGATGATACAAGCCCTTTAGGCTGTCTGAGCAAATGCTTTATTTAAAATGATGGTGCACTGAGCATACTTAATACACTCTTAAAAAAAGCAATAACTTTTATTACAAGCATTATTGTTAATACAATGTATATTTAAAAAATTATTCTTTTCAAAAGTGTAATGGGCTGTTAGTGTCTGCAATTCAAGACTTGTTTATTGAGGCATAAACTCAAAAGAGCCCCTTTTCTTTTTCCTTTTAAAGGGATAGGAAAGTCAAAATTAAACTTGCATGATTCAGATAGAGCATGTCATTTTAAGACACTTTTAAATTCACTTCTATTTTCAAATGTGCTTCATTCTCTTAGTATCCCTTGTTAAAAAATGTATACGCACATATCATATACTAGTGGGTGCTGCTGCTAATTGGTGCCTGCATACATTTGTCTTCTGTGATTGGCTAAATATATATTTTCAGCTTCCTGTCAGTAGTGCAATGCTGTCCCTTCAGCAATGGATAACAAGAGAATGAAGAAAATGTGATAATAGAATTAAATTGGAAAGTTGTTTAAAATTGTATGTTCTATCTGAATCCTAAAAGAACATTTTGGGGTTTTCTATCCCTTTAATAGGACAGTAGCAGTGCAATTATGTTGCGTCTATTCCATGCTCCTGCTGAGAATGCCCTGCCATTCAATATAGGTAAAATGTTTGCAAGTGTTGTACGTGCTTTTGCGCTCTGCACATTCTCAGTGATCCAAAAGATTAGTCTGAGAATAACATGTAGATGTATTTTTTCAAGTTTCATTAGCTGTTTAAATACGGACAAAATAAGCCTAAAGTTCTAGGGCGCGATCCGATATAGATTGCAGTTTGCGGCGCAAGCGAGGGAATCGGCGTCGCCCGCAGTTTCAGCTCACAACTCGAGCTATCCCATATATGGCACCGTGAGATGCTAACGTGCCGTAAGTCTGACAAACCAGCGATGTCCCGAAATCTGCGCAAGTACAAATTTCTGGCGTCGCCAGTGACTCGCGGCACGTTAGAAACTGCCGGCGCCTATAAAACCTGACTAAAGTCTAAATCACCCGCACTGTCTAACACGCCTCCCTAACATAGCCCGACACGTCTAACACGCCTCCCTAACATAGCCCGACACGTCTAACCCTCTATCCGCTATCCTCCCTCACTAGCCTAACAATAAAATATGTATTAACCCCTTAACCGCCGCTACCTAATAAAGTTATTAACCCCTAAACCGGCGCCAGCTATATTAAATCTATAACCCCCTAAAGTGAGCCCCTAACACCGCCACCATCTACCTTACCTACCCCCTAAAGTGAGCCCCTACCCCGCCGCTATCTATTTTACAATTATTAACCCCTAATCTAATCCCCCTACCCCGCCGCCATCTATATTAAATTATTCAACCCCTAAAATACTAAACTATCCCTACCACTAAACCTAAGTCTAACCCTACAAATAGCCCTGAAAAGGGCTTTTTGCGTGGCATTGCCCCAAAGTAACAGCTCTTTTGCCAGCCCTTAAAAGGGCTTTTTGCGGGGCATGCCCCAAAGTAACAGCTCTTTTGCCAGCCCTTAAAAGGGCTTTTGGCGGGGCTTTGTCACAAAGTAAACTGCTCTTTTGCCTACAATCTACATCCCCTACACCGCAGCCACCTATAATAAATGTATTAACCCCTAATCTAATCCCCCTACACCGCCGCCAGCTATATTAACTATATTAACCCTAATTATATTAGGGTTAATATAGTTAATATAGTTATTATATTATATATATTAACTATATTAACCCTAATTATATTAGGGTTCATATAGTTAATATCGTTATTATATTATATATATATTAAGTATAATAACCCTATCTAACTCTAACATCCTAACTAAACTCTTATTAAAATAAATCTAATATTAATATTATTAATTAAAATATTCCTATTTAAATCTAAATACTTACCTATAAAATAAACCCTAAGATAGCTACAATATAATTAATAATTACATTATAGCTATGTTAGGGTTTATATTTATTTTACAGGTAAATTGTTAATTATTTTAACTAGGTCTAATAGCTATTAAATAGTTATTACCTATTTAATATCTACCTAGTTAAAATAATTAATCAATTACCTGTAAAATAAATCCTAACCTAAGTTACAAATACACCTACACTATCAATAAATTAAATAAACTACAAATATCTATCTAAAAATACAATTAAACTAAACTAAATTACAAAAAAAAAAAAACACTAAATTACAAAAAATAAAAAAAATATTACAAGATGTTTAAGCTAATTACACCTATTCTAAGCCCCCTAATAAAATAATAAAGCCCCCAAAATAAAAAAAAATTCCCTGCCCTATTCTAAATTAAAAAAAGTTCAAAGCTCTTTACCTTACCAGCCCTTAAAAGGGCCTTTTGTGGGGCATGCCCCAAAGAATTCAGCTCTTTTGCATTTAAAAACATATACAATACCCCCCCCCATTACAACCCACCACCCACATACCCCTATTCTAAACCCACCCAAACCCCCCTTAAAAAAGCCTAACACTACCCCCCTGAAGATCTCCCTACCTTGTCTTCACCACACCGGGCCGAACTCCTCATCCGATCCGGGCGATGTCTTGCTCCAAGCGGCAAAGAAGAATTCTTCCTCCGGCGACGTCTTCCTCCAAGCGGCAAAGAAGAATTCTTCCTCCGGCGACGTCTTCCTCCAAGCGGCAGCAAAGTCTTCTTCTTTCCGGCAGCATCTTCCATGAAGCGGCATCTTCAATCTTCTTTCTTCGCTCCGCCACCGCGGAGCATCCATCCCGGCCGACGACTGAACGACGAATGAGGTACCTTTAAATGACGTCATCCAAGATGGCGTCCGCCGAATTCCGATTGGCTGATAGGATTCTATCAGCCAATCGGAATTAAGTTAGAAAAATCTGATTGGCTGATTGAATCAGCCAATCAGCCAATCAGATTCAAGTTCAATCCGATTGGCTGATTCATTGAACTTGAATCTGATTGGCTGATTCAAAACCACTTGGAGGAAGACGTCGCCGGAGGAAGAATTCTTCTTTGCCGCTTGGAGCAAGACATCGCCCGGATCGGATGAGGAGTTCGGCCCGGTGTGGTGAAGACAAGGTAGGGAGATCTTCAGGGGGGTAGTGTTAGGCTTTTTTAAGGGGGGTTTGGGTGGGTTTAGAATAGGGGTATGTGGGTGGTGGGTTGTAATGGGGGGGTATTGTATATGTTTTTAAATGCAAAAGAGCTGAATTCTTTGGGGCATGCCCCACAAAAGGCCCTTTTAAGGGCTGGTAAGGTAAAGAGCTTTGAACTTTTTTTAATTTAGAATAGGGCAGGGAATTTTTTTTATTTTGGGGGGCTTTATTATTTTATTAGGGGGCTTAGAATAGGTGTAATTAGCTTAAACATCTTGTAATCTTTTTTTTTATTTTTTGTAATTTAGTGTTTGTTTTTTTTGTAATTTAGCTTAGTTTAATTGTATTTTTAGATAGATATTTGTAGTTTATTTAATTTATTGATAGTGTAGGTGTATTTGTAACTTAGGTTAGGATTTATTTTACAGGTAATTGGGTAATTATTTTACCTAGGTAGATATTAAATAGGTAATAACTATTTAATAGCTATTAGACCTAGCTAAAATAATTAACAATTTACCTGTATAATAAATATTAACCCTAACATAGCTACAATGTAATTATTAATTATATTGTAGCTATCTTAGGGTTTATTTTATAGGTAAGTATTTAGATTTAAATAGGAATATTTTAGTTTATAATATGAATTAGATTAATTTAATATAAATTTAGTTAGGGGTGTTAGGGTTAGATAGAGTTAATATAGTTAATATAAATACTATAGTAACTATATTAACTATATTAACCCTAATATAATTAGGGTTAATATAGTTAATATATATAATGTAATACCTATATTAACTATAATATACTTAGGGTTAATATAGATAATATAGCTGGTGGCGGGGTAGGTAGATTAAATTAGGGGTTAATAATTTTAATATAGATGGCGGCGGTGTAAGGGGCTTACATTAGGGGTTAATAATATTAATATAGCTGGCGGCGGTATAGGGGGATTATATTAGTGGTTAATAATTTTTATATAGGTGGCGGCGGTGTAAGGGGTCAGATTAGGGGATAGATAAGGTAGATGGCGGCGGTTTTAGGGGTTCACATTAGGCGATAGATAAGGTAGATTGCGGCGGTTTTAGGGGCTCACAGTAGGGGGTTAGTTTATGTAGATGGCGGCGGGGTCCGGGAGCGGCGGTTTAGGGGTTAATAACTTTATTAGGGATTTCGGGTGGGGGGGATCGCGGTTGACAGGTAGCTAGACATTGCGCATGCGTTAGGTGTTAGGTTTTATTTAGCAGATCGTGGTTGACAGGTAGAAAGACATTGCGCATGCGTTAGGTGTTAGGTTTCTTTTCTAGTTAGTTTAGGGAGTTACGGGGCTCCAATAGTCAGCGTAAGGCTTCTTACGGCTGCTTTTTGTGGCGAGGTGAAAATGGAGTAAGATTTCTCAATTTTTGCCACGTAAGTCCTTACGCTGCATATTGGATACCAAACTGCGCTGGTTTGGTATACCTGCCTATGGCCCAAAAAACTACGGGCGACGGCAGAAATATATGCGCGTAACTTCTAGGTTACGCCGTATATGTGATACCAAACCAGCGTAAATATTGGCGTCGCCGGCTATTGCGGGCGACGATTTTTATCGGATCGACCCCCTAGTGTCTAAGCAATTGGCACTACCTTTGCTGAGGCCAATTAGGGACAGTTATAAAATAAAAATAAAGAGTGTATAGCCAATGGCTTTGTGAAATAAGTGTTGTGCACTTCCATTTCTAACAGGAACTAAAAAAACTCAATTTCAGCATGGAATTATAGGCAGTGAAAGGACCTAAATGGGACTGTAGCAATCTAAGGGTTAAGGCTGTAGTGAGTGAGATAGGAGTAGAGGGCTGGGTAGTGAAGTATGCAACATTGTTGCTAGTTTAGGGAGGAGCCCTAGTCTGACCTTAAAGTGTGCTGATTGCAGTCTCCTTGCCCTCTTCTCCTGGATCCTGAAGCAGACTCGTTTCTGTCCTGTTCCTTCGGTCTGCTAGGCCTTTATCCTGTCAGCATGCATCGCTCCAGATGATCCAGCTTGCCTCCAGCCCGCTTCAAGGAGCTTCAGTTCCAGAAACCTACAGGGAGAAAGCAGATAAGTACCATGAATAATTCTGATAACATAGGGGATGTGATCCCTCCAACTCAGATAACTAGTGGGCTTATTGAGCAGGCAGATTCACATCAGGAGGGGCAGAGCACACTATCTATTATTCCAGAATCCCCAGAACATCAGCAGACAGGGCCTTTAGTTACAGTGCCGGGTGATGTAGGACCTCATTTGGGGCCTAGCGTTAGAGCGGACCCCACAAATATATCAATTACTGACCCTTCCTTGGGGACTAGCGTTAGCACTTCTGCTAATGATGCGACCCCCTCTACAAGTATGGCGGCCCTTGGGCCTAAGGGAACAAAATAAATAATGAAAGTATATTGCAAAAAATATATATGTCAGGGTTTTTTCTCTGTTTGTTTGCCATGTGCTGCTGGCCGCCATTTTACTCACCTCTCTTCCTGACTATGGTGCATTGTGGGGGATGCTGCTCATTTCTGGCACTTCCTTTTATGGCCAGACTGGTGTGCATCATCCATGTGAGACAGGATGCAGTCACAAAATTGTGATGTCATCACTTATTATTTAAAGGGCCTCTGTTCAGTATGCTTTGCCTTTGCGTTGTCTCAGACCTGTTTGTGAGAGTTCCTGTGTATTACCTGGCTGCCTGATGTCCTTCCTGATCCCTGGCTTGTTCCTGACTCTGCTGTTTTCCTTGTTCCTGATTCCGGCTCGTCTGACTATTCGCTTTGGCTCCTGACTCGGCTCGTCTGACTACCAGCTCTGGTTTTGACTCCTGGCTTGTTATTTGACTTGTGGACTTTTTATTATTTTTTGCTATTAATAAAGGTGTGATTATTTTTGCACCTCTCGTCTCAGTCTGATTCCTGGCACCCTGACAATATATATATATATATATATATATATATATATATATATATATATACACATACACACAATTTATAATACCTTCTTAAAGTGTTTAAAGCTTGTGCTCATATTGAATATGAGGCTATATATGTGTCAGGGACCAGAGGCAAAGCACATTTTAAAGCATGATAATTACATTATTCAGCATATTTCTGAAATAATGCATATATTGTATCATGTACAGTCTATTTAGGATATTGTCTCTCTTTTTTCCCATCGCTATAAAAATAACTTTAAAAATAGAAACAGTCTATTTTTGAACCTATTATCATAATGTTCTGTGTAACTGTATATATACTTTAGTATTGAAAATTAGATTTATTTATCAAATTTTAAAGCACCCACCTGTCAACTGATTAAAGAGCCCCTTTCCTTACAGGGTCTTGGATCACCATAAGGGCAGAACACATTTTAGATCTGACACTGATTAGGATTATAATCTAGTTGATGTTAAAACAACTGTAAGTATAAGATAATATGACCCCTGGCTATTCTCACCACTAAAGACCAGCCCTCCTTACAAACACTTTGGGTGCCTCTGGTGTAGATAATGTAGAAAAAATATATTATATGCTTGTTAATTATTTATATTAAGTTTAAAGAACCTGTTTGAAAAGCCATACTCTTACATTCTATTGAAACGTTTACCACCATTCTTGTAGCTAGCTAGTGCTAAAGTATCAGACAATCTGGGCCTTGGTGATTTTAGTTAAATCATCAGTAACAGCTCAACTCACTGACTCTGGTGATGCTATTTTCTGTTACAGAAATCATTAAGATAATTACTATGTCATAAAGGTAGGCAGGGCCCGCAGGGAGAAATACAAACATGAAGAAGAGGTCATACCACTATGCAATCACTTGAACATTTCTTATCAGCTCCTCTATCAGTTGCCTGACCATTACTTACCTCCTTCCTTCCACTACTTCATGACTGCACATCCCTCCACTGCCTGCACACTTGAGCATGTGCACCCGCCGCACCCACCCCCTCCCTCCCTCCCCCCGAAAAGTTCCAGAAAAAATTTAATAAGCAAAATTTTTAAAAAACAACAACTTAGTGATGAGTGATGCAACTGCCTGCAGTGGTAGCGTGGCGGGCCCTCGAATTGCCCATCTTGTCAGTCCGCCCCTGAGTGGTCTTATGACTGCTGCTTTTTAACTTCCATTTCAGGCGATCCTGAAACAATGGGTCTTTGAAACAGCATCCACTGTTTAATAAATGGAGCCCTAAACCTCTAAGATGGTATTCACCATAGTTAATGAAGATAAGAAGACCACCGCCAGGATGAAGGTGGACCATCACAGGATGAAGATGGAGTGCCTCCGTCGGATTCAACTTTGGTGAGTACCATCTTTGGGGTTTAGTGTTAGGAATTTTTTTCAGGTTGCGTAAGAAGGTTGAGTGTTAAATGCAATCCCATTTAAGAGATCGCATTTACTTTCAACTTGTAATACGAGCAGACATTGCCGCTTAATGCTGGACATAGAATTTAAGCAGAGCACCACTAATATGTAAAGAACACCCCAATCTCGAAATCTTGTTTATGCTCTATGCATTAACAATAGCGCCCCAATTGTAATCTGGTCGTATGTATTATAACCACTACAAAGGCTTACAACTCCTGCATCAAAATTTACCTCTTTGTTTAACTCCTGGGTGTTAAACACTAGACATGTGTACGGAAAAAAAAAAGTTTAGTTCTAGAGTAGTTCATTTTTTCTTTTAGTTGAGATGACTTATGTTAAAATTATTTGGTAACAAATGGTAACAAAATGTGTTCCTGTTATTTCCTATGGGGAACGTCTTCAGAGCATCATAGGAGTGGCTGAACAGCAGCACAAATGGACAGACAGGCACCCAAAACAGTTGTATAGCAGCAGTTCAGCAGAGGAGAAGCTGGTAGAATATGACGGCAAAGTCAGATCAAAGTGTGGGCCTTACACAGAGGATACAGCATCAGAGTGTTATAAAAAATTGTCACAAGTAGCAGCAGCAATACAATTGGGCAGTCAGGCAGCCAGGGCAGCAGTACATGGACTGGAATCAATATATAGGTAAAGAATTTCACAGCATGGTGAGGGCCTCACACCTTGTATAGAGCATTTAAGTGTTCTCTAAAATTGTCACATAATTGGAGCAGCAGTACAAATGGGCAGGTAGGCATCTAGAGCATCAGTTGCAAGGTTGGATTGACCTACCAGGATACCAGGAAATTCCCCAGTGGGCCGGAGCAGCTGGGGCTGGCCAGCTACAATTTAAGGGGGTTGAGCTGCTGGTGAGGCGATGCAGCTGTATCACCTCTATTCTCCCCTGTAGCCCTCCTTTGAATGGTTTCTAGTCCAGATCACACTATGGATAATCATTTTCACATTGTGAAAGGGGATCATGAATGAAATTGGGTTTTATGGCACTTATATAAACAGAAATCTGGACAGCTAGATTTAGAGTTCTGCAGCCAAAGGGGTGCGTTAGCTACGCGTGCTTTTTTTTCCCCACACCTTTTAAATACCGCTGGTATTTAGAGTTCACAGAATGGCTGCTTTAGGCTCCAAAAAAGGGAGCGTAGAGCATATTTAACGCCACTGCAACTCTCGATACCAGCGGTGCTTATGGACGCGGCCAGCTTCAAAAATGTGCTCGTGCACAATTCCCCCATAGAAAACAATGGGGCAATTTGACCTGAAAAAAAACCTAACACCTCCAAAAAAGCAGCGTTCAGCTCCTAACGCAGCCCCATTGTTTTCTATGGGGAAACACTTCCTACGTCTGCACCTAACACCCTAGCATGTACCCCGAGTCTAAACACCCCTAACCTTACACTTATTAACCCCTAATCTGCTGCCCCCGCTATCGCTGACACCTGCATATTTTTTTTAACCCCTAATCTGCCGCTCCGTACACCGCCGCTACCTACATTATACCTAAGTACCCCTAATCTGCTGCCCCTAACACCGCCGACCCCTATATTATATTTATTGACCCCTAATCTGCCCCCCACAACGTCGCTTCCACCTACCTACAATAATTAACCCCTAATCTGCCGACCGAACCGCACCACTACTATAATAAATGTATTAACCCCTAATCCGCCTCACTCCCGCCTCAATAACCCTATAATAAATAGTATTAACCCCTAATCTGCCCTCCCTAACATCGCCGACACCTAACTTCAAACATTAACCCCTAATCTGCCGACTGGAGCTCACCGCTATTCTAATAAATTTTATAACCCCTAAAGCTAAGCCTAACCCTAACACCCCCCTAAGTTAAATATAATTTTATTCTAACGAAATAAATTAACTCTTATTAAATAACTTATTCCTATTTAAAGCTAAATACTTACCTGTAAAATAAACCCTAATATAGCTACAATATAAATTATAATTATATTGTAGCTATTTTAGGATTAATATTTATTTTACAGGCAACTTTGTATTTATTTTAACCAGGTACAATAGCTATTAAATAGTTAATAACTATTTAATAGTTACCTAGTTAAAATAATTACAAAATTACCTGTAAAATAAATCCTAACCTAAGTTACAATTAAACCTAACACTACACTATCAATAAATAAATTAAATAAAATACCTACAATTATCTACAATTAAACCTAACACTACACTATCAATAAATTAATTAAATACAATACCTACAAATAAATACATTTAAATAAACTAACTAAAGTACAAAAAATAAAAAAGAACTAAGTTACAAAAAATAAAAAAATATTTACAAACATTAGAAAAATATTACAACAATTTTAAACTAATTACACCTACTCTAAGCCCCCTAATAAAATAACAAAGACCCCCAAAATAAAAAAATGCCCTACCCTATTCTAAATTAAAAAAGTTCAAAGCTCTTTTACCTTACCATCCCTGAAAAGGTTCCATTTGCGGGGCATGCCCCAAATAATTCAGCTCTTTTGCCTGTAAAAAAAAACATACAATACCCACCCAACATTACAACCCACCACCCACATACCCCTAATCTAACCCAAACCCCCCTTAAATAAACCTAACACTAAGCCCCTGAAGATCTTCCTACCTTATCTTCACCATGCCAGGTTCACCGATCCGTCCACCGAAGTCTTGATCCAAGCCTCCGAAATCTTGATCCAAGCCCAAGCGGGGGCTGAAGAGTGACGTCCATCCTCCGGCAGAAGTCTTGATCCAAGCGGGCAGAAGAGGACATCCGGACTGGCAAACATCTTCATCCAAGCCGCATCTTCTATGTTCTTCAATCCGATGACGACCGGCTGATCTTCAAGACCTCCAGCGCGGATCCATCCATCTTCACCGACGACTTCCCGGCGAATGACGGTTCCTTTAAGGGACGTCATCCAAGATGGCGTCCCTCAAATTCTGATTGGCTGATAGGATTCTATCAGCCAATCGGAATTAAGGTAGGAAAATTCTGATTGGCTGATGGAATCAGCCAATCAGATTCAAGTTCAATCCGATTGGCTGATCCAATCAGCCAATCAGATTGAGATCACATTCTATTGGCTGATCGGAACTTGTAATACGAGCAGACATTGCCGCTTAATGCTGGACATAGAATTTAAGCAGAGCACCACTAATATGTAAAGAACACCCCAATCTCGAAATCTTGTTTATGCTCTATCCATTAACAATAGCGCCCCAATTGTAATCTGGTCATATGTATTATAACCACTGCAAAGGCTTGCAACTCCTGCATCAAAATTTACCTCTTTGTTTAACTCCTGGATGTTAAACACTAGACATGTGTACGGAAAAAAAAAAGTTTAGTTCTAGAGTAGTTCATTTTTTCTTTTAGTTGAGATGACTTATGTTAAAATTATTTGGTAACAAATGGTAACAAAATGTGTTCCTGTTATTTCCTATGGGGAACGTCTTCAGAGCATCATAGGAGTGGCTGAACAGCAGCACAAATGGACAGACAGGCACCCAAAACAGTTGTATAGCAGCAGTTCAGCAGAGGAGAAGCTGGTAGAATATGACGGCAAAGTCAGATCAAAGTGTGGGCCTTACACAGAGGATACAGCATCAGAGTGTTATAAAAAATTGTCACAAGTAGCAGCAGCAATACAATTGGGCAGTCAGGCAGCCAGGGCAGCAGTACATGGACTGGAATCAATATATAGGTAAAGAATTTCACAGCATGGTGAGGGCCTCACACCTTGTATAGAACATTTAAGTGTTCTCTAAAATTGTCACATAATTGGAGCAGCAGTACAAATGGGCAGGTAGGCATCTAGAGCATCAGTTGCAAGGTTGGATTGACCTACCAGGATACCAGGAAATTCCCCAGTGGGCCGGAGCAGCTGGGGCTGGCCAGCTACAATTTAAGGGGGTTGAGCTGCTGGTGAGGCGATGCAGCTGTATCACCTCTATTCTTCCCTGTAGCCCTCCATTGAATGGTTTCTAGTGTCTAGTCCAGATCACACTATGAATAATCATTTTCACATTGTGAAAGGGGATCATGAATGAAATTGGGTTTTATGGCACTTATATAAACAGAAATCTGGACAGCTAGATTTAGAGTTCTGCGGCCAAAGGGGTGCGTTAGCTACGCATGCTTTTTTTCCCCCGCACCTTTTAAATACCGCTGGTATTTAGAGTTCACAGAATGGCTGCTTTAGGCTCCAAAAAAGGGAGCGTAGAGCATATTTAACGCCACTGCAACTCTCGATACCAGCGGTGCTTACGGACGCGGCCAGCTTCAAAAACGTGCTCGTGCACGATTCCCCCATAGAAAACAATGGGGCCATTTGAGCTGAAAAAAAACCTAACACCTGCAAAAAAGCAGCGTTCAGCTCCTAACGCAGCCCCATTGTTTTCTATGGGGAAACACTTCCTACGTCTGCACCTAACACCCTAACATGTACCCCGAGTCTAAACACCCCTAACCTTACACTTATTAACCCCTAATCTGCCGCCCCCGCTATCGCTGACACCTGCATATTTTTTTAACCCTTTATCTGCCGCTCCGTACACCGCCGCTACCTACATTATACCTATGTACCCCTAATCTGCTGCCCCTAACACCGCCGACCCCTATATTATATTTATTAACCCCTAATCTGCCCCCACAACGTCGCCTCCACCTACCTACAATAATTAACCCCTAATCTGCAGACCAAACCGCACCGCTACTATAATAAATGTATTAACCTCTAATCCGCCTCACTCCCGCCTCAATAACCATATAATAAATAGTATTAAGCCCTAATCTGCCCTCCCTAACATCGCCGACACCTAACTTCAAACATTAACCCCTAATCTGCCGACCGGAGCTCACCGCTATTCTAATACATTTTTTAACCCCTAAAGCTAAGCCTAACCCTTACACCCCCCTAAGTTAAATATAATTTTATTCTAACTAAATAAATTAACTCTTATTAAATAAATTATTCCTATTTAAAGCTAAATACTTACCTGTAAAATAAACCCTAATATAGCTACAATATAAATTATAATTATATTGTAGCTATTTTAGGATTAATATTTATTTTACAGGCAACTTTGTATTTATTTTAACCAGGTACAATAGCTATTAAATAGTTAATAACTGTTTAATAGTTACCTAGTTAAAATAATTACAAAATTACCTGTAAAATAAATCCTAACCTAAGTTACAATTAAACCTAACACTACACTATCAATAAATAAATTAAATAAAATACCTACAATTATCTACAATTAAACCTAACACTACACTATCAATAAATTAATTAAATACAATACCTACAAATAAATACATTTAAATAAACTAACTAAAGTACAAAAAAGAAAAAAGAACTAAGTTACAAAAAATAAAAAAATATTTACAAACATTAGAAAAATATTACAACAATTTTAAACTAATTACACCTACTCTAAGCCCCCTAATAAAATAACAAAGACCCCCAAAATAAAAAAATGTCCTACCCTATTCTAAATTAAAAAAGTTCAAAGCTCTTTTACCTTACCAGCCCTGAAAAGGGCCATTTGCGGGGCATGCCCCAAATAATTCAGCTCTTTTGCCTGTAAAAAAAAACATACAATACCCACCCAACATTACAACCCACCACCCACATACCCCTAATCTAACCCAAACCCCCCTTAAATAAACCTAACACTAAGCCCCTGAAGATCTTCCTACCTTATCTTCACCATGCCAGGTTCACCGATCCGTTCCGATCTGATCGGAACAGCCAATAGAATGCAAGCTCAATCTGATTGGCTGATTCCATCAGCCAATCAGAATTTTCCTACCTTAATTCCGATTGGCTGATAGAATCCTATCAGCCAATTGGAATTCGACGGACGCCATCTTGGATGACGTCATTTAAAGGAACCGTCATTCGTCGAGTAGGCGTCGGTAGAAGAGGTTGGATCAGCGTCGGCTGGAAGATGATGGCTCCGGAAGAAAGAAGATTGAAGATGCCGTTGATAGAAGACTTCAGCTGGATCATGGACCTCTTCAGCTCCCGCTTGGATAAAGACTTCAGCGGGATCATGGACATCTTCAGCCCCCCGCTTGGGCTTGGATCAAGACATCAGAGCCAGGACGGATCGGTGTGATACCCGGCGAGGTGAAGATAAGGTAGAAAGATCTTCAGGGGCTTAGTGTTAGGTTTATTTAAGGGGGGTTTGGGTTAGATTATGGGTATGTGGGTGGTGGGTTGTAATGTTGGGGGGGGGGGTATTGTATGTGTTTTTTTTACAGGCAAAAGAGCTGAATTCTTTGGGGCATGCCCCGCAAAGGGCCCTTTTCAGGGCTGGTAAGGTAAAAGAGCTTTGAACTTTTTTAATTTAGAATAGGGTAGGGCATTTTTTTATTTTGGGGGTCTTTGTTATTTTATTAGGGAGCTTAGAGTATGTGTAATTAGTTTAAAATTGTTGTAATATTTTTCTAATGTTTGTAAATATTTTTTTATTTTTTGTAACTTAGCTTTTTTTATTTTTTGTACTTTAGTTAGTTTATTTAATTGCATTTATTTGTAGGTATTTAATTTAATTTATTTATTGATAGTGTAGTGTTAGGTTTAATTGTATTTATTTGTAGGTATTTAATTTAATTTATTTATTGATAGTGTAGTGTTAGGTTTAATTGTAGATAATTGTAGGTATTGTATTTAATTAATTTATTGATAGTGTAGTGTTAGGTTTAATTGTAACATAGGTTAGGATTTATTTTACAGGTAATTTTGTAATTATTTTAACTAGGTAACTATTTAATAGTTATTAACTATTTAATAGCTATTGTACCTGGTTAAAATAATTACAAAGTTGCCTGTAAAATAAATATTAATCCTAAAATAGCTACAATATAATTATTATTTATATTGTAGCTATATTAGGGTTTATTTTACAGGTAAGTTTTTAGCTTTAAATAGGAATAATTTATTTAATAAGAGTTAATTTATTTCGTTAGATTTAAATTATATTTAATTTAGGGGGGTGTTAGGGTTAGGATTAGACTTAGCTTTAGGGGTTAATTCATTTATTATAGTAGCGGTGAGATCCGGTCGGCAGATTAGGGGTTAATAATTGTAGGTAGGTGGAGGTGACGTTGGGGGGCGGCAGATTAGGGGTTAATAAATATAATATAGGGGTCGGCGGTGTTAGGGGCAGCAGATTAGGGGTACATAGGGATAATGTAGCTGGCGGCGGTGTACGGAGCGGCAGATTAGGGGTTAAAAAAATATGCAGGTGTCAGCGATAGCGGGGGCGGCAGATTAGGGGTTAATAAATATAATATAGGGGTCGGCGGTGTTAGGGGCAGCAGATTAGGGGTTCATAGGGATAACGTAGGTGGCAGCGGTGTGCGGTCGGCAGATTAGGGGTTAAAAAATTTTAATAGAGTGGCGGCGATGTGGCGGGACCTCGGTTTAGGGGTACATAGGTATTTTATGGGTGTTAGTGTACTTTAGAGCACAGTAGTTAAGAGCTTTATAAACCGGCGTTAGCCCAGAAAGCTCTTAACTACTGACTTTTTTCTGGGGCTGGAGTTTTGTCGTTAGATTTCTAACGCTCACTTCAGCCAAGACTCTAAATACCGGCGTTAAAAAGATCCCATTGAAAAGATAGGATACGCAAATGGCGTAGGGGGATCTGCGGTATGGAAAAGTTGCGGCTGCAAAGTGAGCGTTAGACCCTTTAATGACTGACTCCAAATACCAGAGGGCGGAAAAAAACAGCGTTTGGAGCCTCTAACGCTGGTTTTGACGGCTACCGCCCAACTCTAAATCTAGCCAGGAATTTTTTAATTACAAACCAATATAATATAATTCTGAATAAAAAAAATATTGGAAAAGGAGTATCTCAGTAATCCCCTTGGGAAAAATGGAGCGTGCATATTTTATGGATGGAAAATAGTGCTGGTCTTCAACTTATTCCAGGACTGCTTTTTATTCTAAGTCCAGCCCTTATCAGTAGAGTAGCAGAACATGGTGGGTGGCGGTGGTAAGATACTTCAGCAATATAGGGGTGTTTTAAGGCCCTTTAATTGGAGTGTGGGGCAAAAATAACACTGCATTACCTAGATGGAATCTAAAAACACCATTGAAAAGATCACACAACAAGCAAGATCTCCCATCTCATCTTTCCAAGGAAAATTCCACACGTGCTTCTTCCTAATTGAGTTTAACCCTGACTAGAATGGCTGCCACTACACAGTGTCCTTTCTCTGGGTGGCACAAGCACAATAGCACCTGCTGGCCAGCTGCAGTGCTTGAACAATAGGCTGTCACGTTACTAGGATATACAGTCACGTAATATGTTTATTGTGGCTGTTTGTGCGAATCTAAGGTAGCAATAGTATAACAAGTAAATGCATTCGTATGAGCACAATTGAATTTAATGCGTGTCAGGTTAGGGTGATTTCAGAGTTCTGGATAATTGTTACTCTTGAATAAAAAGTTGCACAAGAAACATTAAAAATACATTTACACTCATAATAACACTGTCTGATAAAAATTATGTTAAATGTGGAGTTTAGTGTCCCAAATTTCAGCACATGGTTGGAAGGTACCACATGGAGAGAAGGAGAAGGTTAGCATCCAAAATTCCTGCGCACGGTTGGAAGGTACCATGGGGAGAGAAAGGAATCCCACCGTGGGGGGGGGGTGCATGTATAGATTCCCAGTGGCAGTTGCGGAACCCGGGGCAGGTATTGGAACAGATCGCTCTGTTCCAATACCTGCCCTGGATGCTGCAACCACCTCTGGAAACCTATACATAGTCATCCCCCCACGTTGTACCTTTCTGAAGTAATTCACACATCTGCCCAATGAACTAGTACCAAGTCAAGTAATTTATGCAATTGCAATGGCAGGTAGACCAAAAGGACAAACACAAATAGTTGATGTAGGACAGGTACTAAGTGAGCAGCAGATAGCAGATGAAACATGGAATATGAGCAAACGGTTACCTGAAATTGACAATTGAAATAAAATATAACATGATAACATGGTTACATAATTTGGGACGCTAAACTGCACATTTACCTAAATTAATTTTATTGAGTTGCAAATAAAAGTTATAAGGGGTCAAATATATGATGGTTTAGGTGTTAGAAAAAAAAAATCTGCAAAGGTCTTTAACATAGACATAAATACATATACATGTCTAAATATATATACACAACACAGAGAAAACCCAGAACTCACTTACAAGCTCTCGGCTAAGATTTAAAAGCAAAAATGGAAAGGTTAGTTACCGCATCTGGCCAAATGGGACAAGCCCAGGTACCTCGTCAAGGTCCTTTCCAATACCTGGGATCTTAAAACAGACACACAATGCAAGCTTTCAAATCCAAACAAACTGGGAACAAGGGAAGGGTGCACAGGCATATGTAATCACCCTAGACATATACAAAACACGGAGGGGAACTGCACTCTCATACCGGACCGGTACACATCCCATGACCCTAAAACATGCTCAGCCCTGGGTGCCACTGGCACTCACAGGAAGCTTTGCTGTCCCCAGAGTCACAAGCAGTTAACCCCAGACAGCTCTTGGTGCAAGAACCATAGGGAAAATTACAAAACAAATTAATACAACACACAGAGAAAACCCAGCACTCACTTACAAGCTCTCAGCTAAGATACAAATACATATAAATATAAGTACATATACATGTCTAAATATGTATTTATGTGTGTGTGTGTGTGTGTATATGTATGTGATCAAGTGCGCAACCACACGAAACATGTCTGCGTGTGGTCTCGATCGCTGACACTGTGTTTTTACTTCTAGTGCTTTATTACAGCTGTGTGTAGGCTGTCATGCTTTTACTTTTGTATCTATAATATATATATATATATATATGTATATATATGTATGTATGCGTGTATATATATATATATATATATATATATATATATATATATATGAGATAAGGTTATACCAGCTTAGACAGGATCTAATTAATTGCTGAGTAGTGATGTAGCGATCATAAAAATTTGGGTTCGCGAACGGCGAACGCGAACTTCCACAACTGGGCGAACTGGGCAAACCGCCATAGACTTCAATAGGCAGGCGAATTTTAAAACCCACAGGGACTCTTTCTGGCCACAATAGTGATGGAAAAGTTGTTTCAAGGGCACTAACACCTGGACTGTGGCATGCCGGAGGGGGATCCATGGCAAAACTCCCATGGAAAATTACATAGTTGATGCAGAGTCTGGTTTTAATCCATAAAGGGCATAAATCACCTAACATTCCTAAATTGTTTGGAATAACGTGCTTTAAAACATCAGGTATGTACACTACTGTTACACCAGATATGAGTTGCACTGGGGTGACACTGTGACCTGGCAGGCAGGCACTGAAACGCACACGTGTGAAGGAAACTGACTGCTATTATTTAACACAGTCAAAAAAGTGTTGTTTTTTTAAAATCTACACTACTGTTACACCAGATATGAGTTGCACTGGGGTGACACTGTGCCCTGGCAGGCAGGCCCTGAAACGCACACATGTGAAGGAAACTGACTGCTATTATTTAACACAGTCAAAAAAGTGTTTGTTTTTTTAATGTACACTACTGTTACACCAGATATGAGTTGCACTGGGGTGACACTGTGCCCTGGCAGGCAGGCAGGCACTGAAACGCACACGTGTGAAGGAAACTGACTGCTATTATTTAATACAGTCAAAAAAGTGTTGTTTTTTTTTTAAATCTACACTACTGTTACACCAGATATGAGTTGCACTGGGGTGACACTGTGCCCTGGCAGGCAGGCCCTGAAACGCACACGTGTGAAGGAAACTGACTGCTATTATTTAACACAGTCAAAAAAGTGTTTTTGTTTTTTAAATCTACACTACTGTTACACCAGATATGAGTTGCACTGGGGTGACACTGTGCCCTGGCAGGCAGGCACTGAAACGCACACGTGTGAAGGAAACTGACTGCTATTATTTAACACAGTCAAAAAAGTGTTTTTTTTTTTAAATCTACACTACTGTTACACCAGATATGAGTGGTGGCACTGGGCAAGTGGGCACAGTATACACTGTGAGCCTGACACACACGCTGGCAGGCAGGCAACTGCAATTAGATTACACTAGCAGACTGATGTTTCACAGTCAAAAAAGTTTTTTTTAAAAAAAAATTTACACTACTGTTACAACAGATATGAGTGGTGGCACTAGTTGGCAAGTGGGCCTGGCACACACGCTGGCAGGCAGGCAACTGCAATTAGATTACACTAGCAGACTGATGTTTCACAGTCAAAAAAGTTTTTTTTTTAAATTTACACTACTGTTACAACAGATATGAGTGGTGGCACTATTTGGCAAGTGAGCCTGGCACACACGCTGGCAGGCAGGCAACTGCTATTAGATTACACTAGCAGACTGATGTTTCACAGTCAAAAAAGTTTTATTAAAAAAAAATTACACTACTGTTACAACAGATATGAGTGGTGGCACTAGTTGGCAAGTGGGCCTGGCACACACGCTGGCAGGCAGGCAACTGCAATTAGATTACACTAGCAGACTGATGTTTCACAGTCAAAAAAGTTTTTTTTTTTAAATTTACACTACTGTTACAACAGATATGAGTGGTGGCACTAGTTGGCAAGTGGGCCTGGCACACACGCTGGCAGGCAGGCAGGCAACTTCAATTAGATTACACTAGCAGACTGATGTTTCACAGTCAAAAAAGTTTTTTTTTTAAATTTACACTACTGTTACAACAGATATGAGTGGTGGCACTAGTTGGCAAGTGGGCCTGGCAAACACGCTGGCAGGCAGGCAACTGCTATTAGATTACACTAGCAGACTGATGTTTCACAGTCAAAAAAGTTTTGTTTTTTTAAATTTACACTACTGTTACAACAGATATGAGTGGTGGCACTAGTTGGCAAATGGGCCTGGCACACACGCTGGCAGGCAGACAA
Source organism: Bombina bombina (assembly GCF_027579735.1). Lineage (NCBI taxonomy): Eukaryota > Metazoa > Chordata > Amphibia > Anura > Bombinatoridae > Bombina > Bombina bombina. The sequence continues at coordinate 616,457,548 of NC_069499.1, read as the reverse complement.
CTGCTATTAGATTACACTAGCAGACTGATGTTTCACAGTCAAAAAAGTTTTTTTTGAAAATTTACACTACTGTTACAACAGATATGAGTGGTGGCACTAGTTGGCAAGTGGGCCTGGCACACACGCTGGCAGGCAGGCAGGCAACTGCAATTAGATTACACTAGCAGACTGATGTTTCACAGTCAAAAAAGTTTTTTTTTTTAAATTTACACTACTGTTACAACAGATATGAGTGGTGGCACTAGTTGGCAAGTGGGCCTGGCAAACACGCTGGCAGGCAGGCAACTGCTATTAGATTACACTAGCAGACTGATGTTTCACAGTCAAAAAAGTTTAGTTTTTTTAAATTTACACTACTGTTACAACAGATATGAGTGGTGGCACTAGTTGGCAAGTGGGCCTGGCACACACGCTGGCAGGCAGGCAGGCAGGCAACTGCAATTAGATTACACTAGCAGACTGATGTTTCACAGTCAAAAAAGTTTTTTTTTTTAAATTTACACTACTGTTACAACAGATATGAGTGGTGGCACTAGTTGGCAAGTGGGCCTGGCAAACACGCTGGCAAGCAGGCAACTGCTATTAGATTACACTAGCAGACTGATGTTTCACAGTCAAAAAAGTTTTGTTTTTTTAAATTTACACTACTGTTACAACAGATATGAGTGGTGGCACTAGTTGGCAAATGGGCCTGGCACACACGCTGGCAGGCAGACAACTGCTATTAGATTACACTAGAAGACTGAAGTTTCACAGTCAAATTTTTTTTTTTTTTTTAATTTACACTACTGTTACAATAGATATGAGTGGTGGCACTGCAGGCAGGCAACTGCAATTAGATTACACTAGCAGACTGATGTTTCACAGTCAAAATTACACAGGCAAAAAAAAAACAAAAAAAACTGATGTTCTAGCCCTAAAAAAGGCTTTTTGGGGTGCTGTCCTTACAGTAGAGATCAGATGAGTCCTTCAGGACTGTAGTGGACACTGAATACACTAGCCTAGCTATCAATTTCCCTATAAAATCAGCAGCAGCTACACTATCCCTCCTCTCACTAAGAATGCAGGATCAGAATGAATCTAAAATGGCTGCTGTCCAGGAGCTGGGAGGGTCTGGGAGGGAGTGTCTGCTGCTGATTGGCTGAAATGTGTCTGGAGACTGTGAGATACAGGGTCAAAGTTTACTCAATGATGACGAATAGGGGGCGGATCGAACATCGCATATGTTCGCCCGCCGCAACGAACGCAAACAAGCTATGTTCGCCGGGAACTATTCGCCAGCGAACTATTTGCGACATCACTAATAGAGACATCAATTCCGGCGTTACTTGCTGAGATGAAAAAATATAGTAAAATCTCTAACTTCTAATAAATATCTCTAAATCCGAAATTCTCAATATTAATTCTCATCCGGCCCATATCCAACAACTAAGTAATTATTATAACATTCCCATCGCCCAACACAAATTGAAAAACTTAGGTATCAATCTGACCCCTTCATCCCAAGACTTATATAAACTAAATTACAACAATATTATAAATGAAATAATTCGAGACCTCTCGGTCTGGAAAAACAAAAAACTCTCCTAGTTAGGAAGGATAGGGGTTCTGAAAATGAATGTCCTTCCCCGCATTTTATACTTATTTCAGACTCTTCCCATACAGCTCCCCGAGGGATACATAAATCAACTACAAAAGGCTTTTGAGCAATATATTTGGGATGGCGCTAGACCCAGAATCCCAAGAAAAACGATGTACCTCTCGAGGGATAATAGAGGGTTGAGTGTCCCGTGTCTGCAAAACTACAAACATGCTATCACCCTTCAACATATAGTAGAATGGACACACAACTCAAGCGATAAAGCTTGGATACATATAGATAGGCAAATATTTAAAACAAACAATGTAGCTACATTGGCTTGGCAGCCACGACAAAAGAGATCAAAGATAATTGAAAATTACCACATCACGGCTGGAGTCTTGTCAGATTGGGACAAACTCATATCCACTAGCACGCATATCTCCTCTGGAGTTGCCCTCCTCACCCCCATTCTGGAACATATAGATCTCCCATATTGTCGCTTAGGCTTTACTAAACTACAACGTATAGTCTCAGGTTAGGCTCGGCCCACTTTATCACAGTAGATGGCAGATTAAAGACACAAGCTGAACTAGAGGAAACACATGGGAAGATTTTCTCCTCATGGCTTCATTACCACCAGTTAGTCCACTTCATCTCCCACAACAAACATAGAGAAGCCTTTGGTAGGAATCTCACGCCCTTTGAGAACCTTTGCGTTACGCCATCAGTCCCGACACATTTAATCTTGAAACTATATAAGATAATATCTAACTCTGAGGCAGCAGACCTTCCTTCATATACATATTCCTGGAAAAAGGAACTAGATCGCGAAATAGAGGAAGAGACCTGGCACCGCGCCTTTAGACTAATTAAAAAGTCCTCGGTTTCGGCGACTATCCAGGAAATTCACCTCAAGCTCCTGTGCAGGTGGTACTTGACTCTGACGCGCCTGTATAGGATCTTCCCCACACTGAGCGGCACATGCTGGAGGGGATGCGGGGGAGAGGGCCCTCTCCTCCACATTTGGTGGTCCTGCCCCAGGCTACAGAGATTTTGGCCAGATGTCTTGTCTGAGATATCGGAGATCCTTGGGATCGAGATCCCTCACAGGCCAAATATTATCTTGTTCCTTGACCTTCCCAAATTAGTTGGGGTGGGCAAACAACCCCTATTCCTAATTATGCTCACTGCAGCAAAAAAACTCATTCCTAGACATTGGAAATCCCAAACAATCCCCTCACTAGAGGAATGGAGGTTATCGGTGTCCGACCTTCTCTCCTTGGAGAGATACCACTATTTAAAAACACACCAACTAGAGATTTACGAGATGATGCTGGCATGCTGCCAGAGAAAGATATAGCCTAAAAAGGGTTACTTCTTGCTTTATTTCCCTTCCCCCTTTTTTTCTCTTCTTCTCTCCTCTCCCTTTGCTCCTTGGCACTTCTCTTTTCTCCTCCTCTTGCGCCCTCCTGTTCCTTCTTCCTCTCCCTACTCTTCTTCGACATCTTCTATGATTGCTCGCTACTTTTTCTACTAAACTTCTGAAAAATGAAAAAAAAAAACTTTAAAACCATTGTGAGAATATTTTAATTGTAATTGTTAACTTTGTAATTATGCTTACATTTTCTCATGTTCATTTAATTTTTCCTAGGAATGGACAATTTGGGTCTGTAAGACTTGAAATATGGTTTTTATTGCATACTGCTTCAACACTCTTTGTTAAAGTTATATCCCATGTTTCACTTTTGGTTTGTCTAAACATGTAACCTTATTGTCTATTTCAATATCTTAATAAAGATTTAAATAAAAAATAAATCCTAACCTAAGTTACAAATATACACCTAACACTACACTATCAATAAATTAATTAAATAAACTACCTACAATTATCTAAACTAAAATAAAATTAAAGAAACTAAACTATAGTACAAAAAAACAAACACTAAATTACAAAAAAAAAAAGAATTACAAGAAGTTTAAACTAATTACACCTAATCTAAGCCCCCTAATAAAATAAAAAAGCCCTCCAAAATAATAAAATGCCCTACCCTATCCTAAATTAAAAAGTAATCAGCTCTTTTACCAGCCCTTAAAAGGGCTTTTTGCGTGGCATTGCCCCAAAGTAATCAGCTCTTTTACCTGTAAATAAAAATACAACCCCCCCCCAACATTACAACCCACCACCCACACACCCCTACTCTAAAACCCACCCGATCCCCCCTTAAAAAAACCTAACACTACCCCCCCTGAAGATCACCCTACCTGGAGCCGTGTTCACCCAGACGGGCACCAATGGGCCAGAAGTGGACATCCGGAGCAGCAGAAGTCTTCATCCGATCGGGGCAGAAGAGGTCCTCCAAGCGGCAGATGTCTTCATCCAAGCAGCATCTTCAATCTTCAATCAAACGGAGCGGAGCCATCTTGAATCCATCCAACGCGGTGAGCCATCCTCTTCGTACGATGTCCTAAGTCCCAATGAAGGTTCCTTTAAATAACGTCATCCAAGATGGCGTTCCTCGAATTCCGATTGGCTGATAGGATTCTATCAGCCAATCGGAATTAAGGTAGGAAAAATCCAATTGGTTGATTTAATCAACCAAACTTCAATTGACCTTGCATTCTATTGGCTCATCCAATCGGATTGAAGTTCAATCCGATTGGCTGTTTACATCAGCCAATCAGATTTTTCCTACCTTAATTCCGATTGGCTGATAGAATCCTATCAGCCAATCAGAATTCGAGGGACGCCATCTTGGATGACGTCATTTAAAGGAACCTTCATTCGGATCAGGACATCGTACGAAGAGGATGGCTCCGCATCGGATGGATTCAAGATGGCTCCGCTCCGGTTGATTGAAGATTGAAGATGCCACTTGGATGAAGATATCTGCCGCTTGGAGGACCTCTTCTGCCCCGATCAGATGAAGACTTCTGCCACTCTGGATGTCCACTTCTGGCCCATCGGTGCCCGGCTGGGTGAACACTGCTCCAGGTAGGGTGATCTTCAGAGGGGGTAGTGTTAGGTTTTTTAAGGGGGGATTGGGTGGGTTTTAGAGTAGTGGTATGTGGGTGGTGGGTTGTAATGTTGGGGGGGGGATTGTATTTTTATTTACAGTTAAAAGAGCTGATTACTTTGGGGCAATGCTCAGCAAAAAGCCCTTTTAAGGGCTTGTAAAAGAGCTGATTACTTTTTAATTTAGGATAGGGTAGGGCATTTTATTATTTTTGGGGGCTTTTTTATTTTATTAGGGGGCCTAGATAAGGTGTAATTAGTTTAAACTTCTTGTAATTCTTTATTTTTTTTTGTAATTTAGTGTTTGTTTTTGTACTATAGTTTAGTTTCTTTAATTGTATTTTAGTTTAGATAATTGTAGGTAGTTTATTTAATTAATTTATTGATAGTGTAGTGTTAGGTGTATTTGTAACTTAGGTTAGGATTTATTTTACAGGTAATTTTCTAATTATTTTTACTAGGTAGCTATTAAATAGTTATTAACTATTTAATAGCTATTGTACCTAGTTAAAATAAATACAAAGTTGCCTGTAAAATAAATATAAATCCTAAAATAGCTACAATGTAACTATTAGTTATATTGTAGCTGGCTTAGGGTTTATTTTATAGGTAAGTATTTAGTTTTAAATATAATTAATTTATTTAATGATAGTAAATTTATTTTAATTTAAATAATATTTAAGTTAGGGGGGTGTTAGGGTTAAGGTTAGACTTAGGTTTAAGGGTTAATAACTTTATTATAGTAGCGGCGACGTTGGGGGCGGGAGATTAGGGGTTAATAATTGTAGGTAGGTGGCGGCGATGTTAGAGAGGGCAGATTAGGGGTTAATAAAATTTATTATAGTGTTTGCAAGGCGGGAGTGCGTTGGTTTAGGGGTTAACACATTTATTATAGTGGTGGCGAGGTCCGGTTGGCAGATTAGGGGTTAATAAGTGTAGGTAGGTGGTGGCGACATTGGGGGGGGGTCAGATTAGGGGGTAATAAATATAATATAGGTGTCGGCGATGTTAGGGGCAGCAGATTACGGGTTTATAGGTATAATGAAGGTTGCAGCGGTGTCCGGAGTGGGAGATTATGGGTTAAAAATATTTATTATAGTGTTTGCGATGTGGGGGGGGCCTCGGTTTAGGGGTTCATAGGTAGTTTATGGGTGTTTAGTGTACTTTATAGCACAGTAGTTAAGAGCTTTATGTTCCGGCGTTAGCCCATAAAACTCTTAACTACTGACTTTTTTTTTGCAGTTGGAGTCTTGGAAGTAGAGGCTCTACCGCTCACTTCTTCCAAGACTCATAATACCAGTGTTAGGCAAATCCCATTGAAAACATAGGATTCGCAATTGACGTAAGGGGATCGGAGGTAGCCTCGAGTCGCGGAAAGAAAGTGAGCGGTAGACCCTTTCCTGCCTGACTCGTAATACCAGCGTTAGATAAAAAGCAGCGTTAGGACCCCTTAACGCTGCTATTTAAGGCTAACGCAGAACTCGTAATATAGACGCTGGTTTCCTTCCTAAGGTTGTTTCTAATAAGAATATTAATCAGGAAATTGTTGTTCCTTCATTATGTCCTAATCCTTCTTCTAAGAAGAAGCGTCTATTGCATAACTTGTATGTGGTCGGTGCCCTGAAGTTTTACTTACAGGCGACTAAAGAATTCCGTCAATCATTTTCATTATTTGTTGTTTTTTCTGGAAAGCATAGGGGCCAGAACGCTACGGCTACCTCTCTTTCTTCTTGGCTGAAGAGTATCATCCGTCTGGCGTATGAGACTGCTGGACAGCAGCCTCCTGAAAGAATTACGGCTCATTCCACTAGGGCTGTAGCTTCCTCATGGGCATTTAAAAACTATGCTTCTGTTGAACAGATTTGCAAGGCTGCAACTTGGTCGTCTCTTCACACTTTTTCCAAATTTTTCAAATTTGATACTTTTGCTGCTTCTGAAGCTATTTTTGGGAGAAAGGTTCTTCAAGCAGTGGTGCCTTCCGTTTAGATTCCTGTCTTGTCCCTCCCTTTTCTCCGTGTCCTGTAGCTTTGGTATTGTATCCCACAAGTAAGGATGAAATCTGTGGACTCGTCATATCTTGTAAAAGAAAAGGATATTTATGCTTACCTGATTTATTTCTTTTACGATATGACGACTCCACGGCCCACCCTGTCATTCCTAAGACAGGTATTTATTTTTTGTTAAACTTCAGTTCACCTCTGCACCTTTGGCTCTTCTTTTCTCTATACATACAAAAGCAATCTTAGCACCAAAGTGAAAAACCCCTTCTTCACACATGAAGACAACCTGTATAAAGTCTCTGTGCTATCCCAGTATAGTTGCGGCACACAATTATAACGATTAAAAAAGACTATCACTCACATTCCAATGATAGCGTAGATCAGCCGATCAGCCAGGAAACCATCTTAGGATCCCACATTCTGTGTTTCACTCCTTCCGCTGTTCGGTTCCTTGTAATGATGTGAGCACTATTTCACCTGTGCTCAAGCGCCATTCAACCACTCTGTAAGCCAGGTACAGTCCCAGTGGAAATCCTCCAGCCCATTAGCCGTCCAAAGTAAAAATCACAAAAAAAAGAGCAGGTGCTAGAGCGGCTAAGAAGAAATCCTTTATTTGAAAAAAATGTGCATTAAAAGTAACCAACGAGGGTTAATACAAACATCAATTTAAAAATTCAGACAGACATCCTCACAGAAAGGACGCGTTTTGGGTTGCCCCGTATTCACACATAGCTGTGAGTGATATCCTGTCAATACTTATGCTGTTTCCTGCACACTCGCACCTGATTAGTAATTACTAGCTTTCAAGTCTAACAGACTATTTTAACTCTATCAATGCTTAGTTTACAATCAACGTTTATCCTGCTGTTCAGACCATTTATTATACTTTTAGCTGATCAGAATTAAAGTCGCTTGAGATAGTATTAACCATACAATTTATGTTTCAGGCTTCCTTTCCTACATTTTAATGTTCTGATTAAAGTAACATGGCGCTATTTTATCTATATATAATATACACTTTAAAGCGCTGCTGGGGATTTTATTGGTCTGCCCCATATCTGCACAATATAAGGGAATATATAAATTAAAGGAATACTGTCACTAAAACCCTTTAATTCATGTAAATAGCACATATGCAAATTTGCATTTTACATTTTACATTTGTTTCTAACATATATATATATGCATTGCGTGTTACGCTAAATATTATTATATTTTTTCAAAGATGTTAAATCGCTCAGGATTTTTACACCACTGATTAGCGATATTGCTAGCTCCTGTATTATTTGATTTTTTGTTTCTAACGCATATATGTATATACATTTCACGCTTAGTACTGGCATATATGTTAGGCATTTTTACACTTCATGCTAATAATCTAGCTTAATATTAATAATTTAACTTGTAGATAGTATACTTGCTCTATTTTATTTATTATTTTAGAACCCAATTGTATCTGATAACGGTGTCCTTCATAGATAATATAAATCTCAGAGACTGATTAGTCATATTAACAGTGCTTGCTTCCTATAACTATACTCCCAAGGTTTTATATGTCCATATGACTAGATTTATGCTTTTACACACATATAGTTAAGGATAATCAAATTAGATAAAATTTGACAAAAACATATACATATTCATTATTGGTTTAAAATTTCTCAACAAGATCCTATTCATTTTAGATTTCCCCACAAGGTCATATCCTTATTTTTAGTTTCTCAGAAGATGATCTTATTATAGATATTTTGTATCCAATACATTCTACTTGAAAACTGTATTTATATTCCTATTTGGGATAAACTATTTCGGATCTAATTACATTCTCTCTACATCTTATCCAGAAGTCGACTTAGTACCTTAGTACCTTATTTTTCTAAGAATGTCCTGAGGGCATATATATTGCTAAGTTTAATCTCTAGATATGATTTTTCTGAAAAACATTCTCAGTGCCTTCATTTCCATGCCCTATCGAAGATAGGGAACAAGTTATTATATGCTTACTTGTGTAATAGTATCAATGCTGACTTATCTCTCCCAATGGTTCATAATATCATACACTGAATTGAACCCATTAGGATATCTGGTTTCAAGTTGGAATATCCAGAAAGCTTCTCTGCGGGCTAATTCTTTATCTCTGTCTCCCCCCCTTTTTGGGCTTTTTACTAGTTCTATAGCTTGCCATTTGAATGAGATGAGTGACTGATTGTGCCTGTGTATGAAGTGTGTGGCTAGTGCAGAGCATTCTGTTTTGCATTTTGTTACTTAGATGTTCACGAATACGGGACCTGACCTCCCTAGTAGTCAGGCCCACGTATTGCAGTTTGCATTCAGTACATGCAATTAAGTAGACTATATAGCTCATGCTGCAATTTATACATTGTGAGGTATTGTATGTTTTACCTGTTCTGTATGATTTAAACTCTGGAGTTACTAGTATATGATCGCAGACTTTGCATCTTGTGCTCCCACATTTAAAGGTGCCTATATGAGTAAGCCAACTGCTACCTCCACTTTTATTTGGGAGTACTGTAGGTGATAAAACATTAGCTAGGGTCATTCCTTTCCGATAGGAAAAGTGACATCCTGTGTTAGCTACCTTTTTCAGTTTAGTATCTGCCAGTAAAATTGGCATATGTCTCTTGATTACTTTACAAATCTCATAGTATTGGTCACTATAGTTTGTAACAAAAGTTACCTGATTTTTGTTAGTCACATGGTTTTCGTTACTGATTTTATCTTCTAAAATTAGTTTTCTAGGAATAGAATCTACTTTTTTACGTGCTTTTGAGATAATCTTTGTGTTATATCCTCTCTGTATTAAGTCCCTGCTTAGCCTTTCACATTCTTTTTGGTAAGTCTCTTCTGTTGAGCAATTCCTCTTCATACGTACAAATTGCCCTTTGGCAATTGCTCTAGCTGTATTTTTAGGGTGGTTGCTTGAGCTATGTAGAAGGTTATTTTTAGCTATAGGCTTACGGTATGTTTAAGTCTCAATCTGTTTTGTGATAGATCAACTGATATTGTGACATCTAGATAGTTGATCTTGGTGCTATGTGTTTCCATGGTAAACTTGATACCTATTTCATTGGAATTTAGGAAGTCCAAAAATTGGGCTGCTTCTGTCTGCATGCCATCCCACACTATGATGAGATCATCTATAAATCTCCTATAAAAGGAGATAGATGATCGGAAGCCATTTCTATCTCCAAAGATGTGGGATGCCTCCCACCAACCTAAAAATAGGTTGGCATAGGAGGGCGCAAATTTTGCCCCCATGGCTGTCCCACATCTCTGGAGATAGAATGAAGCTTCAAATTCAAAGTAGTTGTGCTCCAATAGATATTGTACTACATTTACAAAATAATTAACTTGATCTTGATCAAAGCTAGTTGCTGACTTAAAGAAATATCTAATAGCTTCTAAGCCCCATATGTGAGGGATGGAGGAATACAATGACACCACATCTATGGTGATCCAGCTGTGAGTATCTTTACATTCAAATTCAGATAGTAAGTTCAAAAGATGTTTGGCATCTCTGAGATAACTCCACAGCTGGACCACCATAGGCTGGAGTACACTATCCACCCACTCTGAGAGTGGTTCCAATGCAGACCCAATTCCTGAAACTATGGGTCTGCCCTTGATAGCATCTAACGACTTATGCACCTTCGGGAACATATGAAACACTGGAGTTTTTGGGTGGAGGACACATAGGAAGGCTGCTGTTTTATTGTATATGTATCCCTTCTCAACCCCTTCATCTACTATAGACCAAATTTGTTCTTGGATCTGATTTTTTGGATTACCTGGTATCTTAGAATATGTGTCTATGTCGTTTAATTGGTGCATTGCTTCCATTATGTAATCCTTTTTGTTTAAAATAACTGTAGTCCCCCCTTATAAGATTTTCTGATGACAATCTGTTCTTTATTCTTTAAGTCTTCAAGGGCTTCTCTCTGAATTTTGGTTACATTTGATTTATATGTTCCCTTTTGTGCATGTAAAGTAGTCAGTTCTTTCTCAACAGTTTTGTGGAACATTTCTAATACATTCCCTCTACTTTGAATCGGGTAGAATTTTGACCTAGTTGCCATAGTGAAAGTTAGTGGCTGTTGTCCCATGGTGTATTCCATGGGATCATTTTCAGCTCCCATATTTGCAAGATCTTCTAGATCTCTCACACTACAAAATTCACTAAAGTTTAAATCTGATCTATTCGTTATATGTATCTGATTTTTAGGATGTGTAAACTCTTCAGTGTTGTCAGCAAAGTGTCTTTTTAATGTTAAATTCCTCACAAAGCTGTTCAGGTCAATCAGTGTGTCAAATAGATTAAATTTGCAGGACGGTGCAAAACCCAATCCCAAGTTCAATAGTGTATAGTGTACATCAGTGAGCGTTGTGTCAGAGACATTAATGACATTACCTACTATCTCTATCCTCTTGCCTTGCGAATTAACCACTATCTCTCTTGTTAATTCTTTTGTGTTCTCAATTGATATCGATTTTTGCCTATCGAGCCTCTTCCTAATCCCCCCCTCCTGGTCTTTCTTGGGGGAGGTAAAAAACCCTGTTGCATACTTTCATTATTCTTCTGTGTTTCCTCCAGTTGCTAGTGGCTGTTTGTTACTTTCAGTTTTGTTGCTAATATTTAAATATTTTTGTGCAGGATCTATTTTACTTTGAACACTATTTTTTATTAGGACCTCCTCTACCTCTTCCTCTATTAAATGATTGCTTTATTGTACCTCTACCTCTATAGTTATGATTCTGATGTTGATTCTCATAATACACCCCCTTATTAGAGTTAGTGCTGTTAGATTTCAATATAGAGGGTCTCTCAATCACTCTATTATGCTCATTTCTTGAGCTATTTTGATATAAGTCCCCTTCATGATTATAGGCCTGGTGGTCCTGTTCTCCCTGGGTCCATGTATCTTCTTCTCCTGATTCAGCATCAGTGTCCATAAAGTTCACTGTTTTTTAATATGGATGGTTTCCCTGGGCCTTTTCTCCAGTATCTGTGTTGTTCTGCTGTCTGGAGCGTGATCTTGATCGCCACCTCCTGGTTCTCCTATTCCCTAGTCTATTTTGTACAAATCTATCTTTCTTTTTCCAAACAAAGACCTGGTTGTTTTGATAATCATCATAGTCCCTTAAATATTTCGAATGCTTGACTCCTATGATCTCTTTTTTAGAGTCTTCTACTGTGTTTTGTAAAAGTTCATCCATTTCCTTATAATCGGGGTCTAAGGTAAATCTATCCAGGGATATCTGCAAATTTATGATCTTATCTCTGGTCTTTGTTAGTTCTGCAGCCTTGAATTTAATAACTAGTAACAATAGTTTGATGGAACATTCCGCTAGAACACTGTTCCATCCTTTTATATAGTCTTCATCCGTCACCTCAAAAGTAGGGTATTTGTTTAGTCGAAGCCCTCTTGGGATCATATTTAGATGGTGATATTTCTCTAAAGTCCATTTATCTATTTTAAATCTTGCTTCCTTAATCTTTAAATTTTCCATCTCCAAAAAAAGGTCCCCTAAAGCTGATTGGGTTCTACTTGTTGAAAAAATGTTTAGGAATTCAGTGCTACCCAAATCTTTATCAAAATGTGTGTCCAGAGAATAATAAGTCTCTTTATTGCCATTTGTGTCCATATTGTCAGCCCAATTCAAAGGTAATTTAGATGCTCTAGCCTCTGTATATCTTGTAATCACAGTTGTCTTACACAAGCTTTATATTATCTTAAAGCTGTTATTTGTAATACAAATTGTATTCTATAATAGTATCCTCTACATCAGATATATTATCAGCTTGCTCACTATATTGCTCATACGATATTTTAGAGTAATGTTTAGTGGATACACATAGATATAACTATATAGGGCTGCACATCTCTTTTAGAAATAATTAGTAACACTTTAAAGATTTTATTTGCAACAACAGATTTCTTCAAGTTTAATATCCAGTGCATCTAGTGTATTTTGCTGATAATATCAGCTATATTGTTAGTTTGCTTTCAAAGTTCATAAAGATGGTTCAATGTAACTAGCCCAGCACTTCAAGTTATAATGTCTGCTGCTTCTGTTGTATTTCATAAGTTTTTTCAGCTGTGCTGTCTGCGTGCTCCTAGGTTTACTTACACAGCATTCAGATTATAGTGTCCACTGCGTAAAAATATATAGTGTTAATTGTATCAGCTGTGTTATCGGCACGCTTTAAGTATTATTCACATGGCTTTTGCATAAAGTGTTTGATAAATATTTTGTTGTGCAATTCTTTTATATTAGTTCCATATTGCCTTGAAGATGTAATATGCTGCAACAGATTTATTCAATGTGTAGTGTCCCACACAGCTTTTAGATTATAATGTCCACTGCGTAAAATATATAGGGTTAATTGTATCAGCTGTATTGCCAGCACGCTTTGAGTGTTATTCACACGGCTTTTTACATAAAGCGTTTGATGAATATAATGTTGTGCAGTTCTTTTATACTAGTTCCATATTGCCTTGAAGATGTAATATGCTGCATCAGATTTGTTCAGTGTGTAGTACCCACTATTTCACCGGTCATGTAAACAGCTATCTCTCAGTTTTTCTCACATAACACAAACGGTAGAAAAAATCAGCAATAGAAAAAATCAGGTGCAATTTGTGCGTTATACTGTTTTTGCTCTCTTGAGCTAAACCTCTCGTGGTACTTTTGCACGTATTGTTGTTTCCAGGACTGGTATATAAGGTTTTGTCGGTGTATGGGGTAACACTGTGCTAAAGAAAAATACCCCGGACTAGGGTTAAGTACACAATACATACAAAAGCAATCTTAGCACCAAAGTGAAAAACCCCTTCTTCACACATGAAGACAACCTGTATAAAGTCTCTGTGCTATCCCAGTATAGTTGCGGCACACAATTATAACGATTAAAAAAGACTATCACTCACATTCCAATGATAGCGTAGATCAGCCGATCAGCCAGGAAACCATCTTAGGATCCCACATTCTGTGTTTCACTCCTTCCGCTGTTCGGTTCCTTGTAATGATGTGAGCACTTTTTCACCTGTGCTCAAGCGCCGTTCAACCACTCTGTAAGCCAGGTACAGTCCCAGTGGAAATCCTCCAGCCCATTAGCCGTCCAAAGTAGAAATCACAAAAAAGAGAGCAGGTGCTAGAGCGGCTAAGAAGAAATCCTTTATTTGAAAAAAACGTGCATTAAAAGTAACCAACGAGGGTTAATACAAACATCAATTTAAAAATTCAGACAGACATCCTCACAGAAAGGACGCGTTTCGGGTTGCCCTGTATTCACACACAGCTGTGAGTGATATCCTGTCAATACTTATGCTGTTTCCTGCACACTCGCACCTGATTAGTAATTACTAGCTTTCAAGTCTAACAGACTATTTTAACTCTATCAATGCTTCGTTTACAATCCAACGTTTTTTTTTCCAGTTGCTGATGCTATTTCTGATATGATTTCTAAGGTATGAAATAGGCCTGGTACTTCTTTTATCCCTTCTTCAAATTTTAAAAAATTGTACCCTTTGCCAGCAGTTAGATTGGAGTTTTGGGAAAAGATCCTCAAAGTTGATGGGGCTATTTCTACTCTTGCCAAACGTACTACTATTCCTCTGGAAGATAGTACTTCCTTTAAGGACCCTTTAGATAGGAAACTTGAATCTTATCTAAGGAAAGCTTATTTAAATTCTGGCTATCTTCTCAGGCCTGCCACTTCTATGGCTGATGTTGCAGCTGCATCAACTTTTTGGTTGGAAAGTTTAGCGCAACAGAAAATGGATCCTGATTTGTCTAGCATTGTTCGCTTGCTTCAACATGCTAATCATTTTATCTGTGATGCCATTTTTATATCATAAAAATTGATGTTAGATATACTGTATGTCTTTAGCTATTTTAGCTAGAAGAGCTTTGTGGCTCAAATATTGGAATGCTGACACGGTATCTAAGTCTAAATTACTATCTCTTTCTTTCCAAGGTAATAATTTATTTGGTTCTCAGTTGGACTCGATTATTTCAACTGTTACTGGGGGGAAGGGAGTTGCCTCAGGATAAAAGACCTATGGGTAAATCTAAAGCTTCTAACCGTTTTTGTTCCTTTCAACAAAATAAGGAACAGAAACCCAATCCTTCCCCCAAAGAATATAGTTCCAATTGGAAACCTTCTTCGAGTTGGAATAAATCCAAGCCGTTTAAGAAACCAAAGCCAGACCCCAAGTCTGCATGAAGGTGTGGCCCTCATTCAAGCTCAGCTGGTAGGGGGCAGATTAAGATTTTTCAAAAGCATTTGGGCAGATTCTGTCCAAAATCAATGGATTCAGAGTATTTTCTCTAACGTGTCCCAGCAAATGCATTAAAGACTCAGGATTTTCTGAAGTGTGTTTCAGATCTGGAGCTTTCAGGGGTAATCATACCAGTTCCGTTTCAGGAACAGGGTCTTGGGTTTTATTCAAATCTATTCATTGTCCCAAAGAAAGAAAATTCTTTCAGGCCAGTTCTGGATCTGAAAATTTTGACTATAAGGACTATTCTGCCTTTTGTTCATCAAGGTCATTATATGTTCACGATAGACTTACAGGATGCACATCTTCATATTCCGATTCATCAGTTTCTGAGATTCTCTTTTCTAGACAAGCATTACCAATTTGTTGCTCTTCCATTTGGCCTAGTGACAGCTCCAATAATCTTTTCAAAGGTTCTCGGTGCCCTACTTTCTGTAATCAGAGAACGGGGTATTGCGGTGTTTCCTTATTTGGATGATATCTTGGTACTGGCTCAGTCTTTACATTCTGCCGAATCTCACACAAATCAACTAGTGTTGTTTCTTCAAAGACATGGTTGGAGGATCAATTTACCAAAAAGTTTCTTGATTCCTCAGACACGGGTCACCTTTTTAGGTTTCCAGATAGATTCAGTGCCCATAACTCTGTCTATAACATACAAGAGATGATTAAAATTGGTTTAAGCTTGTCGGAACCTTCAGTCTCAATCATTCGCTTCAGTAGCTATGTGCATGAAAGTTTTAGGTTTCATGACTGCAGCATCAGACGCGATCCCCTTTGCTCGTTTTCATATGAGACCTCTCCAGCTTTGTATGCTGAAGCAATGGTGAAGGGATTATACAAAGATATTACAATTAATATCCTTAAATCCCAATGTTCGACTCTCTCTGACTTGGTGGTTAGATCACCATCGTATAGTTCAAGGGGCTTCTTTCGTTCGTCCAACCTGAACTGTGATCACAACAGATGAAAGTCTTTCAGGTTGGGGAGCTGTCTGGGGATCTCTGACAGCACAAGGGGTTTGGAAATCTCAAGAGGCGAGGTTACCAATCAATATTTTAGAACTCTGTGCTATTTTCAGGACTCTTCAGGTTTGGCCTCTGTTGAAGGGAGAACTCTTCATTTGTTTTAAGACAGATAATATCACAACTGTGGCATATGTCAACCATCAGGGTGGGACTCACAGTCCCCAAGCTATGAAAGAAGTATCTTGGATACTTTCTTGGGTGGAATCCAGCTCCTGTCTAATTTCTGCGGTTCATATCCCAGGTGTAGACAATTGGGAAGCGGATTATCTCAGCGGTCATACTTTACATCCGGGGGAGTGGTCGCTCCATCCAGATGTGTTTTCTCAGATTGGTCAGATGTGGGGTCTTCCAGAAATAGATCTGATGGCTTCCCATCTAAAGAAGAAACTTCCCAGGTACCTGTGCAGGTCCAGGGATCCTCATGCGGAGGCAGTGGATGCGTTAGCAGTTCCTTAGTGTTACCAACTTGCTTATATCTTCCTGCCTATTTCTTCTTCCAAGAGTGATCTCCAAGATCATCATGGAACAATCATTTGTGTTTCTGGTACCTCTAACATGGCCTCACAGGTTTTGGTATGCGGATCTTTTCCGGATGTCAAGTTGCCAACCTTAGCCACTTCCTTTAAGACCAGACCTTCTGTCTCAAGGTCCATTTCTCCATTAGGATCTTAAATCATTAAATTTGAAGGTATGGAAATTGAACGCCTAGTGCTTAGTCATAGAGGTTTCTCTGATTCAGTGATTAATACTATGTTACAGGCTCGTAAATCTGTTTCTAGGAAGATTTATTATTGAGTTTGGAAGATTTATATTTCATGGTGTTCTTCTCATGAGTCATAAATTCTCCTGGTATTCTTTTAGAATTCCTAGAATTTAACAGTTCCTTCAGGATGGTTTGGATAAAGGTTTGTCTGCAAGTTCCTTAAAGGGACAAATCTCTGCTCTTTCTATTTTATTTCACAGAAAGATTGCTAAGCTTCCTGATATTCATTGTTTTGTACAGGCTTTAGTCCATATCAAGTCTGTCATTAAATCAATCTCTCCTCCTTGGAGTCTTAATTTGGTTTTGAAGGCTTTACAGCCTCCTCCTTTTGAGCCTATGCATTCTTTGGACATTAAACTACTTTCTTGGAAAGTGTTGTTCCTTTTGGCCATCTCTTCTGCTAGAAGAGTTTCTGACTTCTCTGCTCTTTCTTGTGAATCTCCTTTTCTAATTTTTCATCAGGTTAAGACAGTTTTGCGGACTTCATTTAAATTTCTACCTAAGGTTGTGAATTCTAACAACATTAATAGATACATTGTTGTTTCTTCTTTGTGTCCTAATCCTAAGAATTCTTTGGAGAGATCCTTACATTCTTTGGATGTTGTAAGAGCTTTGAAATATTATGTTGAAGCTACTAAAGATTTCAGGAAGACTTCTAGTCTTTTTGTTGTCTTTTCTTGTTCTAGGAAAGGACAGAAAGCTTCTGTCATTTCCTTGGCATCTTGGTTAAAGCTTTTGATTCATCAGTCTTATTTGGAGTCGGGTCAGGCCCCGCCTCAGAAAATCACAGCTCATTCTACTAGATCAGTCTCCACTTTGTGGGCTTTTAAGAATGAAGCTTCAGTTGATCAGATTTGCAAAGCAGCATCTTGGTCTTCTTTGCATACTTTTACTAAATTCTACAGTTTTTATGTATATGCTTCTTCGGAAGCAGTTTTTTTGAAGAAAAGTTCTTCGGGCAGCTATTTTAGTTTGATTCCTCTGCTAAGGTTTATGTTTTTTCTTTTCAACTATGAGAAAAAAAGTATATTTTTGGTTGTGGATTAATTTTTCAGCAGAAAATGGCTGTTATTATTTTTATCCCTCCCTCTCTAGTGACTCTTCTGTGGAGTTCCACATCTTGGGTATTACTATCCCATACGTCCCTAACTCATGGACTCTTGCCAATTACATGAAAGAAAACATAATTTATGTAAGAACTTACCTGATAAAAAATTTTTTTTTATATTGGCAAGAGTCCATGAGACCCACCCTTTTTATGATGGTTATGATTTTTTGTATAAAGCACAATTATATTTCCAAGTTCCTTTTTTATGCTTTTTACTCCTTTCTTTATCACCCTACTACTTGGCTATTCATTAAACTGAAGTGTGGGTGTGGTGAGGGGTGTATTTATAGGCATTTTGAGGTTTGGAAAACTTTGCCCCTCCTGGTAGGATTGTATATCCCATACGTCACTAGCTCATGGACTCTTGCCAATATGAAAGAAATTAATTTATCAGGTAAGTTCTTACATAAATTATGTTTTTTTCCCTATTAAGGGTTAAATTATGTGAGCACACCTTTCTAGGTACCTTCTAAGGGAGGAGTTTAGGGTTTTTAAATTGTTACACCTGGTACAATGTTTTATGTCTATGACTACGGTCTACAGGGCCGAAACCGGTCAGACGTGTTTGTGCTAACTCACATATTTCTTTGTATGGAGTCTGCCACTACAGTTATTTTTATGAAGATATAATAAAGATTTTTTCATGTTTTAACCAGCTATTTACTGGCATCCTATTTTTCCTTGCTTGGACTACTTTGGGATCTTTTTTTTCTTGCTTTTATCCATGAAGTTACAATAAATATACCAAATATCACAAAGAAAAAAAAAATGTGAAATAAATGTGATAACAAAAATCATAAAAGGAAAACCAAATAAAGTTCTGAATAAAGGATATGTCTGTGTCCTCTGGATGAGTTTTTCAGCTTGTTAGCATTCCTCAGTGAGATCCCATAAAAAAGGAAACAGAAAATTGCAACATAGTGTGAATCTGTAATGGCACTTTGAGGAAGTAGTTGTTTTGTAACAAATGACTACTCACATTTGTTGAAGCTTTCCACTAAGCTCAAGGATATGCGCACTCCCACTTTATACTGATGGGAAAACAGTACACTAGGCAAAACTTGGATACAAATTTATTTTAAAATATATAAAAGCGTCACATAAGCCTTGATAACACCACAATGTAAGGGTACAAAAGCAGATATGCTGTAATAAATGCTTCAAATCGCCAAACTTGCAAAGAGGTAAATGGATCAGCAGGAGTGTGATCGCCGAAACCAAAACCTCTTTAGTAGCAAGACAGTAGCGCTAAGCCCCCAGGTGTCCTGGCTAGTGTAGAGACGTGATAAAACTCAATATAGAACAGTTCAGTTCCGACGTACGTTTCGCAGGTAAGATTCCTTGACAAAGCATACCTGCGAAACGTACGTCGGAACTGAACTGTTCTATATTGAGTTTTATCACGTCTCTACACTAGCCAGGACACCTGGGGGCTTAGCGCTACTGTCTTGCTACTAAAGAGGTTTTGGTTTCGGCGGTCACACTCCTGCTGATCCATTTACCTCTTTGCAAGTTTGGCGATTTGAAGCATTTATTACAGCATATCTGCTTTTGTACCCTTACATTGTGGTGTTATCAAGGCTTATGTGACGCTTTTATATATTTTAAAATAAATTTGTATCCAAGTTTTGCCTAGTGTACTGTTTTCCCATCAGTATAAAGTGGGAGTGCGCATATCCTTGAGCTTAGTGGAAAGCTCCAACAAATGTGAGTAGTCATTTGTTACAAAACAACTACTTCCTCAAAGTGCCATTACAGATTCACACTATGTTGCAATTTTCTGTTTCCTTTTTTATGGGATCTCACTGAGGAATGCTAACAAGCTGAAAAATGTATCCATGAAGTACTGGGACTCCATTCCTTCACTATGGTCTGGAGCAAGATAGGGCTGTCTTATCTGTACCGTCACACCCGGTGGAGGAGCTACGGAGCGTGATTCGGAGCGGAGGTGAGCAGACTTGGAGTGAGTTACACGATAGGAGATGCTGCAGCGGAGCACCTGCAAAGTGACACACACAAACTGGATCAATGGCACAGTTTACACGGCCAATAGACGAGCACCATACGGTATACCAAGATGTTTAAATCATTAGGCTTTACTAAGGTGGCTCATACGACTGCATTACCAGGGGTTGGTTACCGCTGAATACGGACCTCTGAGTTTTAAGGAAAGGGGCGTTTTCAATTCCTGTAAGCTTCTTTTGGAACATTCAACACTTGTATTCTCTTTTTCTCCTAGCATTTGACTACTCGTCTTTCTTTTGGGACTTATCCTGTACGTGTGCCACCAACAATATGTGTATTTGTAGTGCACAAGATCTGCATAACATTATTACTCTCTAGTTTCATTCACTCTGCATGTTGCAATGGTAATGGCTCAAAGCTCCTATACGCTCATTTACACTACACTGAATGTTGTGTTTCTCTGTGTTATTGTATTTTCCCTGGATCAGTGTAGTGTTTTATCCCTCCGGTACTGACATTAATTCAGTTTTGGCAGTGAGAGCCTATATCTATCGTTTAGACAGCCCTATTTAGTTTCACTCACTCTGCATGTTGCAATGGTAACGGCTCAAAGCTCCAATATGTTCATTTACACTACACTGAATGTTGTGTTTCTCCAGGTTTTTTTAGTGGTGGCGATGTTGGGGAGCGGCGGAATAGGGGTTAATAACTTTTATTAGTGTCACCGATGTTGGGAGCGACAGATTAGGGGTTAATAACTTTATTTAGGTGTTGGCGATGTCGGGGTGGAAGATTAGGGGTGTTTAGACTTGGGTTTTATGTTAGGGTGTTAGGTTTAAACGTAACTATTTTTTCCCCATAGACATCAATTGTTATTTTTTTTCTAACACTCTCTCCCTATTGATGTCTATGGGGGAAAGCGTGCATGAGCACGTCAAAGCAGCCCTTGTATTTTGTGCGTTATGGAACACCACCATATCGCACGCACAAGTTTAAACCCTGTTTAGCGCAAAACTCATAATCTAGGTGAAAGATAGATATATATATATATATGGGATGGACTGGGCAAGGGTAATCCATTTAAATGTGTATCTGTGTATCTCTATCTCTCTACAGCTTGAGTACATAAAAAAAAATTGTATACTGGTGTGTAAGTTCAGATAAACTTTTGGATACTTCCACTACATGGACTGATACCATTTGATAAAGATGCCAGTTAGGCATAGAAATGTCATGGACTCTTTTTAATGGAACTCTGGAAATAAAAGTTATGTTTCACACTAAAAGTAGTGAGTGCTGTCATGATGAGGATGCTGTATTAACAAATTTTTGTCTTAGCACCCTGGTGGATGTTACTTAAGGTGGATTACACACACATACATATATATATATATATATATATATATATATATATATATATATATATATATATATATATATATATATATATATATATATATATATATATATATATATATATATATATATATATAAGCCATCCAAAAATGCAGGCACTCACTGGGCTTTTTTTGTAAAAAGATAATTTTATTAATTCAATTTAAAATCCAGACATAATGTTTCGGCACATAATCGTGCCTTTGTCAAATGTCAAAAGAATCCAAAGAAATACAATGAAGCACCTAAAACCATTGTACTTCTTTGGATTCTTTTGACATTTGACAAAGGCACGATTATGTGCCGAAACTTTATGTCTGGATTTTAAATTGAATTAATAAAATTATCTTTTTACAAAAAAAGCCCAGTGAGTGCCTGCATTTTTGGATGGCTTGGATACTTGTATAGCAGTGCACCGTGGCATTACTGGTTGTGGGTAAGATCGTGCTGTCCTTTCTGGATTTCGTGTATGTATATATATATATATATATATGTGGCCCTCGGTTTACAATGGTTCAATTTGCACCGTTTCAGAATAACAACCTTTTTTTCAGTCATGTGACTGCTATTGAAAAGAATTGAGAAGCAGTGCATTGATTAAAATAGCCAGTAAGTGGAGCTGTCCGCTTGTGTTGCAGCAAAGATATGCAAGCCAAGCAAGCTAAAATTAATCAGTTTAACCAGACCTGAGCTATCGAGCAGCTTGCAAAGGAACACGATCTTCCTGTCTATAAATCAGTCCAGATTGGAATGCATAGAAAGAACTGTTTGCAGAAGAATGCAAGTAAAGTCTGTGTTGTGTGGTTATTTTATTTGTTTTATAATGCTGTTTAGCAAATGTTTTTGTTCAATTAACTTAGTTTCATTATATATTCTGTGTTGTGTGATTATTTTATTAGGTTTATA
The DNA here is from genome assembly GCF_027579735.1 of Bombina bombina. NCBI lineage: Eukaryota > Metazoa > Chordata > Amphibia > Anura > Bombinatoridae > Bombina > Bombina bombina. Next base: position 616,435,485 of record NC_069499.1, on the reverse strand, counting down.
ATGCTGTTTAGCATTTAAAGTCTTCATTTCAAAGCTTTAAAAATAATGTATTAGGTGTTACTTATGACAATTTTGAGAGGGGTCTGGAACCTAACTCCCTCACTTTCCATTGACTTACATTATTAACTGGGTTTCAATTAACAATGGTTTCAATTTACAACCATTCCTTCTGGAACCTAAACCCGGCATAAACTGATATATATATGGCTCAAAATTTCCACTAGCCATTGGCGAGTGTAAATTTAACAGTGGCGAGTGATAGTTAGTGAGTGAATGTCTATAAATATTATCTAAAGGGATATTATATATCCATTAAAGGCCAATGATATGTTATTCCTCTAGTTCTATAGGGACCCCATTGGTACTGTTACTTCTGAGAGGGTAAACAGGGGCAGAGAGAGATTGGAGAGGAAAAGTGGAGAAAAGGATAAGAAAGAGGGGGGAGGTTCTGGGGGAGGAGACTGCATGCAGGACAGGTGCTGTGCAATCTCTCTCTGTTAACTCTGTTAACCGTTTGAGTCATTGGCGGTAACTCGCGCAAAAACCCTTGTCCTGGGTGACCAACTATCTGGGAAAGATCTGGATGCTGGTTCCACAGCGGTGCAAACAAAATCGCACCATATTGTTTTTTGCCCTTATAGCCGCTCTTTCTTCTCTTGGGCTCTGTTGGCTCTTTTTATAAGGAGACACGAAGGTCTGGCGGTTACCCCTACCCCTCCCACCGGTGCTGCGTGAGGTGGTAGAGGGGACGCTAGCATCAAAGACTGACCATATCAAGCTGCAACGGGTATCGAAGTGGATCTCACAAATACCTGGATATAACCACCAGACTCTGCAACAACTTATCCACAACTCCTGGGATTGTACTATTTCTACAGTAGGCACCTGGTTGCTTTACCTGAAAATAACACTGCCTTAACCTGACCGCAAATTCTCACCCTTCCCACCGGTGTTGCGTGAGGTGGTAGAGGAGACGCTAGCATTGGAGGTTGAGTCCTCTGGGATGTGATGAGCGTGTAAGTGGCGGCTTAGTCATCTGCAGCTGGGATAGCATCGCCCGCGCTTGGTCGCTGGTTCCCACCCCTCCCACTGGTGTTGCGTGAGGGTGCAGAGGAGACGATACCCTGGGACACTGGCCCCACAGAGGAAGGCAGATCACAGATTTGGAAAAGGAGCAGCTCACTTACCGTAAAGAGGCAGACAGTGAGGCTCCCAATGAAAAACTCCGCTTCTACTCGAGGCAGACTGGAAAGAAAGGTAGAAAGGAAAAAATTATCTAAACAGGTAAAGCAGGAGTGTGGAATCCGTACTACGCTGATAACTATCGCACAGAGCTGCAAGGTTAAAGGTATATATTAATATAAAAAAGAGACAATACAGAATATTGGAAAAAGCTCTTAGTAAAGAAAACTGTGTTGAGCGTGATCATCTTCATAAGAGGACTTAAACTCAGGAGTTTGTGCAGGATAGTATTCTTATAACACAAAGAGTGAAGAACTTACAGGTTACTTTTCAAGGGAAGAGACATTCTGAGGTTAATTCTCGTTCAGGGAAAAGATAGCATGAGAAAAGAGAAAATTGCATATCTCACATTAACTGCTTGCTTTAACAACCCCTTTGAACGCTGCTGACTGTTTGCTTGCCTCTTCGCTCAGCCTTGACCTCTTTTGTAACTCTTCAACATATCTGGTGCAAGGAGAAAAGAAAGGAAATAACAAGAATATTCTCCATACTTACTGTTATTGCAACTAACTTTTGGCTGTTTGTTGTGTAGAGTCTTTTAAGTATAAGTATAACTGGCTCTAGGGAAACTAAGGCAGAAGGCTCAATCTGCTATATGAATAACAATGTATAAGCAGATACATAGTATGTTAATGGTTGATAAAGAAGAAATACTGTGTCATATCTAGCATTTGTAACTAAAGTCAGCCAATTAATATAATCTTTTGCTAACCCTTAATCTGTTAACCATATGTTAACATAGCATCTGCCAAGCTAAGCTCTGACTATATACAACAGGCAGTCTGGTTCAAAATGGGGAAAATGATAGATTACACTAATTCCTGTCTGTACTCTCATCTGCTTCCCTTTCTTGCTTGATATTGTTTACTTGGTGCTCTGCTAGGCAAAGGGGGGGGGGGGGAGGCAAAGGAAGAGAAGTTAAAAAGTAGTGTAGGGAAAGTGGGGGGAATAAAAAAGTTTTTTCGCCTGTTTTTCCCTCTCTCTGAAAAGGTTATTACCCCTGCTTGTATATATTGATAAACTAACTTCTCAATGTTATAGATGTAAAACTGAGTAATGTTTTTGATTGGACGTGCTGTTGAAGGATAGCTTATCGTCTCAACAGGGCCTCAACAAATCTATCCCTACTCTCCGACATAAGTAATCAACGAGACATAGGGTATATCACCAGGCTCAAAGGGTGTTAAACCCCTTTAAAGGTTAGGTAAGAACATAAATACACAAGGGGAGAAAGGATAGCGGTTTGATATACAAAAATATAAATCTGTATAAAAACTGATTTACTAAAACTGCAGCAAGTGACAATCGCACTCACCATCTGAGATTACTCTCTCTGTCTCCATCATGACTGTCTTCTGTCACTGAACTCACTTCTGTGTGTTTTTTTTCACTTATTTTTTTTTTCTGCACATCATACCACTTCACCCCTGTATTTTTTTTTATTTTTTTTTTCACATCATATCACGTCACCCCTGTATTATCTTCCCCTTCTCACTCCCCTCCCAATCACTAAGGAATTGATCACAACTCCTCACAACTACAGGTAATAATTCACTTTTTTTTTTTTTTTTTGCTTCTCGCACTTTTTCACTTTTCACTTCCATTGCACTCATCATGATGGTTAGGCAAGGGGATAAAAAGTAAAAATCATAAAATAATTTTTGAGGCGTTTGACAAAAGCATAGACACTTACAAGTCTCTCTAAACATTCTAAATTACTGTTGATATTATACTGAATGTGCAACGAACTGTGTGGATAAATATTTGGAGTCATTTAAAATGGCCTCAAAAGGTACAACAAGTGATAGAAGGGCCAAACAAAACCCTGAAATGCAAATCGTTGCCCAACCAGTCTCTCCAGGTATGAATGTAAATATGAGTGAGACTCATATCATAGTTCACCAAATTTCCTCATTGTTTCTACCAAAAATAGAAAGTCTTCAGAAAGGCATAGATAACATCTCTGAGGAACTTAAACAATTCTCAGTGAGAATGCTTGAAGTAGAAGAGAGAGTCTATGAATTAGAGGATACATCTGTCACAAATTCTAAAAACATTATATTACACCAGCACCTAGAGGATCTTGAAAACAGATCCAGACGCAATAATCTGCGTCTGGTAGGCGTACCAGAGACTGTGAAGAATAATGAGCTTCTTGCCTTTGTGGAAATCACTCTCCCTACCTTACTAGGTTTGGAGCCCGCCCTTTTCAAGCGAAGTGTTGAAAGAGCGCATAGAATCGGACCAGAGAGGTCCGTGGAGAGGGGTAATTCCCCTCGCCAGGTAATGGTTAGATTTTTACACTTTCAGACGAAAATATCTGTTCTGAGAGCATATCGTCTTACTCCTGCTGTAATGTATAATAATGTAAAAATTTTCCTGCTTCAAGATTACTCGGTAGAATTATCAAAACGTCGTAGGGAATTTTCACCAATATGTACGGCTCTTAATAAAGAATACCTGCTCTACCCAGCAAAATTGAAATTACTTACTACAACAGGCCCTACATTTTTCGACTCTCCTGGAGAGGTGACAGAGTACCTAAAATCCACTGTAACTGCCCCTAGACACTCACCTAATCAGGCTGCACAGAATGAACTAGGTCGATAGGGTTTATTATTTTGAACTGTATATGATGTGAACAACCCTCTTTAGAGAGGGCTATAAATACGATCTGTTGTGAAGATTGAAATGGTTATAAGATAATTGGTTACTTTAATTTTGGATTTCTTACTATGGTCGACTGCTTGGAACCTAAGTGTAGATTTTAAAAAATGTGTTTTGAAATGTCACTGTAAAGAGTATGGATATTACCCAGAAGTCATTAGAATGATGTGTGTTTTTTTCTTCTTCTTCTCTCTTCTTCTCTCTCCTTTGTCTCTTTTCCTCTCCTTCGTCTCTTTCCCTTTTTCCTCTGCACACCCCCCCCCCACTCTTGGATCAGTCTCTCTGCTCAATTATTAAAGAGGTATGACATTTAAATTTTGCTCATGGAATGTTGCTGGAATTAATTCCCCGATTAAAAGAAAAGCAATCTTGACACTTATGTGCAGACTTAATGTAGATGTAGCTATGCTACAAGAAACACATCTTGATGATAAAGAGCATGATAAATTGAGGAAGGATTGGGAAAGTGAGCTCCAATATGTATCTTATACCAAGGCCAGTAGAGGCTTAGCAATTCTGTTTGGGAAAAGAAAATCAGTTGAAATTCTACAGACGCTAAAGGACCCAGAGGGTAGATATTTAATCGTGCAAGCTAAGATAGAGAAACACATATATATACTTTGTGCAATATATATGCCCCAAATAAAAAAGATAAACGTTTTTGGCATAATTTCATTCAAAGAATGATGCCATTTTGGGCTCACATATGATTATCGGGGGTGATTTTAATCTAAATCCGAATCCACTGTGTGATAGGATGTCGGGTCCTGGAGGCTCCCAAAAAAAGGGCAGTATCTCTACAGGTAAATTTGAAAAATCAGTTTTTTCCAGGCTCTTCTCGGATTTATTGGTTAGTGATATTTGGAGATTAAGACATCCTACTGATAGGGACTTTACGTGTGTATCAAAGGCGAAGGCCTCAAGCTCACGCATAGATTTATTTTTAGTATCTGATGCCCTGATTCCTAACGTACACTCAGATAAAATATATAATGTTTTTCTATCAGACCATGCGCCGGTTGAACTTGTTCTTGCCTATGATGGCCCAATTTCGAATAGAAACACACTAAGATTTCCCGTACATTTATATAGATCAGACGCTTTTCGTGAATTCCTTCTGCATGCCTGGACGGATTTTATCACTGATAATAAAGAACATAGCTCATCACCAGAGCTGTTCTGGGAGACTGCTAAAGCAGTTTTAACAGGTAACATAGTTTTGTATGTAGCACATGTTCGTCGGAAGGCACAAAAAAGATTTATCGCCTTGAGTAAAGAGGTAACAGACGCATATCAGAAGTTTTGTGAAACTAAATCTAGACCTCATTTTAATCTTTATATGGAAGCTAAGATATCCTTAGAAACCTTTGTGAAACGTCAGGCAGCCCAGGGACTCCTTAAGAGAAACTCCATATATTTACGCTATGGAAATAAGGCCGGTAAGCTCATGGCCTCTTTAGTAAATAAAAGATTCATAAAAAAAAATATTGCTCTCATCTCTTACAGAGGGAAAACCTTCACAAAAACCCAGGACATTCTTACCTGCTTCGAAGATTACTATAAGCAATTATATACTAGACAGTTAGATATTGAGCATACCAGTAAAGTACCTTTCTGGGAAAATATTAAACTACCTCAATTATCACAAGAACAATTATCTAATTTAAATGCTCCCACCACTAAAGAAGAATTAAATAACACAATATCTTCCCTCTCATTGGGGAAAACTCCGGGGCCTGATGGCCTTCCAATCGAATTTTATAAGATTTTACAATCACAGCTATCCGAAATCTTACTGAAATTGTTCAACACATATTTCATAGAAAAGGCTACCCCTTCTGTATTTTTCTCACTAGCTAATATCACTCTTATTCCTAAAAAAATTAGGATCATACACTGACTGAAGCTTATCGTCCGATTTCACTACTTAACTCAGATTACAAAATATATATGAAAATATTAGCCTCTAGGTTACAACCACTTCTGCCAGATATCTTACACGCAGATCAGACGGGTTTTGTCACAGGCAGATCCTCGGTCGTGAATCTGCGTAGAGTTCTACACATAATTAATCACTTCTGGTCTAGTAGAAATTATTCAAATACTCAGGTAAAGGAGGCCTTCCTGCTATCCTTGGATGCAGAGAAGGCCTTCGATTGCGTTGAATGGCAGCATCTTTTGAATACCATGAGACTTTTCAATATACAGGGCCCTTTCTTACAGGCAGTTTCTAATATTTACACTGCACCAAAGGCACGAATAATGGCTAAAGTTTTTTTTTCAGGTGACATTCCCCTACAAAGAGTAACCAGACAAGGCTGCCTACTTTCGCCCCTTCTTTTTGATCTAGCACTGGAGCCTTTGGCTCATAAGCTACGCCAAACATATGAAGGAATCAATATTAAAGACTCGTATCATCATCTAGCACTTTATGCAGACGATATGTTACTTTTTGTAAATGATCCCGCAAATTCCATTCCCAAAATTCTTAATATTATAGAAGAGTTTGGCACCTTTTCAGGTTACAAAATAAATATATCAAAATCTGAAATATTATGGTTAAGAAAGTGGCTGTACAGTAGAACAATATATCCCTTTAAAGAGGCCCCCTCATCTCTAATCTACTTAGGTATTCTCCTTCATAGGAACCCTAACCTCATTTACCAGCTTAATATTACTAGACAATGCATACAAAGCTCCCAGCAGCTTGATAGCTGGTCTCTGCTACCGTTATCTCTATCAGGTCGTATTAACTTAATTAAAATGGTTATACTACCACAAATTTTATATACTCTATCCATGTTACCTTTTTTATTGCATTACTCAATCAAGCTATTAAACGCTTTCTCTGGAAAAATAAAAAAACACGTATAGCAGTAGGAAAACTTTGTCCTCCATACTCCGATGGCGGGCTGGGACTACCATACTTAAGATTTTATAACTGGGCACTTCTTTTAAGACTGGTATTTGACTGGCAGCTGGATTCTGCACATTTTTATCACAAAGATTTAGAACAAGCCGCTCTGGGGGATATTAATATATCTTTTCTCCCCTATACGGATAAGAGTAAACTACCATCAGTGGTTAAAAATAATATCTTATATAATGACCCACTGCGAGTCTGGAAACTATCTTTTAAACACTTGAGCATTTCCCAACCTGATCCTAAATACATACCCTTAATAGGAAATCTTGACTTTCCCACAGGCACAGAATCCTTGCCTTTTTGAGTATGGGAGACCAAGGGGTTAAATGTGGTTGGTTGCCTCCTGGACCAGTCCACTCACACAGTGAAATCTTTCCAGGAATTAAATAAACGATTTAATATACCTCATACCCACTTTTTCGCTTACCTACAGGCAAGACACTATATTAACAATCTCCAAGACAAAAACAAGAACTTTTGGTCCCCCTCACCCTTTGTGGCTATACATGCTGCATTTAAAAGTGGACGGTACTCAATTACATTAATCTATCAAATTTTATTACGTAAAACCGTACCAGAACTACAAGAGTCTCTCTTAGACAAGTGGAAGCTAAGGATTGGAAATATAACTACTTCAGTTCTTAAAACGAGTCTAGAAAAGACTAAAAAGGCTACCCTATCCTCGCAATTGAGAGAATCTCAGGTTCGTATGCTGAATCAAGTCTATCTTACCCCGATTGATAACCAGTGTGTTAAATGCTTAATATATGCCCCAGATTTATATCATTATTTCTATGATTGTCCTCGTATTAAGAATTTCTGGGGCAGATTACAATATTGGCTATTAACAACCTTTAAGCTTAAACTCCCTATTGGGCTGGAGATGATTTGTTTTTTAAACTGGCATATTAGTTTCAATAGACTCTGTCCTTTCCTACCTTTGATTTTTTTACTAGCCAGAAACTGTATCCTGTCTCTGTGGATAGAGAGGAAATGCCCTATGGTAAAACACCTTATTCATAAATTGTGGATACATCTACTCATTGAACAATATGTCGCCCAATTGGACACAATACAGCGTTCATTGATGTTTCTTAAAAAATGGGAATGCTATATAAAAACTCTAGATACACAAAAACAAAAACAGATACTGTTCCCCTTTTTACAAACAGAATACATGCTAAACGCTCATTTGAGAGGTGAATGGTCCTTGGTGTATAAAGATTAAGATATAATAAGATAGCTCCTATATAGACTAGATGGGCGGGGGAAGGTTGAGGGGTTGAGGAGAGGAGCATCCGCATTTCCATTCTCCCTAATTTCTTTCTTCCTTTTTTTTTTTTTCTTCTCTGTTTTGTTTTGTTTTTGTTTTTTCTGGCAACAACAGAGACATTATCGGACAGGTTAGTCCAATGCAATAAACTCAACTAATTAGTACTAAACACTTTGAGAGGGCATAGGGGGAGGGGGGATGAACTAGAGGGAAAAAATTGCTTATCACTCTGAATGCATTAACACCCACTGGATTGGGTTTATATGTATCGCTAACTTTGTTCAATAAAAAGAAATTAAAAAAAAAAAAATAGGGGGGAGGAGAGAAACAGAGTGTAAAGAGAAGATATGGCATGAAAGAGAAGGGAGGGGGTAAAATGAGAAATTGAAGATAGGAGGCAGTGGAGAAATATAGATGATAGATGATATTTATAAAACATTTTTTTCCATATCTGCTATGACCTTACATTAACGTCAACAGCCTCTGATTTCTCTCAGTTCAACAACTTCCTTTTCTGTCCAGCTGTTGTCTTCCCAAGAACCCTCTTTGATGTTGCTAACTGCTATGCACATATTTTTGTTAATTTATTACTGTATGTAGCATTATTTAATTTATGGTATAAAACAAAAACAATATTAAAAAATACTGCACAATAAGGTGTTTCACATTGGCTAAACCTATGCAAAGAAGGGTGGGTTAGAGGGTGTGGTGTGGGCAGGTAGTGGGTGGGATCAAAAGTGGAGAGTAACATTTTTGGCTGGCTAGTAGCTTAGGGCTTGGAATTTTGAGCCCTGTGTATGTTTTGTGTGTGTGTGTGAATATTATGTCCCTCTAATGAAGTTATCACTAAATGTTGCAAAGGGCTTATCTGCTAAAGCTACTATAAAATATATATTTTTTTTAGGATGAACCAATTGATGGCCATATATGATGGAAGCCCTACTTTCCCTGTGGCTGGATGTCAGTCTAACATTGCTCAAACACCACTGAGGATGGAGAATGATTACCACCCAGAGCCTTGTCTTAACAATGGGGTAGGAACATTTAGTGGTGACTATGAGGCCATCCAGCGTTCTAAAGAAGGGGAATATGAACTGCTTATAACAGAAAGACCAGAAACTGGTGAAACCCCTCAGCTATAGAGGCCTCTATAAAGAAAACTTTGAAATGAAGCTTTATCCTCCTCTCTCTACTCCTGGATACAAGAAAATAAAAAAAACACTTCTATGAATATTTTCACGTCTAAAGCAGGAAAAACAACTTCCAAGTACAATATTTAAAATGGCTATGTATATGTCTCTTACTTAATCTATGCTAATAATACTGAAGTAGATGGAATACTTCATTTGGAAATTGAGACAATTAGGATGACAGTTGATATTTTGAAGTATATTCATGATAGATATGTTTTGTCATTAATGTTATTATTTTTTACTTTTTTGTTTCTAAAAATGCATAAACCAATAAATAACTACAAGTGAAAATCTTTCCTTTTGTGTTTAGTTTGAGAAATAAAAACTCTTTAGCCAAGTCCTCTGAATTCATAACTTTTCTATCCATGGTTGTTTTTGGTATGACGTGCCGTTCACATTTTTCTTAGTGCCAGCTTAGATGTGCAAACCATCAACTGTCTTCTAGCTTGTTAGTTACAGTCTGTCGTTCTTTACTTTTATTTTTAAGGGCACTGTGTCTTCTCTTAACTATGAGTATAATTCTCTGCAAGCTTTCCATTTTTTGTGTCTTGCTTTGGGAGATGACCTATTTAGTCTATATCTACAGTTATGCACTTTCAGTAACCTGACGATTATACTTAAAATTACACAATCTGCAGTCAATTACATGCTGAAATGTAGTCAAAAGTTGTTCTACATTTTAAACAATGAAAATGTTAATCATTCTTTAATGGGACATTAAACACTTTTAGATGATAATATAAAATGATAAAGTGTATAAATATATAAAAACTCTGCAGGGGCGGAGCTTGGCCACACAGCGCAATGGCCGCACATTAGCACAGCTCCGAGGTCTTAACTCCTCAAACGGGGCAAAATACAGGAGAAGAGCTGCCACTTCACAACACAACTAACGCTGACGAGTAATAGAAGCTGCTAAGAGAGCTCCGGCACCCGGCACCACGTGTGTGTGCGGTGGGCCTATCACACACACGTGGTACTCCATCACCCTTACACCACCTCAATCGGCACCAGAGGCCACCAAAATAATAAGAAGCATCGCCCCTGAAAACTGTTCACGCTAAGTGAGTCAAGCGGCGACCGACATTAGCCTGCAGCGATCGCGGCAGACATAATTGCGCAACACTGATCACAAGGCGACTCACTCACCGGGCCTCCAACAAAAGGTACAACCCCTATCTAAAGTACAAAACCACGGCCTTAATAGTGCACAGCCTAGCAAAGAACCCATGAGGCAACCATACTGCGCACTTTAACTTAAAAGGTACATAATAAAATAAGAAGAGAGACGATCGACCTGCACTCTCCAACTCTACAAAAAGGTGAGCTAAAGGGACACATTAAAAGGAACTTCATATCATAGTGGGCACCACATCAATAATGGGACTACATCAAACTCAACCTGACACCCAAGGGGCCCATATACCTACACTGAATTATTCCAGTTAGTTAACCCATACAAGGGTGCCCACTTACAACTATACCTGCCCGCAGGCATAACTACCCCACAAGATAATTTATATCACCATACAGGTGGACAAATGGTAAAAAGGTCACTGAAATTTTTTCTGCTTTTATTATACCCCCTCAGAGGAGTGGTCAAGATATCCTTTAAAAGTCACAACTTATACATCACACCGTATCCACCCACATGTCTGTTAACAAAAAAGGGAACAAAGCTGACAAAGCACAAAAAAACAACATGCTGAACCAATACCTCAAACTATTAGAGATCCAAGCAGAGGGGCTGATGGACACTCACAAAAAGCAAGCAACCACACAAATACATATACAAACTATCCAGATAACCAAAGAAGATTTGCAAGCCCTTGCCACCAAAGATGTCATCTCCAACATTCTAACAGACGTCCGTGGCCTTTTCGGCAACTTACACAATGAACTTCAACAGGTGGCACAGAGGGTCCTCTGGAAGACCTCCCTGGAAGACCGACACACAAATCTTCACAAATAAACGACAAACATGTCAACACAAATATCCTCCCAAGATGAAACAATCAACTCCCTCCTTGATAAAGTTGAAGATTTAGATAACCAGAGCCCCAGGAATAACCTGTGAATTAGAGGTAATCTGGAGTCAGTTATCCCCACAACAATAATGGGCTACCTCTAGGACCTATTCAGAACTATAAAAGGAACACCCAGAGTAGAGGAGATCCCTCTTGAATGGGCATATAGAGCCTTGACGCCCAAACCTCCCTCAAAAGCCCCACCCAGGGACTTTATTGTTCGTCTTCTAAACTTCAGAGATAAAGAGGAGATCCTGAGAAACACATGCACTAAAACCCCTTTTACCTATACAGGCATTCATATCCAGGTCTTCTCGGACATCATCCCAACCACCTTACAGAAGAGGAGATCCCTCAAATGCATGAGCTTCATGACAACAAACTCCCTTACAATTGGGTTTCCCTGGTTGCCACAAAAGATGGAAAGTCGGCAGTATATAAGACCCCAAAATACCTAACATCATTCTGTGCCACACTAGAGATAACTATTCACCAACCTTCATCCGAAAATACTTCTACCTACAGCGACACTACAACAACACAAAACCAATGTGAAGGTCCACATGAAAATGAACACAAACTTTACAACTGACCCTCTTGAAAGCAAATTGAAAAAGGAATGGTGGGAGAGTGGGGAAGACCAGAGAACACTCTTGATTCAAACCTTCGCTCCCACTTGAGACTCAACAATGTATCCTTTCTAAATTGTTAAAAACAATAATACAGGGAGTGCAGAATTATTAGGCAAGTTGTATTTTTGAGGATTAATTTTATTATTGAACAACAACCATGTTCTCAATGAACCCAAAAAACTCATTAATATCAAAGCTGAATAGTTTTGGAAGTAGTTTTTAGTTTGTTTTTAGTTATAGCTATTTTAGGGGGATATCTGTGTGTGCAGGTGACTATTACTGTGCATAATTATTAGGCAACTTAACAAAAAACAAATATATACCCATTTCAATTATTTATTTTTACCAGTGAAACCAATATAACATCTCAACATTCACAAATATACATTTCTGACATTCAAAAACAAAACAAAAACAAATCAGTGACCAATATAGCCACCTTTCTTTGCAAGGACACTCAAAAGCCTGCCATCCATGGATTCTGTCAGTGTTTTGATCTGTTCACCATCAACATTGCGTGCAGCAGCAACCACAGCCTCCCAGACACTGTTCAGAGAGGTGTACTGTTTTCCCTCCTTGTAAATCTCACATTTGATGATGGACCACAGGTTCTCAATGGGGTTCAGATCAGGTGAACAAGGAGGCCATGTCATTAGATTTTCTTCTTTTATACCCTTTCTTGCCAGCCACGCCGTGGAGTACTTGGACGCGTGTGATGGAGCATTGTCCTGCATGAAAATCATGTTTTTCTCTAAGGATGCAGACTTCTTCCTGTACCACTGCTTGAAGAAGGTGTCTTCCAGAAACTGGCAGTAGGACTGGGAGTTGAGCTTGACTCCATCCTCAACCCGAAAATGCCCCACAAGCTCATCTTTGATGATACCAGCCCAAACCAGTACTCCACCTCCACCTTGCTGGCGTCTGAATCGGACTGGAGCTCTCTGCCCTTTACCAATCCAGCCACGGGCCCATCCATCTGGCCCATCAAGACTCACTCTCATTTCATCACTCCATAAAACCTTAGAAAAATCAGTCTTGAGATATTTATTGGCCCAGTCTTGACGTTTCAGCTTGTGTGTCTTGTTCAGTGGTGGTCGTCTTTCAGCCTTTCTTACCTTGGCCATGTCTCTGAGTATTGCACACCTTGTGCTTTTGGGCACTCCAGTGATGTTGCAGCTCTGAAATATGGCCAAACTGGTGGCAAGTGGCATCTTGGCAGCTGCACGCTTGACTTTTCTCAGTTCATGGGCAGTTATTTTGCGCCTTGGTTTTTCCACACGCTTCTTGCGACCCTGTTGACTATTTTGAATTAAACGCTTGATTGTTCGATGATCACGCTTCAGAAGCTTTGCAATTTTAAGAGTGCTGCATCCCTCTGCAAGATATCTCACTATTTTTTACTTTTCTGAGCCTGTCAAGTCCTTCTTTTGACCCATTTTGCCAAAGGAAAGGAAGTTGCCTAATAATTATGCACACCTGATATAGGGTGTTGATGTCATTAGACCACACCCCTTCTCATTACAGAGATGCACATCACCTAATATGCTTAATTGGTAGTAGGCTTTCGAGCCTATACAGCTTGGAGTAAGACAACATGCATAAAGAGGATGATGTGGTCAAAATACTCATTTGCCTAATAATTCTGCACTCCCTGTATTGTTATATTTTCTGTATTTCTTTAATATTTTTTGTCTCAGATTACAAAGTGATATAAAATTTCCCATGTTTCTTCCTCCCCTGACAACATCAAAACAAAATCACCATATGATATCCCTCAGCGCATCAAGCACCATTATTCCCCTCTAACAATCACCTCAGCAGCTCTTCTCCCCAATTTCACAAGCTATGATACATATCTTATAAAGCCCCATGAGATAAAGACCACTTCCTCCTTGAACTTACACACTCACATCCCAAATTACCCTTCCCAATAGTCTTGTTAAAATCTTCCCTCTCCACTTCCTTCCCTCCTTGTCAACCTCAAGAAATAAAAACTTGCTGAGGTGATCACAGCCGTGTTACCCCACACCTCAACAAAAACTCCCAGTACAACAACAACAGTGCTACATCAGGTTTCTGAAGATAGAACTCTAACCACCCCCAATACCTTACTTCCCACCATCTTTATATTCCCTTTTCCTCTCCCTCCCTTCCCCCCTCCCCTTCTCTCATCATGTCAGCACAAACACTTAACAACCACCTGAATTTCCTCATGCTGAACACTAAAGGTCTGAATATACCAGAAAAAAAGATGATTTTTGTTTAATGATCTAAATAAAATGAACATAGACATTGCCTTCCTTCAGGAAACATATTTTAAAAAAAGGTAAAGGACCAAAATGGTATAACAAAAAATACCCCATCGCACACTTTGCTTCAGGCCCGCAGAAAAAAAATGGCGTGGGCATAGTGCTTCACGACCATATCCCATTTCAGCTCTTACATTTAGAAAAATATCAAGAAGGCAGGTACATTATTATGATTGGCCTCCTGTATAGCCAACCAATAACCTTAGCAAACATCTATTCGCCCAATACACACCAACACACCTTCTTCAAAAAAGTGACCAATTTGATTCTATCCAACCTCAAAGGGACATTGATACTGGAAGGCGACCTCTATATGCCCCTCTCCCCAATAGATGACACTTCAAGCGTCCAACCCACGTTTCCCAAACTCCAACTACGAAACATATATATTCATGATGCCTGGCGCATTTTTGACTCTCACTCCAAGGATTTTACCTTCTACTCTCACCCCCATAACCTATACTCACGTATAGATTACTTCTTCCTAAATCAAATTGGAATGTCCCTCCTGAGCTCTATCAGGATTCTACTGATAATTTGGTCTGATCATGCCCCAGTACTATGCACCATAACCTGGCCAGAAATTCCCCTCATTCCATTCCAATGGAGACTAGATCACTGCATCCTAAACCACCCATTACATTAAAAATGCATTGAACAAACTATGATGCAATAAATTCCACACACAAATGCGTCCTACGTGGCGAGTTTATCCAAGTCACAGCCAAGCAGAGAAAGGAACAAAGAATCTATCACAACTCCCTTCTTAACAAGATTGTAGACCTAGAAAAACAACATAAACAATCTCAACATTTCCCTCCAACAGGAAAGAGAATACCTCAGAACTTATCTTCTACGGGAATACCAAAAGAAACTATTACACATAAAACAACAATATTATGAAGGCGAGAATAAAACAGGCAAACAACTGGTGCAGCTCCTACAACGCAAATGTCTCAAATCCCACATTCACACCCTGCACAACAAATTTGGTACACCCAAAATGGAAAGCAAAAACATTGCTGAAATATTTTGTCAATACTACTTATCCCTCTATAATCTGAAAAACAGCTCCACAACGCATAACTCCTCCAAGACACAATTATCCTCCCCTCCCTCACAAACAGAATATATCAGAAAAGTTGCAATTCCCCAACTTGACCCTACAGATTCCTCAACCCTAGACCTACCAATCACTCAAGACAGAAATATTAAGAACTATTAAAAAACTCCCAATAGGGAAAAGTCCAGGCCCAGACAGCTTCAGCACTAAGTATTATAAACTGTTCTCTAAAACCCTCTCCTAGCCCATGTCTTCAACTCCCGCTCAGACAACAAAGTATTCCCAGAATCAATGCTGGAAGCTCATATAGCGGCCCTCCCCAAACCCAGCAAGGCACACAACAAACAAAAAAACTTCAGGCCCATATCTCTTTTAAACGTAGATATAAAGATTTTCAGTAAAATCCTGGCAGATTGCCTGAACAAATACATGGTAGGATGAGAGGCGAAAGACAATACCATACGCATTACACAACTTCTCACTCATGCCCGTATTCACAAAGTTGTCCTCACACTAATCTCAACTGATGCCAAAAAGGCTTCTGATAGGGTGGACTTGGATTTTCTCAGGACCACCTTATCACATATGAATATAGGCCATAACTTCATAAACATTTCTCCCTTTATTCACAACCATCGGCAAATGTCAAAATCAATGGAATATTATCCCAACCATTTCGAATCAGAAACGGCACCTGGCAGGGCTGTTTCTTATCCCCCCTCCTATTCGCACTGTCTATAGAGGTTTTCGCACAAAGAATTAGGGATAACCCAAATATAATAGGTATAAAAATCTCAGAAAAATACCATAAGATAGCATTATATGCTGACGGTTTAATTTGTTCCCTATCAGCGTTATAAAACTCCTTACCAGCTCTCTTAGAGTTTAAGGAATATGGAAAACAATCAAATTTTCATCTTAATCTTGATAAATCTTAGATGTTAAATATTACCACCTCAGAAGAAACTCTGGCCAACATAACCAACTCATGTCCTTTGAGGGTCCAAAAAAAAAAACCCCTTCACTCAGGGATGCTCCTTCCACATAATCACAACAGAAAATAAAACAACTAACTACCCTTCAAGAAAAAATAACCAATTTCGCTACATCATGCTTTGGGTATGCACAAATAACCCACTTCTTCCAATCGCACAAATATAAAGGAGAACTAACTTGCTTCCTCACACCTTTCAAAACTCTTTGTATCATGACATCTTCACCTAAACACACTATTTTAATTATATATAAACTCCACTTCCCACAAGGAGAGGACTCCTTCATACACCCACAAATGGCGCACTGAATTAGGTCTAAAGTTAGATAAAAAATCCTGGCACAAAATCTTCCTAGCACATAAGCACTCGTAAATATTAGCACAAGTACAGGAGATAAACTTTAAATTCCTCCCCCGTTGGTATCTCACACAGACCTGTGTTGGATGGGATGCAGAGAAAAGGCCACCCCACTACCATATGGTGGTCATGCCTACAATTGTCTCATTTCTGGGACATCATTGTCCCAAAAATGTCTAAGATCCTAGACACACCTTTATTAAAAACTCAAAATTTTCACTCCACATCAACATTTACTGATAAAACAAAACAAACCCTACTCTACATAATGCTTAATGGGGCTAAAGCCCTTATCCCACAACGATGGAAGACATCCAAAATCCCGACATTGGAAACCTGGAAATCAACTTATACAAACACATACTGGAGAAATGGATAAAAATACACATGTGAATATTCCCAGCACATACAATCATACTGTGAACACTTCAAAATAAGATACCTTGGGGGGCGTGTCTAGGCAGTGTGTGGGAACAGCCTCATCTTTAGAAGCTCCGGGAGCAATAACTTGACAGTCCGCCAATTAATATCAGCTTTAGGCAGCATTTTTGGCGAAAAAAGCATATTTAACACTGTATTTCTAATACCGCATCATAAAATACCAGACTTGCTAGCACTATGACCCTGGAGAGCTAAACTAGATCATCAAGGCCTATGGTGGTGGCCTAATTGCAAGACCTTGGCACCCTCCCCTGTTATCCGGGTAAGATAGTCTAACTTAGATTAATACTACCTCTAAAGATATTGCTATCAATTTACGGCCTCCTTACACTTACTTTGGGCTATCATTGCTGTACCTAATGGAACGACACAGATCAGACATAAAAAAGGCAGTCGGCGCATGGGTCCAAAGGATTAAGACGCTGCTATTTTAGCACTTCCAAAGCTTACAGAAAAGTATACAAGCCGTGCTGACACGGATTGAACATCAGCAATCAGACAAGGATAACCCTCTGCAGAATCCGAATCCTGAAACGCTGCTAGAGCAAAAGCGCGTACAGTCTCCAGATCGGCAAAACATGCAACAGGTCTTCCCACGTGGCGCACATTACATAGAGCCCACTGTACCTACGAGAAGGGACTGCACAAAGCTAACTAAACCAGCTAAAGGGTGCAGAAGAGCAAATAGCTACCACTGGGCATAGCGGTCAGGTAACCTTGCCAGAGAGGAAAACACCTACTACTGGATGCGGCAAGATTATGAGAATTTCATCCTGGGTATTGTGGTCCAGAGCTGAAGGGGAACTTCGTGACCAGAATAGGGTCTCACCAAAATCGTGTTACCAACGAAATCATTCTCTGCTGAGATGGCATGCAAACTCACTTGAAGACCCCAAACATGGAAACTTACTAAAAAAAACTGCATTGGATGAAGGTAATCTAGGAAACAGACAGACCCACAGGCTTTACCAGATTTATTTTATGTAAATATACAACCTGATAATTCTCAAAGCCCTTTGCACTTCATATATGGTATGGACTGGTCTGGACATGTTTATTTTCATTTAATGTTTTGTTCTTTCACATATGGGTATATATATGTAGTAGACACTACTAGTTTTTCTCTTTATAGCACCCACATTTCAAACACTGTATTTATGTTAAGTGGTGTAAATGTAGTCATGTAGATCCCCTGCTGGGGTAGTCATGTTTTTCTATCAGACACTGTCTCAGAAGTCTTATGACTTAGGCTATGACAAGCAGTAGTTAGGAAATAACCCTTATGAGTCAGAGCTGACATATACAGTAGATTGCTAAATATCTACCCTATATCTCCCACACCCCAAACACAGTTTTAGTATGATATATACAGTTATTAGGTTCAATAAGTGTCATGAATGTATACATAGGAATCCTCAGATGGAGTAGCTATATTTCTTAACCAGACACCGTCACAGAAGTACTGTCAGATACTGACAAACAGTAGCCAGGAAATGTTCCTTAATAAACTAGAGCTAGTGTGTATTTTACTTTACATCTCTCTTCCTTTTACTTATTGATCTGAGCGAGATGACGTGCTTTCAGCGGCCAGGGAAGCACGTTCACAATACCCTAAAGGGGATAATATACATTCAACAGGAGGAGAGACGTGTTATGTATAGAGGTATACACAAGCTCATGACCCGTAATTTAGAATTTTTGTGTTTGAAATGTAAGCTTATTTCTGACAGGATATTAACATCTAAGTCTCCAATACATTACCCACTGTGGATATAGCACATAATTGAATAGTTCAGCTGTCATATCACCGATATCATGATTTCCTTACAAGCCTGCTATATTTGTGATATATACTTGTAATGTTGTGCTCCCTAGAACTGTTGTTAAGATTTAATTTATATCATAAGATTCTATTTAGAACATGAATGACTTATAACACCCCTTAGCAATTTCTAACAAGTAATTAACGGTGCAGAATTTCAAAAGGTAGGCATACCTCTGACAGGATCAGTTAAGCCTTAAATTTCGTACCCACTGGGGCTAGGGCAAAAAATCAAATAGTTCAGCCACCATACCACTGTTATCATGTTTTCTCTCAGCTTGTTTTATTGATATATACACTTGTTATGTTATAGTTACCTGACCTTTTGTTAGGATTTAATATATCTCATTAGTTTCTACCTATAACATGAAAATGTGTCATAACCCCCTTAGAAAGCTCCGCAAGTATTTATAGACGTAGAATTTTTTCTTACTATTCCGCTCTTGAAATATAACTTTCTGATCCCCTCAGCATAGCCCTTCCTCCCAAGAAGTAATCCGAGGTCTAGTAGTCCGCACAACCTCCTATCCCACCCAATTATCCTGATAAAACGTATTAGCCCTATAAACTACTACTTGATTTTGAGCATGAGAGGCCTTATAATTATATTATATTTTTAGAGGCCCCTACTGTGCTCTGAATACATGATATAGTTTTTTTTGGTTTGGCCCCTAAAGTTTACACACAAGAGCATAATAAGTATATCCTATAAAAACAAGAAAACTGAGGTTCACTATTTGGGATCCAAAAGTGGTCCCCTACTGTTCATGATAGTCTTCTGTAAATTTAATCTTTTTTCCTAAAATCACGAGGTCCACAAGTGGCCTCATAGATCATTTAGAAGACGTATAGTTTAAATGGCAAACATAAAGTTCACTACCTGTTCTATTCAAAGCTTTAGAATTATGCAATGTAAAACTTGACCAAATAATATTGGATGTATATTTAGAAACAATTTATTTTCTGTATAGATTGTACTGAAATGCATTGATTGTAAGCCGTTAACTGAACCTGAATAAAAAAAAAAAAGATACCTCTACACGCCCACCTCAACACCATACATTCAGTACCCTAAACAAACTTTTCCTACTCCCATCAATCCCTTACCTTATCTTTCCTTCCCACCCTCCACCCTCCCCCTTCCCCCCTCTTTTCTTTTTCTATCATCAAATAAACTAATGTCTGTATCATAAGGGTTAAACCTCATAATAAGTCATTCAGTTTTAACTCACCACCCCCCAAATAAGACACAACAACTGAGTTGGGAAAAAGACCGGTCACGGTCACGTTTATTAAAACGTAAAACTTTAACAAAACTATTCGATAGTTTCCTAGGCAACTTTAAACTTGAACTTTGTAAAAGTTCTATAACTCTTGGCGGCACATATCCCTATCTAACTATCCCCTACCAACAGCCGGTCAAAGCCCCATACGGTACCTACAGCGTAGCACGGATTGCTGACGCTTCTAGCATAGAATGGGTGTAAATTTGTTGAGCTCTTCGGCCATGCTTTGAGGAGGGGAACCCCTAGACCGGCACCTAGCAGGCGTCACCCCTCCCCATTTCCCCAAGGCCGTCACTCATCATTCGGACTGCTCGCTCCAGGGCTATGACCGACCGCCAGCTAGGGCACCACCACCAACCCAGAAGAGTGACCCCCCCAGCTTGTCATACAACCCGCTGGTTGAGGGTGGTGGACTAAATTACAACCTGGGCTTACAGAGCTGATTCAACTAAACCTACCCAAGCCAGGGGATAGCCCTACCACCCTGCCACCTTCAACTCCTTGCCGCCAACTGCTGCTTCTCCAAGGGACGGGTGGGCAGGGAAAATCCTCTCGAAGTCTGGAAGCAGGAAAAGAGGCCGAGACCCCTACAATATGGACCTATAAAGGTAAGCACACTCTCCGCCCCTCAGATTGCAACAAAGTAACACAACATCCCTGCAAACTCCAGACTTCTAATCAGTTAACCCTTAGTTTTGTTACAGCCCCACTAGAGGGCCCTCCACTGTCATAAGGGTTAAACCTCATAATATGTCATTCAGTTTTAACTCACCACCCCCCAAATAAGATACAACAACTGAGTTGGGAAAAAGACCGGTCACGTTTATTAAAACGTAAAACTTTAACGAAACTATTCAATAGTTTCCTAGGCAACTTTAAACTTGAACTTCGTAAAAGTTCTATAACTCTTGGCGGCACATATCCCTATCTAACTATCCCCTACCAACAGCCGGTCAAAGCCCCATATGGTACCTACAGCGTAGCACAGATTGCTCTTCAGCCATACTTTGAGGAGGGGAACCCTTAGGCCGGCACCTTGCGGGCGTCACCCCTCCCCATTTCCCCAAGGCCGTCACTCATCATTCGGACTGCTCGCTCCAGGGCTATGACCGACCGCCACAAGAGGACTGAGAGTAACTCTTGCCGCCAACCCAACTGACAATAACAGACCACCAACCACAAGATTGTTAAACAACCTTGCATTAACCCTCAGCTATACCTTTTTTTTTTTTTTATAAACTTGAGCCAACAATGCTCTCCTTAAGTCTGCTATGAATATATCCAACCCTTCGTCTTTCAAATGCACTCTATCACGGCAATATTGTTCTTTCCTGTCAGCCGTAATGCTCTCATGCCTAATAACAAATCCCGATGATGCCATGACCGCTCTTCCCAACTCTCTGTTCACCTTTTTCCTGACATTGTAAGCCGCTCTTTGCGACACCATGAATCTCCACTGCAGTCGTGCGACCACAAAGGACCATCCCACTTTGACGCCCTGTAGCCATGCACACATCCACTTCACATCAGAGACCATGCGTCTAATAAGGTCTAAGGCAGGTACAGAGCCCAAATCGTTCCCCCCTACATGAAGAACCACCACATTTGGCAAACCCCACCTCCTGTAGGCATCCTGCAAAAGGGAGGGTAGGTCGTTCTAAGATAAGCCTCGCCAACCGAGCCAGCGAACACTGGCGCTCGATGCCGCAAAGCCCAACTGTTGGCCTCCCGGGGAGCGTAGAGCCCTGATAGCTGCCCAGTGCACAAATGTGTGCCCGACAATCCAAATGCACACTGGTGACTTGCCCTCACCTAAAAACAACAGCGTGTGGACAAACTCAGCACAGGAAACATAGAACGATATCGAAGTCAGCAAACATGCATTTAACCCCAACTAGTCCGTTCCCTCTGCCCCCCCCACCCTTCAAAGCCCTACTTATCTGACTTCAAAGGCCTAACATACAATTTGTATCGATTTGATCTCCAACGCCCCAAATGCTTAACTTCACCTACATGCAGCCCCCTAGAAACTGCGCTAGTTGCTGCCCTGATCCTGAAGGAATGCGATGCGATCCTAGCAGGATCCAACCCGCATGCAACAGCCGCCGCTGCGAGCACCTTTTAAAACTGAAATATGGACAAAGCCGACGAGTCCTCATGCACAAAGAACACCCTTGGCCCTGTCGGGCGAACCCGCATATAACTTTCCACGTTAACAACCGGGCAACATTCCTGTATATCCATCCTAGGCAAAGGGAGCCACGCCCCTTTTCCCACCTGATCCGTCTTTGAGCACGGAATGAAAAGTAACAAACTTCCTTTCGCTAACCTTAAATGCTCTAGCTGAACACCTCCTCTTCGCTTTACTCTTGCCGAGGATACCAGCTCACCTACACTTAGTGCACCCGCAAATGCAATTGCGAACGCAGCCTTGACCAACAGCACCTCGTAGGCGCCTGTGCAAACACCCTCAAGAGCCCCTACCAGGAGCTTCAAGCGCTGAAGCGTGATAGGTTCCCTTCTATCCACCGCCTTGGGCTCAGACCTGCCCCATCCTTTCAACACCTGCCTCACCAAAAAAGAGTTTGAGAACTCCGGAATGCCCAAAGTTTTGCTAAAAAATGCCACTGCCACCATGCGGCTTTGCGCTGCTGGTCTGGAAACCCCTTTTTCCTTCAAGCATCCCAGCCATTCCAACACATGTACCTGAGAGGCGTGTTGAAGCCCATAGCCCTTCTCCGAGCAGAATGACACCCAAGCCTTCCAATGAGCTTCATATGCCATCCAGGTCTTAGGAGCCAAGGACGCCTTCACTAACTGAATGATTGGTGCCGACCTGTCGCTAGCTGCCAGAGAAACAATGGGCAAGTTAAACCACGGGCCGCCGCCCTCGAAGCCAACCTCCTAAACTCCTCCCACTTGAATCTAGACAAAGCATCCGCTAGGCTATTGTTTACCCCAGGCATGTGGCGTGCTGTGAACACCATATTAAGCCGCATGCAACGTAGCACCAGGTGCCTAAGGTACCTGACCACCACCGGCGAAGAAGCTGACAACCTTTTAATGGCATACACCACACTCATGTTGTCCGACCAAAACACCACTTCCCTGTTTGCTAGCTTCTGCCCCCATAATTCCACAGCCACCTCTATTGGAAATAATTCCAATAGCGTCAAATTCTTAGTTAGTCCGCTGGTGACCCACAATGCGGGCCATGCAGCAGCGCTCCACTCGCCCTCCAGGTATGCCCCATAACCAAAACCACCGCTGCATCTGTAAACAGGTGCAATGTCAGGTTCGACATTGGGTCACGGCGCCAGAGGCAGACCCCGTTAAAATTAGATAAAAACGCCTCCCAAACTCTGAGATCGTCCCTCATTTCCTGAGTGACCCTGAATACTCCAGCTTTCTCCCTATGCCCTTTCAATTGCTCCTCCAACCTCCTATTGAAGACGCGCCCCATAGGGATTGCCCTTCCGGCAAAGTTTAGCAAACCCAATAGCGATTGCAATTGCTTAAT
This sequence comes from Bombina bombina, assembly GCF_027579735.1. NCBI lineage: Eukaryota > Metazoa > Chordata > Amphibia > Anura > Bombinatoridae > Bombina > Bombina bombina. Next base: position 616,411,732 of record NC_069499.1, on the reverse strand, counting down.
GGAAATGCTAACTGATCCCGCCACTGCCCTGACTACTGTCAGAAGCTTGACTACTTTATCCTGGGGAAGCCGACATTCCACTGCTACGGTGTCAATTTCTATTCCCAAGAAAGTCAGGCACGTGCATGGGCCTTGTGTTTTGTCCTCGGCTAGCGGAACTCCAAATTCCGCTGTCACTGCCCGCATCACCCTCATTAAGTGATCACATTCCCCCGACCCAGCTCCACCTATCAACAAGAAGTCATCCAGGTAATGAGCAATCCTCCCCATTCCTGCCGACTCTAGAACCACCCAGTGTAAGAAGGAGCTAAAACACTCAAATAAAGCGCAGGACAAGGAACAGCCCATGGGCAGGCATCTGTCCACGTAAAATCCCCCATCAAACTTCAAGCCCATAAGCTTGAAGGCAGACGGGTGCAGAGGGAGCAATCGGAAGGCAGATTCTATATCCAGCTTTGCCAGCATCGCCCCTTTTCCTGCTGCCTTAACTAGCTCCACCACCTCATCAAATGATTGGTAGTGTACCGAGCTCATTGCCAGATCTATTGCATCATTTACCGAAGGCCCCTTTGGGTACAAAAGGTGTTGTATAAGTCTGAATTTCCTGGTTTCCTTTTTAGGGACTACTCCCAGTGGGGAGACCACCATATCTGGGAAAGGTTGGCTCGAAAACGGGCCTACCACCCTCCCCAAAGCCACCTACTTACGAATCTTCTCCCGCAACACCTCCAGGAATTCATACGCCGACTTAAGGTTGCGATGCACAGCCAACCCCCGCACTAAATGTTGCACGGGAATCTGAAAACCCTCCCGCAGCAACCCGGCTGCTTCCCAATCAGGGTAGCGTGCCAGCCACGGGATGATGGCCCCAGCCTTAAGAGGCGTTGGGGCCCTTTCCTCCAAGTCCTCCTCTGGGGGTCCCCTTTTCACCCCCATTGTACTTTCGCATCACGCAATCGATCCCTGAGTGTGGGCCGCCACAGAATTTACAGATGTGGCGAAAGGAGCAACCTGCCCCCCTGTCACACTGTTTATCCTGGAACTTCCAGCATTCTCTGCCCCGTTTCCGTGTGCGCGGCACTGGCCTACCACTCCCTGACCTACTACACTCAGGCGGGGATGGAGACCGGTCCGACTGCAATTTTGACCACAGGTGCACTTCCTGCGTGCCAAAATGCAGTAGCGGGTTTCCCACCATTTTTCTCCTAAAAGCCATATCATACTTTCTCCACGCACCTTCCTTGAAGTGCTCATGAATGCCCTGAATTGTGTTGGCGTACTTAAACAAGTTATGCCCTTGGGCAGGCCACTTGTCCACATAGCAGGCAGCCATGACCCTAAAGCACTTTTGCCACTCCTCATACGTCTCTAGACGCCTGACCCTTTTAGGGCCGGTACCGTCCTCTGCCTTTTCTTTCTCCCTATATGCTTCCGCGGAAAACTCGAACATATTCACATATCTCCCCTCCTGGATCTTCTTGATAACCTTTGTTTACAAGTGTCCGTAGATGGAGTGTACCAAACAGGGGTACGTATCCCCCTGCATGGCCACTTTCCGGGACATAGGGATGGCCGGCGCCCCTCCACTAAGTGTCGCCAACTGATTGTTCGCTAACACCACTGGCATCTCTACCACCCCTGCCTCCGCCTTTTCCTGCGCAGCAAACATCTTTTTAATCATCCTAAACATACGCTGTTGGCCTTTACCCACTAACCCTAATGCCTTCCCACTCTCTGAGTCAGACCCACTGGATGAAGTACCCAAATCAGCGTGTGTGTATATAGGAAATAAAGTCTCAACCATCACTGCTTGCTGCCCTGCTGCGGCGGAAGTTGAAGGCACCTCTCCTTGCGCTGCTGTTGAACCTGGTGCCGGCTGGGACACCACATGTGGCTGAGATGCACTGGCTCCCACTGTTCCACTGGAAGAACTGGTTGCCATAGTTGCCTGTGAAAAAACAGAAAGATGGGGAGTACTCTGGGAAAAGGACGGAGCCCCAGCAGGGCCCCCCCTGTCACTCACACCCCAATTACCACCCAAGTTCATGCCTAATGCTGTAGAGACCACCCTCTGCCAGTCCACATTTCCTGCCTGCACACCCGCTCCCATTATGGGTTCGCCGTGCCCCTGTGCAATGCCAGAACCTGCTCCTGTGCCTATCACCCCTTGGGTCATGGGAACTGATGTCTGTCCCTGCCTTTCCGGAACTGTAGCTGCCTGTCCCCCCAGTGACATGATTGGGGCCGCCATTAACCCTATCTGGCTGGACGTACTTGCGCTACCCCCTTGTGCCACCCCATACTGACCCCCTGTCTGAATCCCGGCTACCAGAGCCCCAGTTGCCTGCAACACATTCACACCAGCATTCTGCACTGTCTTTTGCCAGCCACTCACAGAATCCGTTGTTCCCCGGATTGCTAAGCCCTCAGCACTTACTACCTCAGAGCCAACTAACTGCCGCTGCAAATTCATGCTTACTGTGCTTGTCCCTGCATTCTGCGCATGCTGTGCGGCCCCCAGACCATCTCCCATACCACTGCCAAGCACGACACTGGCCTCCAGCCCACCCGGTGCCCTCCCTGGAGCCCCGCCCTCACCCCGGAGCCTCCCCAACTTACTGGGAGCTCCGTGGGCAAAGACGCTCCTACTGCGTTGCCGCCGTCTGCCCCTGCCATGCTCCGCTTCCGACTCCACGTCCGACGATGACGACGTGCGTGCCGCGTCATTGGAGGAGGCGTGGTTCAATCTGGGCCTAATCGCCCTCGCATCCGGATCCTGGAGTGGGCCTGTAAGCTCCCCCCCGTGCCCTCGACCCTCCGGAACAGGTCCCGCCCCTGCCGCATGGGGCGACAGTGACCGGGCCAGCACCAGCAGGGCCGAGATAGTGGCCGGGGGGAGCGCTGCTAACTGAGCTAGGCCGGAAGCTTCCGGTAGCTCCTGGGTGGGGCCTGTGCCCCCAGCATGCTGCGACTGCAGCCCTAACTGCCCTGCAACCTGGGTTAGGCCTGGACTATTCAGTTTTGGGGGGCTTTTTTAATTTATTAGGGGGATTAGATTAGGTGTAATTAGTTTAAAAAAATTGTAATTATTTTATTATTTTCTGTAATTTAGTGTTTGTTTTTTTCGTACTTTAATTGTTTTAAATTGTAATTAATTGTAGTTAATTTAGGGAATTAATTTAATTATAGTGTAGTGTTAGGTGTAATTGTAACTTAGGTTACGATTTATTTTACAGGTAAATTTGTCTTTATTTTAACTAGGTAGCTATTAAATAGTTAATAACTATTTAATAACTATTTTACCTAGTTAAAATAAATACAAACTTGCCTGTAAAATAAAAATAAATCTTAAAATAGCTTCAATGTAACTATTAGTTATATTGTAGCTAGCTTAGGGTTTATTTTATAGGTAAGTATTTAGTTTTAAATAGGAATAATTTAGCTAATTATAGTAATTTTATTTAGAGTTATTTAAATTATATTTAAGTTAGGGGGTGTTAGGGTTAGGGTTAGACTTAGGTTTAGGGGTTAATACATTTAATATAGTTGCGGCGACGTTGGGGGCGGCAGATTAAGGGTTAATAAATGTAGGTTGGTGTCGGCGATGTTAGGGACGGCAGATTAGAGGTTAATAAAAATTTAACTAGTGTTTGCGAGGCGGGAGTGTGGCGGTTTAGGGATTAATATATTTATTAAAGTGGCGGCGATGTCCGGTCGGCAGATTAGGGGTTAAAAATTGTATTTAAGTGTTTGCGATGTGGGGGGGGGGGCTCGGTTTAGGGGTTAATAGGTAGTTTATGGGTGTTAGTGTACTTTTTAGCACTTTAGTTAAGAGTTTTATGTTACGGCGTTAGCCCATAAAACTCTTAACTACCGACTTTTAAATGCGGTACGGGTCTTGACAGGAGAGGCTGTACCGCTCACTTTTTCCAAGACTCGTAATACCGGCATTAGGAAAATCCCATTGAAAAGATAGGATACGCAATTGATGTAAGTGGATTTGCGGTATCTTCGAGTCGCGGAAAAAAGTGAACGGTACACCTGTACCTGCTAGACTCGTAATCCCAGCGGGCATTAAAAAGCAGCGTTGGGACCTCTCAACGCTGCTTTTTAACCCTAACGCAAGACTCGTAATCTAGGCGTATGTGTTTATATTTTGCTTTTTTAGATTTGTCCTTGTCGGCTCTCCGTCTGACCATTTGCGCATGCGCAGTTGCGCTGTACGGATGCTCTGGAGTCTGACGATGTCTGTGCACTCAGCATTTTGAAGCCTGATTTCTCTCAGTACAGTGAATGTCAGAGGGATGTGAAGGGACTATCACCTATTGAATGCAATGGTTTTCCTCACGGGATCTATTTCATAGGTTCTCTGTTATCGGTCGTAGAGATTCATCTCCTACCTCCCTTTTCAGATCAACGATATACTCTCATATTACATTACCTCTACTGATAACCATTTCAGTACTGGTTTGGCTATCTGTTATATGTGGATGGGTGTCTTTGGTAAGTATTTTTTCATTTACTTAAGACACTCTCAACTATGGTTTGGCACTTTATGTATTTATAAAAAGTTCTAAATATATGTATTGTACTTATATTTGCCATGATTCAGGTTTCAGTATATTTCCTTTTGCAGACCATCAGTTTCATATCTGGGAAATACATTTTTTAGGAAAAATTATTATTATTTTTCTGTTTGTTGTGCGTCATTCTTGGCGCCAAATGTTTTCATTATTTTTTAACCCCCATTCCTTTTGCCTCTGGCTTTTTTCTATGTCAGAGGGCTATGCTGTTTGCATTTTTTCCCATTCCTGAAACTGTCATATAAGGAAATTGATCATTTTGCTTTATATGTTGTTTTTTCTCTTACATTTGCAAGATGTCTCAATCTGATCCTGTCTCAGAATCTACTGCTGGATCCCTGCTGCATGATATCGGTTCTACCAAAGCTAAGTGCATTTGTTGTAAACTTGTGGAGACTATGGCCTCTAGTTATCAAGCCGTCAACCTCAAATACGCTGGAATTCCGCAGCGTATTTGTGGCGAAGCTGATTTGCCGTAGTTATCAAGCCCTACAGACCGGCAAAAGTAGAATATACTGTAGTGACGTAAGCTTCGATCCGCCGGACTCAGTCCGACACAGATCGATTCTTAAGTCACTCCAGATGTTCCGAACGCAAGTTCGGCACAATCTGACTACTTTTGGAAGTTATCAAATGACTACCAGGTACGCTCGCCACTATTCCGGGCCAGCGTACCTGGTTTTCAATCCGCCGCCCTGGAGGCAGCGGATCCCATAGGAATCAATGGGAGTCTGACCATAGCGAAAGTTCATGTTCGCTGCTGCCCGACATTGCATTGATTCCTATGGGAAACGTCTGCACCTAACACACTAACATGTACCCCGAGTCTAAACACCCCTAATCTGTCCCCCCGCAACTAAATAAATGTATTACCCCCTAAACCGCCGCTCCTGGACCCCACCGCAACTATAATAAATGTATTAACTCCTAAACCGCCGCTCCCGGACCCCGCCGCAACTATAATAAATGTATTAACCCCTAAACCGCCACCCCCGGACCCCGCCGCAACTATAATAAATGTATTAACCCCTAAACCGCCGCTCCCGGACCCCGCCACCACCTACATAATACCTATTAACCCCTATCCTGCCCCCCTATACTGCCGCCACCTATAATAAATTTATTAACCCCTATCCTGCCGATCCCGTACCCCGCCGCAACTAAATAAATTGTTTAAACCCTAAACCACCGCTCCCGGACCCCGCCGCCACTTATATTAAATTTATTAACCCCTAACCTGCCCCCCCATACCGTTGCCACCTATAATAAATTTATTAACCCCTATCCTGCCCCCCCTATACCGCCGCCATCTATATTAAACTAATTAACCCCTAAACCTTTGTCTAACACTAACCCTAACACCCCCTTAACTTGAATATTATTTTAATAAATCTAAATAAAAATTACTCTTATTAACTAAATGAATCCTATTTAAAACTAAATACTTACCTGTAGAATAAACCCTAAGGCCTAGATTTAGAGTTTTGTCGGTAACGACCCACGTAGCTAACGCTGGCTTTTTTCTGGCCTCACCTTTTAAATACCTCTGGTATTGAGAGTTCACAGAATGGCTGCGTTAGGCTCCAAAAAAGGAGCGTAGAGCATATTTAACGCAACTTCAACTCTCGATACCAGCGGTGCTTACGGACGCGGCCAGCTTCAAAAACGTGCTTGTGCACGATTCCCCCAAAGAAAACAATGGGGCTGTTTGAGCTGAAAAAAAACCTAACACCTGCAAAAAAGCCGCGTTCAGCTCCTAACGCAGCCCCATTGTTTGCTATGGGGAAACACTTCCTACGTCTGCACCTAACACCCTAACATGTACCCCGAGTCTAAACACCCCTAACCTTACACTTATTAACCCCTATTCTGCCGCCCCCGCTATCGCTGACCCCTGCATATTTTTTTTAACCCCTAAACTGCCACTCCGTAAACCGCCGCTACTTACATTATCCCTATGTACCCCTAATCTGCTGCCCCTAACACCGCCGACCCCTATATTATATTTATTAACCCCTAATCTGCCCCCCACAACGTCGCCTCCACCTGCCTACACTTATTAACCCCTAATCTTCCGAGCGGACCGCACCGCTATTATAATAAAGTTATTAACCCCTAATTCGCCTCACTCCCGCCTCAATAACCCTATAATAAATAGTATTAACCCCTAATCTGCCCTCCCTAACATCGCCGACACCTAACTTCAAACATTAACCCCTAATCTGCCGACTGGAGCTCACCGCTATTCTAATAAATGTATTAACCCCTAAAGCTAAGTCTAACCCTAACACTAACACCCCCCTAAGTTAAATATAATTTAAATCTAACGAAATAAATTAACTCTTATTTAATAAATTATTCCTATTTAAAGCTAAATACTTACCTGTAAAATAAACCCTAATATAGCTACAATATAAATTATAATTATATTATAGCTATTTTAGGATTTATATTTATTTTACATGCAACTTTGTATTTATTTTAACCAGGTACAATAGCTATTAAATAGTTAAGAACTATTTAATAGCTAAAATAGTTAAAATAATTACAAATTTACCTGTAAAATAAATCCTAACCTAAGTTACAATTAAACCTAACACTACACTATCAATAAATAAATTAAATAAAATACCTACAATTACCTACAATTAAACCTAACACTACACTATCAATAAATGAATTAAATACAATACCTACAAATAACTAAAATTAAATAAACTAACTAAAGTACAAAAAATAAAAAAGAACTGTTACAAAAAATAAAAAAATATTTACAAACATTAGAAAAATATTACAACAATTTTAAACTAATTACACCTACTCTAAGCCCCCTAATAAAATAACAAAGCCCCCCAAAATAAAAAATGCCCTACCCTATTCTAAACTAAAAAAGTTCAAAGCTCTTTTACCTTACCAGCCCTGAACAGGTCCTTTTGCGGGGCATGCCCCAAGAAATTCAGCTCTTTTGCCTGTAAAAAAACACATACAATACCCCCCCCCAACATTACAACCCACCACCCACATACCCCTAATCTAACCCAAACCCCCCTTAAATAAACCTAACACTACCCCCCTGAAGATCTCCCTACCTTGAGTCATCTTCATCCAACCGGGCCGAAGTCTTCATCCGATGGGGCAGAAGAGGACATCCCTAGCGGCAGAAGTCTTCATCCTATCCGGCAGACATCTTCATCCAAGCGGCATCTTCTATCTTCATCCATCCGACGAGGAGCGGCTCCATCTTCAAGACCTCCGGCGCGGAACATCCTCCTTCCCCGACGACTACCCGATGAATGAAGGTTCCTTTAAATGACGTCATCCAAGATGGCGTCCCTCGAATTCCGATTGGCTGATGGGATTCTATCAGCCAATCGGAATTAAGGTAGGAAAAATCTGATTGGCTGATTGAATCAGCCAATCCGATTCAAGATCAATTGGATTGGCTGATCCAATCAGCCAATCAGATTGAGCTCGCATTCTATTGGCTTTTCCGATCAGCCAATTAGTTTAAAATTCTTGTAATCTTTTTTTATTTTCTGTAATTTAGTGTTTGGTTTTTTTTGTACTTTAGTTAGATAATTTAATTGTATTTAATTGTAGGTACTTGTAGGTAATTTATTTAATTAATTTAACGATAGTGTAGTGTTAGGTTTAATTGTAACTTAGGTTAGGATTTATTTTACAGGTAATTTTGTATTTCTTTTAGCTAGGTAGCTATTAAATAGTTATTAACTATTTAATAGCTATTGTACCTAGTTAAAATAAATACCAAGTTACCTGTAAAATAAATATAAACCCTAAAATAGCTATAATGTAATTATTAATTACATTGTAGCTATCTTAGGGTTTATTTTACAGGTAAGTATTTAGTTTTAAATAGGAATAATTTATTTAATGATAGTGTAGTGTTAGGTGTAATTGTAACTTAGGTTAGTTTTTATTTTACATGTAAATTTGACTTTATTTTATCTAGGTAACTATTTAATAGCTATTGTACCTAGTTAAAATAAATTTAAATTTGCCTGTAAAATAAATATAAATCCTAAAATAGCTACAATATAATTAGTAATATTGTAGCTATATTAAGGTTTATTTTATAGGTAAGTATTTAGTTTTAAATAGGAATAACTAATTTAATAATAGTAATATTTATTTAGATTTATTTAATTAATATTTAAGTTAGGGGGTTGTTAGGGTTAGTGTTAGACTTAGGTTTAGGGGTTAATAATTTTATTATAGGTTGCGGCGGTGTAGGGGGGCAGGATAGAGGTTAATACATTTATTATAGGTGACGACGGTGTAGGGGGGGCAGGATAGGGGTTAATAAATTTATTATAGGTGACGACGATTAGGGGGGCAGATTAGGGGTTAATAAGTTTAATATAGGTGGCGGTGGGGTCCGGGAGCGGCGGTTTAGGGGTTAAACAATTTATTTAGTTGCAGGGGGTCCGGGATCTGCAGGATAGGGGTTAATAACTTTATTATAGGTGGCGGCGGTATAGGGGGGCAGGATAGGGGTTAATAGGTATTATGTAGGTGGTGGCAGGGTCCGGGAGCGGCGGTTTAGGGGTTAATACATTTATTATAGTTGCGGCGGGGTCTAGGAGTGGCGGTTTAGGGGTTAATAACTTTATTTAGTTGCAGGGGGGCTCCGGGGGCAACGGTATAGGGGGTAGAACAGTATTGTTAGTGTGGGTGCTTAGAGAAAGCTTATCAATAAAGCTGTAAAAAAAAGCCGAAGAGCAGCAAGATCGGATGAGTGATAACTATCACAGTCCGCTGCTCATCGCCCCGTACTTGGTGCGCGTCTTTTTGACAGCTTTTTTGATAACTTTGGCGAACGTATTCAGGTCCGCGGCGGCGATGTGAGGTGAGCTTAGGCGGGCGTATTGGGGCCGGCGAAGGCAGGTAAGTAGATGGCTTGATAACTAGAGGCCAGTATCTCCAGCTGTGGTTTGTAATAGTTTTCATGATAAACTTTTACATGCAGAAAATGTTTCCATCAGTAGTAGTTCATTACCTGTTGCTGGTCCCTCAACATCTAATGCTCAGGATATACCTGTAAATTTAAGAGAATTTATTTCTGATTCCATTCAGAAGGCTTTGTCTGCCATTCTGCTTCTAATAAACGTAAAAGGTCTTTTATAACTCATAGAGTTGATGAAATTTCAAATGACCGACAACATACTGATTTATCTTTCTCTGATGAGGATCTATCTGATTCAGAAGATCCTGCTTCAGATATTGACATTGACATATCCTCTTATTTATTTAAAATGGAGTATATTCGTTCTTTATTAAAAGAAGTGTTGATCGCATTAGATATGGAGGAAACTAGTTCTCTTGATATTAAAACTAGTAAGCGTTTAAATTCTGTGTATAAACCTCCTGTGGTTATTCCAGAGGTTTTTTTAGTTCCTGATGCTATTTCAGATATGATTTCTAAGGAATGGAATAGGCCTGGTACTTTTTTTATTCCTTCTTCAAGGTTTAGAAAAGTGTATCCTTTGCCAACTGATAGATTAGAGTTTTGGGAAAAGATCCCCAAAGTTGATGGGGCTATCTCTACTCTTGCTAAATGTACTACTATTCCTACGGAAGATAGTACTTCTTTTAAAGATCCTTTAGATAGGAAACTTGAAACTTAGCTAAGGAAGGCTTATTTATATTCAGGTCATCTTCTTAGGCCTGCAATTTCTTTGGCTGATGTTGCAGCTGCTTCAACTTTTTGGTTGGAAACTTTAGCGCAACAAGTATCGGATCATAATTTGTCTAGCATTGTTAAATTAATTCAACATGCTAATAATTTCATTTTTGATGCTATTTTTGATATCATCAAAATTGATGTTAGATATATGTCTTTAGCTATTTTAGCTAGAAGAGCTTTATAGCTTAAATCTTGGAATGCTGATATGACTTCTAAGTCCAGAATGTTATCTCTTTCTTTCCAAGGTAATAAATTATTTGGTTCTCAGTTGGATTCAATAATTTCAACTGTCACTGGGGGGAAGGGAGCCTTTTTGCCACAGGATAAAAAGTCTAAGGGTAAATTTAAAGCTTCTAACCGTTTTCGTTCCTTTCGACTTAATAAGGAACAAAAATCTAATCCTTCCCCAAAGGAATCTGTTTCCAATTGGAAGCCTTCCTCAATTTGGAATAAATCCAAGCTATTTAAGAGATCAAAACCAGCCCCCAAGTCCACATGAGGGTGCGGCCCTCATTCCAGCTCAGCTGGTAGGGGGCAGATTAAAGTTTTTCAAAGATGTTTGGATCAATTCAGTCCAAAATCATTGAATTCAGAGTATTGTCTCTCAGGGGTACAGAATAGGTTTCAGAATAAGACCGCCTATGAGAAGATTTTTTCTCTCACGCATTCCAGTGAACCCAGAAAAGGCTCAGGCTTTCCTGAAGTGTCTTTCAGACCTGGAGTTATCAGGGGTAATCATGCCAGTTCCGTTTCAGGAACATGGTCTGGGGTTTTATTCAAATCTATTAATTGTCCCAAAGAAAGAAAATTCATTCAGACCAGTTCTGGATCTAAAGATTTTGAATCGATATGTAAGAGTACCAACTTTCAAAATGGTGACTATAAGGACTATTCTGTCTTTTGTTCAGCAAGGGCATTATATGTCCACAATTGACTTACAGGATGCATATCTTCATATTCTGATTCATCCGGATCACTATCAGTTCCTGAGATTCTCTTTTCTAGACAAGCATTACCAATTTGTTGCTCTTCCTTTTGGCCTAGCGACAGCTCCAAGAAACTTTTCAAAGTTTCTCAGTGCCCTACTCTCTGTAATCAGAGAGCGGGGTATTGCGGTGTTTCCTTATTTGGATGATATCTTGGTACTTGCTCAGTCTTTACGTTCTGCAGAATCTCACACAAATCAACTAATGTTGTTTCTTCAAAGACATGGTTGGAGGATCAATTTACCAAAACGTTTTTTGATTCCTCAGTGAAGGGTAACCTTTTTAGGTTTCCAGATAGATTCAGTGTCCATGACTGTGTCTCTAACAGACAAGAGACGTTTAAAATTGGTTGCAGTCTGTCGGAACCTTCAGTCTCAGTCATTCCCTTCAGTAGCTATGTGTATGGAAGTTATAGGTCTTATGACTGCAGCATCGGACGCAATCCCCTTTGCTCGTTTTCATATGAGACCTCTCCAGCTTTGTATGCTGAATCAATGGTGCAGGCATTATACAAGGAGATCACAATTAATATTCTTAAATCCCAATGTTCGACTTTCTCTGACTTGGTGGTTAGATCACCATCGTATAATTCTAGGGGCCTCTTTCGATCGTCCAACCTGGACTGTGATCACAACAGATGCGAGTCTTTCAGGTTGGGGAGCTGTTTGGGGATCTCTGACAGCACAAGGAGTTTGGAAATCTCAAGAGGCGAGATTACCAATCAATATTTTGGAACTCCGTATGATTCTCAGGGCTCTTCCGTTTTGGCCTCTGTTGAAGAGAGAACCATTCATTTGTTTTCAGACAGACAATGTCACAACTGTGGCATATGTCAATCATCAGGGTGGGACACACAGTTCTCAAGCTATGAAAGAAGTATCCCGGATACTTGCATGGGCGTAATCCAGCTCTTGTCTAATTTCTGCGGTTCATATCCCAGGTATAGACAATTGGGAAGCGGATTATCTCAGTCGTCAGACTTTACATCCGGGAGAGTGGTCTCTCCACCCAGATGTGTTTTCTCAAATTGTTCAGATGTGGGGGCTTCCAGAAATAGATCTGATGGCATCTCATCTAAACCAGAAACTTCCCAGGTACCTGTCCAGGGATCCTCAGGCGGAAGCAGTGGATGCATTGACACTTCCTTGGTGTTATCAACCTGCTTATATTTTCCCGCCTCTAGTTCTTCTTCCATGAGTGATCTCAAAAATCATCATGGAGCAATCGTTTGTGCTGCTGGTGGCTCCAGCATGGCCTCACAGGTTTTAGTATGCGGATCTTGTTCGGATGTCCAGTTGCCAACCTTGGCCACTTCCCTTAAGGCCAGACCTTCTATCTCAAGGTCTGTTTTTCCATCAGGATCTCAAATCATTAAATTTGATGGTATGGAAATTGAACGCTTAGTGCTTAGTCATAGAGGTTTTTCTGACTCAGTGATTAATACTATGTTACAGGCTCATAAATCTGTTTCTAGAAAGATTTATTATCGAGTTTGGAAGACTTACATTTCATGGTGTTCTTCTCATAAATTTTCTTGGCATTCTTTTAGACTTCCTAGAATTTTACAGTTTCTTCAGGATGGTTTGGATAAAGGTTTGTCTGCAAGTTCCTTGAAGGGACAAATCTCTGCTCTTTCTGTTTTATTCCACAGAAAAATTGCTAAACTTCCTGATATTCACTGTTTTGTACAGGCTTTGGTTCGTATCAAGCCTGTTATTAAATCAATCTCTCCTCCTTGGAGTCTTAATTTGGTTTTGAAGGCTTTACAGGCTCCTCCATTTGAGCCTATGCATTCTTTGGACATTAAACTGCTTTCTTGGAAAGTGTTGTTCCTTTTGGCCATCTCTTCTGCTAGAAGAATTTTTGAATTATCTGCTCTCTCTTGTGAATCTCCTTTTCTAATTTTTCATCAGGATAAAGCAGTTTTGCAGACTTTATTTAAATTCTTACCTAAGGTTGTGAATTCTAACAACATTAGTAGATAAATTGTTGTCCCTTCTTTGTGTCCTAATCGTAAAAATTCTTTGGAGAGATCTTTACATTCTTTGGATGTGGTGAGAGCTCTGAAATATTATGTTGAAGCTACTAAAGATTTCAGGAAGACTTCTAGTCTATTTGTTATCTTTTCTGGTTCCAGGAAAGGTCAGAAGGCTTCTGCCATTTCTTTGTCTTCATGGTTAAAGCTTTTGATTCATCAAGCTTATTTGGAGTTGGGTAAAACCCCGCCTCAGAGAATTACAGCTCATTCTTCTAGATCAGTTTCCACTTCTTGGGCTTTTAAGAATGAAGCTTCAGTTGATCAGATTTGTAAAGCAGCTGCTTGGTCTTCTTTGCATACTTTTACTAAATTCTATCATTTTGATGTATTTGCTTGTTCGGAAGCAGTTTTGGTAGACAAGTTCTTCAGGCAGCTGTTTTAGTTTGATTATTCTGCTTCTAATTTAAGTTTTTTCTTTTCAATTATGAGACTAAATGTATGATTTGGGTTGTGGATTAATTTTTTTCAGCAGAAATGGCTCTTTATTTTGTATCCCTCCCTCTCTAGTGACTCTTGCGTGGAGTTCACACATCTTGGGTATTGCTATCCCATACGTCACTAGCTCATGGACTCTTGCCAATTATATGAAAGAAAAAATAATTTATGTAAGAACTTACCTGATAAATTAATTTCTTTCATATTGGCAAGAGTCCATGAGGCCCACCCTTTTTTATGGTGGTTATGATTTTTTTGTATAAAGCACAATTATTTCCAAATTCCTTTGTTGATGCTTTTTACTCCTTCTTTATCACCCCACTTCTTGGCTATTCGTTAAACTGAATTGTGGGTGTGGTGAGGGGTGTATTTATAGGCATTTTGAGGTTTGGAAACTTTGCCCCTCCTGGTAGGATTGTATATCCCATACGTCACTAGCTCATGGACTCTTGCCAATATGAAAGAAATGAATTTATCAGGTAAGTTCTTACATAAATTATGTTTTATATATATATAATATAAAGTGTTACTACACAGAAGACATTTTTTATTTTCACAAACACTCAGACTATTTTGTGTATATACACTTTAAAGACAGCAATCGCTGCCTACATTGCAGCTCAGTGGTGATGTCGGTGGACTTTTGCTGAAATTTGGGTCCCCATTCTATTATATGGGAGACAGATCACAACTTGTCAGCACGAGGCTCAGCCCACATATATTGAAAGACAGACAGACTGCAAGCCTGGTGAACCCAAACGGGCAGTTTTTCGTCGGTCTGTTGGTGTTTTGAACATTGGGGCCCAAGAGAGGATTGATGGGTGATATTTTATAAAGGCTGAATTTGCCTACCATTACACCAGGAGATTTCTTATGGGCCACTTCAGCTGGGGCTGGCCAGCTAAAATTTAAGTTGGTGGTGCTGCTGGTGAGGCGATCCATCTGTATCACCCCTCTTCTTTTCTGCACCAAGCTATAGATATTAAGGTGACAAAGTATTTCCTTGTAAGTTTTATTTTCTGGACCATGTAATATTACAGGACCAAAGTTATCTTTTATCGTTTGAAAGATAAGCCTGAGGTACACAGGAATTCTTCATGTAGTTCTGTGATATACCATTAATAATGATATTGGTTTACTTCAGGTCTTAAAGGCTATACATTTTTCAGTGGTATTCTGGATTGAGCTGGAATGCTGAGTGCCCTAATAGTGTTCCCTGCACTATCCATTAAAAGTATAAGGTGGGGAAATGTTTTTTGTCTGCGTTAAGATGCTTTTGTTAAAATATTTAACTATACACTTGTCTACTAGATTATACATTATTCGGTGTGTACTCCACTTAATCTAGTCCTTGTCTCTGAGATGCAGCAGGTGGAATGAAATGATGGTAACCCTCTCTGGGCTGGGTGTAATTTGGCCATTGTGTATATGAGGAATTCTACCCTTTACAAGGTGTGTGAGGTGTATATTATGGTGACCTGCTAAGGGAAAGTTGTGGACCAGAGCCTGGAAAGAAGAAAAATGTCTGCTATAGATGACCTAATATGTCATGTACTCACTATCTCACAAGTGATGCACAACATCACTGCTGGGTGACAACCAAGTCAGCTAATAGAAGAAGCACTGGGTCAGAAAGCTAATGAGAGAGACCTGGAAAATGCCACTCTTTTATGGAGTAAAGTGCAAGGTTACAGTCAAGGGGTAGTAATAAAGATTATGGGCCAGATTACGAGTGGAGCATTAACAGTTATGCGCGTGCAAAAAGGGGTTTATCGTGGGTGTTTGCAGGTGTCGGGTTTACCGCTTGTATTGCAAGTTGAACATAAACGTGATCACTTGAGCGCAATAGCAATTTACGCTAGAATGATTACCGCGTCCTCAGAGCTTTTGTTAAAAGTTTCACAAAACACATCAAAAATACATTACAAAGTATAGTTACACTCATAATAACACCATCTAATAAAAATGATTTTAAAAGTTTTAAAAAAACTGCACAAAAAGATAAAAGGGCTCAAATATATGAAGTCTCAGGTGTTAGAAAAAAAAGGCAGACAAAGGGCTTTAACATAGCGATACATACAGTACATACACATGTCTAAATATGTATATGTATGTATATTTATAAAGTATGTTAATCTGTGTGTGTGTATTTATGCTTTTATATTTGTATATATGTATTTACAGACATATATACACATTTAAACACTGAAATACTGTAATCTAGCTGCAGCAACAAAGTTATATAATGTTGATTCTATAACATATATTGGTGTTAGACAAACTGTGTGGCTTTTATTATATGACCTGAAATGGGAACATAACATTTTATTTCATTCTGAGATACCACCTTCTTTCTTTTTTTCCTTTATGTGTTAATAGCAGCAGAGCACATCTAGGATGTTCTAGACTTCTGGGCAAAAAGGTGACACTGCTCATCAGCTTCCAAAACGTTATACTCTGTATATAGGAGCACACACACACATATATATTGATAGAAACGTATAAATACTTATATTGATATACATACTGTATCTATGATTAATTATAGGGGACATCCTAGGATTAGGGTTGCCACCTCAGCCATGTTTTCCTGGACACTTATGAGTTACACATGCTGCAGGGTGTGCACGGAGGAACATGTATTGGGTTTCTGGACAGCACTATTCATATTCCTCCCTGCACACCCTGCAGCATGTGTAACTCATAAGTGTTCTGTATTTTAAGGGACGGGTGGCAAGTGGCAACCCTACCTAGGATGCAAGCCTAGAGTGACTGCAGAGCCCTTCCCACTATCCTGGTAGGTACAACCATGGTTAACAGAATTCTTTTGATTGTATTTTGAAATATCACCATTTCAATACAGCAGTTAGTAAAACTCTATTGTTCTCTACTGAAACCAATGTTATTAACAGGATACCGGAACATAGTTTTATAAAAGCCTATCTTCAAAAATCCATGGGCCTTTAAAACTGGCATTAAAATGAGAGCAAACATTTTGTAATTACAAGACATGTCTGTTATATTGTTACAGAATAGCAGCCATGTCTTATTTTTATAAAAAAACATACAAATTTACATCCTTTTTACTGCAATTATTTTTCAATAGCCAAACTGCACCCACCATTCAACCTATTTGCATGAACCAATCTTGGCTTTCGTCTGCAGACAAGAAGGCTAGCCACGGTAATAAAGTTAGTATAAAATGCATTGTTTTGCAGTTGTTTTCTCATGGAACTATTTAGGAACAGATATGTAGCATGGTTAGCCTTGAGAAG
Source organism: Bombina bombina (assembly GCF_027579735.1). Taxonomy (NCBI): domain Eukaryota; kingdom Metazoa; phylum Chordata; class Amphibia; order Anura; family Bombinatoridae; genus Bombina; species Bombina bombina. Next base: position 616,394,708 of record NC_069499.1, on the reverse strand, counting down.
TGAGCAGGGAACATTTCACATTATGAGAATGAGAATTTGCTCAATATTCAGAGCTAAATCATATAAAGGGGGGGTCATGAAAATATAATGCAAAGTTGTTTCATTATGCATAACTAAACATTTTAAATAAACATTTCTTGGAGTTTACTGTTTCTTTAAAGGGAGACTAAAGTCAAAAATAAACTTTCATGAATCAGATAGAGCATGCAATTTAATAAAAAATAAACTTTCCAATTTACCTTCATTATCAAACTATGCACACTTTATATTCAAACTTTATATACACACTTTATATACACACTTTATATACACACTTTATATACACACTTTATATGCACACTTTATATGCACACTTTATATACACACTTTATATACACACTTTATATATACACTTTATATATACACTTTATATACGCACTTTATATGCACACTTTAACTATATGCACACTTTATATTCAAACTTTATATACACACTTTATATACACACTTTATATACACACTTTATATGCACACTTTATATGCACACTTTATATTCGAACTTTATATGCACACTTTATATGCACACTTTATATACACACTTTATATGCACACTTTATATACACACTTTATATGCCCACTTTATATACACACTTTATATGCACACTTTATATACACACTTTATATGCACACTTTATATGCACACTTTATATGCACACTTTATATGCACACTTTATATTCAAACTTTATATACACACTTTATATACACACTTTATATGCACACTTTATATGCACACTTTATATGCACACTTTATATACACACTTTATATGCACACTTTATATACACACTTTATATACACACTTTATATGCACACTTTATATACACACTTTATATGCACACTTTATATACACACTTTATATGCACACTTTATATGCACACTTTATATACACACTTTATATGCACACTTTATATGCACACTTTATATACACACTTTATATGCACAATTTATATACACACTTTATATGCACAATTTATATGCACACTTTATATGCACACTTTCAGCTCCTACTGAGTTCACAGTGTATACAGATGAGCCTATAATTTGATGATGGCTATCACATGGTACAGGAGGAAATTTCAAATTTACTAGAAAAAAAACTATTGCTTGTTTGAGTAAGTTATATTGCCTTGTCTTTTTATTAGGCAATTGCTGATTATCCAATTCACTGTATTGTATGGTCCTTTAATGAAATATTGAGATTAGTGGTGTTCCAGAAGTATTTTTGGCCAGACTGAAGACATTCGGTGAAAGACAGTGCCTCACTTGGGGTATTTGACAAACTGACACTCTGTCACACTGAGTGTCAAACTCAGCTTGTCAAATACACTCAGTGCAACACATAGGTTTTTGAAGTAAGGGTGTAACTCTGCCATCTTGCATGTGATATCTTCCAAATCCACAGATTCCTGAAACAAAATAAAACCAGATTATTCTTTGCGTAGTATATATTATTGCAAATCCAAATAACACTTTTTATTTGTCAGAAATATATTTTATTTATTTATGTAAAACCTTTTATGAAAACTGTATTTTACTTTTGCAATGGAGTAAATACTATAAGCTAAGGAACCTGTTGGTGCTCTACAAATACCTGATAATAATAATAATCACTGATACAGGGAGAAGTTCTGATATATATATTGCCTTGCAATGTACTGATACAAAAGTTCTATACCTAGTTTGAAAATGGACATTTGAAAAATTGTAATGTTTGTTTTGATGAAAAATCTGATCAAAGCATGTGAACCCAGTCATCTACTGTACATATGTGACGGCTCAACTCCAAAACTATTTGATTTTGTGGTCAGTGGCGGGAAACCTTATGGCACCACTGCCCAACATGGTACTCACAACAAATGTGCTAGCCTTCTGACTTCTGTATACCACCATCATTGACTACAATTGCACTTAAATGAACATTCTTATATAAAATACATTTCTATTTTGTGTTAGTATGTGTTATTGTTAAACAAATTCCTGTCTTTTACTAATTCAACACAGATAAGCAGTCAAATGTGCACTCCATGAGCACCACCTATCTGAGGATATGGCCAGTGATTGGTGGGGTTACATGTATACCTGGTTGTCAGTTGCTCACCACCTCATCCTCATCAGAGGAGCACAATGTTGACAATGTACTGTATATAACCTTTTACCTGGCTTAAACACCTAGTAAAAGAAAAAGAGTTTGTTTTAAAATAGAATTCTATAATGAACTAGATTTATATATATATATATATACTAGAATGACCCTTGTATACTTTTTGTCTTATGAATTACTAATACATATTATAGATTTATAAGAAAACAATATTTTAATGTTGCTTCAATGTCACTTTTTATTTATTTATGTATTGTTTGTTTGTTTAAAATAAAGTTACCATGGGTATTTGGGATAATTTCTTTTAAATATTATTGCCATTTCTGATATAGACTGTCAAAAATGTTTTCCATCTCTGAGACAATTTATTATTGGCAATAGAATTTTAGCTGATTAAGCTCTTATTCTAATATGTATGATATTTAATAAATCTTATTTCTAGGCATCAAAGTGATTGGTTGCCTAGAGGATTCTCTTACATTAAAATAAAAATCTTCCATTTTGTTTATATATCAATTGTAATATAACCACAAGTGCACAAGTAACTTTAATATTGATCCCCTGAAACTGACCAGCAGACAATCCCACATCTCTGGGTGGTTGCCACCTCAGTCATGTTTTCCTGGACAACTATGAGTTACACGAGTTACATATGATACAGGGAGGAACATTAATAGCGTTACTGGATAGCACTATCTATATCCCCCTGCACATTCAACAGCCTGTGTCAGATGCTTAAAGGGACACTGTACCCAAAAATTTTCTTTCGTGATTCAGATTGAGCATGAAATTTTAAGAAACTTTCTAATTTACTCCTATTATCGAATTTTCTTAATTCTCTTGGTATCTTTATTTGAAATGCAAGAATGTAAGTTTAGATGCCGGCCCATTTTTGGTGAACAACCTGGGTTGTCTTTGCTGATTGGTGGATACATTCATCCACCAATTAAAAAGTGCTGTCCAGAGTACTGAAACCAAAAAAAAGCTTAGATGCCTTCTTTTTCAAATAATGATAGCAAGAGAATGAAGAAAAAATGATAATAGGAGTAAATTAGAAAGTTGATTAAAATTGCATGCTCTTTCTGAATTACAAAAGAAAAATTTTGGGTTCAGTGTCCCTTTAACTAGAAACCGCAGGGTCCAGGTGCAAGAATCTAAGAAGGCCCCCCCTCCCACCCCCCACCCCACAAAAAAAGGTGAATTTGATACACATCTTTTTTTTTTTAACATTTAACACAGAAAAAAAAACGTGAATCAGATTACATGTCTGCAAAAAACATAATTTATGTAAGAACTTACCTGATAAATTCATTTCTTTCATATTAGCAAGAGTCCATGAGCTAGTGACGTGTGGGATATACATTCCTACCAGAAGGGGCAAAGTTTCCCAAACCTTAAAATGCCTATAAATACACCCCTCACCACACCCACAATTCAGTTTAACGAATAGCCAAGAAGTGGGGTGATAAGAAAAAAGTGCGAAAGCATATAAAATAAGGAATTGGAATAATTGTGCTTTATACAAAAAAATCATAACCACCACAAAAAAGGTCGGGCCTCATGGACTCTTGCTAATATGAAAGAAATGAATTTATCAGGTAAGTTCTTACATAAATTATGTTTTCTTTCATGTAATTAGCAAGAGTCCATGAGCTAGTGACGTATGGGATAATGACTACCCAAGATGTGGATCTTTCCACGCAAGAGTCACTAGAGAGGGAGGGATAAAATAAAGACAGCCAATTCCTGCTGAAAATAATCCACACCCAAAATAAAGTTTAATGAAAAACATAAACAGAAGATTCAAACTGAAACCGCTGCCTGAAGTACTTTTCTACCAAAAACTGCTTCAGAAGAAGAAAATACATCAAAATGGTAGAATTTAGTAAAAGTATGCAAAGAGGACCAAGTTGCTGCTTTGCAAATCTGATCAACCGAAGCTTCATTCTTAAACGCCCAGGAAGTAGAAACTGACCTAGTAGAATGAGCTGTAATCCTTTGAGGCGGAGTTTTACCCGACTCGACATAGGCATGATGAATAAAAGATTTCAACCAAGATGCCAAAGAAACGGCAGAAGCTTTCTGGCCTTTTCTAGAACCGGAAAAGATAACAAATAGACTAGAAGTCTTTCGGAAAGACTTAGTAGCTTCAACATAATATTTCAAAGCTCTAACAACATCCAAAGAATGCAACGATTTCTCCTTAGAATTCTTAGGATTAGGACATAATGAGGGAACCACAATTTCTCTACTAATGTTGTTGGAATTCACAACCTTAGGTAAAAATTCAAAAGAAGTTCGCAACACCGCCTTATCCTGATGAAAAATCAGAAAAGGAGACTCACAAGAAAGAGCAGATAATTCAGAGACTCTTCTGGCAGAAGAGATCGCCAAAAGGAACAAAACTTTCCAAGAAAGTAATTTAATGTCCAATGAATGCATGGGTTCAAAAGGAGGAGCTTGAAGAGCCCCCAGAACCAAATTCAAACTCCAAGGAGGAGAAATTGACTTAATGACAGGTTTTATACGAACCAAAGCTTGTACAAAACAATGAATATCAGGAAGATTAGCAATCTTTCTGTGAAAAAGAACAGAAAGAGCAGAGATTTGTCCTTTCAAAGAACTTGCGGATAAACCTTTATCTAAACCATCCTGCAGAAACTGTAAAATTCTCGGAATTCTAAAAGAATGCCAAGAAAAATGATGAGAAAGACACCAAGAAATATAAGTCTTCCAGACTCTATAATATATCTCTCTAGATACAGATTTACGAGCCTGTAACATAGTATTAATCACAGAGTCAGAGAAACCTCTTTGACCAAGAATTGAAGAAGAATAATAATATTATGAGAATCATGATCTGTTACTTGTTGCGCTAAAGTTTCCAACCAAAAAGTTGAAGCTGCAGCAACATCAGCCAATGATATGGCAGGTCTAAGAAGATTACCTGAACACAGATAAGCTTTTCTTAGAAAGGATTCAATTTTCCTATCTAAAGGATCCTTAAAGGAAGTACCATCTGACGTAGGAATAGTAGTACGTTTAGCAAGGGTAGAAATAGCCCCATCAACCTTAGGGATTTTGTCCCAAAATTCTAATCTGTCAGACGGCACAGGATATAATTGCTTAAAACGTTTAGAAGGAGTAAATGAATTACCCAATTTATCCCATTCTCTGGAAATTACTTCAGAAATAGCACTAGGAACAGGAAAAACTTCTGGAATAACCACAGGAGATTTAAAGACCTTATCTAAACGTTTAGAATTAGTATCAAGAGGACCAGAATCCTCAATTTCTAAAGCAATTAGTACTTCTTTAAGTAAAGAACGAATAAATTCCATTTTAAATAAATATGAAGATTTATCAGCATCAATCTCTGAGACAGAATCCTCTGAACCAGAAGAGTCATCAGAATCAGAATGATGATGTTCATTTAAAAATTCATCTGTATAAAGAGAAGTTTTAAAAGATTTTTTATGTTTACTAGAAGGAGGAATAACAGACATAGCCTTCTTGATGGATTCAGAAACAAAATCTCTTATGTTATCAGGAACATTCTGAACATTAGATGTTGATGGAACTGCAACAGGTAATGGTACATTACTAAAGGAAATATTATCTGCATTAACAAGTTTGTCATGACAATTAATACAAACAACAGCTGGAGGAATAGCTACCAAAAGTTTACAGCAGATACACTTAGCTTTGGTAGTTCCAGCACCAGACAGCGATTTTCCTGAAGTATCTTCTGACTCAGATGCAACGTGAGACATCTTGCAATATGTAAGAGAAAAAACAACATATAAAGCAAAATTGATCAAATTCCTTAAATGACAGTTTCAGGAATGGGAAAAAATGCCAATGAACAAGCTTCTAGCAACCAGAAGCAAAGAAAAAATGAGACTTAAATAATGTGGAGACAAAAGCGACGCCCATATTTTTTAGCGCCAAATAAGACACCCACATTATTTGGCGCCTAAATGCTTTTTGGCGCCAAAAATGACGCCACATCCGGAACGCCGACATCTTTGGCGCAAAAGAACGTCAAAAATGACGCAACTTCCGGCGACACGTATGACGCCGGAAACAGAAAAGATTTTTTGCGCCAAAAAAGTCAGCGCCAAGAATGACGCAATAAAATGAAGCATTTTCAGCCCCCGCGAGCCTAACAGCCCACAGGGAAAAAAAGTCAAATTTTTAAGGTAAGAAAAATAATTGATTCAAGTGCATTATCCCAAATATGAAACTGACTGTCTGAAAATAAGGAATGTTGAACATCCTGAGTCAAGGCAAATAAATGTTTGAATACATATATTTAGAACTTTATAAACAAAGTGCCCAACCATAGCTTAGAGTGTCACAGAAAATAAGACTTACCCCAGGACACTCATCTACATGTTTGTAGAAAGCCAAACCAGTACTGAAACGAAAATCAGTAGAGGTAATGGTATATATATATAAGAGTATATCGTCGATCTGAAAAGGGAGGTAAGAGATGAATCTCTACGACCGATATCAGAGAACCTATGAAATAGACCCCGTAGAAGGAGATCACTGCATTCAAAATAGGCAATACTCTCCTCACATCCCTCTGACATTCACTGCACGCTGAGAGGAAAACCGGGCTCCAACCTGCTGCGGAGCGCATATCAACGTAGAATCTCGCACAAACTTACTTCACCACCTCCATAGGAGGCAAAGTTTGTAAAACTGAATTGTGGGTGTGGTGAGGGGTGTATTTATAGGCATTTTAAGGTTTGGGAAACTTTGCCCCTCCTGGTAGGAATGTATATCCCATACGTCACTAGCTCATGGACTCTTGCTAATTACATGAAAGAAAGAGGTACCCTGTGCCCACAGTCTGTGAGATGGTCTGACCCCCTATTACTGTATATAGTGACACTGTTTAACCCACCAGTACTGTATATAGTGAGTTAGTGACACAATCTGTAATCTGCCGGTGAGATGGCTGGCCTGACCCTACCCGCCTCAGTACTTTATAAAGTGACCACAGTAGTCTGTGACATGGTCCAGCCCCCCCATACTGTATATAGTGGTACTGTATAGACTGACACTGTTTACCCCCCGCCCCCCATGCTGTAGTAACAAGGTCTCTAATTTGCTGATTCCACAAACATACACACACATACATGCATAAATACATACACACACACATAAACACCAATGGGTAAAACAGAAACACTAACCCCTGTAGTCAGAGACAGAGACACTAGCTAAGCATAACATCACACTCACATGATATCAGTGCAGGCAGTGGCAGGTCAACGTTTTTTATTGAGATTTTTTTTTTTTTTGAGCTGGGTCCCCATCCTCGGGGGCCCAGTCACAGTTGCGATCCTCTGCATCCCTTGTAGTTCTACTCCTGGCCTGTGTAACTCATAATTAGCTACCCTAAATCTATTAAAGGGATAGAAAAGTCAAATTTAAACATACACAATTCAGATAGAGCATGCCATTTTAAGACACTTATAAATTCACTTCTATTTTCAATTTCCCTTTGATCTCTTGGTATATTTTGTTGAAAATGAATGTGTATGTATCCTATACTTCTGAGAGCTAGCTGGTGATAGGTGGTTACACACATTTGTCACTTGTCATTGGCTCACAGATGAGTTCATCTAGCTCCTAGTAGTACATTGCGGCTCTGGTTCTTACTTTAACTATGTGTTTAATTAATCTGCAGGGTTTAAACACACAGTTATATTCTGTACAAGCAATAATGTAACAATAAAATGTTCTAACATATTAGAGCATTTTCTTTTTGCCCTTTTATATAACTTTAAGTAATTTCCTAAACACTTTCTTCAGCCATTACTAACTGAAAACTTCAATGATCTCCAATATACCAGCTCTTTAAATATTCCTGAGTAAATGGTATTAAAAAAAATGCCTGAACTTCACCCTCCTCAAGCAGTGATTAACTTTAAATAGACTTTGTAACCCTCAGACAAGTTAAAGGGACATAAAAGTACAAAAATAAAATGATCTTATGTATTATAGAATTAAAATATTGCACTATTGCTTGCATATAACTTTGTCAGAGTTAAACACATAGTTAAAGTCAGCTCCCTATCAGCAATGACATACTGGGTGCTAGCTGAATACACTTGGTGAGCTAATGTCAAGTGGCACCAATCAGTAGGTAGCATCTAGTAGTACATTGCTGCTCCTGAGCCTACCTGGGTATGCTTTTCAACAAATGATAAAAGAAGTCTCTTCTGAATGATAAAAGTTTAGATTGGCTTTCCTGTCTTATTAAGTTTTAAAAACCACAAAATGGTTGTGCATTTCATGATCGTTTTCATATGAAATCATTATTGAAGCATATAATCTCCGCTGCATCATTTACCATTTCTGTTGCAAGTGCCTTTTGCCCATCTCTTTCTACTTGTAGCACTACCCTTAGCTGTTCTACTGGAAAGATCTAATAATGTATTTAGTGGAAACTCTGGTAGGCTGATATATAACATCTGAAAAGTCTATTACTGCCTATTCTAAACAGTGTTTTATGGCAACAGCAGTGGCCCTTAGTAAAAGAAATGGCTTGCTCTGAAAATCTGTTACTTCAAGGATCAATGTGTATTTCTTGCAATCTCAGGCATGCATTATTACTTCATTGATTTTCAGCTTGCAATGTCTTTAAATCTTAGCTGCATTTGTATATATGTATAGAGATATATAGATGATATATAATAGATAGATGGGTAGATAGATAATAGCTATATAACAGATAGATGATAGATAGATAGATAGATAGATAGATAGATAGATAGATAGATAGATAGATAGATAGATAGATAGAAGATATATAATATATAGATGGATAGATAGATAGATAGATAGATAGATAGATAGATAGATAGATAGATAGATAGATAATAGATAGATAGATGATAGATAGATTAAAATATTGAATTGTGTAATAAAAACAAAGGTTAAAAATCATGGAGTGGTTTTCATATTCAGAGCTACATATAGTATGTATAGCTACATATAATGGCTACAGGTAAGTAATGATAAATATTATGGTTACAGGTAAGTAATGATAAATATAATGGTTACAGGTAAGTAATGATAAATATAATGGTTACAGGTAAGTAATGATAAATATAATGGTTATGAGGTAAATAATGATACATATAACTGCTATAAGGTAAGTCATGATAAATATAATGGCTGCAGGTAAGTAATGATAAATATAATGGTTACTTACAGGTAAGTAATGATAAATATAATGGCTATGAGGTAAGTAATGATACATATAACTGCTATAAGGTAAGTCATGATAAATATAATGGCTGCAGGTAAGTAATAATAAATATAATGGCTACAGGTAAGTAGTGATAAATATAATGGCTACAGGAAAAAAAATATAAATATAATGGCTATTAGGTAAGTAATGATAAATATAATGGCTGCAGGTAAGTAATGATAAACATAATATCTGCAGGTAAGTAATAATAACTATAATGGCTATAGGTAAGTAATGATAAATATAATGGCTATAAGGTAAGTAATGATAAATATAATGACTATGAGGTAAATAATGATAAATAAATATAATGGCTATAGGTACGTAATGATAAATATAATGGCATTGGCTATTAGGTAAGTAATGATAAATATAATGGCATTGGCTACAGGTAAGTAATGATAAATATAATGGCTATTAGGTAAGTAGTGATAAATATAATGGCTACAGGTAAGTAATGATAAATATAATGACTACCAGGTAAGTAATGATAAATATAATGGCTACAGGAAAAAAAATGATAAATAAAATGGCTATTAGGTAAGTAATGATAAATAAAATGGATATAAGGTAAGTAATGATAAATATAATGCCTATGAGGTAAATAATGATAAATAAATATAATGGCTATAGGTAAGTAATGATAAATAAAATGGATATAAGGTAAGTAATGATAAATATAATGGCTACAGGTAAGTAATGATAAATATAATGACTATGAGGTAAATAATGATAAATAAATATAATGGGTATAGGTAAGAAATGATAAATAAAATGGATATAAGGTAAGTTATGATAAATATAATGGCTACAGGTAAGTAATGATAAATATAATGGCTATTAGGTAAGTAATGATAAATATAATGGCATTTGCTATAGGTACGTAATGATAAATATAATGACTATGAGGTAAATAATGATAAATAAATATAATGGCTATCGGTAAGTAATGATAAATATAATGACTATGAGGTAAATAATGATAAATAAATATAATGGCTATAGGTAAGTAATGATAAATATAATGGCTATTAGGTAAGTAATGATAAATATAATGGCATTGGCTATTAGGTAAGTAATGATAAATATAATGGCATTGGCTACAGGTAAGTAATGATAAATATAATGGCTATTAGGTAAGTAATGATAAATATAATGGCATTGGCTATAGGTAAGTAATGATAAATATAATGGCTATTAGGTAAGTAATGATAAATATAATGGCATTGGCTACAGGTAAGTAATGATAAATATAATGGCTATTAGGTAAGTAATGATAAATATAATGACATTGGCTATAGGTACGTAATGATAAATATAATGGCATTGGCTATAGGTAAGTAATGATAAATATAATGGCATTGGCTATAGGTAAGTAATGATAAATATAATGGCTATAAGGTAAGTAATTGTAAATATAATGACTATGAGGTAAATAATGATAAATAAATATAATGGCTACAGGTAAGTAATGATAAATAAAATGGATATAAGGTAAGTTATGATAAATATAATGGCTACAGGTAAGTAATGATAAATATAATGGCTATAGGTAAGTAATGATAAATATAATGGCTACAGGTAAATAATGATAAATATAATGGCTACAGGTAAGCAATGATAAATATAATGGCTATTAGGTAAGTAATGATAACTATAATGACTATGAGGTAAATAATGATAAATAAATATAATGGCTATAGGTAAGTAATGATAAATAAAATGGATATAAGGTAAGTTATGATAAATATAATGGCTACAGGTAAGTAATGATAAATATAATAGCTATAAGTAAGTAATGATAAATATAATGGCTACAGGTAAGTATTGATAAATATAATGGCTATTAGGTAAGTAATGATAAATATTTTGGCTAGCAGGTAAGTAGTGAAGTATTTTCAGATTAAATAAATGACCACCTTCAAGCCACATTTGTCAGACATTTAGGGCCAGATTACGAGTGGAGCGCAAAATTGCGCTTACATGAGTTTAATATTTGCGCTTCACTCAGTAATACCAGCACACGCAAATGTGTATTAGTAATACAAGTTTAGTGCAATGCAAACATGACCTCGCGTTCGTATTGCACGGAAGCTTTGCGCTCCCGATAGCGCATTTCCGTAGGCTCCAGTGGGAGCCTTGTTCTCATGATGTTAGACACAGCAGAGAACCTAGCGCAGCAAAGACAGTAAGTCGCGCAGGGATTTGCAGCAAAATTAAAATATATATGTATATGAATATACATATATATTTTGAGTGATAACACAGACCCCATAGACCACTATGTTAAAGCACTTTTCAGTGCTGTTTTTTTCTAACACCCACACCCGCACACTTTAACCCCTAAAAACTGCTTTGTTCAGTTAATTTAAAAAAAATTAAAGATGCGCCTAAATTTTATTTCATTAAGGAACTTCAATCTTACATTTGGGGGCAATTGGGGGACATTTTTAAAATTAACCAAAGGTCTGACCTCTGGTTGATTTTTTGAGCGGTAGCAATAATCAGCCATTACAAATGATATATATATATATATATATATATATATATATATATATATATATATATATATATATATATATATATATATATATATATATATATATATATATATATATATATATATATATATATATATAGCAAATTTTCCCGTTTACGGGTGTGCAATAAATTAGCACTCCACTTGTAATCTAGCCCTGAATGTCACAGCAATGTTTTACATTTTTTATATCAGTAATTCCCTGGAGAGCAGAACTCAAGCATGTGTAAGATGTTAAATAGAAGGGGCAGAAGCATCATATCCAAACATATATATCTTAAAAAAATAATCTGGGCAGAACTAAGGAGCCAATGATCAAAAACTCTCTGGCATGGAGAGAAATCATTTTGTTTATTTATTTTTTAGTACTCTAATGTAATGTGTCTCTAGTTCACATCCAGAACCAGTTTAGTGAGATAAACCGCTCCAAAGATACAATTTGCCTTGTTAAATTGTTTTAAGAGACCTCACAGTACTAATGAGACAGGTAATCTCACCAGAGCATCAGATCATCAGCCTCTCGGTGAGACATAATACTAGATCTATTATATTAAATACACCTGGTTTAACAATCTAAGCAAGTTGGATTCTCACTGTAACACCTCAATATCAATTAGCAGGGTGAGAAAATATATACAGGTCATTAGACAAATAAAAGGAGAAATACTACAGAACAACAATTAAATAAGTTACATTTTGGGTTATAGTTAGTACTCACCTCCAGAATCCAAATGTTACAGCTGATTGGCCAAAATTGTTCTCTGAAGAAATAGAAGTGTCAAGTACGGATACAGACAAAAACTTAAAGCGATAGATAGAAGGTCAGAGAAATGCAGAACATGAGTAAGATCAAGCAACAATGTTTTAAAACAGGCTTAAGTAGCAGAGGGAAAATATTTTGCTTGTTTTTCAGCTATTGGTGATATGGACAGAACAATCATGGGAGATAGAATTGCTAGGCTTAATAAATAAAGTTTTAAACAATAAAGCATTAAAGCTAATAATGTAGGAGAAGTTTGCTATAGGTTTAGGAGTCATAAATCAGATTTTAGGATGAGGTAGCAGGAAACGCAGGTCTTAGGCGCACATGAGGGAGCTCAGGACACAAGTGTATCTGGAGAAGGAAGGCCTCTCATTATGAAGGCAGTTACACTTCTTGAAGAGGAAGCTTACAATGAGGAAGATAAGTTTGAGGTTTGTCAGCAGGAAATATCTGGATGTGAAGTGACAAAATATCAAGTGAGTTGTGAAATGTGCAAACAAACTAGTATCTAGCTGAATACTCTGCCTCAGTTATATGTGGTGGGGGCTAGTACTCAGTCATGTGACAAGTGCTGCGTGAATCAGTAACTCTACATAATCACACAGTGTAAAGGAAGGTTAAACAAATTAGTAAACTAAATACAGGTAGCCCTCAGTTTACGCCGGGGTTAGGTTCCAGAAGGAATGGTTGTAAATCGAAACCGTTGTAAATTGAAACCCAGTTTATAATGTAAGTCAATGGGAAGTGAGGGAGATAGGTTCCAGGCCCCTCTCAAAATTGTCATAAGTAACACATAATACATTATTTTTAAAGCTTTGAAATGAAGACTTTAAATGCTAAACGGCATTATAAATGTAATAAAATAATCATACAACACAGAATATATAATTAAACTAAGTTAAATGAACAAAAACATTTGCTAAACAGCATTATAAACCTAATAAAATAATCACACAACACAGACTTCACTTGCATTTTTGTGCAAACAGTTCTTTCTTTGCATTCCAAACTGGACTGATTTATAGACAGGAAGATCTTGTTCCTTTGAAATCTGCTCGATAGCTCAGGTCTGGTTAAACTGATTAATTTCAGCTTGCTTGACTTTGCTACAACACAAGCGGACAGCTCCACCTACTGGCTATTTTAATAAATGCACTGCTTCTCAATGCTTTTCAATATCAGTCACATGACTGGAAAAAAAGGTTGTTATTCTGAAACGGTGTAAATTGAACCGTTGTAAAACGAGGGCCATCTGTATTTAATTCCAAAATAATGAGACTTAATACTTAATATAAACGTTTAGTTGTAAGAGACAATTTTAGGATTATATGAGTGTAGTTAATTTACCATTTGACAATGCTCACTGTCAGTCACTATATTTTATCAAGAAGAGGCATAAAAAAAATTTAATTTCACCACTGACTCATTCCTTGGCGAACTCTAACAAATATATTGTGGACTTCTCTATTTGAAAAATACATTACTAGAAAGAACTGGATGATAAAAGTAATGAGGGAAATGTAAACAATATATATAAGGCTGGGAAATGTTACTACAGGGAGTGCAGAATTATTAGGCAAATGAGTATTTTGACCACATCATCCTCTTTATGCATGTTGTCTTACTCCAAGCTGTATAGGCTCGAAAGCCTACTACCAATTAAGCATATTAGGTGATGTGCATCTCTGTAATGAGAAGGGGTGTGGTCTAATGACATCAACACCCTATATCAGGTGTGCATAATTATTAGGCAACTTCCTTTCCTTTGGCAAAATGGGTCAAAAGAAGGACTTGACAGGCTCAGAAAAGTAAAAAATAATGAGATATCTTGCAGAGGGATGCAGCACTCTTAAAATTGCAAAGCTTCTGAAGCGTGATCATCGAACAATCAATCGTTTCATTCAAAATAGTCAACAGGGTCGCAAGAAGCGTGTGGAAAAACCAAGGTGCAAAATAACTGCCCATGAACTGAGAAAAGTCAAGCGTGCAGCTGCCAAGATGCCACTTGCCACCAGTTTGGCCATATTTCAGAGCTGCAACATCACTGGAGTGCCCAAAAGCACAAGGTGTGCAATACTCAGAGACATGGCCAAGGTAAGAAAGGCTGAAAGACGACCACCACTGAACAAGACACACAAGCTGAAACGTCAAGACTGGGCCAAGAAATATCTCAAGACTGATTTTTCTAAGGTTTTATGGACTGATGAAATGAGAGTGAGTCTTGATGGGCCAGATGGATAGGCCCGTGGCTGGATTGGTAAAGGGCAGAGAGCTCCAGTCCGACTCAGACGCCAGCAAGGTGGAGGTGGAGTACTGGTTTGGGCTGGTATCATCAAAGATGAGCTTGTGGGGCCTTTTCGGGTTGAGGATGGAGTCAAGCTCAACTCCCAGTCCTACTGCCAGTTTCTGGAAGACACCTTCTTCAAGCAGTGGTACAGGAAGAAGTCTGCATCCTTCAAGAAAAACATGATTTTCATGCAGGACAATGCTCCATCACACGCGTCCAAGTACTCCACAGCGTGGCTGGCAAGAAAGCATATAAAAGAAGAAAATCTAATGACATGGCCTACTTGTTCACCTGATCTGAACCCCATTGAGAACCTGTGGTCCATCATCAAATGTGAGATTTACAAGGAGGGAAAACAGTACACCTCTCTGAACAGTGTCTGGGAGGCTGTGGTTGCTGCTGCACGCAATGTTGATGGTGAACATATCAAAACACTGACAGAATCCATGGATGGCAGGCTTTTGAGTGTCCTTGCAAAGAAAGGTGGCTATATTGGTCACTGATTTGTTTTTGTTTTGTTTTTGAATGTCAGAAATGTATATTTGTGAATGTTGAGATGTTATATTGGTTTCACTGGTAAAAATAAATAATTGAAATGGGTATATATTTGTTTTTTGTTAAGTTGCCTAATAATTATGCACAGTAATAGTCACCTGCACACACACACATATCCCCCTAAAATAGCTATAACTAAAAACAAACTAAAAACTACAAATAACCGATAATAATAAAAATAATAATAAATTGACACTGACTTATCTCTTTAAGATGGAGTATATTCGTTCCTTATTAAAAGAGGTGTTGATTACTTTGGATATTGAGGAAACTAGTCCTCTTGATACTAAAACTAGTAAACGTTTAAATTCTGTTTATAAACCTCCTGTGGTTACTCCAGAGGTTTTTCCAGTTCCTGATGCTATTTCTGATATGACTTCTAAGGAATGGAATAGGCCTGGTACTTCTTTTATTCCTTGTTCTAGATTTAAAAGTTGGATCCTTTGCCAGCAGTTAGATTGGAGTTTTGGGAAAAAATCCCCAAAGTGGATGGGGCTATTTCTACTCTTGACAAACGTACTACTATTCCTATGGAATAGTACTTATTTTAAGGACCCTTTAGATAGGAAACTTGAATCTTATCTAAGGAAAGCTTATTTATTTTCTGGCTACATTCTTAGGCCTGCTATATCATGGCTGATGTTGCAGCTGCATCAACTTTTTGGTTGGAAAGCTTAGCGCAACTGGAAACAGATCCTAATTTGTCTAGCATTGTTCGCTTGCTTCAACATGCTAATCATTTTATCTGTGATGCTATTTTTTATATAATCAATTTGGTGTTAAATCTATGCCTTTAGCTATTTTAGCTAGAAGAGCTTTGTGGATCAAATATTGAAATGCTGACATGGTATCTAAGTCTAGATTACTTATCTCTTTCAATTTATTTGGTTCTCAGTTGGATTCAATTATTTCAACTGTCACTGGGGGAAGGGAGTTTTTTTACCTCAGGATAAAAGATCTAAGGGTAAATCTAAAGCTTCTAATCGTTTTCGCTCTTTTCGACAGAATAAGGAACAGAAAGCCAATCCTTCCCCCAAAGAATCTGGTTCCAATTGGAAACCTTCTTCAAGTTGGAATAAATCCAAGCCTTTTAAGGTGTGGCACTCATTTTAGCTCAGCTGGTGGGGGGCAGATTCAAACTTTTCCAAAACATTTGGGCAGATTCTGTCCAAAATCAGTGGATTCAGAGTATTGTCTCTCAAGGGTATCAAATAGGTTTCAGAATAAGACTTCCTGTGAGAAGATTTTTTCTCTCACATTTTCCAGCTAATCCAGTGAAGGCTCAGGCTTTTCTGAAGTGTGTTTCAGATCTAGCGCTTTCAGGGGTAATCATACCAGTTCCGTTTCAGGAACAGGGTCTGGGGTTTTATTCAAATCTATTCATTCTCCCAAAGAAAGAAAATTAATTCAGGCCGGTTCTGGATCTGAAAATTTTGAATTGTTTTGTAAGAGTGCCAACTTTCAAAATGGTGACTATAAGGACTATTCTGTCTTTTGTTCAGCAAGGGTATTATATGTCCACGATAGACTTACAGGATGCATATCTTCATATTCCGATTCATCCAGACCACTATCAGTTTCTGAGATTCTCTTTTCTAGACAAGCATTACCAATTTCCTCTACTTCCATTTGGCCTAGCGACAGCTCCAAGAATTTTTTCAAAGGTTCTCGGTGCCCTACTCTCTGTAATCAGAGAACAGGGTATTGCAGTGTTTCCTTATTCGGACGATATCTTGGTACTAGATCAGTCTTTACATTCTTCCGAATCTTACACAAATCAACTAGTGCTGTTTCTTCAAAGACATGGTTGGAGGATCAATTTACCAAAAAGTTCCTTGATTCCTCAGACAAGGGTCACCTTTTTAGGTTTACAGATAGATTCAGTGTCCATGACTCTGTCTCTAACAGACAAGAGACAAATAAAATTGGTTTCAGCTTGTCGAAATCTCCAGTCTCAATAATTCCCTTCAGTGGCCATGTGCATGGAAGTTTTAGGTCTCATGACTGCAGCATCGGACGGGATCCCTTTTGCTCATTTTCATATGAGACCTCTTCAGCTTTGTATGCTGAATCAATGGTGCAGGGACTATACAAGGATATCACAATTAATATCCTTAAATTCCAATGTTCGACTCTCTCTGACTTGGTGGTTAGATCACCATCGTATAGTTCAAGGGGCCTCTTTTGTTTGTCCAACCTGGACTGTAATCACAGCAGATGCAAGTCTGCTGGGGATCTCTGACAGCACAAGGGGTTTGGAAATCTCAAGAGGTGAGGTTACCAATCAATATTTTAGAACTCTGTGCTATTTTCAGGGATCTTCAGGTTTGGACTCTATTTTCAGACAGACAATATCACAACTGTGGCATATGTCAATCATCAGGGTGGGACTCACAGTCCCCTAGCTATGAAAGAAGTAACTCAGATACTTTCTTGGGCGGAATACAGCTCTTGTCTAATTTCAGCAGTACATATCGCAGGTGTAGACAATTGGGAAGCAGATTATCTCAGCGGTCAGACTTTACATCCGAGGAAGTGGTCTCTCCATCCAGATGTGTTTTTTCAGATTGTTTAGATGTGGGGTCTTCCAGAATTAGATCTGATGGCTTCCCATCTAAACAAGAAACTTCCCAGGTAATTGTCCAGGTCCAGGGATCCCCAGACGGAGTCAGTGCATGCGTTAGCAGTTCCTTGGTTTTACCAACCTGCTTATATCTTCCCGCCTCTATTTCTTCTTCTTCCAAGAGTGATCTCCAAGATCATCATGGAACAATCTTTTGTGTTTCTGGTAGCACCAGCATGCCCTCACCGGTTCTGGTATGCGTATCTTGTCCAAATGTCCTGTTGCCAACCTTGGGCACTTCCTTTAAGACCAGACCTTCTATCTCAAGGACCGTTTTTTTCCATCAGGATCTCAAATCGTTAAATTTGAAGGTATGGTAATTGAACGCTTAGTGCTTAGTCATAGAGGTTTCTCTGACTCAGTGATTGATACTATGTTACAGACTCGTAAATCTTTTTTTAGGAAGATTTATTATCGAGTTTGGAAGACTTATATTTCATGGTGTTCTTCTCATAAATTCTCCTGGCATTCTTAATTCTTAGAATTTTATAGTTTCTTCAGGATGGTTTGCATAAAGGTTTGTCTGCAAGTTCCTTGAAGGGACAAATCTCTGCTCTTTCTTTTTAATTTCACAGAAAGATTGCTAAGCTTCCTGATATTCAGTGTTTTGTGCAGACTTTGTTCCGTATCAAGCCTGTCATAAAATCAATCTCTCCTCCTTGAAGTCTTAATTTGGTTTCAAAGGCTTTACAGGCTCATCCTTTTGAGCCTATGCATTCTTTGGATATTAAACTACTTTCTTGGAAAATGTTGTTCCTTTTGGCTATCTCTTCTGCTAGAAGAGTTTCCGAATTATCTGCTCTTTCTTGTGAGTCTCCTTTTCTGATTTCCCATCAGGATAAGGCAGTTTTGCAGACTTCATTTAAATTTTTACCTAAAGTTTTGAATTCTAACAACATTAATAGGGAAATTGTTGTTCCCTCTTTGTGTCCTAATCTTAAGAATTCTTTGGAGAGATCATTACATTCTCTGAATGTTATAAGAGTTTTCAAATATTATGTTGAAGCTACTAAAGATTTCAGGAAGACTTCTAGTTTATTTGTTGTCTTTTCTGGTTCTAGGAAAGGCCAGAAAGCTTCTGCCATTTCCTTGGCATCCTGGTTAAAGCTTTTGATTCATCAGGCTTATTTGGAGTCGGGTCAGGCCCCGCCTCAGAGAATCACAGCTCATTCTACTAGATCAGTCCCCACTTTGTGAGCTTTCAAGAATTAAGCTTCAGTTGATAAGATTTGCAAGGCAGCAACTTGGTCTTCTTTGCATACATTTACTAAATTCTACCGTTTTTATGTATTTGCCTCTTCGGAAGCAGTTTTTGGTAGAAAAGTTCTCCAGGCAGCTGTTTCAGTTTGATTCCTCTGCTATGTTTTAAGTTTTTTCTTTTCAATTATGAGAAAAACTTATTTTTTTGGATGTGGATTAAATTTTTTCAGCGAAAAATGGCTGTTTTTATTTTTATCCCTCCCTCTCTAGTGACTCTTTTGTGGAGTACCACATCTTCGGTATTACTATCCCATACTTCACTAGCTCATGGACTCTTGCCAATTACATGAAATAAAACATAATTTATGTAAGAACTTACCTGATAAATTTGTTTCTTTCATATTGGCAAGATTCCATGAGACCCACCCTTTTTATGGTGGTTATGTTTTTTTGTATAAAGCACAATTATATTTCCAGTTCTTTTGTTTGATGCTTTTTACTACTTTTTCTATCACCCCACTACTTAGCTATTCGTTAAACTGAATTGTGGGTGTGATGAGGGGTGTATTTCTAGGCATTTTGAGGTTTGGGAAACCTTGCCCCTCCTGGTAGGTTTGTATATCCCATATGTCACTAGCTCATGGACTCTTGCCAATATGAAAGAAATGAATTTATCAGGTAAGTTCTTACATAAATTATGTTTTATTTCATGTAATTGGCAAGAGTCCATGAGCTAGTGAAGTATGGGATAGTAATACCGAAGATGTGGTACTCCACAAAAGAGTTTTTACATAAATTATGTTATATATTAATTCACACAATGCTGAATATTCTTAAAATTTTTCAATAGTGCTTTAGCACTTATTTTTATAGGGTTTGTGCATATGTGCGTGCATGCATGCACACACGTGTGTGTAAAACTTCTTCTGCCCTTTGAAGCAGAATAATTGAAATCTTATTTTGTAAACTTTTCATATGTAACACCCTGCACAACTCTGAATAGTGGATAATGGCAGTGAATACATATTTACCTCAGTTGGAAAAGAGGAAGTTTAATATACAGTTTTATCCATTTAAATTTTAAATTTTAATAATGATTGTTTCCAATTCCAATTCCATATAGTGAACACATTTTAAACAGTTTTCTGCGGGTGAAGTTTTGGTTTGTTTGAGAGAAAAAAAACCCATTATAGATATATGTATTATTTAATTTTACATTTCATATTTAAAGGGACAGTCTACACTAAAATGGTTATTGTTTAAAAAGATAGATAATGCCTTTTCTACCCATTTCCCTGCTTTGCACAACCAACATTGTTATATTAATATACTTTATAACATTTAAACCTCTAAATTTCTGCCTGTTTCTAAGCCACTAAGACAGTCTCTTATCACATGCTTTTTTATTTGCTTTTCACAACAGGAGACTGTTAGTTGTGTGGGCCATATAGATAACATTGTGTTTCAAGGGAGTTATTTATGAGTCAGCACAACACAGCACTAATTGGCTTAAATGCAAGTCAATAGATAATAAATAAAAAGTCATGTGATCAGGGGGCTGTCAGTAGATGCTTAGATACAAGGCAATCACAGAGGTAAAAAGTATATTAATATAACTGTGTTGGTTATGCAAAACTGGGGAATGGGTAATAAAGGGATTATCTATCTTTTAAAACAATAAAAATTATATTGTCGACTGTCCCTTTAAATTTGCATCTCATGTTTTATCCTCATGTCCTACTGCAATACTCCCAACACCCTATGGATCCACCATGAACACCCACCAAAAATGCCCTCATCTACTTGATCCCTACCCCACTAAAAATCATCCCTCTAAATCTATCCAGCCTATATGTTACCCCGTTACTTATGCCCCTATGCAATCCCACTTCTATTTTAAATATACATCTAGCCATGAAAGGAGGAAAATGGATGAAAATTAGGACATGTCTTTATTCAAGGATAAAGATACAACTGGGCATTGATGGAATCAGGATTATGGTAGGAACCTGAATTTTTGAAGAGTTGTCCAGAATGTCTTTAAGGTAGAGGCTTGTCGGCAGTAGCAGGTTTAGAACTTAAAATGTAGGGCTAAATTATGATGGAGCACTAACTGTTGCACGCAATCGATAAAGTATTTATCACAGCTCTTTGCGTCAAAGTAGCATGCGTATTACAGCTTGAAGGTAAACGTGTTTGCTTGTTTACAATTTAATTTAATGCACGATTGAGTACTGAGCTCTGATTAAATATTACGTAATTCAAAAACGTTGCACCAAAGCACATCAAAATTATATTTAAAAGTACAGTTACACTCATAATGACACAATCTAATAACAATTATTTTAAAAAAATTGCATTAAAAAAGTTATAAAGGCTAAAAGATATGAGGTCTCAGGTGTTAGAAAAAAAGACATGCAAAGGGCTTTAACATAGAGAGAAATACATATAAATTTCTAAACGTGTACATATGTATTTATGTATTTATATGTATATATATATATATATAGTAATAGGTGATCCCCAGAAGAGAGGACAAAAGACGGCTGAAAAATCATCCACGGCTGGTTCAAAGAAGGTGTTTATTAAAGCAAGGTGCTAGTACATAAGGTGAGAGCAAAGCCTTAACACCTGACGCGTTTCGCGCATGCGTACATGCGCTTCATCAGAGGTGATATGTTCAAGGTGTGCATTGACCTATATGCAGCAAAGGGACCAATCATGTTATCGGTTCAATTAAGAACTATTGTCTACACCTATGAGTAAGGTAGCTGAAACCTTTGCTGCAGATTGGTCATAAATTTTGTTCCTTTAATTACTAAGTCAAATAACACAGTAAATAGTTATACAAATCTTCTAGTACTAGTACAATTGTTAATATATATACATATACAAACTATTCATTCTAAGTCTATGTGAACTAAATTCTAATAGCCAATTTTTTTTTTTTTTTTTATTATAATTTTTATTGAGGTTGTGCGACAACAATACAACTTATAAGAACCGACATATCATGAAAGCAAACATACATATTACATTTCAAAATGTCGACTTCCATATATACAGAAGGATAAAATTCCCAACGAAAATAAATCTAATGGAAGAAAAGAAAAAAATGGAACCTCTTTTTCTCTATTTTACATAAATTAGAACTAGCAGTTTGAATGGTCACATTTGGGTTTATAAACTTATGTAAATAGTATGATAAAATATATAGGTAGAATTATGCTAGAAACTCAAGCAATCCTGCGACACTAATTATAATAAACAAGGTCAACATCTTACAGAACCACAGGGATTATTAATAGAAACCAATAATTAGGTTGCGGCATAGGTTAGATAAGCCGCGTAGGTAGACCTCCTAAGTAAGGAGGTATATTATGTGGGGGGGGGGGGAGGTGGTAAGTTAAATTTTTAAACGTTAGGTACCGGCTATAGACAGGTATGGTGAACCTGCACAGTATAAATATATTAGAGTAGGTCAAGAACTATTTGCGTAGAACTAATATATATGAAGTAAGGGATATCAAGCATGTACTATGTGTTGGCAGCCAACCTATTTGCTGCTGTTTACTTTAAGTGTAGGAGAAGTGACTCATAGGAGAAGGTATACATAGTGTAGGCAAAGGTGGAGTATGAGAATTAGAATGAGCTCCTTATAGTAGAAAACGTCTCTAATTATGAAAGACTGCTCCTAAAGTATCAGCTCACCCCATAGCTTGAGGGACTGTGGGAACAAACAACACACTGCGGTACAAATTAGATACTAGTACTAGAGGAATAGTAGCATAATAAGAAATGGAGCAAGACAATTGAGCTTGATATGATAGCTATAATGCTGAGTATAGGAAATGTTAAGGCGCTGCCTCGGCCGCTGGCTACGCCTATGCTATAGGGAAATAGGACTCAACATTCAAAGAATATAAAAGCAGAAAAATATCGGCTGTATAAGATAGATAGGCAAGTGTGTCATATGCTTAATGGGCTTAATTTAGTTCTTACACAAGAGCAACACTATTTTAATACATTTCTTACAAACTAAGCTAAACTAAACTATCCCTATAATCTCATATACTAGGATATCTCACTTTATATGGGGACAGCATATAGCTCAGGGACCTCAGCATATGTTATCCTTAAGCACAGTGAGGAAAGATGCGTATAAGGGTTATATGGGAGCATACATAGGTGGGTATATTAGCTTGTAGGTAGTTATTCAAGCATATGAGACAATAAAGAAATACATACCTCAGTATGTCAGATACAGTGTGCAAAAGACATAATATGCAAAATGAAAGAATAATGTAAAACCTATGTAAACTGATAACATTTTCATCAATTTAACCTGGATTTCTCCAGTCAGGGCTTCAGGACTGACAGCAAATATAGTCAAGCTCAAACAGTCACAAGGGCTTGAAAGAATTTCTGCAAACATTAAGACACTTGAAACTATAATAACCGCACTGATAATGACCTTAGGTGTCAAAAGATATAATGCTTTAACAACAGAAGACTTATGTCACAAAGTTCGATGAGGGAAAGTCTGGAATGTTCAGAAAGTTTATCTCCAGCTTACTATGGTAGACTCTATTTCTTTACCCAATGCCTGCTGCATAGAGACAGCTAGATGAGCGCTGCAAGTGTGGCCATGATTGTAAATCCCCTCCGGATTTCAAGGTATACTTCATAGGGCATTCGTGAAGCTTGAGATACTGGGTTGTGGTAAAAGGATTAATCTGTGCAGGGCAGACCAAGAGTGAAGAGGGATCCAAGATAGTAATGTAAAGTCCATGTCGGGCTGTGTTCTCAACTACCCAGGCCGTATGTCTCAGACCCAACACTCCACTACGGGTCACGGTAGAAAATACATGGGGCCATGCCAGGAGGTTATGATCCACTAGAGCCGGTGCGTTGTGGGCGATGTTAATAGTGTTCAGGGATGAGAAGAGTTCAACTTTAGACAGGCCGTCTCCAGTTTCAAGTGCACGCAGGTGAGCCACTGCCATCACGCTCTCCGTACTCAAAGTGCTCTGTGAAAGGTGCCGAGTAGGTGAGGAATGCCGGGGCCCCACAGCATCCTCCCTCTCGGGCATAGCATGAACAGCAGAGGCGTGATCAGGGCGAGCGTTAGGAACTGTTTTTGGCTGTCGCGATGTGGATGTGCTAGAACGGGTAAGTGCCTCGAGGCAGCCGTTTAAGAAGTAGTGAATCTCTTCCATGATGTGCTCAGCAGTGGCCATGGTTAAGAGTGTTGAGAAGCGGCAGGTTTAGGAGAATCTCACTTTCCGTTAGGCAGCCTTATGCATCCCCGCAATCACTTTGTAGGCCAAAAGATGGTGGCTCCTCCAGCCGCTTGCTCTCAGATTGTGCCCGATGTCTGTAAGAATTCAACAGTGCAGCGACATTCGCTGTAAGAATAAGTGCAGAAGTCAACCCTGCTAGTTGGTCTTCATTGATGGTTCAAATTGCAATCTTGTATATGCACCAAATTGATCAAGTATTTTTGAAATAACCGGAGCTCCTAAGATGTGCGACCTAGCAGCTTCACAGTTGGCTCCGCCCCCCCTCTAATAGCCAATTTAAATAAAAAATATATAAATAAAATAAAAATAAAAAGTGTTGCATAAAAAATTATTAACAATCACATGGGTCTTCAATTAAGCAATAATATGCAAAAATAGCTTAGAAAGTAGATATGGAGATTTTTCCAGAGATGCAGGCATATCGATAGTGGTGTCAATTACTATAAGTCTGTCACCATTGATGCATATGTGAGAAAATCGACTATCTAAATTAAGAATGGACAAACCATCACATTAACATAAACAAAACAATATGTTGAAATACAAATGAAATTCATAAGGGAACAGAAATTCTATTAAAATAAACATAAATGTTATGATAAAAAATTATAATGGAACACACACAGTTAATTTCGGATGTGCTAAGTTAATTGTTCACTGTTTAAGTTAGTGCATCCAAAGAATTTATAAGATTTTTTTCATTCATTTCTTTGTGGGACCTGAGCTGTGTTAGTAAACTTTAGGGGGAAAAAAGGACGACATTTTATAGAAGGTAAATATGGAAAAAAAAGGGTTTTTTCTCTTATGTTGTTTTATTTTAGATTATGTTGTAAATTGTGCTATTCAACAAATAGATCAACATCCATCCTTTTATTAATTCCTTCTGGTACTCTAGTATGTAATTTTATGATCCAAAAGATCTCTTTCTTTCTTAAGCATTTTTCCCTATTGCCACCCCTAGGGTGTTTTTTAATAATATCAATACCTATGAAAGAGAAATATTTTTGTCCTATACCATGCAATCTAAAATGCTTAGCTACCGGCGTTTTAGGTTCTTTCTCATCTAAGGAGCGTAAATGTTCACGAATTCTTTCTTTTAATGGGCGGGTAGTTATACCAATATATTGACAGGAGCAAAATAGGCAATTGATGAGGTAGATCACATATTGTGAATTACAGTCAATTCTATCTCGAATGTGGAACACTTGTTTTGTAATATTGGAAGAAAAAGTATCTGTTACAGTGATACATGTGCATCCTTTGCAAGGTACATGACCACATTTAAAACACCCTGGTTTTGGACTAAGCCAGTGTGCACCTGTTGTTTCTTTGTCTGTAAACTGTTTACTAGTTATTTCTCTTATGGTTGGTGCTCTTCGTGCTATACATTTTATTCCTGATGTTAGGATGTTGTTAAGTGCTTCATCACCTTTTAGAATTGATAGGTTCTGTCTGACTATCTTACAAATTTGGTTATATTGTCTACTAAATTGTGTAATAAACAAAAGGTTTTGATTAGGTGATATTAATTTATCAATTTTTCCCAATTTCTTAGGGCCTCCTTTAAGTAATTCTTGTCTATTTAAATCTGCCACTTGTTTCTCCAATTTAAGTAGCAGATTCCTATGATATCCTCTATCTGTCAATCTATTTGTTAACTCTCTTGCTTGTGGGAAATAGTCTGCCAGTTCTGTACAATTCCTTCTTAAACGAAGGTATTGTGCTTTAGGAATGCCTCTTTTTAAATGATTGAGATGGCAAGAATCAGCTCTCAGTATCGTGTTCCTAGCCAATGGTTTGCGGTAGGTGCATGTGGAGATTGTGTTATCTTTGGCTCTCAAACTTAAATCTAGGAAATCAATAGACTGTTTATGTATCTGTGCTGTAAAGGTCAAATTGTATTCATTATTATTCATAATGTCTACAAATTTGTTTACAATTTAATTTAATGCACGATTGAGTACTGAGCTCTGATTAAATATTACGTAATTCAAAAACGTTGCACCAAAGCACATCAAAATTATATTTAAAAGTACAGTTACACTCATAATGACACAATCTAATAACAATTATTTTAAAAAAATTGCATTAAAAAAGTTAAAAAAGCCAAAAGATATGAGGTCTCAGGTGTTAGAAAAAAAGACATGCAAAGGGCTTTAACATAGAGAGAAATACATATAAATTTCTAAACGTGTACATATGTATTTATGTATTTATATGTATATATATATATATATATATATATTTATTTACAGACATACATACGCATATAAAACACATTAATACATATGTATTTATATATATATATATATATATATATATTTAGGATGGGCGAATTCGAATGTTATTGTAGAAATTCGATTTACATAATTGAATGTTGATAAGAACGAATATTCTTAAAAATTTGATTTTCTAATGTTATTTACTGTTTTCAAATGTCACATTTGAATTTGAATGTTATATTCGAATATCACATTCGAATTCGAATATTACCTTTATAAAACACAATTGTAGACTAGAAACACTATTTTGAATGTCACATTCGAATCGAATACCACATTCGATTCGAATATTACATTTATAAAGCACAGTATTGGACTAGAAATACTATTTCAAATTTAAATGTCACATTCGAATCGAATATCACATTCGAATCGAATATCACATTTAAATCACAGTATTAGACTAGAAATACTATTTCAAATTTGAATGTGACATTCGAATTCGAATGTAGCATTCGAATTCGAATATTACATTTATTAAACACAGTTGTAGACTAGAAATACTATTTCAAATTTGAATGTCACATTCGAATTCGAATGTCAAATTCAAATTCGAATATTACATTTCAAAATTGAATAAATACATAGCTAAACATTCTATTATTCGAACAAATATTTTCGAATTTTATTGAAAAATTCGAAAATGAAAATTCAAAAATAATAATGTTATATAAACATTCAAAATTTGATTTGAACAAACGAATGTATCAAAATTTGTTTTAAATTTCAAATTTTTAGAAACATCCACCCATCCCTAATATGCAGTTGTAGACTAGAAATACTATTTCAAATTTGAATGTCACATTCGAATTCGAATGTCACATTCAAATTCGAATATTACATTTCAAAATTGAATAAATACATAGCTAAACATTCTATTATTCGAACAAATATTTTCGAATTTTATTGAAAAATTCGAAAATGAAAATTCGAAAATAATAATGTTATATAAACATTCAAAATTTGATTCGAACAAACGAATGTATCAAAATTTGTTTTAAATTTCAAATTTTTAGAAACATCCACCCATCCCTAATATGCATTGGAGCCCTTTGCAATCAAGCAGCTGAAAACATGTAAAATTATGCATGCAATATTTATATTTAATAAGTATTTTTAAATAGATATTCCTCTATACATTTGTATATATCTATACATATATATAATCATCTATATATAGGTATAGATATATATTTTACCAAAAAAACATTATATATATATAAAAATATGTATTTAAGAATAAACAAAACATATTCTGCAATGCGAAGAACATTGGAATTTTAAATATTAAAATTTAATGTTGGGTTAGCTCACTTGAGGAAACCCCATCAGGTTTGCAATACTTGTTGGGTGTTGGGGGTTTTTCTCCACTTTTTGCACTCAATTGAAGTCTATGGGGGAATACATTAACGTGATTGCGATAGTCCAAGTTCGGCTTTTTGCACACGTTGGGTTAGCGCTTGTAAAAAAATGTTTTACTTTCAACTTGTAATACATACACTACCAGACACACACAGACAGCTGTGCGGGACCGATAAATTACACTCCACTTGTAATCTAGCTCTGTAATCATGCTCTGATTGGTAGAGTATGTACTGCCCTTTGCAGCTCAGCAGGGGTATTATATGTACTTTGTGATGTACACAGCACCCCATAAAACATTACTGTTTGACGGGGAGGTTAACAGGAGGATAGGTGGGGTGGTTCGTATGATGGTGAGGTCTTATGTTGGGTGGGGGTGCTATGGTGGAGGAAAGGTTAGAGAGGAATTCATTGAACACTTAAATAGGATTGGGGGTTTCTTGGTTATGGGGTTCCTAGTGGCTGTGATTTATTATATAAATGTGGTTTTACTAGGAATGGGATTCCTTGGGTGAAGGAATTAATTAAGGTGGGAAGGACTCTTTGGTATTAAGTAATTATATATAGGAATGGCACCTGGAATGAAGCAGGGTCTTATATTGTACTGGGTGGAGATATTAGGAGGGATCTTGCTTATCTTGGAGTGAGTACATTATCATTATTATTATCAGTTATTTGTAGAGTGCCAATAGATTCAGCAGTGCTAAAGACATGAGTCTAATATGCAAGGTGACATTTATGAGAGACAAAGGGATAGAAGGCCCTGCCAAGAGTTTCACTGTTGTAAAACATCTCTCATGAAAGTGATCTACAAAGTAGCTAGGCTCATAGGCTGACATGCTAAGGGAGTTCAAGGGAATAACTAAAGGAGGAGAGGAACTAAGATTGGAAAATGTTAGTGTATATAATATGCATCCCTAAACGTGGATGGGTACATGGATGGGAAAGATGCCCAGGGTGCAATGACTTTGATGATATAAGTGATAGGTAATCCAGCAGCTAAAGGTTAATTTTGGTGGTTAGGACCAATGCAGTAAGGGTTAATTGAGCTTCTGATTGTGTAATTAAGGTTAATTCTGAATGAGATAAAGATTTATTGGGCCAGTATATTGGGGAATAATTAACATATGGCCGTCGCAAAAATATCTGAAATTTTAAAGGGACAGTCTAGTCAAAATTAAACTTCCATGATTCAGATAGGGCATGCGATTTTAAACAACTTTCCAACTGGATTTATCAT
This sequence comes from Bombina bombina, assembly GCF_027579735.1. Taxonomy (NCBI): domain Eukaryota; kingdom Metazoa; phylum Chordata; class Amphibia; order Anura; family Bombinatoridae; genus Bombina; species Bombina bombina. The sequence goes on along the minus strand of NC_069499.1, from coordinate 616,365,142 downwards.
TAAATTTGCTTTGTTCCCTTGGTGGTATTTTTGAAAGGCTAAGCCTAGGTAGGCTCAAACTGATTTCTAAACCGTTGAAATCCACCTCCTAGCTCAGAGCATTTTGAAAGTTTTTCACAGTTAGACAGTACTAGTTCATAGGAAAAGAAGACTATCTCACAGAAGCATATAGAATTTTAGGTGATTCAGAATATTACAAAACCCTCCCAAGTAATCCCAATTCCGTTTTTCTGAAAAATGATAACTCAATAGATAAAGGTGCATCCCTGTGAATCTTAGATAAGGAAGAAAAATGTTTTCTAAAAATTACCGAAACCAGTAGTGCACACTATTATCATTTGCCCAAAATTCACAAAAACACCCAAAATCCCCCAGGGCGCCCAATCATTGCAGGTATAGGCAACCTTACTTATAATTTATCTGCATACATTGATTGTTTTTACAAAAATTTGTCATTTCATTACAGTCTTATATCAGAGACAGCACTGATCTTTTAAATAAGTTAAAATATATTAGGAACACTGAAAAAGAACTCCTATGGATAACCTGTGATGTGAGTGCATTATACTCAAATATATCACATTCATTAGGATTAATAGGAATTTTTCATTATCTAGAACAAGATTTATACATGTCCACGGAACAGAGAGCATTTATATTGGAAAGTATTCAATTTATTTTACAACACAATTACTTTATTTTTCAGGACACATTTTATCTCCAGATTAAAGGGACGGCCATGAGAACCAAGTTCACCCCCAGTTTCGCTAATTTATTTATGTTTTTTTTTTAATAACAGTACATCTACCCATACGAACAGGGGGCAAACTTGGTTTTCTATGGCCATTACATAGATGATTTGATTTTTGTTTGGCGAGGAGATTCACTATCAGTACATAATTTTGTTACACGTCTCAATAATAACCATCTAGGTTTATCCTTTACTGCAAATGTACAAACACAAACTATTGAATATCTGGACTTGATTTTGAGCTGGGACTGCACAGGCATTGATTCCCAAACATTTTTTAAATCTGTAGATAGTAATAGTTACTTAGAGTATACCAGTAACCACCATCGAGGGTGGATCAATAATATTCCCTTTAGCCAATTTAGAAGAATATGAAGAAACTGCACAAAATTTGAAGTGTTTTTAGAACAAAGTAAAATTATATATCATATATATATATATATTATATATATAGACAAGGGATATCCAAGAGAATTGCTTAATAAGGCCCTTGGATAGAGACAGCATTCTCAGTACCAAGTCTAAACACTCAAGATCTGATTCAAATGACAAAACTATGTTTATCACTCAATATATTGTTAATTATAAAAAAATACATCACACTATTAACAAACATTGGCACATCATCAAAAGAGATCCCATTTTGAAAAACATTGTGGGGGATCAACCTATGACAGTTTACAAAAGGGCCACCTTAGGAATATATTAGCACCTAGTAAAAGGGTGAAACATATCAATTTCAATAAATCAGCAAGTACAGTTAATAACTCCAAGTGGAATCCTTTTGGTCTTAGGGGCATTTATAAATGTAACAAAAGAGGTTGGAATGCCTGTAAATACATCAAAGCAAGAGCTACAAACTTTACCTCTACCAGCTCAGGAGAAACTTTTGAAATAACACGTCTTCAATTGTGAATCCAGTTATGTTGTTTACCTTATAGATTGTGTATGCGGCCAACAATATGTAGGGCGCACCTCTAGAGTTATGAGAAAAAGATGGGGAGAACATTTCAGAAATTGTAAAAATTGAAAAAACTAAAAAATTAAGCATAACATCCCCAATCATTGTTTGAACCAACACCACAGTAATCCCTATATACACAAATTTTTACCAATAGATCATATTCCCAAATCCACAGATTACTACAGACTTCGCCAGAGAGAAACGTATTGGATTCACAGATTGCAGACCCTGTTTCCACTGTTTCCAGTCTAAATGCTAATGTAGACCTAGCAGCATTTAATTAGATAACATATCTTTTTACACATCACTTCCTATCAGATATGATCCTCTTTCCCCTCATTCCCTTCAAGTCAGTTTTCAATACATACCCTCATCCACCACATTTTCCACTTCTTCCATTATTGCTGACATTGATCAGCTAGCTCCCACTAAAATTTAATATCAGTATACAATCCTTGATGATTTTCATTCTCTCTTTCCTGAAGATATTCCTATGACAACCACAACTATAACTTGATCATCACATTTCATTATATTCACCACACAACAGCACTATACACATATTATCTTTGCGGGCATGCTATTCTTGTCTTATTCTGCACATATTCCTCACTCCCGATCATATCTCACTCAGTTAACACTTTTGACCTCAGTATTTTATGCATTGCCAGCCCATTGCACATTGTGAAACAGCAGACAGCTAGCTCACACTAATATTTTTTCGGATTTTCCAATCACAACTTATTCCATTTTCTCGCAATACTCTGCCGGCTTGCAGATTAAGATTTCTTCATTACTTGAGACCCATGGGTCTAATATCAATAAGGGTTTTTATTTGTATCCTTTTATGTATATTTTGATAATGGATTTTTTGTATCATCCTGTTCATGGTGCCGTCAATTACGCCAATTCTGATTTTTATGTTTCAATGTGTCCCATTTTTCTCTCGTATTTGTAATGTGGTTATACATTCTGTTTTTTATAATATGTTATAATTTTTTGGATATCTTGCAATATATGTTTTCCAGTAATTAACAGAACAAAACCATGTTACACATTGTGTTTCACAGCTTTTTCACAGCCTTTTGATTATCTGTCATTTTTTAGATTTAAACCGTATCACACATTTATATACAATTTTATTTATTTTTATTGATTATTTAAATAGAATGGTGACATGCAATATTTCTATATTTTTATTTTATATAAAATTTTAACCAACACACATAATGTGTCAATAAGAAACTGAATACAACAGTGTCTTTTAGCAGACCTCCCTCCTCTCCCATTGGATAATCTGAAAACTATGGACAGCCAATGAAATACAGTGTGACGGCTTTAAAAAGTAGCCGTTCCATCTGTTTGTATACACCAATACTTTTTTGCCTGATGAAATGACCGAATATTTGGGTCGAGAAACGCGTTGCAATATTAAACTACTTTTTAACCTTTTATGGAGGTGTCTGCCTTTTACTTCCACTGAAGTTTTTTTTACATCTGTATCACTGCACTAGTGATTTTTCCACATTGTTTTGCTTGCTGGTGTTGCGGCTTAGACGCTGACAGACCAGAGACCTGAGACAGGATCCACCCTGATACGGTAGAAGTATCCAGTTAGCTGACCACTGTGACTGTCAGCCTGCCTGTTTGCACTGCACAAGTGCCATCACAAATTGTGAGTTTTACTCTTTCTTTGTTCTGACCATATTGCATATGGATTTCACTATGAGGCGTCCCTTTTCTTTTCCTTTTTAGACTATCGAGGTGAATTGAGATCGTTCTCCACAAGTGGAGCTGCCTTACACCGTTTTCCGAAATTTGTTTCTACCCTTGAATGTCATTTCTACAATAGAATTTGATCATCAATTTAAGGACTTTGCTTTTGAATCATTGTTTATCATTCCAAAAATATTGTTACTATGTACATTTCAATTATTTTTGTTTACACAGACAACAATTGTTCATTTTCATTTCAATTATCAATTTATTTTTTATCATATCAGTGTGCCACCTTTCTAGGTGTTTTCACTTAGGTTTTGATTTTGAGTACTAGTTCATGTGTGTCATATAAATAACATTGTGCTCACTCCCGTGGAGTTATTTAGGAGTCTGCACTGATTGGCTAAATTGTATGTCTGTCAAAAGCACTGAGATAAGCGGGCAGTCTGCAGAGGCTCAGATACAAGCTAATCAAAGAGGTAAAACATATATTACTATAACAATGCTGGTTATGCAAACTGGGGGATGGGTAATAAAGGGATTATCTATCTTTTTAAACAATACAAATTTGGTGTAGACTGTCTCTTTAAGGTTAAATGGGGTTTAAAAGTTAAGGGCTACAGTGGATCTGAGGACCCCCACCCAGGGTATAGAGAAAAGATAACATTGTTACATAAAGATATATACAGTAGAGCTTAAAGCAGATTTAAGACATGGAAATTTAAATTAAAATGCTTAACTGAGTAGTTTTCTGCTAATATACTTCTGTCAGTGAAACCATTTTTAAGTATGGTATTATACATAAATGGTTTGAGTGGGCATACCTGCAACTTGCAATTTATTGTATTGGAAGTCAAAGGAGTCAGTAATTATTGTAACCCTAACAATTTTAGCAGTACAATTGTAATCTACAGTAAGACAGTTCTCACCAGCAGAGCTGCTTGTAATAACTGACATAAAGGATGATAATTATTTGCTGTTACTAGCTGCTGATGCCAAGTTCTATGATGATGTGATCACAATCAGACATTGTTTATCAGCAGCACCTTTTTAATTATAATTTGTGTGAAAAATGGCCGTAAACTTAACATATGTTTTACTGATAACAATCAAAATGCTAAATACTTAACAACACATTTATGGGGCAATTTTTCATGTATCCAATTGGATAAACTTTGAGTAAAACACTGTAAAAATACTCCCACCATATTGGTTGACATTAAGGGGCTGAATTATCAATGTGCAAGCAGACATGATCCGATATTGCGGATTATGTTCACTGCACATCGATAAATGCCAACAGCATACGCTGTCAGTATTTATTTATGCACCAACAGTTCTTGTAAACTGCTGGTGCAATACCTCCCCCTGCAGATTCATGGCCAATCGGCTGCTAGCAGGGGGTGTCAATTTCTGGCGATGTCTGTCTGCCGCCTCAGAGTAGGCGGACAAGTTATAGAGCAGCGGTCTTTAGAAACACGCCAGAAACACGGGGCATCAAGCTCCATACGGATATATTGTACTAAAATGAATCCAAATCAATAACCTAACTCATATGCCCACTCTACTGATAATGACCCTGTTCAAATCACCTAAAAATACATAAATACTTATCTATATGGTTTTGGAACACAACAGGATAATTGGACACATGCCACCTATTAGCACTGCTACACACTATTAGGGTCAATAAACAAATAGACCTGTCAACCTGCATTGCAATCTCTAAACCCACAAAACTGCCATTTTGTTCCGTTTTGGTTGTCATTAAAGGGACATGAAACCCAAATGTTTTCTTTTATGATTTAGAAAGAGCAGGGAATTTTAAACAACTTTCTAATTTACTTCTATTATCTAATTTGCTTTATTCTCTTGATATACTGTGCTGAAAAGCATATCTAGATATGCTCAGTAGCTGCTGATTGGTTGCTGTACATAGATGCCTCATATGATTGGCTCACCCATGTGCATTGCTATTTCTTCAACAAAGGATATCTAAATAATGAAGCAAACTAGATAATAGAAGTAGATTGGAATGTTGTTTAAAATTGTATTCTCTACTTGAATCATGAAAGAAAATTTTGGGTTTAGTGTCCCTTTAATCTTGTGCATTTGGTTTTTGTACCAAATTGGGAGATATTGTGTTTTTGTGTTGTTGTAGGGAGGCAACAAGTTTGAGCTTTAGAGATATTAAGGGCAGAAACATTTTAGAATTTATTCAAAGGAAAAAAAAACTGGCAATACCGGCTGAAATTGTTCTCTGCCAAAAAAAATTTGTGATCAGCCTCACAATTAATATTAGTACTAGATGACAAAAACAATACTAGACAGTACCTCCACACTTGTGGGCACGGATAGAGAAGGCCAGTCCTTTATCCATATATGTTTAACGCAAGTCCAGCCACAAGGATAAAATGATGACCTTTATTTTATCATAAGGATCAAGTTTAAATTAGACAACGTTTCAAGCACAAAGGTCCTTAATCATGGCTCATGTTTCTATCGTGATTCAGATACAGCATACAATTTTTAACAACTTTCCAATTTACTTCTATTATTAAATCTGCTTCATTCTTTTTGTATCCTTCTTTAAAAAGTATACCTAGTAAGGCTCAGAAACTGGACGTTAGCTGCTGATTCGTGTCTGCAAATATATTCTTGTTGTCAGTGGCGTTTTAAGGTTTTGTACTGCACTAGGCACTCAAAATTCTGCTGCCCCCACAAGATTTTAGACCTTTTTTTGGCCATAATAATTTTTGGTCAGGGAGTAACGTGATTTTCTTTTCATGGCATATACAAAACATTTGCTTTTACACAGGCACACGCACAGAGTTATAGGCATACACACGCGTGCATATACATACACACACACATACAAACATGGAGTTATACACATACACACACGTACACTCACAGACATACAAACACATAGCTATCGCTGCAATATATATAAAAAAACAAACACAGATTTCTTCAAACAATACTTCTACAAACACAATACTAAGTGCTGAAAGCCAACAGAACTTAAGGCATTAGCGAGCTAAATAAATTAAAGGTTCAGTTACCTCAAAACTGTCAGCTCCATGGCTTGTCTACTATTATGCAGCCTAGAATAGAAGCTCCTTGAGCAAAATCTCCCATTATATACCCATATAATACAGCTAACATAATTGTAAGCTTCTCACAAATATAACCATGAAAAGTGTGCGCCCCCCCCCCACAAAATCTGCCACCCTAGGCAAGGGCCTTTGTTTGCCTCGGCCAAAATACACCCCTGCTTGTTGTAATTGGCTTATCTATTGTGTTCAGCTAGGTCCCAGTAGTGCAGTGCTGCTCTTTCAATTAAGGATACCAAGAAAATGAAGGAAAATTGTTTAAAATTGTATGCTTTATTTGAATCATGAAGGAAAATGTTGGGTTTCATGTCCCTTTAATGGCCTTTGGGCTTGATTGTACCTTGACCCTCATGATATAACAAATATCATCATTTTATCTTTGTGGCTGTACTTGCTTTATTCATTTTTTACTAGATGGATTATGAGCTTGTCTATTTCTTAAACCTAAAGCCTGCAATATGATTCCTACTTTTACTACAGATATAATAAATATTTAACATTTGAAACCACCTGATTGTTTTCAGTTATACCAAATCTACTGTTCTCTTTTGTGTCTATTTTACATCAATTAACGTACGTTTGATAATGTTAGTAAAGGGAGTATTATTTATTTATATTGTATATATACTGAATAATAAAAATATTTTATTAGTAAGTTCTGGTTGCAGTAATGACAATGAAACAAGGTGATAGGAACAGCTGTGATGAAATGTCCAGCAAACCGTAATGGTGAATGTTACAAAATCTCCTGTGTTAGTTCTTGCTCTGCGTTTCCTCATTATGTACCAACTCATCGACAGTTAACTGTTGAAAAAACTTCATCTGATCTTTAGTTCCTCTTTATACTGACCTTTACATCATTGTTTGCACATTGGTCACAACGAGAAACAGAAGATGAATATAGCTTGGGAGGAAAATATAATAAAAGAGACTTTAAAATTAGTTATTTTTAATGGGATAAAATGTCATGATTACAAGTTACAAGGTAAATTATTTCTTTGTAATTTACAAATGCATGTTTTTACAAAAGGAAGGATAGTAACTACATAGTAAGGGATTCTGGAAGTAGCAGGCATAAATATATATATTAATACAATTTAGAAAGCCATAGTCAAGTCAACCTGCTATTAAAGTGCAGTTTACCTAGCCATCCATGCTAGTTTTGGATCCAAACATCCAGGAGGGATTTCTTAAGAGCAGTTTTGGTGTTTAATGAAAAGAAGAAAAAAAAAAACAGATATTATTTTTATTATAGTTAGCTTGCTCAGTAACATCATCTGAAGGATTAAGGGCCACATTACAAGTGGAGCACAAAGTATCGCTTTCGCTAAAACGATATTTGCGCTCCAGTTTGTAATACTAGTGCACGCAAATGTGCGCTGGTATTACGAGTTAGGTACAATGCGAAAGCGAGCTTGTTTTCACGTAGTACAGAAGCATTCCGCTCACAAGAGTGTGCTCCCATTGGGTTTCAATAGGAGACACGACATGAGAACTAACACAGCGAAGGGTGTAAGCAAATTTAAATATATGTACATGAATATATACATATATATTTATGTGTTAATATGCGTATATACACATATTAACACATAAACATATATGTATATAAACATATACATACTTACAGGGCCCCACACAGTCCCCATAGACTGCAATGTGCCGTTTTTTTCTAACACCCCACAGCCGATAACTATAGCTCCCAAAAACTGCTTACTGGAGTTTTTTTTCAAATGCATCTTTTTTTTTTTTTTTTTTTTTTTAAAAGGAAACTAACACTAAATTTCGGGGGCAATTGTGGGACATTTAGAAAATTAACAAGATGTCTGACCTTCATTTTCAGAGCACTAATTGCTACCATCTACAGTTTGTAATCTTGGTCTTGCTCTTGCAGGTCCTGAAGATGCCTGCTTAAATACCTTATTTTTCGTTTAAAGGTACATGTAAGCAATTAATGAAATAAAGGGACATGAAACCCCAACATTTTATTTCATGATTTAGATCAAGCATACAATTGTAAACATTTTTCTAATTTACTTCCATTATCAATTTTGCTTTATTCTTTTGGTATCCTTTCTTGAAGGAGCAGAAATGCACTACTGAGAACTTTCTGAACACATCAATAAGCCAATCACAAGAGGACTATTTGTGCAGATACCAATCAGCAGCTAGCTCCTAACTCTTGAGCCTATCTAGATATTCTTTTCAACAAAGGATGCAAAGAGAATGAAGTAAATTAGATAAAAGAAGTAAATTGGAAAGTTGTTTAAAAATGTGTGCTCTATCTAAATCATAAAAGAACAATTTTGGGTTTTATGTCCCTTTAAAGCCTTCTTGCATATAAAAATAAACATTAATCTAGTAATACAAATGGGTGCTTAAATATTTTAACCAAAGCATCTTAACACAAGTAAAGCTTTCTTAGTACTCTTTATACTTTCAATTAATTGTGCTCGTATTGCAAGTGGTGAGTTAAGTGTTTTTGTAACGCTCAATCAAAAATACTGCTACATACAAAATTTAGCACAGAGCTACATGAAGAACTCAATTACTTGCACATCATTGGCTTATAGCACATTGGCTTATTGCATGCCCTGATAGAAGTCTATTATGTTACGAATACAGCACACTTGCACTTTCTGACATGCAGATGTTAGCGCTTGAGGGATGTTAAAACACAATAGCGCTAATAATTTGGGGCGTCCCTTGTAATCTAGGCCTTGGTGGGGGGTTTTATAGTTCCTCATGATATGTATTATTAAAAGAATGCATAGAAACTATTTTATTGCTAGTTTATTTTTTTATATGTAATGATTGTTATTATTTTCTTGTTAAACCACAATTACTTTATGTTTGATGGACAAAAATTTGCCCCATCTAATGCCAACCTGTTTATGGTTTGGTGGGAGCTGTTCCACGTTATTGGAGATAGCAATCCCTTTTCTAACATTAAAGATATATAGATGACTTGATATTTGTCTGGGATGGCAAGGTTATAGAAGTAAATGATTTTGTTAATTTTCTGAATTCTTATCAGGTAGGCTTGCAATTCACATTTTCCACCAACACTAATAAAATTTTATATTTAGATCTGGTGTTGAAGGGTAATGTGTCCAATATGTGCATGGAAAGTACGATTTTTCATAAGCCTCTAAAGAAAATACTTTTCTCCATGCTGATAGTGCTCATCCAAAGTATACTGGATTTGGTTTGATAAAGGGTGAATACATCAGATTACGGAGAAATTGTACAGATGATGACTTTTTTTACTCAGGAGAGTGTTTGTTTTAAAGAGAGATATTTGGAAAGAGGCTATAGGTCAGGAGGAGTGATCGATAGGGCCTTCCAGCAAGTCAGTGAAATGAACAGACAATATCTATTGATGGATTCTCCGAGTAATAGAAAAAGAGAACATAACAAGGACAAGATAAATTTTATTACACTGTTTAGCAATAAATATGATAAGATAGTTAACATTGTGCAACATAATTTATCTATTTTAAGAGAAGATGATGATTTTCAGGAATTGGTCAAACAAGGATGTTGCTTTGTCCCAAAGCGTAACGGCACATTAGGTAATTATTTGTCCCCAAGTTTGGTAAAAACCAACAAACAAACTCAAAGCAGTTGGTTGAACTGCAAGGGCCATTACAAGTGTGGTGCAATAAACTGTAAGGCATGTGGTTACGTTTTGGTGACAAAGCAATTCCAATCTAAGATTACTCAACAGGTATATGACTTGACAAATTGTGCTAATTGTAGGTCTAGCTATGTGGTTTATCTCATTGATTGCATTGAGAGTAAAAAACAATATTTTGGGATGGCCACTAGGGAGGTCAGGGTTTATATTAGGGAGCACCTGAATGTCCTTTCTACCTCTAACACATGCTCAGCATTGGCTGCTCACTTTATAGAAAAACATGATTGTGAAGTAAATTCTTTCAAGTGGCTGGTAATAGATAGAGTTAGGAGTCCTCCAAGAGGAGGCAATATTGATATGCCCCTATCAAGGAGAGAAGCATTTTGTATCTTAACCCTTCGTTCTAGGCTACTGCTTGGGTTTAACACTGAAGCAGACATGAATGTTTGGCGTTAAAAAAAATAAATAAAAAAAATTAAGAATTAAAAGATTTAAAAATCAAATTTAGAATAAAAATAAATATATGAAGTGTGTTTTTCAATATTAGCATATGCAATAGTAGTATCATTAGGTCTAGGTAGAAATGCAGATATTCACCTAATCATATGGAGTATATTATGTGATTGAGTGCTTCAAAATACACATTAGGAACCAATCAATATATATTTGTAACTGGGATCAGAAAATTTGCGAATTTGAAGAATACCAATAATATATATTAATTGATACTATGAATACATATGATTATGTGATGCATAGATCCTTAAGGGATAAGAATTTTCAAGATGGCAATGTGAACCAATCAGATTCTGTGTGTTGCTTTATTAAGGTGCAGGTGTGTGAGGTATGATTAGGCTTCTGAGGATGGCGCAAGTCGAACCATGTTAAGTCCTTTACTATACTTGCAAGTATGATTTGTATTTAATGTTTTACCCCATGTTTCTTTAAATAATTTATAGTGCATTATACCTGCTCCGCTATCTTTTTGTTTTCTTTTTATTTATTTTTTATATCACACAATAATAAGTGTTAGCAAAAAAACACAATTTTAATATTGCAAGAATTGTTTGGTGCTTTTCTTGTTGGCACACTGACCACAGAGTCTGGGCTTTCAGCAGTTTAGATATCTCAAGTGGTTGTTGTTAGAGTCATAAGTTTGTTTCCTGTTGAACAAATTCTATTTCATTCTATTTATATGTAGGAATAAGAGACACGTGTAACAATTAACAACTGAATTTTGATGATCCTTAGGTTTCGCGTGTGCAGCTTATGAGAATACAAATGACATTACTATAAAATAGAAAAAAACAAAGAAATCGTATTGAAAAGCATTTTTATTAAACAGACATAAATCATCTTAAGGTTGTAATATAAAATGTTTTTGCATAGTAAAAGGATTGTACTTTCATTATTTATTTTACCCCCCCTTTCACTTAAAGGGACATACATGGGCAAAAATAAAATGCTCTAATATGTTTATTCATTTAATCATTGCAGTGTAGTTTGCATATACCTGTGTGTTTATCCCCTGGAAAGATAATATCAATTCCAGAACAGCAATGCACTACTGGGAGTTAGCTGAACACATCTGGTGAGTCGATGACAAGTGAAAAATGTGTGTAGCCTCCAATCACCAGCTAGCTCTCATTAATGCATTGCTACTGCTGAGGATACGTACATATGCTTTTAAAGAAAGGCACCAACTGAACAAAGTAAATTTGATAATAGAAGTGAATTTAAATGGACATAAAACAGTATGAACTAACATAAGTTTCTAGTTAACCTGCAAAACGGTTTCTATTTTAACCACAATTAATCCCTTTAATTCAGGCATAGTTGTGTTTGCAGCAAGCTCCCCCTGGGCATTTCCATATATGGAAGGTGCTATTCATGCAATAGCTTCTGCAGAATTCACTTGTGCACATGCACGGTAGCCTACGATGAGGGCAGAGACCTGACTAAAGGAGTGCACAGTATAATGTTGAAGCTTTCACAAAGCATGTGACATTATCCCCATGGAAACAAGCAAGCCTCTTGGAAACAAACAATAGCTGTACCTGCTGTCCCTCCTCAACCCCCCTTGCTTGCATAAGATATTATCCTCACATGCACACTTTGTTATATGATACTGCAAGGATTGAGTAGGACACTGATAAGGGGGGTGGAGCAGGCTACACATGGCAACACTATAGTGTAAGTAATTTTGCAGATTTTTGGAAATTTTATAAAAATACTTATAAACTTTTTTTAACACTTTTTTCCCATACACAGTGGATAATATGCATATAACTCAAAATCTTTTATGGTACTTTCAAAGTCTCTTACAATTAAATACTCCATCCGAATTATGTGTCCTCTTAATTAAGATCTGGAAATCATGGATTTTCCCATTTGAAAAATTGGATACTGCACACTACACAAACCTAACCCTGATTTATACCAGTCTATAACCACAGCAAGGGATTACAAAAAATACAGATTCAGTTAACAAAATGACAGTGGCAATCTTTGTCTACTCTAGTAACATGTCTGGATTGGCTGCTCCAAATAAGGTAAGCTATGGGGGAGTTTAGGCATTGGAAAAAATAATAATAAAAAAATGTGTTAATCTGTTATAAAAATGTTCACACTCTACTGATATGTAAATTCATTACAAAGTCTTGTAATTACACAGTGTTTCATGCCTCTTTTTAATGGGCACATTTCAATCAAGAAAAACTGGGGAATTCATAATTTAATTTCTGATATAAAACAAAAAATATAACTTTTGAAAATACTATTTAAGGGAAATCAAATAAATGTATATTTTCAATCCTGTTTAAAAGTGTTACAAGTGGTGCGCTAACTGGCTCGGGTATTTACACGCATCGGAAATAGTGCACGTATTAGAAGTTAAAAAATATTAAACATACTGTTAACAATTATTTATTATATTCTATGGATTATTTATAATTTTTACAGTATGTATAAAATTTTGTTATAATTATTATTAATATGTTTTAATATTTCAATGACACGCATTGAGGCTAGGGGGGATATCTATCAAGCCTTCAACTTTGTTGCATTCACCGGCACCAATACGCTCGCCTAACATTGCGGCCGCGTATCTCAATACGCTCTCCATATTTATTTAAAAAGCCGGAAAAAAGACGCGCACCAAGTACGGGGTGATGAGCATCGGACTGTTGTTAACTAGCAGTCATCAATCTTGCGTCTATTCGGCTTTTTACCAACTTTATTTATACCCTGTCACTAAATGCCGCAACTCTACTAAAATGTTTAACCCCTATCCCTCCGCTCCCGACCCCGCCGCAACATCAATAAAGTTATTAACCCCTATCCCGCCGCTCCCCGACCCCGCCGCAACATCAATAAAGTTATTAACCCCTATCCCGCTGCTTCCCGACCCCGCTGCCACAAAATAAACATATTAACTCCTAAACCTCTGGTCTCCCACATCACTACCACTAACTAAACCTATTAACCCCTAAACCGCCAACCCCCCACATCGCCATAAACTAAATTTAGCTATTAACCCCTAAACCTACCAACCCGCTAACTTTAAATTAAAATTACCACATCCCTATCTTAAAATAAATTTAAACTTACATGTAGAATTAAAATAAACTATTTTTAAACTATTAACTAACCTACCCTAACTATTATCCTACAATTAAATTAAACTAGCATTATCCTACAATTAAATAAACTAAATTACATACTAAAAAACCTAACCCTACGTAAATTATTTAACTACTATTAAAGCTTATTACAAATGACTAAATTACAAAAAAAATAAATGCTAAGTTACAAAAAATAAAAAACACTAAATTACGGGGAAAAAAAACACATTATCAAAAATAAAAAAGAATTACACCTAATCTAATAGCCCTATCAAAATAAAAAAGCCCCCGCAAAATAAAAAAACCCTAGCCTACAATAAACTACCAATGGCCCTTAAAAGGGCCTTTTGTGGGGCATTGCCCCAAAGAAATCAGCTCTTTTACCTGTAAAAAAAAATACAAACACCCCCCAACAGTAAAACCCACCACCCAACCAACCAACCCCCCCAAATAAAAAACCTATCTAAAATAAATTAAGCTCCCCATTGCCCTTAAAAAGGCATTTGTATTGGCATTGCCCTTAAAAGGGCATTTAGCTCTTTTACATGCCCAGACCCTAATCTAAAAATAAAACCCACCCAAAAAACCCTTAAATAATTCAAACACTAACCCCTGATGATCCACTTACAGTTATTGAAGTCCCACTTGAAGGATCCATCCAGCTGGCAAGAAGTCTTCATCCAGGCGGTCTCTTCAATCTTTATCCAGCCGGCGAAGTCCTCATCCAGGCGGCAAGAAGTCTTCATCCTGACGTCATCTTCTATCTTCATCCATCCGGAGCGGGTCCATCCTGAAGACATCCGGTGCAGAGCATCCTCTTCATATGGTCGCCGTCGTAAACTGGAACTTCAATGCAAGTGACGTCATCAAAGATGGCGTCCCTTGCATTCCTATTGGCTGAAAGATTTCAATCAGCCAATAGGATTAGAGCTGCTTAAATCCTATTGGCTGTTCCAATCAGCCAATAGGATTTGAGCAGCTCTCATTCTATTGGCTGTTCCAATCAGCCAATAGGATTGAGCTCTCATCCTATTGGCACAGAGAGCTAGCTAAACACATCGGGCTCCTGCTTCGCCTGGAGCTAAAGTGAAAAAGTAGAAGTCGTGAGACCGCTGCTCCTTAACCTCCTAGCCACATAAAAGGTGGTGGATTGAAATCAACCCGATCTGATACAATTGGGATGATTGACAGCCCTTGCTAGCATCCGCCAGTGAGCAGAGGGTGGCATTTTGCAATCATATTCTAAGTTTGGCCTTTTACGTGCATCAGGTTAGCATGCGAGTAAAAACTGTTTACTTTCAACTGATAATATGAGCACAACCCGATGCGTGCAAAAAGTTTACTTCTAGCACAGTTAACACTTGAGTGGTAGCATTAAATAGCGTTCCACTTGTAATCTGGCCCCATGCCTCTAGAACAGATCGGAAACCCTAGACCCTGCAGACCCCTTCTGTTCTATCCAGCAAGACTACTTTACAATAACAGAACAGACATGCAAATATTTTACAATCACAAACATTAAAATAGACCATTTTGCAAATGCTGCAGTTGTTGTTTGATGTGTGAGAGATATAATGTACTAGGGATCTCAAACAACTATAGATGTTAAAGAAATTTCACTAACAAAAAGATGGAAAAATAGGTTAGGCAATGATCAATTAATTCTGTGTGTTCTTGCCTTTATAACAAAGCCCCTAGACAATCTCACAATTACACGAATCAAGGCCAATATTATAAATATTTTGGAACTTTATTTTATATACATTATGGGGATGGAAAATGGCTATATGATAGTGCTGAGTTAGAGCAGGAATTCCCATTGTATAATTGTTCACTGAAAGGGACAGTAAACACCTTGATATTTTTTATATAAAATGTTTAATGATGCAGAATGAAACTACATTGCATTATATTGTAATTATTTATTTGTTCCTTTTTTGTGAAACTTAGCTCTGAAACTTGAGCAATTTCTAATTCTCAGAGCTTGAAATGCACCCTACTGACTTCCCAAGGCTGACTCTGCTATATATCTGTTTCTGATTGGCTTTAACTGTTAAGAACTGCAAAACAATTCACTTTATACTAATTGTATGACCATGACTAGCCTTGTTGTCTGTGGACTAAAGCCCAGATTGACTCCAAATAAGTCAAATGGTGGGTGAAGATTGGTCATCTAAAATAATTGCTGACTTGACTGCAGCACAACAAAAATGTCTTGTAATTAGAGTGTTTACTGACCCTTTAATTTTGAATGTATTCAGCTGAAATGTGTACAAGTGATTTGTAATGATACCAGTGCCAGCTAACACCACCCAGTGCTAATATGCTAATACATAAGTGAAGTTTTTCAGTCATTTTTCATTATGATGATAAGACACTATTTATCTATACTAATCATATGTAGTGATGTCGCGAACTGAAAATTTTCCGTTCGCGAACAGCGAACGCGAACGTCCGCAACTGTTCGCGAACAGGTGAACCGGGCGAGCCGCCATTGACTTCAATAGGCAGGCGAATTTTAAAACCTACAGGGACTCTTTCTGGCCACAATAGTGATGGAAAAGTTGTTTCAAGGGGACTAACACCTGGACTGTGACATGCTGGAGGGGGATCCATGGCAAAACTCCCACGTAAAATTACATAGTTGATGCAGAGTCTGGTTTTAAGCCATAAAGGGCATAAATCACCTAACATTCCTAAATTGTTTGGAATAACGTGCTTTACAACATCAGGTATGATGTTGTATCGATCAGGTAGTGTAAGGGTTACGCCCGCTTCACAGTGACAGACCAAACTCCCCGTTTAACGCACCGCAAACAACCGCAAACAGTCCATTTGCACAACCACGAGATAGATAGATTTGATAGATACATAGATACATAGATTAGATAGATAGATCAATAGATGCAATATACATTTGATAGATACGATAGATAGATTTGATAGATAAATAGATAGATTTGATAGATATATAATTTCCCAGACAGAGAATTACAAGACGTGTGGTCTGCAACCCATGGTAAGGTTCCCAGAGGCAGTTGCAGCGCCAGGGGACGTGTATATGGCATGGATTTTAGGAACCGGGAGATGGAAAAAGATGCTTGGTCAGTCCTCCTACTTCAAATTTGGGGCACTGCGCGTGTAATCTACTGTGCCACCAGATATGAGTGGTGTATTAAGTAGTACTATTCTGATCAGTTTAATACCTGTTACGCCCCTATCAGGGGACGTGTATATGGCATGGATTTTAGGAACCGGGAGATGGAAAAAGATGCTTGGTCGGTCCTCCTACTTCAAATTTGGGACACTGCGCGTGCAATCGTGGCCGGACTTTTAGCCGACGGACATTTGGCCAAAACACAAGTGGCTGTCACAAAACAGTCCGGCCACGAGATAGATAGATTTGATAGATAGATAGATAGATAGATACATAGATTAGATAGACAGATCAATAGATGCAATATACATTTGATAGATACGATAGATAGATAGATAGATAGATAGATAGATAGATAGATAGATAGATAGATAGATAGATAGATAGATTTGATTGATAAATAGATAGATTTGATAGATTGATAATTTCCCAGACAGAGAATTACAAGACGTGTGGTCTGGGACCCATGGTAAGGTTCCCAGAGGCAGTTGCGGCGCCAGGAGACGTGTATATGGCATGGATTTTAGGAACCGGGAGATGGAAAAAGATGCTTGGTTGGTCCTCGTACTTCAAATTTGGGGCACTGCGCATGCAATCTACTTTGCCACCAGATATGAGTGGTGTGGTTTTTGAAGCCACAGTGCAGCACCAGAGGCCAGAAAAATTTGGCATGTATTGTACACATGCCTGAAAAATTAGGTATTGTTGCAGCCGCTGCTGTAGCAGCGGCCAGAAAATTTGATGTTTGTTTCCCAGGCAGAAAGTGCCCTAAATCATTGCGGCTTGAACCGTAGTTGGTGGTGGATAAGTCACGCAAGTCATCCGGCATTCGAAGATAAAATACAGCAGCGTGTGGACCATTTTTAGCCCAAGGCAGCTCATCTCATCAGGACTTTTTTAGTCGAATGTATCGCCCAATGTCAGTCCCTTCGGGATCCATCCCTCATTCATCTTAATAAAGGTGAGGTAATCTAGACTTTTTTGACCTAGGCGACTTCTCTTCTCAGTGACAATACCTCCTGCTGCACTGAAGGTCCTTTCTGACAGGACACTTGAAGCAGGGCAGGCCAGAAGCTCTATCGCAAATTGGGATAGCTCAGGCCACAGGTCAAGCCTGCACACCCAGTAGTCAAGGGGTTCATCACTCCTCAGAGTGTCGAGATCTGCAGTTAAGGCGAGGTAGTCTGCTACCTGTCGGTCATGTCGTTCTCTGAGGGTGGACCCCGAATAGCTGTGGCGATGCATAGGACTTAAAAAGCTCTGCATGTCCTCCATCAACAACACGTCTGTAAAGCGCCCTGTCCTTGCCGGCGTGGTCGTGGGAGTCGGAGGATTACTTTCACCTCTTCCCCTGTTAGATTCCCGTTGTGCTGTGACATCACCCTTATACGCTGTGTAAAGCATACTTTTTAATTTATTTTGGAACTGCTGCATCCTTTCCGACTTGAGGTAATTCGGTAACATTTCAGGCACTTTATGCTTATACCGGGGGTCTAGTAGCGTGGACACCCAGTACAGGTCATTCTCCTTCAGCTTTTTTATACGAGGGTCCCTCAACAGGCACGACAGCATGAAAGACCCCATTTGCACAAGGTTGGATGCTGAGCTACTCATGTCCCGTTCATCGTCCTCAGTGATCTCACTGAAGGTATCTTCTTCTCCCCAGCCACGTACAACACCACGGGTACCAGATAGGTGACAACGAGCACCCTGGGATGCCTGTTGTGGTTGGTCTTCCTCCTCCTCCTCAAAACCACATTCCTCCTCTGACTCCTCTTCCTCACAATCCTCTTCCAGCGTTGCCACAGGTCCAGCAAGCGATGCTGATAAGGCTGTTTCTGGTGGTGATGGTGACCACACCTCTTCCTCTTCACGCTCATCTACGGCCTGATCCAGCACTCTTCGCAGGGCACGCTCCAGGAAGAAAACAAATGGTATGATGTCGCTGATGGTGCCTTCGGTGCGACTGACTAGGTTTGTCACCTCCTCAAATTGACGCATGAGCCTACAGGCATTGCGCATGAGCGCCCAGTAACGTGGCAAAAAAATTCCCAGCTCCCCAGAGGCTGTCCTAGCACCCCGGTCATACAAATACTCGTTAATGTCTTTTTCTTGTTGGAGCAGGCGGTCAAACATTAGGAGTGTTGAATTCCAACGTGTCGGGCTGTCGCAAATCAAGCGCCTCACTGGCATGTTGTTTCGCTGCTGGATATCAGAAAAGTGTGCCATGGCCGTGTAGGAACGCCTGAAATGGCCACACACCTTCCTGGCCTGCTTCAGGACTTCCTTTAAGCCTGGGTACTTATGCACAAAGCGTTGTATGGTCAGATTGCCCAATTTCAATGCCGCCACCAAATTACTTCCGTTGTTAGAATCCACTTTTCTGATCTCCAGTTGGTGCGGAGTCAGCCACTGATCCACCTGTGCGTTCAGGGCGGACAAGAGTGCTGGTCCGGTGTGACTCTCTGCTTTCAGGCAAGTCAACCCCAAGACGGCGTGACACTGCCGTATCTGGCATGTGGAATAGTACCTGGGGAGCTGGGGGAGGTGCCGTTGATGTGGAGCAAGACACAGCAGCAGAAGAAGAGGACTCAGCAGAGGAGGTTATCGAAGAGGATGGAGTAGGAGGAGTAGATGAGGTGGCAGCAGGCCTGCCTGCAAGTCGTGGCGGTGTCACCAACTCTGCAGAGCCACAGATTCCATGGTTGTCAGCCCTCAGCAGGTTTAGTTTACCCAATGCGCAGTGTAGGTGATATACCTGCCCTGACCATGCTTTGCAGACCAGCTATCAGTGGTCAGATGGACCCTTGCCCCAACACTGTGTGCCAGACATGCCATTACTTCCTTTCGCACAATCAAGTACAGGTTGGGGATTGCCTTTTGTGAAAAGAAATTTCGGCCAGGTACCTTCCACTGCGGTGTCCCAATAGCTACAAATTTTTTGAACGCCTCAGACTCCACCAGCTTGTATGGTAAAAGAGTTCAGACAAGCCAGCTGTCAGACGCCGGGCAAGGGGGTGACTTTGTGACATTGGCTTCTTATGCTCAAACATGTCCTTGACAGACACCTGACTGTGGGCAGATGAGCAGAAAATGCTCCGGAAGAGAGACGGAGTGGCGGATGGTTGAGAGGGAGCAAGGAGGACAGCAGTGGTTGACATGGCTGAAGATGCTGGACCAGGAGGAGGATGGCGGCTTTGAGTTTGTGTGCTGCTTGTACTCATGTGTTGATCCCATAGGCATTTGTGATGTGCGATCATGTGCCTTCGCAAAGCAGTTGTACCTAGGTGGGTGTTGGACTTCCCACGACTCAGTTTCTTTTGGCACAGGTTGCAAATGGCATCACTGTTGTCAGAGGCAGACACACAAAAAAAATGCCACACTGCTGAGCTCTGCGATGACGGCATTCTGGTGTTGGCAACAGCATGCGTTGATTGGCGTGCTGTCTGGCTGACCCCGGGTGCCGATGCATGCTGTCTGACTGTGCCACTAGGTCCTTGCGATGACCTCCCCCTGCTTCCAACTCGTCTCCTCCTCCTCCTCCTCTCTGTCTCCCCATCTGAACTTTCCCCCTGTTCTTCTTCTCTTCAAGCGGGCACCCACGTGACATCCACGGATGCATCGTCATCATCAACCACTTCACTTGTATCTGACAAATCAACAAAGGAAGCAGCAGCGGGTACAACATCATCATCATCACACCGTACGTTCCTGTCTGTAATGCTGCCTGACTGAGACATATCGCTGTTATCTACATCCTCTGTCAATGATGGTTGCGCATCACTCATTTCTTCCAAATGATATGTAAATAACTCCTCTGCCAGATCAAGTGAAGCGGCTGTGGTGCTAGTGTTGGTGATGGCGGCAGGCGGGCGAGTGGTAACTTGAGAGGTGCCCGTAGATAAGCTGGAGGAGGATGGTGCATCAAGGTTCGGAGCGGAAGCTATAGAAGATTGGGTGTCCTGTGTCAAAAAGTCAACTATGTCCTCCTCAGAACTTTTCGAGTTCATGGTACGTGGCCTCTGAACACTGGCCATTATTCTAGGGCCTAAGGGAATCACAGCACCACGACCACAACGGCACCTGCAGGGTGGCCTGCCTCTGCCTGTCATTTTTTTTTAAATGTACACTTACAATACTATTAAACAAGATATGAGTGGTGCCATTGGGCAAGTGGGCACAGTATACGCTGTGAGCCTGACACAAAAAAGCAGACTGATGTTTCACAGTCCAAAAAGTTTATTTTTTTTTAAATTTACACTTACACTACTATTAAACAAGATATGAGTGGTGGCACTGGGCAAATGGGCACAGTATACGCTGTGAGCCTGGCACACATGCTGGCAGGCAGGCAACTGCAATTAGATTACACTAGCAGACTGATGTTTAACAGTTAAAAAAGTTTTTTTTTTTTTTAAATTTACACTACTGTTACAACAGATATGAGTGGTGGCACTGTGGGCAAGTGGGCCTGGCACACACGCTGGCAGGCAGGCAACTGCAATTAGATTACACTAGCAGACTGATGTTTCACAGTCAAAAAAGTTTTTTTTTTTAAATTTACACTACTGTTACAACAGATATGAGTGGTGGCACTGTGGGCAAGTGGGCCTGGCACACACGCTGGCAGGCAGGCAACTGCAATTAGATTACACAAGCAGACTGATGTTTAACAGTCAAAAAAGTTTTTTTTTTTTTAACTTTACACTACTGTTACAACAGATATGAGTGGTGGCACTGTGGGCAAGTGGGCCTGGCACAGACGCTGACAGGCAGGCAACTGCAATTAGATTACACTAGCAGACTGATGTTTCACAGTCAAAAAAGTTTTTTTTTTTAAATTTACACTACTGTTTGTTACACCAGATATGAGTGGTGGCAACGGGCAAGTGGGCCTGCACACACGCTGGCAGGCAGGCAACTGCAATTAGATTACACTAGCAGACTGATGTTTCACAGTCAAAAAAGTTTTTCTTTTTTAAATTTACACTACTGTTACAACAGATATGAGTGGTGGCACTGTGGGCAAGTGGGCCTGGCACAGACGCTGGCAGGCAGGCAACTGCAGTTAGATTACACTAGCATACTGATGTTTAACAGTCAAAAAAGTTTTTTTTTTTTAAATTTACACTACTGTTACAACAGATATGAGTGGTGGCACTGTGGGCAAGTGGGCCTGACACACACGCTGGCAGGCAGGCAACTGCAATTAGATTACACTAGCAGACTGATGTTTAACAGTCAAAAAGGTTTTTTTTTTAAATTTACACTACTGTTACAACAGATATGAGTGGTGGCACTGTGGGCAAGTGGGCCTGGCACACACGCTGGCAGGCAGGCAACTGCAATTAGATTACACAAGCAGACTGATGTATCACGGTCAATTTTTTTATTTTTTTAAAAATTTACACTAATGTTACACCAGATATGAGTGGTGGCACTGTGGGCTAGTGGGCACAGTATAGGCTGTGAGCCTGTCACACACGCTGGCAGGCAGGCAGGCAACTGCAATTAGATTACACTAGCAGACTGATGTTTCAAAGTCAAAAAAGTTTTTCTTTTTTAAATTTACACTACTGTTACAACAGATATGAGTGGTGGCACTGTGGGCAAGTGGGCCTGGCACACACGCTGGCAGGCAGGCAACTGCAATTAGATTACACAAGCAGACTGATGTTTAACAGTCAAAAAAGTTTTTTTTTAACTTTACACTACTGTTACAACAGATATGAGTGGTGGCACTGTGGGCAAGTGGGCCTGGCACAGACGCTGACAGGCAGGCAACTGCAATTAGATTACACTAGCAGACTGATGTTTCACAGTCAAAAAAGTTTTTTTTTTTTAAATTTACACTACTGTTTGTTACACCAGATATGAGTGGTGGCAACGGGCAAGTGGGCCTGCACACACGCTGGCAGGCAGGCAACTGCAATTAGATTACACTAGCAGACTGATGTTTCACAGTCAAAAAAGTTTTTCTTTTTTAAATTTACACTACTGTTACAACAGATATGAGTGGTGGCACTGTGGGCAAGTGGGCCTGGCACACACGCTGGCAGGCAGGCAACTGCAGTTAGATTACACTAGCATACTGATGTTTAACAGTCAAAAAAGTTTTTTTTTTTAATTTACACTACTGTTACAACAGATATGAGTGGTGGCACTGTGGGCAAGTGGGCCTGGCACACACGCTGGCAGGCAGGCAACTGCAATTAGATTACACTAGCAGACTGATGTTTAACAGTCAAAAAAGTTTTTTTTTTTAAATTTACACTACTGTTACAACAGATATGAGTGGTGGCACTGTGGGCAAGTGGGCCTGGCACACACGCTGGCAGGCAGGCAACTGCAATTAGATTTCACAAGCAGACTGATGTTTCACAGTCAATTTTTTTTATTTTTTTTAAATTTACACTAATGTTACACCAGATATGAGTGGTGGCACTGTAGGCAAGTGGGCACAGTATACGCTGTGAGCCTGTCACACACGCTGGCAGGCAGGCAACAGCAATTAGATTACACTAGCAGACTGATGTTTAACAGTCAAAAAAGTTTTTTTTTTAATTTACACTACTGTTACAACAGATATGAGTGGTGGCACTGTGGGCAAGTGGGCCTGGCACACACATTGGCAGGCAGGCAACTGCAATTAGATTACACTAGCAGACTGATGTTTAACAGTCAAAAAAGTGTTTTTTTTTAATTTACACTACTGTTACAACAGATATGAGTGGTGGCACTGTGGGCAAGTGGGCCTGGCACACACGCTGGCAGGCAGGCAACTGCAATTAGATTACACTAGCAGACTGATGTTTAACAGTCAAAAAAGTTTTTTTTTTAAATTTACACTACTGTTACAACAGATATGAGTGGTGGCACTGTGGGCAAGTGGGCCTGGCAGACACGCAGGCAGGCAGGCAGGCAGGCAGGCAACTGCAATTAGATTACACTAGCAGACTGATGTTTCACAGTCAAAAAATATTTTTTTTTTACATTTACACTACTGTTTGTTACACCGGATATGAGTGGTGGCACTGGCCAAGTGGGCCTGGCACACACGCTGGCAGACAGGCAACTGCAATTAGATTACACTAGCAGACTGATGTTTCACAGTCCAAAAAGTTTTTTTTTTAAATTTACACTACTGTTACAACAGATATGAGTGGTGGCACTGTGGGCAAGTGGGCCTGGCACACACGCTGGCAGGCAGACAACTGCAATTAGATTACACTAGCAGACTGATGTTTAACAGTCAAAAAAGTTTTTTTTTTTTAAATTTACACTACTGTTACAACAGATATGAGTGGTGGCACTGTGGGCAAGTGGGCCTGGCACACACGCTGGCAGGAAGGCAACTGCAATTAGATTACACAAGCAGACTGATGTTTAACAGTCAAAAAAGTTTTTTTTTTAAATTTACACTACTGTTACAACAGATATGAGTGGTGGCACTGTGGGCAAGTGGGCCTGGCACACACGCTGGCAGGCAGGCAACTGCAATTAGATTTCACAAGCAGACTGATGTTTCACAGTCAATTTTTTTTATTTTTTTTAAATTTACACTAATGTTACACCAGATATGAGTGGTGGCACTGTAGGCAAGTGGGCACAGTATACGCTGTGAGCCTGTCACACACGCTGGCAGGCAGGCAACAGCAATTAGATTACACAGGGGAAAAAAAAAAAGCAGCCCTAAAAAGGGCTTTTTGGGGTGCTGTCCTTACACTAGAGATCAGATGAGTCCTTCAGGACTGTAGTGGACACTGAATACACTAGCCTAGCTATCAATTTCCCTATTAAATCAGCAGCAGCTACACTGTCCCTCCTCTCACTAAGAAAGCAGCTTCCGAATGAATCTAAAATGGCTGCTGTCCAGGAGCTGGGAGGGTCTGGGAGGGAGAGTCTGCTGCTGATTGGCTGGAATGTGTCTGCAGACTGTGAGATACAGGGTCAAAGTTTACTCAATGATGACGAATAGGGGGCGGATCGAACATCGCATATGTTCGCCCGCCGTTGCGAACGCGAACAAGCTATGTTCGCCGGGAACTATTCGCCGGTGAACTATTCAGGACATCACTAATCATATGACATATTTTTGGTGCACTTGTAGGGCTATACCACAGAAGCAATGATGTTGCTGTCACTGGATGTGTTCCTGGTGTAGTGTTTCATCATGTGATTTGTCAGTTTGTTGATCATATTAATAGCAGGACTGGAAACATAACATGAATTGTAACCAGTCAAAAAAATATTGCTAGCAGGAAAACGTATACTGTTTGCTGTTATAAATAAACTGAATTCCTCATTTGACTTTTGTTATTTCTTCCAGGCAATGCTGGTGAAATATCCCAAACAGCACTGGCATCAACATTGGCAATGAAAAGTAAAGGATCCCTTTTAAATATATAGGACCAAGCCAAATAAATATACCTATGTACCCCTAAACCAACATAACCCACAACTGCAAACTAACCCTACACTACTTAACTCCTACACTAACCCTACACTAATTAACCCCTACACAAACCCTACACTATTTATTATGATTTTAATATTTCCGATTAATTCTATAATTTATTTTTTATTCTATGTATTAGTCTACATACATATAGGGCCAGATTACAAGTGGAGCACTAATTATAGCACATTAGGTGATAACACTGATAAGCAGTATTGCTGGACTGCACTAACATTAGCGTGCAATTTGATATTACAAGTCCATGGTAAGTCACGTTTACCAGAGAAGGATTAAAGGGATACTAAACCCACATTTTTTCCTTCATGATTCTTTAAGCAACTTTCTAATTTACTCCTATTATCAATTTTTCTTTGTTCTTTTGGTATCTTTAGTTGAAAAGCAGTAATGTAAGCTTAAGAGCCGGCCCATTTTTGGTTCAGCACCAGGGTAGCGCTTGCTGATTGGTGGCTAAATGTAGCCACCAATCAGCAAGTGCTACCCAGGGTTACAATTCTGCCTTTTCAAATAAAGATAGCAAGAGAACAAATAAACATTGATAACAGGAGTAAATTAGAAAGTTGCTTAAAAATTGAATGCTCTATCTGAATCATGAAAAAACAAATGTGGGTTTAGTATCCCTTAAATGCGGCCGACATCTCTCTAGTCACAGCGCAAACTAAACTTTAAATGGATATCGTAACCTTGATAAATAGCGCTGGTATTACAAGTTGAAAGCTATAATTTGTGCTTGAGTGAAAACCGAAACTGCACAAGAATATTTAGATCAACTTGAGACCTGAAGTAAAATGTAAATGTTGAAAAAAAAAATTCACAAAACATATCAAAACATAATAAAATAAAGTATTACACTCATATATACTTAAAAAAAAATTAAACTCTAATATTGTTAAAAAGGTTTTAAAAGGGTTATAATGGATATGGTATATGTCTAAATATGTGTATACATGTCCCTATATATGTGTATGCATACAAAAAGAGAAGGGCTCTACCAGGAACGAACAACAGCTCAGTATCTTTTGCTAAAACACTATTGGACGTTTCACAAGTACGTGGCATTTTATGAGGTAAATAGTCAATTTTTATCTTTGCTGCAGCAGTGATTGTGGGCAGTAGGTTAATATACATAGAAATGCATAGTGCATCTTAATTTTTTTTGTCTGTTCTGTGAATTCCAGTCCCAACACAGAAAGAGCCCCTAAGAGAAGCCTCAGTGTGTAAATGGGAAAATTACACATTCCAAATTGTGCAACACTATTGAGATGTTTGGCTTCATCACGCATTGCCTCCTCATCAGGGCCGGACTGGGAAATCAGACCGGCCATGGAAATTTGTATAGACCGACCCAGTCACGCCCCCTCAGACCTAGCCCCACCCCCTCCAACCTAGCCACGCCCCCTCAAAGACAACCAACTATGCTCTAGCTGGTTTTCCCTTCAACTCATATATATACTGTATATATATATATATATATATATATATATATATATATATATATATATATATATATATATATATATATATATATAGTATCCAAACAGCAGGCACTCACTGGACTTTATTGTAAAATATAAATACTTTATTGCATCAAGTTAAAACCGACAAACGTTTCGGCACTGCATTGTGCCTTTGTCAATGTCAAAAAATACACAATAGCACACAACCAGAGTGCAGCTCCACACCCCAGAACAAATCTCTATATACATATTAAAAACAACATATATATACTTATCAATCACTCTCGAATTTGCCGCCAAACCTCTGCATTACACTCCAGGAGGTACACTACTGACGTCACGCTGACACGCTAATCGTGCCTAGCGTGATGACGCATGGCACGGCGTTGCCATAGCAACGTCTAAGCGTCCGGCGGTGGAGAAATGGGGAATACCCGATGCTACTGTGCGCATGACAGGAAAGAGGTATAGTGTTTAGAAGAAATGTTGCTAACGGCAACCAATAAACACAATAGTCAGCGAGATCACAGACTCACCGGGTATTCCCTAGCAGGAGGCAGCAGTAGCTAAAATCATTTGGACCATGGTACACAATACTGACAGGGTAGTGAATGCATGGACTAGGGACAGCACTAACCGGGCAAATAAACGTGTATATCGCATTATTAGCATACTACTATTAGACCAATAGTGTAAAAAATACACACATATGGAAATGTTGCTACACCTGCAGGCCAGAGTTATCCTATTTAAGTGACATCCTAGTCCACCCATAGAGAACCACTATTAAAATGAATACAAATTGTAGAGCCCTAACCTACTTCAGGCAACTTGGAGTATGGTAGAGTGTATGTCAAATAAGCGGACACCCTCCATCTACTACGATACTTGGAAGACATAGATAGTGAAGATCTGTAGTGTTTAATAGAAAGGGCTAAAATCCAGGGTGGTGTTAAGTCCCTTTGGGGCCAGAGTATCTAATTTAAAGATCCATCGGCTCTCACGTTGGAGTAATGTTTTGCCTCTATCCCCTCCCCTTGGGTTAGGGGGGATATGATCTATAAGCATAGATCTAATGCTGGACACCGGGTGTTTCAGTAATGCACAATGGCGTGCCACGGGTTGGTCTGATTCTCCATTTTTTAATGCTTCTCGGATCGCAAAACGATGGTTTGCCATCCGGTCTCGAAAAGAGGTGATCGTCTTTCCAATGTACACCAGGGCACACGGACAGGTGAGCATGTAAACCACATGCGTACTTGTACAGCTCAAGCGATGATTTATTTTATACCGCTGATTCTTATGGGGATGCTGAAAGGAGTCTCCTTTACGCATGCTGTTGCATGTGGTGCAGCTCCCACAAGGGAAGCATCCTTTTCTTGATGATTTCAACCAGGACTCTGTTTTGTAGTGATCCACAGGATCAGATTTAACGAGGATGTCCCTCAAATTCCTGGATCTCCGATACACCAACCTAGGTGCTGTCATATTCTGAAATGGTAAGGAGGGGTCAGTACCAACCACAGGCCAGTGGCGACGTGCAGCGTTAGATATGCGTTCACATCCAGGTGTGAATGTAGTAATCAGGTTAAGGTGCTTTGATGTGTCCTTGTTGCGAATACCAGTATCCGTTTGTGTATCTGGCCCCAGTAATTTCCTTTGGGTGTCCAAGATTTCTTTCATAGGATAGCCTCTCCTTTTCAATTTCTCACCCATCTCCTTAACTTGGATCTTCTGCAGGGGTGTCTCGCTATTGTTTCTCAGTGCTCTAGTGAGTTGGGAGGTGAGAATACCCTTTTTCTGGTGTTTAGGGTGAAAGCTACTGGCATGTAACAATTAATTTCTGTCGGTTGGTTTAGTGTACAACTTGGTACCAAACCTCAGATTGCCCGAGTCATTCACCTTAAAAACATTGAGGTCTAGGAAATTCACACCCTCAAGACTGAATTCAAGCTTGAATCGTATAGGACTGACCATGAGGTTCAAATGTGACACCCACTCCCGCAATGATGGCTCGCCCCCTCGCCATATAAGGAACACATCATCGATATAGCGAGTGTAATAAATCACTTGCGAGTGTTCAAACGGCTTCATGAGTTCTTGCTCGTACCATGCCATGTAGATGTTGGCGTAGGTGGGTGCCACATTTGACCCCATGGCCGTGCCAGCTTTCTGTAAGTAATAACAATCCTCAAACTTAAAGTAGTTTTTCTCTAGGCAGATCATTAACAGCTCACAAATGAATTCAATCGGGGGACCCACATAATACTCATTACCAGTCACCATGGATCTGACAGCCTCCACCCCCTCAATATGGGGGATGACAGTATAGAGGCTGTCAACATCCATGGTGACCAAAATGTCATCATACTGCAAATTAGAAAAACCAGATAATATCCTGAGTAGACTAGGGGAATCCTGTAGATAAGCCCTAGTATTTTTAACAACAGTCTGTAGGAAAGAGTCAATGTAGATGGCAAGGTTAATCAGAACCGATCCTCGGGCAGAAACGATAGGTCTGCCCGGGGGGTTCACTAGCGTCTTGTGAACCTTAGGCAGTAGATAGAGCACAGGGACTATTGGGTGTTCAGTGATCAAAAAGTTTAGTTCTTTTTCATTAATAAATCCTGCTTCCAAGCTGCATTGTAGAAAATTATCAATAGCAGCTTTATATACCTGAGTAGGATTCCCTTTAAGTTTTACGTATGTATTTGTGTCAGACAGCTGTCTAAGGGCTTCTTGTCTATAATCTGTATAGTCAAGCACCACGATAGAACCACCCTTGTCCGCAGGGCGGACTATGACTTATCTATCATTACTTAACCCAATAAGAGCATCTCTTTCACCCTTGGTCAAATTAGGGTAGGGGGCTACATTTGAAGCTTCATTAACACTTTGTGTGAGTATTCTAGTGTAATTCCTGATGGAAGCATGAGTGTGGGGTGGTTCGTATGTAGATTTCTTTTTGAATGGTTCAGGAGAATATTCTTGTTCTCTAAAATGGTCTCTCAATTTTAATTGGCGCTGAAACCTGTGTACATCGACCATCCTCTCAAAAGTGTCTACATGTGGAGCTGGCACAAAGGATAGACCTCGATTAAGCAAAGTTATTTCAGCCTCACTTAATGGTCTGCTGCTAAGATTAAACACTATATTTGTTTCTTCTTTGTTTGTTTCTGATTTTGATTTGTGGCCCCCCCCCTCCGTGTCCTACCTCTTTTTGATTTCTTTTGGTAGTACTGTGTATTGGTGGTTTCATATTGGACCTCGTGCTGACCCCTAAAAAAGAGGAAGAAGATTGTGTCTGTTGTGTGTTCTCCCTTAGTGCCGGGACCTCAGAAGTGGTCTCAGTACCAGAGGAATCACCTCCACTGCTGTCAACAATGCTAAGGGTGTTCTTAGATCTAAGATTTCTACGTCGCCTATATGGCAACTCATCTTTACCATACAGCCATTTGTATACCCGCCGTTCCCTGTAATCACTTTCCACATTGTTCAATTTTTTATTTTTGAAAGCTATCAAATCACTGCGGTATTTGCTCACCATGCCATCCAATTTGCTCACCCACTCCTGGCTGGTGTCATTTTCCAAAACGTGGAAGCTCTGCAGTTTGATGGCGTCCAATTCTATTTTGATCTTTATTTCTAATCTACTGACCTCCTCAATAACCAAAAGCATGAGGTCATATGAACATTTATTAAGAATTGAACACCAGCGTCTGCAGAACTCCACATTTTGTCTCCCCAGGGTTGGGATGTCCTTAACCCTGAACCCCCTGGGGATAAATTTCTTTCTAAAGTATCCAGATAGAAATACTGCATGGAGGTGGTAATCCACCTCTTTCCTACGAAGATTTAAGATCTTATGATAAATATTAATGGGTGTCTCACCTCCTAACTCTCCAGTGTCATCTGAGATCAAAATCCTATCCGCATCATCATCAGTGAATGCTAGGGAGTCCATATTGAAGTCCTCATCATGTTGTATAGTATCCATATTAGCAGCTGCCTCCGCCATGTGAAGTAGATGAAAGAGAGGATTACACAAAGTTAAAAACAATTTTTTTTTAACTTTGTGTAATCCTCTCTTTCATCTACTTCACATGGCGGAGGCAGCTGCTAATATGGATACTATACAACATGGTGAGGACTTCAATATGGACTCCCTAGCATTCACTGATGATGATGCGGATATGATTTTGATCTCAGATGACACTGGAGAGTTGGGAGGTGAGACACCCATTAATATTTATCATAAGATCTTAAATCTTCGTAGGAAAGAGGTGGATTACCACCTCCATGCAGTATTTCTATCTGGATACTTTAGAAAGAAATTTATCCCCAGGGGGTTCAGGGTTAAGAACATCCCAACCCTGGGGAGACAAAATGTGGAGTTCTGCAGACGCTGGTGTTCAATTCTTAATAAATGTTCATATGACCTCATGCTTTTGGTTATTGAGGAGGTCAGTAGATTAGAAATAAAGATCAAAATAGAATTGGACGCCATCAAACTGCAGAGCTTCCACGTTTTGGAAAATGACACCAGCCAGGAGTGGGTGAGCAAATTGGATGGCATGGTGAGCAAATACCGCAGTGATTTGATAGCTTTCAAAAATTAAAAATTGAACAATGTGGAGAGTGATTACAGGGAACGGCGGGTATACAAATTGCTGTATGGTAAAGATGAGTTGCCATATAGGCGACGTAGAAATCTTAGATCTAAGAACACCCTTAGCATTGTTGACAGCAGTGGAGGTGATTCCTCTGGTACTGAGACCACTTCTGAGGTCCCGGCACTAAGGGAGAACACACAACAGACACAATCTTCTTCCTCATTTTTAGGGGTCAGCACAAGGTCCAATATGAAACCACCAATACACAGTACTACCAAAAGAAATCAAAAAGAGGTAGGACACGGAGGGGGGGCCACAAATCAAAATCAGAAACAAACAAAGAAGAAACAAATATAGTGTTTAATCTTAGCAGCAGACCATTAAGTGAGGCTGAAATAACTTTGCTTAATCGAGGTCTATCCTTTGTGCCAGCTCCACATGTAGACACTTTTGAGAGGATGGTCGATGTACACAGGTTTCAGCGCCAATTAAAATTGAGAGACCATTTTAGAGAACAAGAATATTCTCCTGAACCATTCAAAAAGAAATCTACATACGAACCACCCCACACTCATGCTTCCATCAGGAATTACACTAGAATACTCACACAAAGTGTTAATGAAGCTTCAAATGTAGCCCCCTACCCTAATTTGACCAAGGGTGAAAGAGATGCTCTTATTGGGTTAAGTAATGATAGATCAGTCATAGTCCGCCCTGCGGACAAGGGTGGTTCTATCGTGGTGCTTGACTATACAGATTATAGACAAGAAGCCCTTAGACAGCTGTCTGACACAAATACATACGTAAAACTTAAAGGGAATCCTACTCAGGTATATAAAGCTGCTATTGATAATTTTCTACAATGCAGCTTGGAAGCAGGATTTATTAATGAAAAAGAACTAAACTTTTTGATCACTGAACACCCAATAGTCCCTGTGCTCTATCTACTGCCTAAGGTTCACAAGACGCTAGTGAACCCCCCGGGCAGACCTATCGTTTCTGCCCGAGGATCGGTTCTGACTAACCTTGCCATCTACATTGACTCTTTCCTACAGACTGTTGTTAAAAATACTAGGGCTTATCTACAGGATTCCCCTAGTCTACTCAGGATATTATCTGGTTTTTCTAATTTGCAGTATGATGACATTTTGGTCACCATGGATGTTGACAGCCTCTATACTGTCATCCCCCATATTGAGGGGGTGGAGGCTGTCAGATCCATGGTGACTGGTAATGAGTATTATGTGGGTCCCCCGATTGAATTCATTTGTGAGCTGTTAATGATCTGCCTAGAGAAAAACTACTTTAAGTTTGAGGATTGTTATTACTTACAGAAAGCTGGCACGGCCATGGGGTCAAATGTGGCACCCACCTACGCCAACATCTACATGGCATGGTACGAGCAAGAACTCATGAAGTCGTTTGAACACTCGCAAGTGATTTATTACACTCGCTATATCGATGATGTGTTCCTTATATGGCGAGGGGGCGAGCCATCATTGCGGGAGTGGGTGTCACATTTGAACCTCATGGTCAGTCCTATACGATTCAAGCTTGAATTCAGTCTTGAGGGTGTGAATTTCCTAGACCTCAATGTTTTTAAGGTGAATGACTCGGGCAATCTGAGGTTTGGTACCAAGTTGTACACTAAACCAACCGACAGAAATTAATTGTTACATGCCAGTAGCTTTCACCCTAAACACCAGAAAAAGGGTATTCTCACCTCCCAACTCACTAGAGCACTGAGAAACAATAGCGAGACACCCCTGCAGAAGATCCAAGTTAAGGAGATGGGTGAGAAATTGAAAAGGAGAGGCTATCCTATGAAAGAAATCTTGGACACCCAAAGGAAATTACTGGGGCCAGATACACAAACGGATACTGGTATTCGCAACAAGGACACATCAAAGCACCTTAACCTGATTACTACATTCACACCTGGATGTGAACGCATATCTAACGCTGCACGTCGCCACTGGCCTGTGGTTGGTACTGACCCCTCCTTACCATTTCAGAATATGACAGCACCTAGGTTGGTGTATCGGAGATCCAGGAATTTGAGGGACATCCTCGTTAAATCTGATCCTGTGGATCACTACAAAACAGAGTCCTGGTTGAAATCATCAAGAAAAGGATGCTTCCCTTGTGGGAGCTGCACCACATGCAACAGCATGCGTAAAGGAGACTCCTTTCAGCATCCCCATAAGAATCAGCGGTATAAAATAAATCATCGCTTGAGCTGTACAAGTACGCATGTGGTTTACATGCTCACCTATCCGTGTGCCCTGGTGTATATTGGAAAGACAATCACCTCTTTTCAAGACCGGATGGCAAACCATCGTTTTGCGATCCGAGAAGCATTAAAAAATGGAGAATCAGACCAACCCGTGGCACGCCATTGTGCATTACTGAAACACCCGGTGTCCAGCATTAGATCTATGCTTATAGATCATATCCCACCTAACCCAAGGGGAGGGGATAGAGGCAAAACATTACTCCAACGTGAGAGCCGATGGATCTTTAAATTAGATACTCTGGCCCCAAAGGGACTTAACACCACCCTGGATTTTAGCCCTTGCTATTAAACACTACAGATCTTCACTATCTATGTCTTCCAAGTATCGTAGTAGATGGAGGGTGTCCGCTTATTTGACATACACTCTACCATACTCCAAGTTGCCTGAAGTAGGTTAGGGCTCTACAATTTGTATTCATTTTAATAATGGTTCTCTATGGGTGGACTAGGATGTCACTTAAATAGGATAACTCTGGGCTGCAGGTGTAGCAACATTTCCATATGTGTGTATTTTTTACACTATTGGTCTAATAATAGTATGCTAATAATGCGATATACACGTTTATTTGCCCGGTTAGTGCTGTCTCTAGTCCATGCATTCACTACCCTGTCAGTATTGTGTACCATGGTCCAAATGATTTTAGCTACTGCTGCCTCCTGCTAGGGAATACCCGGTGAGTCTGTGATCTCGCTGACTATTGTGTTTATTGGTTGCCGTTAGCAACATTTCTTCTAAACACTATACCTCTTTCCTGTCATGCGCACAGTAGCATCGGATATTCCCCATTTCTCCACCGCCGGACACTTAGACGTTGCTATGGCAACGCCGTGCCATGTGTCATCACGCTAGGCACGATTAGCGTGTCAGCGTGACGTCAGTAGTGTACCTCCTGGAGTGTAATGCGGAGGTTTGGCGGCAAATTCGAGAGTGATTGATAAGTATATATATGTTGTTTTTAATATGTATATAGAGATTTGTTCTGGGGTGTGGAGCTGCACTCTGGTTGTGTGCTATTGTGTATTTTTTGACATTGACAAAGGCACAATGCAGTGCCAAAACGTTTGTCGGTTTTAACTTGATGCAATAAAGTATTTATATTTTACAATAAAGTCCAGTGAGTGCCTGCTGTTTGGATACTATTTGGAGGAATATTTGCAGCGCACCGTGGCTCTTACTAACAGTATGATGATGCAATCCCTTCTTTGACTTTATATATATATATATATATATATATATTATAAATAAAATATATAATTATATATATAATATATATATATATATATATATATATATATATATATATATATATATATATATATATATATATATATATATATATATATATATATATATATATATATAAAATTGAAAATAAAAAAATTGTGAGGTGATCTGAAGAAAAACTCCCACAAATCTATTGGTGGCAGTAACAGTAACACAGTCATAAAAACATTTTTTCTCAGTTTCTCAGTAACCCTGTTTAAAATGTAACAAAGAAAAAAATACTTTATTGTTCCACACCCATCTATAAAGTGCACAGAGCAGCTGCCTCACTGTTAATATTTATTGTCACTGCACAAACAAGATCCTATAAATGCACATGCCTAGAACCAATGTCTACCATTATGCCACCCCAATAATGCATCATAGTTCATACATCCAGTTTTTTTTCAGTTTTACCCACATATCAATGCAATACAAGCAGTTTTCCAGCGTTACTTACTCATGATCATCAATGTAGTGCAGAAGTTGACATCACACACACACATGGTAATAGTTCAGCACATTTTGGCTTCTGTTTCTATTCTAATTCCCTCAGACTACAAGCTATACACAAAGTTCCAGAGCGCAGCAGCCAGTGAGGGAAGCGCAGATAGCCTAAACCCCGCCTCCTCAGCAGCCAGCTCCGCAGATAGACAGGGGGATTAGTTAGGCATGCTGGGCTGGCAAGGCAATCGCCAAGTGCAGTTACCATCCGGGGGCCCTTCCACAAACGGCTGTTATGCAGGCTTTAATTAACCTTAATCAAGGGGCAGCTGCTTTGGACCCCACTCAGTGTGACGTAATCCGGCGCGGCCCACCCCTGCATTCCTCCCTGGCCGCCCTCATCCATTCCAGTGACAGACTGAGCTGTGAGTGACAGACAGAGAAAGACACTCATAGACTCAGTCTGATTGGAATGTATTACTGCAAATAAATTCATCGCAAATATCAGCGTCACATAAAAATATTTACTAATTAATTGCTGCTCTCTACTGCAGCACCTGAGCGCAGCCCAGCTGAGCTGCTCCTGGCCGGCGGTCCACCGGGATTTTTCCCAGTATCCCGGCTTCCCAATCCGGCCCTACACCTCCTATCTCCAAATCATGGCTCCCCGTTACCTGACAACTGTCTACACACTGCTAAACTTTAACATAACAGAAGATCACAAATAAGGTTTCAGAAAAAAATGAACATACAGTAGGCAATGAGTAATAATAGAGTAAAATCAAAAACCAAAGTGACCTGTGGGATGGGAATACTACACTGCACACATTGGGCCAGATTACGAGTGGAGCTCAAACGTTTGTTAGCAAACTATATTGGGTTTTCGTGTTCGTTTGCACAAGTTAAATTGCACTCATATTACAGGTTGAAAGTAAACATGATCGATGGAGCTCAATTGAAGTTAACGCTCATTGGATTAGTGCATCCTCAGAGCTGTGGTTAACTGAGAAACAAAAAAGTGCCACAAAACATATCAAAAATACATTACATAATTCATTTACACTCATAATAACACTATCTAATAAAAATTATTTTAAAAATAATGCACTAAAAAGTAATAAAAGCTCAAATATATGAGATGTAAGATATCTCAGGTGTTCTTCACATAGCAGAATATGTTCCAATTATTTATAAATAGATATTCCAGGGCGGCCCATTGTGGCATGCACAGAGTCCATTTTTTCAAATGTGTCAATTTTTCTGGATAGAATTCTTTTTCCAATGGTTAAAGAACAGAAGTCTTTTATAAAAGACACCAATGATTTCCTGATAAAACTAGAAAAAGTAAAAATGGAAGAAAGTTGGTTGATCTTTTCTCTAGATGTGGTTAATTTGTATACCTCTATCCCTCATGAGGCAGGCCTTGATACTGTGAGAAGTTTTTTGAATAATTGTAAATTATATGACCTAACACAGATAGATCTTATTGATGATTTGCTAAGACTTGTTTTATACTGCAACTATTTTTTGTTTCAGGACACCTATTATATGCAGAAGAGGGGTACGGCCATGGGCTCCAATGTAGCCCCCTCATATGCCAATCTGTTCATGAGTGGCTTTGAAAATAAATTTGTTTACATCAATAAGTCATTCAATTCTTGTTGTAAGCTATGGCTAAGGTATATAGACGATATTTTTGGCATATGGGGGGGCTCATTGGAGTCTTTGACACAGTTTGTGGATGAAATTAATGCCTCAATGACAAACATCAAGTTTACACTTACATATTCATCACATGAGATTAATTTTTTGGACACCACTGTTTATATACAAGATGATAAATTGAACACTGATCTCTTTACTAAACCTACAGACAGAAACACTCTTTTGAGGTATGAAAGTTTCCATCCGGAGACAGTGTTCAATTCTATCCCAAGAAGCCAGTTACTACGCACTAAAAGGATAGTGAGTGATCAGGACAGGTTGCCCTCTAGGCTACAATCTATGGGTAAGAAGTTTATTAAAAGAGGTTATCCTCAGGAGATTATAAATAAAAGTATCATGGATCTTGATAAAAGTAAAGCCAAACCTAAAACCAGAAATGATGTAAATAGATTGGTGCTCACTATGGAATATAGTCAGCGAAGCCAACATATTTTTAAAGCAGTAAGAAAACACTGGCATCTATTAACAAAATGTAATCCTGAAGTTGAGTCTTTCAAATTACCACCAATGCCATCCTATAGACAGGTGAGAAATCTAAGGGATAATCTAGTCAGAGCAGATGTGGGGACAACTAAACAATCTGAAATTAACTATTTGACTACTCCCAATAAAGGATGTTATCCTTGTCTGCACTGTGCACAATGTAATTCAGTTATTAGAGGTAAATATTTGGCCCAAAATGACAAACGTAAACAGTATACCATCAATGGTCTATACACTTGTCAAACCAATTATGTAATCTATCTACTCAAATGTCCATATGGCCTCTGTTATATCGGAGAGACCACCCAAGCCACCAGGGATAGATTTAGTCAGCATAAGGCATCAATTAAATCTAAAGATATGTCTCTGCCAGTATCTGCACATTTCACCCAAATGGGACACACTGTTAGTCAGCTGCGCTTCCAAGTAATCGATCATATCCCCACACACAGAAGAGGGGGTAACAGAGAACTTAAACTAAAACAAAAAGAAGTTTGGTGGATCAAGAAATTAAATACATTGTACCCTTATGGTCTGAATAGGGACTACGATCTGTATTTGTTTTTATAAATTTTGATAGGGTGTCATTCAATATGGTACCACTAGAGGCCACCAATAGAAAAAGTAATGTGTATATTATCTTGCCTGGATAGGCATGGGTTAATTCAATTAAGAATGTGAGCTGAAATCTGATTGGTCAAACCACCCTTTTTAAATGTGTGTTTTACTGTGTTTTAACTATGCATGATTAAGGACCATGTAGGTCCGAAACGTCGCTGTTTTATTGTTGTGATATCTCCAATAAAGAAATAATTCACCTTTAAGAAAATTGATGCAGTGGTGCTGTTACTTTCTACATATGGACTATATATATATATATATATATATATATATATATATATATGTATATATATATATATATGTATATATATATATATATATATATATATATATATATACTGTTTTAACACAGCGATCCTTTTAACAGGATTATTGCAGCAGGATCACTGTGTTAACAGTATTTGAAGCAAAAAAACAGAGAATTTGCGTATCTAATTTGCATATCTTACCCAGAATTCTCTTGTGCATTGGTAACATTGTATATGAAGTATTTCTGGGAAAAAGCAAGCGGGGAATCTTGCCTAGATGTGCTAATTTCCTATGAAAATATTTACATTCATTTAATTTTGAGACATAGAGGATTTTAATTTCAGTTTTTATCTCCCCCATAATTTTAATGAATTTTGGTTTAACCCTTAAAATAGCTTTACCAATGCAGCAACCAGAAATCTATCTCCTACTGATGAGTTCCAAAAAGAACGAAACAGGCTGTCTAGTGAATGATTTCTGGTTTGCTGCAATAATCCTGTTAAAAGGATTGCTTTGTTAAAACAGTATTTGAAGCAAAAAAACTGAGAATTTGCATATCTAATTTGTATATCTTACCCAGAATTCTCTTGTGCATTGGTAACATTGTATATGAAGTATTTCTGGGAAAAAGAAAGTGGGGAATCTTGCCTAGATGTGCCAATTTCCTATGCAAATATTTACATTGATTTAATTTTGAGACATGGAGGATTTTAATTTCAGTTTTTTATCTCCCCCATAATTTTAATGAATGTTTCTTTAACCCTGAAAATAGCTTTACCAATGCAGCAACCAGAAATCTGTCTCCTACTGATGAGTTCCAAAAAGAACGAAACAGACTGTCTAGTAAGTGATTTCTGGTTTGCTGCAATAATACTTTTAAAAGGATCGCTGTGTTAAAACAGTATTTGAAGCAAAAAAACTGAGAATTTGCATATCTAATTTTCATATCTTACCCAGAATTCTCTTGTGCATTGGTAACATTGTAAATGAAGTATTTCTGGGGAAAATCAAGCAGGAATCTTGCCTAGATGTGCTAATTTCCTATGCAAATATTTACATTGATTTAATTTTGAGACATGGAGGATTTTAATTTCAGTTTTATATCTCCCCCATAATTTTAATGAATGTTATATATATATATATATATATATATATATATATATATATATATATATATATATATATATATATATATATATATACAGTATCCCACAAAAGTGACCCCTCACATTTTTGTAAATATTTTATTATATCTTTTCATGTGACAACACTGAAGAAATGACACTTTGCTGCAATGTAAAGTAGTGAGTGTACAGCCTGTATAACAGTGTAAATTTGCTGTCCCCTAAAAATAACACAACACACAGCCATTAATGTCTAAACCGTTGGCAACAAAAGTGAGAACAAGTGGAAATGTCCAAATTGGGCCCAAAGTGACAATATTTTGTGTGGACACCATTATTTTTCAGCACTGCCTTAACCCTCTTGGGCATGGAGTTCACCAGAGCTTCACAGGTTGCCACTAGAGTCCTTTTCCACTCCTCCATGATGACATCACAGAGCTAGTGGATGTTAGAGACCTTGCGCTCCCCCATCTTCCATTTGAGGATGCTCCACAGATGCTCAATAGGGTTTAGGTCTGG
Organism: Bombina bombina; assembly: GCF_027579735.1. Classification (NCBI taxonomy): domain Eukaryota; kingdom Metazoa; phylum Chordata; class Amphibia; order Anura; family Bombinatoridae; genus Bombina; species Bombina bombina. The sequence continues at coordinate 616,324,901 of NC_069499.1, read as the reverse complement.
AGACATGCTTGGCCAGTCCATTAACTTTACCCTCAGCTTCTTTAGCAAGGCAGTGGTCATCTTGGAGGTGTATTTTGGGTCATTATCATGTTGGAATACTGCCCTGCAGCCCAGTCTCCGAAGGGAGGGGATCATGCTCTGCTTCAGTATGTCACAGTACATGTTGGCATTCATAGTTCCCTCAATGAATTGTAGCTCCCCAGTGCCAGCAGCACTCATGCAGACCCAGACCATGACACTCCCACCACCATGCCTGACTGTAGGCAAGACACACTTGTTTTTGTACTCCTCACCTGTTTGCCGCCACACACGCTTGACACCATCTGAACCAAATAAGTTTATCTTGGTCTCATTGGACCACAGGACATGGTTCCAGTAATCCATGTCCTTAGCCTGCTTGTCTTCAGCAAACTGTTTGCTGGCTTTTTTGTGCATTATCTTGAGAAGAGGCTTCCTTCTGGGACGACAGCCATGCAGACCAATTTGATGCAGTGTGTGAGGCGTATAGTCTGAGCACTGACAAGCTGATCCCCCACCCCTTCAACCTCTTCAGCAATGCTGGAAGCACTCATACGTCTATTTCCTAAAGACAATCTCTGGATATGACGCTGAGCATGTGCACTCAACTTCTTTGGTTGACCATGGGAGGCCTGTTCTGAGTGGAACCTGTCCTGTGAAACCACTGTATGGTCTTGCCCACCATGCTGCAGCTCAGTTTCAGGGTCTTGGCAATCTTCTTATAGCCTGGGCCATCTTTATGTAGAGTAACAATTCTTTTTTTCAGATCCTCAGAGAGTTCTTTGCCATGAGGTGCCATGTTGATTTTCCAGTGACCAGTATGAGAGAGTGTGAGAGCGGTAGCACCAAATTTAACACACCTGCTCCCCATTCATACCTGAGACCTTGTAACACTAATGAGTCAAATGACTTTGGGGAGGGAAAATGGCTAATTGGGCCTAATTTGGACATTTCCACTTAGGGGTGTACTCACTTTTGTTGCCAACGGTTTAGACATTAATGGCTGTGTGTGGAGTTATTTTGAGGGGACAGCAAATTTACACTGTTATACAGGCTGTACACTCACATTGTAGCAAATGGTCATTTTGTCACATGAAAAGATATAATAAAATATTTACAAAAATTTGAGGGGTGTACTCACTTTTGTGGGATACTGTATGTATTTATAAATACATAGAACATATGCTGCTATGTGAAGAACATTGGAATGTGAAATATTCATATTTTCATGTTAAGTTAGTGAATATGGGATCGGGTTTGCAGGCAAGTGGGGTGTTAAGTTTTTTTTTCACTTTTTTCTCTCCATTGACTTCCATGGGGGAATAGGATATAGCACACGCAATATTCTAAGTTCGGCTTTTCGTGCGTGTCGGGTTAGTGCAAAATCTAATATGAATGCAACCTTAAGCGCGAAAAAAGTTTACCTCTAGCACAATTTGTGCTCTATTTAGTGCTCCACTCGTCATCTGACTTATACTTATTAAAAGATCACTAAACACAGTAGAATAGCATAATCGGTAAATGCATAATAACAAGACAATGCAAGAGCACATTGTTTGAATTTTCAAATGAGTGGTAGATTTCTTTCTGACAAATTTTAAAGTGAAGGTCAATTTTTGGGCTTTTAAATACATCATGTTGAAGATTATGTTTAAAACATTAAATTCGCTGACTTTATATGTATAACAAACTAAATCTTTTACAAAAAAATTTATTTATAATGTTCCTCCGTTACCGCGATTATCTCCGCCCATACAAGACTTCCTGATTCTGCTTTGATGACGTCGCTTTGTTTATTACAAGCGGACTACGCTCGTGCACCCTTGTTATGTTTGAAATGCGCATGCGTATGGTCAGCTCAACAGCGCATGCGTTTCATTAACGGCCGTAACCTTGTATGCAGTATCATCAACAATTTGTATCATTCATTGCTACGCAAGTCTGTCAGTGACTCACTCGCAAGATCGGCTCGGACACTCGAAAAGTTTATTGTACAGTATTTGGCATTACTATCAAAACGGTCAGTATATCAATTCAAATGTATTTATAAACCTACATTTTATTTCATATATGTAAATATATGATAACAAGAGAAAGAAGCACAGAGGCGCCAACATGGCCTAGTAACGTCACGGCAGTCAGATACAAAACATCAGCAGGATAGGAAATATACTCACAAGCGTAGCGCACCCAAATGGTGCTATTGTGGCAGCCTGGAACATCAAACAGTGGTCCAGCTCACTGGTGTCTCCAGCCAGATAGAGATGATCCTTGGCGAGGGCCTATCCTATGATGCCTATAAGGGCAAAAAAGGCACACACATAGCCCAGTAACGTTTGTACACCAGATAAAAAAGGATTCAAGGTTGTACTTACAGGAAACAAAGCACCACCAGGTGCAATATCAGCAGTACTGGGACCTCTCAGCCGCCCAGTGGACTGTGGAATCCAATTTGCAGGATGCAGAAAATCACCACTTTGGAAGATAGAACTAGCACACACACTCTGCCCCCAAACAGGAGCAGAATAATTGTGATAAAGCAAGTGTATATTTAAAAACTTTTATTTTAAAAACAGCGACATGTTTCTCAGCCACCACAGGCTGTTTCCTCAGGCTATGTTAAAATGTTAACAACACTTGCTTTATAAAGACAATAGAACACATAAAACTAAATCTGATAGGCTAATTAATTTCTAAAGTGTGAACACCTGTTGCACAGGTCAGCAGTTGGTAGGCATGGAAACCCCTATATACAAAGCTCTCATATGTAACACAAACCATTATGAGCAAATCCCAAATAAGAATAGATATCTCTGTATTAACCTCCATACCATTGCCATACCCAAAATAGACAATAGCAATAACCTTGTAACCCTTCAAATTAAGAAAAAAATAAAAAATGGAAACCAGTAATATAACAATCACAATAAAAACATTTGTTATACACCTCAAAATAAAATAATCACAATATGTACAACAATATAATATACCCACATAAAAAACATAAGCAGGATACATGTATTTTAATAGTCTCTATTCTACATATAATCACATAGGCCTAGATTTGGAGTTCGGCGGTAGCCGTCAAAACCAGCGTTAGAGGCTCCTAACGCTGGTTTTGGCCGCATGCTGGTATTTGGAGTCAGTGATTAAAGGGTCTAACGCTCACTTTTCAGCCGCGACTTTTCCATACCGCAGATCCTCCTACGCCATTTGCGTATCCTATCTTTTCAATGGGATCTTTCTAACGCCGGTATTTAGAGTCGTTTCTGAAGTGAGCGTTAGAGCTCTAACGACAAAACTCCAGCCGCCTGAAAATAGCAGGAGTTAAGAGCTTTCTGGCTAACGCCGGTTCATAAAGCTCTTAACTACTGTACCCTAAAGTACACTAACACCCATAAACTACCTATGTACCCCTAAACCGAGGTCCCCCCACATCGCCGCCACTCGATTAAAATTTTTAACCCCTAATCTGCCGACCGCCACCTACATTATACTTATGTACCCCTAATCTGCTGCCCCTAACCCCGCCGACCCCTATATTACATTTATTAACCCCTAACCTGCCACCCACAACGTCGCCGCCAGCTACTTAAAATAATTAACCCCTAATCTTCCGACCGCAAAGCGCCGCCACCTACGTTATCCCTATGTACCCCTAATCTGCTGCCCCTAACACCGCCGACCCCTATATTATATTTATTAACCCCTAATCTGCCCCCCTCAACGTCGCCGACACCTGCCTACACTTATTAACCCCTAATCTGCCGAGCAGACCTGAGCGCTACTATAATAAAGTTATTAACCCCTAACCCGCCTCACTAACCCTATCATAAATAGTATTAACCCCCTAATCTGCCCTCCCTAACATCGCCGACACCTAACTTCAATTATTAACCCCTAATCTGACGACCGGAGCTCACCGCTACTATAATAAATGGATTAACCCCTAAAGCTAAGTCTAACCCTAACACTAACACCCCCCTAACTTAAATATAATTTACATCTAACGAAATAAATTAACTCTTATTAAATAAATGATTCCTATTTAAAGCTAAATACTTACCTGTAAAATAAATCCTAACCTAAGATATAATTAAACCTAACACTACCCTATCAATAAAATAATTAAATAAACTACCTACAATTACCTACAATTAACCTAACACTACACTATCAATAAATTAATTAAACACAATTCCTACAAATAAATACAATTAAATAAACTAGCTAAAGTACAAAAAATAAAAAAGAACTAAGTTACAAAAAATAAAAAAATATTTACAAACATAAGAAAAATATTACAACAATTTTAAACTAATTACACCTACTCTAAGCCCCCTAATAAAATAAGTTATTAACCCCTAACCCGCCTCACTAACCCTATCATAAATAGTATTAACCCCCTAATCTGCCCTCCCTAACATCGCCGACACCTAACTTCAATTATTAACCCCTAATCTGACGACCGGAGCTCACCGCTACTATAATAAATGGATTAACCCCTAAAGCTAAGTCTAACCCTAACACTAACACCCCCCTAACTTAAATATAATTTACATCTAACGAAATAAATTAACTCTTATTAAATAAATGATTCCTATTTAAAGCTAAATACTTACCTGTAAAATAAATCCTAACCTAAGATATAATTAAACCTAACACTACCCTATCAATAAAATAATTAAATAAACTACCTACAATTACCTACAATTAACCTAACACTACACTATCAATAAATTAATTAAACACAATTCCTACAAATAAATACAATTAAATAAACTAGCTAAAGTACAAAAAATAAAAAAGAACTAAGTTACAAAAAATAAAAAAATATTTACAAACATAAGAAAAATATTACAACAATTTTAAACTAATTACACCTACTCTAAGCCCCCTAATAAAATAACAAACACCCCCAAAATAAAAAATTCCCTACCCTATTCTAAATTAAAAAAGTTACAAGCTCTTTTACCTTACCAGCCCTGAACAGGGCCCTTTGCGGGGCATGCCCCAAGAATTTCAGCTCTTTTGCCTGTAAAAGAATAAATACAATACCCCCCCCCCAACATTACAACCCACCACCCACATACCCCTAATCTAACACAAACCCCCCTTAAATAAACCTAACACTAAGCCCCTGAAGATCTTCCTACCTTGTCTTCACCTCACCGGGTTCACCGATCCGTCCTGAAGAGCTCCTCCGATGTCCTGATCCAAGCCCAAGCGGGGGGCTGAAGAGGTCCATGATCCGGTCAAAGTCTTCATCCAAGCGGGGCAGAAGAGGATCTTCCATCCGATTGAAGTCATCATCCAGGCGGCATCTTCTATGGTCTTCCATCCGGAGCGAAGCGGCAGGATCCTGAAGACCTCCAGCGCGGAACATCCATCCGGACCGACGACTGAACGACGAATGACTGTTCCTTTAAGGGACGTCATCCAAGATGGCGTCCCTCGAATTCAGATTGGCAGATTGGATCAGCCAATCGGAATTAAGGTAGGAATTTTCTGATTGGCTGATGGAATCAGCCAATCAGAATCAAGTTCAATCCGATTGGCTGATCCAATCAGCCAATCAGATTGAGCTCGCATTCTATTGGCTGTTCCGATCAGCCAATAGAATGCGAGCTCAATCTGATTGGCTGATTGGATCAGCCAATCGGATTGAACTAGATTCTGATTGGCTGATTCCATCAGCCAATCAGAAAATTCCTACCTTAATTCCGATTAGCTGATAGAATCCTATCAGCCAATCGGAATTCGAGGGACGCCATCTTGGATGACGTCCCTTAAAGGAACAGTCATTCGTCGTTCAGTCGTCGGTCCGGATGGATGTTCCGCGCTGGAGGTCTTCAGGATCCTGCCGCTTCGCTCCGGATGGAAGACCATAGAAGATGCCGCCTGGATGATGACTTCAATCGGATGGAAGATCCTCTTCTGCCCCGCTTGGATGAAGACTTTGACCGGATCATGGACCTCTTCAGCCCCCCGCTTGGGCTTGGATCAGGACATCGGAGGAGCTCTTCAGGACGGATCGGTGAACCTGGATGGTGAAGACAAGGTAGGAAGATCTTCAGGGGCTTAGTGTTAGGTTTATTTAAGGGGGGTTTGTGTTAGATTAGGGGTATGTGGGTGGTGGGTTGTAATGTTGGGGGGGGGGTATTGTATTTATTCTTTTACAGGCAAAAGAGCTGAAATTCTTGGGGCATGCCCCGCAAAGGGCCCTGTTCAGGGCTGGTAAGGTAAAAGAGCTTGTAACTTTTTTAATTTAGAATAGGGTAGGGAATTTTTTATTTTGGGGGTGTTTGTTATTTTATTAGGGGGCTTAGAGTAGGTGTAATTAGTTTAAAATTGTTGTAATATTTTTCTTATGTTTGTAAATATTTTTTTATTTTTTGTAACTTAGTTCTTTTTTATTTTTTGTACTTTAGCTAGTTTATTTAATTGTATTTATTTGTAGGAATTGTGTTTAATTAATTTATTGATAGTGTAGTGTTAGGTTAATTGTAGGTAATTGTAGGTAGTTTATTTAATTATTTTATTGATAGGGTAGTGTTAGGTTTAATTATATCTTAGGTTAGGATTTATTTTACAGGTAAATTTGTTATTATTTTAACTAGGTAACTATTAAATAGTTCTTAACTATTTAATAGCTATTGTACCTTGTTAAAATAATTACAAAGTTACCTGTAAAATAAATATTAATCCTAAAATAGCTATAATATAATTATAATTTATATTGTAGCTATATTAGGGTTTATTTTACAGGTAAGTATTTAGCTTTAAATAGGAATCATTTATTTAATAAGAGTTAATTTATTTCGTTAGATGTAAATTATATTTAAGTTAGGGGGGTGTTAGTGTTAGGGTTAGACTTAGCTTTAGGGGTTAATACATTTATTAGAATAGCGGTGAGGTCCGCTCGGCAGATTAGGGGTTAATAATTGAAGGTAGGTGTCGGCGATGTTAGGGAGGGCAGATTAGGGGTTAATACTATTTATGATAGGGTTAGTGAGGCGGGTTAGGGGTTAATAACTTTATTATAGTAGCGGTGCGGTCCGCTCGGCAGATTAGGGGTTAATAAGTGTAGGCAGGTGTCGGCGACGTTGAGGGGGGCAGATTAGGGGTTAATAAGTGTAAGGTTAGGGGTGTTTAGACTCGGGGTACATGTTAGAGTGTTAGGTGCAGAGTTAGGAAGTGTTTCCCCATAGGAAACAATGGGGCTGCGTTAGGAGCTGAACGCTGCTTTTTTGCAGGTGTTAGGTTTTTTTTCAGCTCAAACAGCCCCATTGTTTCCTATGGGAGAATCGTGCACGAGCACGTTTTTGAGGCTGGCCGCGTCCGTAAGCAACTCTGGTATCGAGAGTTGCATTTGCGGAAAAAATGCTCTACGCTCCTTTTTTGGAGCCTAACGCAGTATTTGTTTGAACTCTCGATACCAGAGTTAAATTTATGGTGCGGCCAGAAAAAAGCCTGCGGAGCGTTAACAGCCCTTTTACCGCCAAACTCCAAATCTAGGCCATAATATGCCTGACCACATGTATGTTTTATATCACAATAGATCTATATTTTTCCTTTAGTATTATAGACCTTAATTGGTATTATATCTACATTGTACCCTCCTTTAAAGTGTGACATTTATTTCTCTGCCCTAACAAAAAAGCTCTCATATGTAACACAAACCATTTTGAGCAAATCTCAAATAAGAATAACCTATAACAAGTAATTAATACTAGATGTGTCAACATGAATATATAAATACATTTACTAAGAGGGAATCTCAAAAAAAAAAAAAAATGACACAATGACTAACTAATGTTAAACCCTATCTGTGATATCATATATGCAAAATGTATGTACCTATATTTAATATAAATGTACTAGCAAAATATTTATAATATATAATAAAAATGATAAGCCAAGAATAAAGTGTGGAATGTAATCAAAACCTAAAGCTATATCTAAATGACGCGCAGAAAGTATATATATAAATATGTGTAATCATTGGTCCAACATAAAGATACCCTTGTATCCTATAAATAAGTCATCTGATCATGGTAATCTTATAAGTAATAATAATATTAAAGTGCTATACCGCTAATGTAAGTAGAAAAAAAAAAAATTGTTACACATGGCGAAATACTAAACAACCACTGTGTAGGATAATGCAAAAACAATCAGCAACCCCTATCTATGTGTGATGTGATATTGGTGTGAAAAAGTGTCAATGTGACCTAGCCTAATAAAGGCCAAAAAAAAAAAATACACAATGACTAACTCTTGTTAAACCCTATCTGTGATATCATATATGCAAAATGTATGTACCTATATTTAATATAAATGTACTAACAAAATATTTGTAATATATAATAAAAATGATAAGCCAAGAATAAAGTGTGGAATGTAATCAAAACCTAAAGCTATATCTAAATGACGTGCAGAAGTATATATATAAATATGTGTAATCATTGGTCCAACATAAAGATACCCTTGTATCCTATAAATAAGTCATCTGATCATGGTAATCTTATAAGTAATAATAATATTAAAGTGCTATACCGCTAATGTAAAAAAAAAAAAAAAAAATTGTTACACATGGCGAAATACTAACCAACCACTGTGTAGGATAATGCACAAAAACAATCAGCAACCCCTATCTATGTGTGATGTGATATTGGTGTGAAAAAGTGTCAATGTGACCTAGCCTAATAGAGGCCAAAAAAAAAAAAAAATATATATATATATATATATATATTGGTATTCAGAATGCTGCCATATCAAGATTCTCATTGAGCCCATCTGGTTGGAGAGTACCTAATCTTTTAATCCAAAATGTCTCTCTTCTCCTAAGGGCCATTAGAGCATTGGGACAAGATTTTGAAATCATTTCAATAGGTGTTATTTTGATAGGGTTCTTATCTTTTTTGTGATGAGATAAACAATGTCTGGAGACGCTGTGAGATTTGGCTTTTTTCTTAATGTTATAGGAGTGCTCTCCCCATCGTTTTTTTACCTTTCTGCAGGTGCGGCCTACATACTGGGCTCCACATTTACAGTCAAGGAGATATATCACAAAAGAAGTTTCACATGTCATGTGACTCTTAATTTTAAAAATTTCACCCGTATTCGAGGATCTAAAACTAGAAGTCCTATGACAAATATTGCTGCACATGCCACAGTGTTTCCTATAACATTTGGAGACTATATTCTTTTTAATTAAAGACCCAACATTAAAGATGTTGGAGCCTACATTGTTGTTTACAATGAATTTGTTTCTTACAATCTTACTGGGTGCTAGAACGGTCTTGAGCGTAGGTGCTCTTCTATATACAACTTTTGGTTTGGTCCCTATAATATTCCTCAGAGTGGAATCATCAGTGAGGATAGACCAGTGTTTATTAAGAATTTTATTAATTGCCATATGGTTTGAATTATATCTAGTGATAAATAACGGAGGATTTATTTCTTTGAAGCCTATTTGATCTTTAGATTTGTTGTTATTATTAATTTTAAAATAACTTGATCTATCCTCCTCCCTAACCCTATTGATCTCATGATTTATCAGATCTACCGGGTAGCCCTTTTCTAGGAATCTGTCTCCAATAACCCTTGCTTGGATATCATAGTCCTCTATTTGGGAACAATTCCTCCTTATTCTTCTAAATTGCCCATATGGGACATTTAGCTTCCAGCTCTTATAGTGATTGCTTTCATAATGCAGAAAGCTGTTGCAGTCAACAGTCTTAAAAAAGGTTTTAGACCCCACTTTACCATCAGTAGTTTTACTCAGAACTAAGTCAAGAAAATCAATTTCTTGCTGCTGGATATTCTGAGTGAAAGATATACCAAAATTGTTGTGGTTAAGATGATCAATAAACTTATGTATGTCCTCTTCAGACCCTTTGAATAAAAAAATAAGGTCATCTATATAGCGGCCATAGAACACCAGGTTCGCCGCGAATTGCGACTCGTAGATATAAATCTGCTCAAAGTTGCCCATAAACAAATTTGCGAAACTCGGGGCGAACCTGGTGCCCATGGCCGTGCCCTTAATTTGGAGGTAGTATTTACTCTGATAGAGAAAATAGTTGTGCTCTAAAATGAATTTTATGAGTTGAAGGAGAAACTCAACTTGTTCAGTGGGCATATAAATATCTTGTACAAGGTAGGAACGTACAGCCCTAATGCCCAACTCATGCTGGATGTTAGAATACAGAGACCCCACATCGCAGGTGACCCACCAACAATCATCATCCAAGACACATTCATTTAATTTAGTAATCAAATCGGATGAATCTCTTATGAAAGATGGTAGCGAGATTACAAATTTCTGTAAAAAATGGTCGATATAAGCGGATAGAGAGTCCGTAAGACTCCCTATACCCGCAATAATAGGTCTACCCTGAGGTCTGAATGGGTCTTTGTGCACTTTTGGCAGATGGTAGTAAAAAGCAGTACAGGGGTATTTAGGGAGACAATAGTCTCTTTCATTTTTGTTTAAAATACCCATGTCCAAGCCCTTCTGTAGAAGTTCTTGGAATGATTCTAAAAATGCCAAAGTGGGGTCTCCATGTAGGATTTTGTAATATTCCTTATCATTCAAGATCCGATCAGCCTCTGTAAGATAGTCCTGCATATTTTGCAGGACTATTCCCCCACCCTTGTCCGCCTGTCTGATGACCAGATCAGATATATTCATCAGACTATTGAGGGCTTGTCTTTCCTTATGGTTAAGGTTATTTTTATATCTCAATTTTTTCTGTTTTTTTGCTAATTTTTCAAGATCTGCCATAACAAGATTAGAGAAGATCTCTATATGATTACCATTATTCCTTGGAGGCATAAAGCTAGATTTAGGCCTTAGGTTAGTGTGAATATACTCATCAAAGAGGTCTTCCATGAGCATGCAGGGTTCATAAGTGAAACAACCCTCGCTCAAATGGGAATCCATATGATCAGTAGTTATGGGTCTCAAATTGACATTTTTAAGTTTTTTGTCTGCAAAATATTTTTGCAGGGATAATTTCCTAACATAACTGTTAACATCCACGAATAATTCGTAGATGTGAAAGTTATTAGAAGGGCTGAAAGACAGACCCCTACCTAGTACTCTAATCTCATCATCGCTTAAAGTATGCAATGAGAGATTAAAAATTCCTTATTTGTATATCTCTAATTTCTCTTTTTTGCGGGTGATTGATCTCCCTCTGGTTCCTCGTTTACGAGTCGTCTTTTTTGTCTTTGAGGATATACCAGTCCCATAGGACCGTGCCACACCGGAGGTTCCTGGTTGAACCGCCCCCCCCCTAAAAAAGGCATATTAGAACTATTTGTACTAGTGGTCGGTTCGTTGTCAGCATTTTGTAGTGCCTGATATCTATTCTGATGTACAAAATTGGGCACTTGTGATCTCTGATCTGTATCTTGGTATCCCAATGCTCTATTTGATGATCTGTTGTCATTAGAAAAAGAAGGTACTCTTGCATGTGGAGACCTATTGTCATTAGAAAAAGATGGTGCTCTTATATGTGGAGACCTATCATGTTTGTTAAAATGTGTATTGGAAGTAGAAGTAGAGTCTCTGCTCCTAAAATTAGGCTGGTTACCTTCTCTCTGTGTCTGATAGGATGATGATGATTGATCAGAATAATATACCTTATTATCAGGTGTATATGTGTCCCGCATATGATTATTCTGTCTCCAGGTGAAATTTCTATTCTCTGGTTTTATTCTGTCTCCACCCATATATTGATGTTGGGATCCATATTGTCTCCTATCCCCTGATTGTTGCCCACCTCCGTTGTTATAACCTCTATCATTATGGGTAGATATGTGTGATCTGGATGTACGTTGAATACGATTGTAAGTGAAAACCTGACCTTTGGTGTAATCCTCATTGTCTCTCTCCATCTTTTTATTTTTGTTAGCAATAATTTGTTCCTGATACTCGTCTGCTTTATCATACGTGTTTTTTCTCAATTCTTCAAATTGAGGAAGTGATTTGTGTATATCTATGTCCTTTTGTAAATTGTCAATTTCCTGTCCTACTTCATTTACCAAAACTTGCCTATGTTTAATAAGTATATCCATAAGGGTCAAGGAACATGTATTTAAGGCATTTTCCCATTCTTTAATTACTTCTTCATTGTTTTTAAAAGAGCAGTTTTTGAACATTCTAAGCCCCCTAGGGATTTGGTTTTTACTTTTGTATTTCTTAAGTGTGTCCAAATCCCACCAATGGCAGTGTTCAGTTTTAAGTAAATTTTCAAGTTTGTTAAAAGCAGACTGGAGAGACAGTGGTGGGTTAAGTGTACCAGAGCCTGATTGTTCGACATTAACCCTTCTATTTGCTCTTTCAGAGCAAGACAACATAGTGATGTTAATTTAGCCCCAATATAGGAAAGATATTAAAAATATCAGTGTTTTGTCTATTAGGCTATATGCCCTACAGGACTAGAACAGTGTAAAGATAAATATATACTACAATAAGAACACTATACAATGAGAAGCAGCTCCCCTAGTCGTGACCAAGCAAATGTGATAACAAAAGATATAAGGAGGGTGGTGCATATAGAACATACACCACACTCCTAGGGGGCGCTAACAATAAGCAGCAAACAGTAAGCAGATATATACAGATAATTAAGAGAATATACAATAAACCTAGCACACTTATATCAGATTATTAGAGATGATATGCTCACAAGTGGACCCAGATGATATTGGTATAATCAAATAACAAAATGTCCACACAAAGAATAATCCAAAAGAAAGAAGGCAGCTCTCTGTCATAGGACGGTCATCCTGGTGTGGCGTGATCTATAAGAGAAAGAAGCACAGAGGCGCCAACATGGCCTAGTAACGTCACGGCAGTCAGATACAAAACATCAGCAGGATAGGAAATATACTCACAAGCGTAGCGCACCCAAATGGTGCTATTGTGGCAGCCTGGAACATCAAACAGTGGTCCAGCTCACTGGTGTCTCCAGCCAGATAGAGATGATCCTTGGCGAGGGCCTATCCTATGATGCCTATAAGGGCAAAAAAGGCACACACATAGCCCAGTAACGTTTGTACACCAGATAAAAAGGATTCAAGGTTGTACTTACAGGAAACAAAGCACCACCAGGTGCAATATCAGCAGTACTGGGACCTCTCAGCCGCCCAGTGGACTGTGGAATCCAATTTGCAGGATGCAGAAAATCACCACTTTGGAAGATAGAACTAGCACACACACTCTGCCCCCAAACAGGAGCAGAATAATTGTGATAAAGCAAGTGTATATTTAAAAACTTTTATTTTAAAAACAGCGACATGTTTCTCAGCCACCACAGGCTGTTTCCTCAGGCTATGTTAAAATGTTAACAACACTTGCTTTATAAAGACAATAGAACACATAAAACTAAATCTGATAGGCTAATTAATTTCTAAAGTGTGAACACCTGTTGCACAGGTCAGCAGTTGGTAGGCATGGAAACCCCTATATACAAAGCTCTCATATGTAACACAAACCATTATGAGCAAATCCCAAATAAGAATAGATATCTCTGTATTAACCTCCATACCATTGCCATACCCAAAATAGACAATAGCAATAACCTTGTAACCCTTCAAATTAAGAAAAAAATAAAAAATGGAAACCAGTAATATAACAATCACAATAAAAACATTTGTTATACACCTCAAAATAAAATAATCACAATATGTACAACAATATAATATACCCACATAAAAAACATAAGCAGGATACATGTATTTTAATAGTCTCTATTCTACATATAATCACATAATATGCCTGACCACATGTATGTTTTATATCACAATAGATCTATATTTTTCCTTTAGTATTATAGACCTTAATTGGTATTATATCTACATTGTACCCTCCTTTAAAGTGTGACATTTATTTCTCTGCCCTAACAAAAAAGCTCTCATATGTAACACAAACCATTTTGAGCAAATCTCAAATAAGAATAACCTATAACAAGTAATTAATACTAGATGTGTCAACATGAATATATAAATACATTTACTAAGAGGGAATCTCAGAACAAAAAAAAAAAATACACAATGACTAACTAATGTTAAACCCTATCTGTGATATCATATATGTAAAATGTATGTACCTATATTTAATATAAATGTACTAACAAAATATTTGTAATATATAATAAAAATGATAAGCCAAGAATAAAGTGTGGAATGTAATCAAAACCTAAAGCTATATCTAAATGACGTGCAGAAGTATATATATAAATATGTGTAATCATTGGTCCAACATAAAGATACCCTTGTATCCTATAAATAAGTCATCTGATCATGGTAATCTTATAAGTAATAATAATATTAAAGTGCTATACCGCTAATGTAAAAAAAAAAAAAAATTGTTACACATGGCGAAATACTAACCAACCACTGTGTAGGATAATGCAAAAACAATCAGCAACCCCTATCTATGTGTGATGTGATATTGGTGTGAAAAAGTGTCAATGTGACCTAGCCTAATAGAGGCCAAAAAAAATAAAAAAAAAATATATATATATATATATATATATATATACTGTATATTGGTATTCAGAATGCTGCCATATCAAGGTTCTCATTGAGCCCATCTGGTTGGAGAGTACCTAATCTTTTAATCCAAAATGTCTCTCTTCTCCTAAGGGTCATTAGAGCATTGGGACAAGATTTTGAAATCATTTCAATAGGTGTTATTTTGATAGGGTTCTTATCTTTTTTGTGATGAGATAAACAATGTCTGGAGACGCTGTGAGATTTGGCTTTTTTCTTAATGTTATAGGAGTGCTCTCCCCATTGTTTTTTTACCTTTCTGCAGGTGCGGCCTACATACTGGGCTCCACATTTACAGTCAAGGAGATATATCAGAAAAGAAGTTTCACATGTCATGTGACTCTTAATTTTAAAAATTTCACCCGTATTCGAGGATCTAAAACTAGAAGTCCTATGACAAATATTGCTGCACATGCCACAGCGTTTCCTATAACATTTGGAGACTATATTCTTTTTAATTAAAGACCCAACATTAAAGATGTTGGAGCCTACATTGTTGTTTACAATGAATTTGTTTCTTACAATCTTACTGGGTGCTAGAACGGTCTTGAGCGTAGGTGCTCTTCTATATACAACTTTTGGTTTGGTCCCTATAATATTCCTCAGAGTGGAATCATCAGTGAGGATAGACCAGTGTTTATTAAGAATTTTATTAATTGCCATATGGTTTGAATTATATTTAGTGATAAATAACGGGGGATTTATTTCTTTGAAGCCTATTTGATCTTTAGATTTTTTGTTTTTATTAATTTTAAAATAACTTGATTTATCTATTTAAACGATCATTGTACATCTTATTTTTATCCTGACTTTGTGTACTATTTTTAATAACAGCAGCAATAACATAAATCTATATTGTAATCTTGAATTGAATGTGTATTAATGCAAATATATTTTTTATTTCATCTTGACTTTATATAGTTACACTTTAGACATTTGACTTTATATATTCATGCTCCAGCACCTAAGAAGAGATATCGATGTACAGCTGGAGCATGAATATATAAAGTCAAAAGTATAAAGTGTAACTATATAAATAAAGTCAAGATGAAATAAAAATTATATTTGCATTAATACATTATACATTCAATTTCATATAAATGTATAAAAGATTACTAGATTACAATAAAGATTTATGTTATTGCTGCTGTTATTCAAAATAGTACACAAAGGCAGGATAAAAATAAGATGTACAATGATCGTTTAAATGTTATCATATATTTACATATATTAAATAAAATGTAGGTTTATAAATACATTTGAATTGATATACTGACCATTTTGATAGAAATGCCAAATGCCGATCTTGCGAGTGAGTCACTGACAGATAACAGCTGATTTGCTACGATGCTAGAGAGCGATGCTGTTGATTCAATGTAAATTAAATTTGGAGAGCGGACAACGCATGCGCGTAACATGGACGAGCATGCCGATGATGACGCGCTAAGTATTAACACGCATGCGCATTAGGTTTCAATGACGAAACTGAAAAGGGGCTGGACGCCACGGGGTTAAACAATTGATTGGAGCGTGAATATGTCAATCAAGAAAGGCACAATGACGGGCGGATTATACAGATGAAACAGAGCGGTTATAAAAAGTAAAAATTAAAACTTTTGAATGAATTTATCGATAATTTGATGAATGAACCTCATACTGATTTTAGGTAACATATTGAAAACTGCTACCCACTACACCAGACTTGACCTTCACTTTAAGTTAGTTCTATTTTCACTCCCACTACATCATGTGGCAATCATCAGTCAATCACAAAATGCATATATATACACATATACATATATTCTGTGAACCGTGCACATGCTCAGTAGGATCTGGTGCTTAAGAAAGAGTGTGTATATAAAGATTGTGCACATTTAGATAATGGAAGTGAAATGGAAAGTTGTTTAAAATTGTGTGCTCTATCTCTATCATGAGAGTTTAATTTTGACTTGAGTGTCCCTTTAAACTAAATACAGGCTGAACTGAACATGGGACAGACTTATTAGAAAGGGACAGGAAGTAAAAAATGGGACAGTCCTGGGAAAAACAAGATAGTTGGCAACTATGCATATCTTTGCACATGTGCAGGGACTCTCTTTCAGATACCTTCAGTGAAACCTATGTTCCAAAATGGCGGCACCCATGACTAGAGGGAGTTGCATGAAATGTTTTTAGTGTTTACTGTCCCTTTACATAAATACTTGCATATTTAGCTCTCAGATAATATTACATATCTTCACACCTTTCAATAAAAAAAATTTGCATTAAATATAGGTATTTTTTTCAATGTATTACACGTTTGTTCTTATTTTTTCTAACATTCCTGTGTGAAAAAAAGAGTATTTTTGTTTATGCTTGTGCGGTGTATTACTATTTCAAGTAAAATACAGTTGTTTCCCTTTAACAGCCAGTCATTAATTTTACAGATTAGCACTTTATCTAGAGAAAGCCTTGTGGTCAATGATTGTGTTCAAAACTGTACCCAGTATTGTCTGATAATAAGTAATTCCTTGTGGAGGGGCCCTAATTATCATCTTCAATACTTCCCTAAAAAAATAATTGATGATTCCTAACCACAAATAATCTGGATCCATTTTTTTAACTAGTTTCTGTCCAAAATAAATTCACAAGCCTGAGTTTAAGAGAAATTGAACATTTTCTTTAAGAATGTATTTAAATCTGTTGTGTTTTGTTTTTAAGATAAATAGCTTTCTACATCATTACTCGAGATATCTTCTCTAAAGTCCTTTCCAGCTTTCCACACGGGCCCAGTCACAGCATAAGGAATGTTCCCAGGACATTTATCGCACACGTGTGGGAATGAACATGCCATGGAGGCACTATCGATGGGACAGAAATAGGATTTTTGGATCCACTTCCTTCCCCCTTCCCCCTGAACATCAGTGTGAAATCTATGGAAGAAAAATAGATCAACAAAAAACTAAAAACAAAACCGATCATAAATTTAAAAGAACATGTTTTATTGCAACACTTTTTAAAAACACTCTGGAACACAATCAAACGTACATATTATACAGCAGGTTTTATTCAGCAATATTGCTTTCTCACAGTTTGTGTAGAAAATATCTAGTTTCACCGCTCTATTGCAGCTCTACAACTGCGGATTGAAATGAAGGGACATTACAATACATTTAAAAAAATGTATAGTATATATTAGTAAGTGCTGAATTACAAAAGATCCAATACAAAAACATTTAAAACTGTCGCTTTAGTAAGGAATTTAAAAAACTGATTTAAATCTCCAATCTCCAATCGGGGCGGGGCTAGTTGTAAATGCCCACTGCTCTAAGCAGGTTTAGACACTTTTCAGCATTTTGCAAAATACATAGTTACAGAATTGATTTTAGGCCTTTCTATGAATCATGGGCAAAAAGTAAAAATATTATACAAAAGTAAGAGGTGTTTAACTTTTTTTTTAAGTTTGTATATCAAGATGAAATAAAATACAATCCCTTTCTATTAGGAATGTATGTGTTGACATCCTAGAATGCCTACATAACAATTATAAACTATTTAAATTATTTAAGGAACTGATTTTCCATCTCTAAAAAAAAAAATGCAAATAATTGAGTTACTTTTCTTGGTTGGCTATGTTTCTTTTCCAGACAGATTTGCTTCCACAAACATGCTATAAATAATTTTTACAGAAAAATAAATAATTAAAGAGGCACTATTATAACATTTGTTTTCCCTTAGTGTGTACCAAATGACTTGGTATACCTACTCTTAGTATTAACCCCTTAATGACTGGGAAATTTAGAGAAAAACTTTCTTTTTAGCATTTTTGCTATTACTCATAACTCTATTTATATAGAAATAGAGCCTTTTTTTAATCTACCTTTCAAAACTACATATACAGTATATATATTTTTAGTAGTCCCATTTTGGAATATTTCATGGCAATGTTTCACCACCAAATTTTGGGTTTCTCACTGAAATTTACACAGAACTACTGCAGTCATAAGACAAATAGTTGTAAAATCTCTTCTGGTGCCCTCTTTGTTCAGAAACAATATACATGCATGGCTTTTTTGCCATAGTTTTTGGCAATTGGAAGGAAGCTAATTGCATCTGCGTGACACACTTCTGAAATTCTCAAGTGAAGAGGTTATTGAGGTAGCTTGTATGGTTCATTTTAACTGAAGTGTAGAGATTACCTTCCCAACAGATGTCTCCCATCCCCTGATCCCTCCCAAACAGCTCTCTTCCCTTTCTCACCTCCCACTGGTCGCGACTAGGAATAGGTAAATGTGCTGAAAGTGTAAAATGTTTGGTCGAATGTTATTTTTGTTTTTGAATGTTCTTAATTAGATCAAATATCCGCAATCGAAATTTCGAATGTAACATTTGATACAAATACTATTCAGAAGTTCAACAGTTTATGTGGTAGGGAATTTACGGCTAGATTTGGAGTTTTGTCGGTAAGGACCCGAAAAGCTAACGCCGGCTTTTTTCTGGCCGCACCATAAAAATAACTCTGGTATTGAGAGTCCACATAAAGGCTGCGTTAGGCTCCAAAAAAGGAGCGTAGAGCAAATTTAACGCAGCTTCAACTCTCGATACCAGAGTTGCTTACGCAAGCGGCCAGCCTCAAAAACGTGCTCATGCACGATTCCCCCATAGGAAACAATGGGGCTGTTTGAGGTGAAAAAAAACCTAACACCTGCAAAAAAGCCGCGTTCAGCTCCTAACGCAGCCCTATTGTTTGCTATACGGAAACACTTCCTACGTCTGCACCTAACACTCTAACATGTACCCCGAGTCTAAACACCCCTAACCTTACACTTATTAACCCCTAATCTGCCGCCCCCGCTATCGCTGACCCCTGCATATTATTATTAACCCCTAATCTGCCGCTCCGTAAACCGCCGCTACTTACATTAACATCGCCGACCCCTATATTATATTTATTAACCCCTAATCTGCCCCCCACAACGTCGCCTCCACCTGCCTACACTTATTAACCCCTAATCTGCCGAGCGGACCTGAGCGCTACTATAATAAAGTTATTAACCCCTAATCCGCCTCACTAACCCTATAATAAATAGTATTAACCCCTAATCTGCCCTCCCTAACATCGCCGACACCTAACTTCAATTATTAACCCCTAATCTGCCGACTGGAGCTCACCGCTATTCTAATAAATGTATTAACCCCTAAAGCTAAGTCTAACCCTAACACTAACACCCCCCTAAGTTAAATATAATTTACATCTAACGAAATTAATTATCTCTTACTAAATAAATTATTCCTATTTAAAGCTAAATACTTACCTGTAAAATAAATCCTAATATAGCTACAATATAAATTATAATTATATTATAGCTATTTTAGGATTAATATTTATTTTACAGGTAACTTTGTAATTATTTTAACCAGGTACAATAGCTATTAAATAGTTAAGAACTATTTAATAGTTACCTAGTTAAAATAATAACAAAATTACCTGTAAAATAAATCCTAACCTAATTTACAATTAAACCTAACACTACACTATCATTAAATTAATTAAATAAAATATCTACAATTATCTACAATTAAACCTAACACTACACTATCAATACATTATCTACAAATAACTACAATGAAATAAACTAACTAAAGTACAAAAAATAAAAAAGAACTAAGTTACAAAAAATAAAAAAAATATTTACAAACATAAGAAAAATATTACAACAATTTTAAACTAATTACACCTACTCTAAGCCCCCTAATAAAATAACAAAGCCCCCCAAAATAAAAAAATGCCCTACCCTATTCTAAATTACTAAAGTTCAAAGCTCTTTTACCTTACCAGCCCTGAACAGGGCCCTTTGCGGGGCATGCCCCAAGAAGTTCAGCTCTTTTGCCTGTAAAAAAAAAACATACAATACCCCCCCCCCAACATTACAAACCACCACCCACATACCCCTAATCTAACCCAAACCCCCCTTAAATAAACCTAACACTAAGCCCCTGAAGATCATCCTACCTTGTCTTCACCTCACCGGGTATCACACCGATCCGTCCTGGCTCCGATATCTTCATCCAACCCAAGCGGGGGCTAGACATCCACTGAAGAAGTCCAGAAGAGGGTCCAAAGTCTTCATCCTATCCGGGAAGAAGAGTAGATCCGGACCGGCAACCATCATCTTCCAAGCGGCATCTTCTATCTTCATCCGATGAGGACCGGCTCCATCCTGAAGACCTCCACCGCGGACCCATCTTCATCCGGCGACGTCCAACTGAAGAATGACGGTTCCTTTAAGGGACGTCATCCAAGATGGCGTCCCTCTAATTCCGATTGGCTGATAGGATTCTATCAGCCAATCGGAATTAAGGTAGGAATATTCTGATTGGCTGATGGAATCAGCCAATCAGAATCAAGTTCAATCCGATTGGCTGATCCAATCAGCCAGTCAGATTGAGCTCGCATTCTATTGGCTGTTCCGATCAGTTAATAAATATAATATAGGGGTCGGCGGTGTTAGGGGCAGCAGATTAGGGGTACATAGCTATACTGTAGCTGGCGGCTCTTTGCGGTCGGCAGATTAGGGGTTAATTATTGTAGGTTGGTGGCGGCGACGTTGTGGGGGGCAGGTTAGGGGTTAATAAATATAATATAGGGGTCGGCAATGTTAGGGCAGCAGATTAGGGGTACATAGGGTTAATGTAGCTGGCGGCGGCGTGCGGACGGCAGATTAGGGGTTAATAAGTGTAGGTAGCTGGCGGCGACGTTGTGGGGGGCAGATTAGGGGTTAATAAATATAATATAGGGGTCGGCGGTGTTAGGGGCAGCAGATTAGGGGTACATAAGGATAACCTAGGTGGCGGTCGGCAGATTAGGGGTTAAAAAAATTTAATCGAGTTGCGGCGATGTGGGGGGACCTCGGTTTAGGGGTGCATAGGTAGTTTATGGGTGTTAGTGTACTTTAGAGCACAGTAGTTAAGAGCTTTATGAACCGGCGTTAGCCCAGAAAGCTCTTAACTACTGACTTTTTTCTGCGGCTGGAGTTTTGTCGTTAGATTTCTAACGCTCACTTCAGACATGACTCTAAATACCGGAGTTAGAAAAATCCCATTGAAAAGATAGGATACGCAATTGAAGTAAGGGGATCTGCGGTATGGAAAAGTCGCGGCTGAAAAGTGAGCGTTAGACCCTATTTTGAGTGACTCCAAATACCGGAGGTAGCCTAAAACCAGCGTTAGGAGCCTCTAACGCTGGTTTTCACGGCTACCGCCAAACTCTAAATCTAGCCGTTAGTAAATTGATACATAATATATACAAATATATCAATTCAAATGTTTCTATTTAGATTTCATAATGTGAATATTACATTTAAAGGGACATTATACACTCATTTTTTCTTTGCATAAATGTTTTGTAGATGATCTATTTATATAGCCCATGAAGTTTTTTTTTTAAAAAAAAATGTTTAGTTTTGCTTATTTTTAAATAAAATTGCTCTGATTTTCAGACTCCTAACCAAGCCCCAAAGTTTTATGTGAATACTGTCAGCTACCTTCTCCAGCTTGCTCCTGTTTGTGTAAATGGTCTTTTCATATGCAAAAGAAGGGGGAGGGGGGAAGTGTCTTATTTACCACTTGCAGTGGGCTTTCCAGCTACCTTTTCAACAAAGCTAAACTGAGAGCTTCTAAGTACGTTTTAAACAGTTTTATACTGGATTTTTATATCAGTATCTGTGCATCTTATTCTTTATAGTAGTGTCTATTACATGGAGTTATATGAAAATGAGTGTATACTGTCCCTTTAAAGAGAACATTAAAAACACTATTACACATATATTGATTCAAAAATTTTTAATTAGAATATTGCATAATTCTAATTGAATTATTAGAAGAAATCGAATTGAATATTACATATAAAGAAAGCATCGGAATTACGTTTACATTAAACGAATGTTGGACTGTTGTACAAACATTCAAAATGAACGAATGTGTTAAAAATAATTTAATTTTTCAAATGTTGCGAAACATTGGCCGATCCCTAGTCACCACCATCTTATGTACTGGCAGACAGTATGCAGTTAAGGGAGAGTATATTTTTTATTTCTGCAGTGTAGGGAACACTTCCCTGACTCCCCCAAACAGTTCTCTAACTCTCCCCCTCCCACTAGCAGATGCCACCTTAGGTAGCTAGTTTGTAAGTTTTTTTAAAAAAAGTATTATTATTTATTAAAAAAAAATCATTCACCCCTTTCCATGGTGTAGGAAACCCCTCCCTCGCCCTCCCTGCCTTACTAAACCCTGTAGATGGTGTAGGGAACCCATCCCTCACCCTCCCTGCCTTACTAAACCCTATAGATGGTGTAGGGAACCCATTCCTCCCCTCCTTGCACTGCCCACCTGCCAACTTCCTTCCCTCCCCCACCACCCACAAGAGCACCTCAAGCCGATGCCATCAGTGACACATAGCACTCTCTTACTATATTAAGTCAAATGCCTTCTGTCTCTGGCTGCAGTTTTAGTAAATACATCTGTATACATATATATATATATATATATACACACCGTATATATATATATATTTATATATATATATATATATATACATATACATCTTTAGATATGTATATGTATGTAGCTCTATCTTAAATCCCTTTGCCTGATTTTATTTTTATAACACCTGAGATCTCATATATTATAACTTTTGTGTGCAATATTTTTTTTTTTATTAGATGGTGTTAATATGAGTGCAACTGTACTTTGTATTGTATTTTCGCAGAACAGTTAACCACAGCTCTGAAATCGCGGTAATTATTCTAACGTAAATCACAATTGCGCTCAAGTGATCACATTTACTTTCAACTTGTTATACGAACGCAACTTAACCTGCGCAAACATTTTCACTCCACTCGTAATCTGGTCCTAAATGGGAGAAAGTTTTACAGTACAACATCCCTTTAAAGGCTGTTTATTTAACAGAAAGTGCATGTTTGTTCAATTCTGGTCCTTGAAACAGAAGCTCATTGGCTGATAAGCAAAATTTCTATAGCTGTATTGATGGACAATAAAACTTCCTACCAGTTTTCTTCACAATCATCAGCTTTATTAAGAAATCAAAACTGTAATATATATCACAATGTCTTATTTTAGATGCATCACTGAATACAGTTATTTTAATCATAGGCTATAATCAAGCGCCACTAGGGGGCACGAAACGCGTCAGTCCATCACCCTCATGTCTGTGAGTCTGCCTTTCTGATGGATCTTTTAATGGATGATTAAAAAAATTATTGTTTTTATGCATTACACACTGAGAAGTGCCTGCACTTTCTTGTTCATATGGCATTAACAGCGTTATGATCAGCCGCAGCTACGGCACTCCGTTTTCCTTGTTTTTTATTGGATGAACTTTACCCCGGCTTTCCGGTTCTGGTTCCAGGTTTGATGCTAGCCGAATGCCGTGGAACATTTTTGCTTGTAATTATTTTAATATCCCTAAAGGGACATTAAATGTTAAATACATCTCATGCACCTTACTCTAATTATGTATATACTGTATTATGTCTGACTTTGTATATATGTATCTGCATATGTTAAAGAGACGTTAAACTCTAAATACATCTCATGCACCTTAGTTATGGGTGCTGCCATTTTGAAACCTATGTTCCATTGCAGGTACCTGAAGGATAGTTACTGCACATGTGCAGATATATCATCTGTCAAATGCAGTGAAAGTTACATTTCATCATGGCGGCATCCATGACTAGAGATAATAACTTCAACACTTTGCTTATAAAATATATTTTATTGTTAATGTTCCTTAAGCAGACACTGCATTAAAAAGGGTACAGATTTTCTCACTAGAGGTTGTCAGATACACACATATAGGCACACAATAGGCTGCTGGGACAGGTATGATCACACGATCTGTACCATTATCATACAACGTTGGTTTTAAAAGAATTAATACTTTAGTGTTGCAGCATTTTTTTTACTTAATGGCCGTTTCAGTTTCAGGAACTATGGTGTAACTATTAAGTTCTTCTTTTTTTGGTTGATCTAAATATCACAATTGTGTTTCCTTTTCTACCAAATCTTGTTGCAAATTTCCAAACTGTTAATTATCTAATGCTGCTTACCAGAATAACAGTAGCATAAATAAAAAAAACTGTCACCCAAGGTAAAGTCCGCTGAAAGGTAATGCTACTTGCAATTAATATGCTTTCTTCTTTGTTATTGTGGAAATCTTCATTTCTTCAAAATTATTTTGTAGTTATTATGAAAGTGATTGTGTTTGTAACAAAAAATCCACTATAAAAATGAAATATAAGGAGTCAACACGACTACTGCTTGTTAGTTGTTATCCTTTAAGGGCCATAATAGTAAAAAAATGACATGCTCTTGTTAGATGTTACGACTATCGACCCTACTCTACATTGTGTTTAACCCCTGCAAATACAATAGAGGCAGACTAGGCACAAATTTGGTGCATACTTTTTTTTTTTTTGCTGTCTAACTTAGGCTTCAGGATATGGACCATATGTGGTGGCATAATATAGTTAGAATAGGATGAGACTCCACTGAAACATAGGGAGACAGAGAGTGCAGGTCAGTGAGAACATCTGAAAGAACCTGGCTGAAATATCTCACTGCACAAACCTTGCTCTTAGCAGTCTTCATAAAAGTTGTTGGAGCTGGTGACAAAAATGTTGATACACTGCAAGATATCAGTGCACTATCTTCTGCACAATGTCTAGTATATATATATATATATATATATATATATATATATATATATATATATATATATCCTCCGTGTGTGTCTGCACTCCCAATGCTGTGTAGTCATCAACCAGGGTGCAAAGTCAAACAAGTATACAGTCTATATCCAATAAAGGACTGCACTCACTGGATTTAGTTTCAGAAACCTTCAAATCTTTATTGTGGTAACGTTTCGGGGTTCGCAGACCCCTTCCTCAGACCAGACAACAGTGCAAGTGAACAAAGTGTGCAATATATAGCACTAGCCCCACCCATCACAAACATCAAAATTGCGCCAAAAATCCATCACCATGGTAACACACAAACAAGGCCCCATGACCATACCACCAGAAAACACAATCAAAATACAAAATAAAACAAACTGCATATGCAAGTATTTTGCATAACCTCATAGTTGAACACTAATATGTACAATCATCAGTAGTAGTAGATATTCAGTAGTTACAATAGAATCACTGTAATTAGTTACTGATCCAGTTTAAGTAGCTTAAAGTATATTTAGACAAGCAATGATGGAAAACACACTAATCAAATAATCAAAGTAAACATCATGCAAGAAGAGGAATCTATCTATCAGTTGCACTGTTTAAAAACATATCCACCTCCCTGTATCCAGTTACAGGACTCAATCTTAAGGAAATATACACATAAGCCATATCATATAAACATTGCAACATAGATTAGGCATTTAAACTTCTAGCATTTGAACTAGATGAAAAATAAACAAATAATAAAAAGTCAATCAGATATATATAGATATATATGAGGTCTGTTACTGCTAATTCAATGTCCCCTCATTGTCTCTGCTACAACCATTGGCTCAATATGTTGATGTAGTTCTACAACCTATCGTTAGATCCATGGACTCCTACATCAAAGACTCAGGTGAACTTATTAAGATACTTAACACTGTGGAGGGTATCACCCAGGATGATATCCTGGTAACTATGGATGTGAGAAGTTTGTACACGGTGATCCCTCATGCCGGGGGTATAAATGCAATTGCAGCAGCATTGGACCAGTACCCATACATAGGACCACCCACAACCTTTATCCTAAATCTTCTTGAGAAATGTCTAAAATTGAACTATTTTCGCTTTGAAGATACTTTCTACCAGCAACTGACAGGGACAGCCATGGGACCTTTACATGCAGCAATTTGAAAGAGACGTCATGGATGTGTTCAATCATGGAATGATAAGACACTATAGAAGGTACATTGATGATGTCTTCTTTGTGTGGCATGGACCAGTGGGACTCCTCACTGAATGGGTAACCGAACTCAATGCACTACCAAACCCAATCAAATTTGAGTTGAAATATGATCCAGAGAAGATAGATTTCCTTGATTTACGGATTTATAAGAAACATGATAGACTTTTCACAACCCTTTTCTCTAAACCTACTGACCGAAACTCATTGCTAGAAGCCACAAGCAATCACCCCCCACATACCCGGAAGGCAATAATTAAATCACAGCTGATACGGGTTGTACGAAACAACACGGAGACCACAAATAGAGATCTCCAACTGGACCAGATGGCTGAGAAATTCCAACAAAGGGGATATAAGGATAACCTGATTAAGAAGGTGAGAGAGGAAATTGAAACAAACATGGCACAAGACACTCCAGCAATCACTAGGAAAGAGACCCCAAGGATGGTCTTTACAACCACCTTTGACAGAGGAAAGAAACCATTGGCAGATTCAATTCGTAACAGGTGGGAGATTCTGGGCACAGACCGGACACTACCCTTTGGGCATATGGATCCACCAATCATGGGCTATAGACGGGGTAGAAGTCTAAGGGACATACTTATGCAAACAGATCCTCAACATAGTTACACCAAGAAATGGCTTAGAACTAACAAAATGGGTTGTTACAGATGCAAGGGCTGCACAACTTGCAGCGGTATGATCCCATGCAAAGTATTCAGACACCCCCATACTACCCAGAAATTCACTATAAAGCACTTCATCACCTGTACAACAAGCCATGTCGTATACCTACTGAGCTGTTGCTGTGGACGTTTTTATGTTGGCAAAACAACAGACAACGCACGCTTAAGAATGGCAAACCATCGCTCGGCGATAAGAACTGCTATCGACAAAGGGACCTCGGATCAACCGGTGGCAAGACATTTCGTGCAAGCAGGCCACAAGGTAACAGATTTACGCTTCATTTTAATTGACCACGTCCCCCCCCTCAGGCGTGGGGGTGACCGGGGCAGGACACTCTTGCAGATGGAGGCTAGATGGATCCATAGACTAGATACCATCTACCCCAGAGGATTAAACATGTCGAATGATTGGCACTGTTTCCTCTGATGCCTTGACTCACCATAGCTGTATATGTCCTTGTGCACAACAATGTATTCGTATTGACAGCACTTAGTGTATTATATATGCTGGTTAGGGTGCACTTGTACTATACATTTTTGATATGGTGACCCGTAGGCGCTGTGCATTTAGCATCTGGATATTGCCTTGATATATATTTTTTGATTTTTTGATATTTTCTGTCTTTTGCTATTCTCTGCAAATTTTGGCTCAACTGAAATGTCTACCTGTAGCGTGCCCTCTTTTGATTGTGTCTCTCTAACTCAACTTGATTGCCATATGTATACAGGGGGTCAATGATATCTGTATTGAGATCCTACTGTACGAGTGACCTTCTCGGGCACAAGTATGTTTTATACATGTTACATTTGGGAGGACCTGTAGGGGTATTAGACCATTGAACTATGGTATACCATTCGTCAAACTGTTACTATGGTGCCTATTCTAAATAGAATTACCCCGTAATAATATCTGTGGTGCATGATCTAACATTCATATAAATTACACCCTAGTGGCTCTTATGAGCATGTAAGACCCATGATGGCAGTACCCAACTACCCCCCTTTTTTCTCTACTTGGCCTGTGATGCAGGCTGGCTATTGATTTAATTTAATTTATTCACTAACGGTTTAATATTAATTTGGTTATTTTTAATTTTTTATATTTTTTATCTTTTAATTTCTAATGATTCACGTTTTAAGCAGTAAATCCGTGTTGCTCTAGGTTCGTCTTATCCTGAATCTGCCTGCCTCCCATTATCACGCACACAGCGGTTTTTTATAGCTCCCACCAAATGCTCTGATGTTTAGGCACACATATGATTATACATACTTATTCACAATAGACCATATTTAAGACCTATGTGACCATTTAATATAAGCCTGATATACTAGCTTTGATTTTCTTGGGGCTCACAAAGAAGCTCAGTTGAGATAGGTATAGTAGCAGCCCGGCATAACTCTAATCACAGGCTCCGCTGTCACTCCGTGACCTAGCTACGCCCATTGACTGACTGACAGGCTATGCTAATTAGCCATGCGGTCGTGCTCCAAGCTCACTCACGCTATACCGGGTTGAGCCGCGCCTGTTTCACTGATGCACTACAGACTCGGTACACAGACTTGCTACATAGGTAAATACACGCACCCATGTTTACATCTATCTTAGCTCCCAACACTAGGGTATAATACACTGGCTAAGACATCCTGCATAGAACCCTGACACTGGGAACTACGGGCCTTTTTGTTATATTCAACTCGCATGGGACACAACACATTGCTCTGCGCGCCCAGGGGGCTTGACAATTTTGTATTTTTGTATATTTGTATCTGCCAGAATGTCAGATTAGTACTTATAGCTCACATACTTTTACATAGGATTGGTCATAGCAAGCCTTGGGATAAATATGGGGGACATTGAATTAGCAGTAACAGACCTCATATATATCTATATATATCTGATTTACTTTTTATTATTTGTTTATTTTTCATCTAGTTCAAATGCTAGAAGTTTAAATGCCTAATCTATGTTGCAATGTTTATATGATATGGCTTATGTGTATATTTCCTTAAGATTGAGTCCTGTAACTGGATACAGGGAGGTGGATATGTTTTTAAACAGTGCAACTGATAGATAGATTCCTCTTCTTGCATGATGTTTACTTTGATTATTTGATTAGTGTGTTTTCCATCATTGCTTGTCTAAATATACTTTAAGCTACTTAAACTGGATCAGTAACTAATTACAGTGATTCTATTGTAACTACTGAATATCTACTACTACTGATGATTGTACATATTAGTGTTCAACTATTAGGTTATGCAAAATACTTGCATATGCAGTTTGTTTTATTTTGTATTTTGATTGTGTTTTCTGGTGGTATGGTCATGGGGCCTTGTTTGTGTGTTACCATGGTGATGGATTTTTGGCGCAATTTTGATGTTTGTGATGGGTGGGGCTAGTGCTATATATTGCACACTTTGTTCACTTGCACTGTTGTCTGGTCTGAGGAAGGGGTCTGCGAACCCCGAAACGTTACCACAATAAAGATTTGAAGGTTTCTGAAACTAAATCCAGTGAGTGCAGTCCTTTATTGGATATAGACTATATATATATATATATATATATATATATATATATATATATATATATATATATATATATATATATATATATATATATATATATATATATATATATATAATGTGAAATCCAGTGAGTACAGTCTTTTTACTATTCGGATACATTAACAGCAACCTGGTAGCTGTTCCTATTTGTTAGTGAGAGAGCAGATCCCTGCTGACATATTAGTGTAGCCACCAATCAGCAAGTGCTACCCAGTGTGCTGAACCAAAATGCTTGGATTCCTGCTATTTCAAATAAAGATGCCAAGAGAACTAAGAAAAATTGATAATAGGAGTAAAATAGAAAGTTTCTTAAAATGGTATGCTCTATCTGAACCAGGAAAGAAAAAAAATGGGTTTCATATCCCTTTAAGAAAGAAAATGCATTTTTGGCTTATTGAAATTACATGTTTTGGCTGTTCATATGCTCTGATAAAATATTTAAAAAATTAAATTCTGTTATTTTTTTTCTAATAATATTTTTTAGCCTGCACAATTCTATACGAAAAAAAATGCTATACTTTTGTATTTTATTAGATAAATGTCCAATAAGTAAAACAACAACTATGGAGCTCTATGCTGCAGCTTACATTTATCTCATTAATCTGGGTTTAAATGGGATAAAATAATGTGTCAATGTTTTGATAATGTCGTTATTCCTCAGATGCAAACAAACTCCCATAAATACATTTTTTAATACTGTCATTATTTCCCAGATGCAGAAAAAATCATATGATTGAATGAGAAATACCATGAATTACTAATATGTACATAATATTTACAGGTTACCTTTTGCTTACTATTAGTTAAACACCAGTGTACAAACAGTAACATTTATAATGGTTTGGTATGGTGTGGAAAAAAGAAGCCATAAAGTCACCGGAGTTGCACACAAAGGGGTAGATTTATTAAGACACTGTAGCGAATCATGTCCGCTTGACCTCGCTAAATGCCAACAGCATGCCCTGTCGGCATTTAACATTGCACAAGCATTTCTGGTGAAATGCTTGTGCAATGTCGCCCCATGCTCACTGGCGGCTATCAGATCGGGATGATTTCAGTCCATCACCTAAAAGGTGGAGAAGTTAAGGAGCAGTTAAGGAGCTGACCTAAAACGATGGGGCTCCAAAGCAGCATCCGCTGCTTAATAAATGGACCCCAATTCATATGGATCGGAAGGGATGTTTATGCTGCATAGTAAACAGCAAAAAATAAATAAAAAATATCACTGCTAGTAAACATTAAATGGACATGAAATCCAAAGCTTTTTTTTCATGACTCACACAGAGCAAACATCTTTAAACAATTTTCCAATATATGTCTAGTATCAATTTGATTCATTCTCTTGGTATCTTTTGTTGATGGGGCAGCAGTGCACTATTAGGAGCCAGCTGAATACATCACAAAAGCCAATAACAAGAGGCATATTTTTACAGGCATAAATCAATAGCTAGCTCCCAGTAGTGCATTATTACTTGTTCTGAGAATACCTAGGTATACTTTTCTACAAAGGATACCAAGACAACATAGCAAGTTAGATAATAGAAGTAAATTGGAAAGTTGTTTAAAATTGAATGCTCTATCTGAATCATGAAATAAATTTGGATTTCATATCCATTTAACACCTGAAACCCCTTGCGCCATTCAGATGTAGATTTACATCATGCGGTACCTCATAACATGAATCTATGTCCGACATGCTGGAAGTCCAAGCAGTCCTGATTGTCAAGTGAAAACCGAAACATGCTGCTTGTGGGCTTCCAGCATTTTCCTTTATATGGTAAAGGAGTATGACTGATGCTTCATTACTATATGAAGGCAGATTGCCCGATTGTTACAGACAGTGACCCTACGCTGCAGAAAAAAACATTTGAAAGGAGAGGAAGAGGATACTACACTACTGAAAGGGGGGATATAAGAGAGGGTGGGGTGTGTTAATTAATGCTTGAGGGGGGTGGGATGGACCCCTACACTACAGAAAAAAAATATAATAAATAAGGGTTAGATTACAAATGGAGCACAATTTTAACATGTGCCTGTAAACAGGCTAATTTGCCCATTGAAGGGAGCAAGTTCATTAAACAGCCATTACAAGTGGCTGGTTAATGCTACTGCAAGCTTGCGGTAGCACTTTGCACTCAAATTCATTAGCCAGAGATCAGATAATGAAAAAAATGTCAAACTAGCTGCTAGTAACACATATTGGGAAAGGCAGTGGGATGGTAAGAAAGCTGTTTAAAGGGAGTCAGCGAGGTGGGACCCCTACACTACAGAAAAACATACATAAATAAATAGATTTTTTTTAAAAAAGCTCTAAACTGCATACTGACAGGCTGTCTGCCAATAACTAACATGGTTGTGACCAGGGGGTAAGCTGTTTGTGAGGGATAAGGTAGGGATCAGGGGTGGAAGGAGTCAGGTGGGAGGGTAATCCCTACAATACAGACAAAAATAACCTTACAAGCTAACTGATTAACCCCTTAACTGCCAGGAATTTCAAGTATGGTATGCAGCTGCAATTAGCTTCTAATTGCCAAAAACTAATTGCAAAGCTATGCATGTCTACTGTTTCTGAACAAAGGGGACCCCAGATATGCTTTTACAACCATTTGTGTTATGACTGCAGTAGCTATGTGTAAATAATTTCAGTAAGGACCCCAAAGTTTACAAAAAAGTTAACAAATTTTTTAGCTGGCAGCAACATGTTGGCATCAAATATACCAAAATGGACCTAGATCAATACATTGGGATGTGTGCTTTATTTTTTTTTATATATGGCTAGATTACAAGTGGAGCTCTGTAGTTAGCGAGGGTGTAATATTGCAATTTTGCACCTGTGCTAGCTTGGACTTATATCACAAGTTGAAAGTAAACTCAACAACACGATCACAAACTACGATTGCGCTCTTCAGGTTAGTGCAATTGAAGACTCTGGGGTATATTTATTAATGTGCGAGCGGACATGATACGATGTAGCATATCATGTCCGCTGCACATCGATAAATGCCGACAGCATTTGCTGTCGGCTTTTATCATTGCACCAGCAGTTCTTGTGAACTGCTGGTGCAATGCCGCCACCTGCATATTTGCGGCCAATGGGCCGCTAGCAGGGGGTGTCAATCAACCCGATCGTATTCGATCGGGTTGATTTCTGTCCGCTGCCTTAGAGCAGGCGGAGAGATTATGGAACAGCAGTCTTTAGGCCACTGCTTCATAACATCTGTTTCCGCCGAGTCTTAAGGGTCACCGGAAAAAAGGGACATCAAGCTCCGTAAATTGACCCCATGCGTAAAGGCTTAGGGCTAAATAAAAACTTGCACCAATCACAACTTAAATGCATTAAAGGGACATCAAACCCTATTTTTCTATTTCTTCGAAAAAGCATGCAATTTTAATCAACTTTCCAATGTACTTCTATTATCCAATTTGCTTCACTCTCTTGATACCCTTTGTAAATATGCTCAGTAGCTGCTGATTGTGGCTGCACATAGATGCCTTGTGTGATTAGCTCTACCATGTACATTGCTATTTCTTCAAGAAAGGATATCTGAAAAATGACGCAAATTAAATAATAGAAGTAAATAGTTTTGGGTTTCATGTCCCTTTAAAATAAAGTGTTAGGGGCCGAATTATCAAGCTCCGAATGGAGCTTGATGCCCCTTTTACCGCGCGAGCCTTCAGGCTTGCCGGAAACAGAAGTTATGAAGCAGACTTGTCCTCCTGCTCTGAGGCCGCGGACATCAATCCGCCCGATCCTATACAATCGGGCTGATTAACACCCCCTGCTAGCACCCGATTGACCACAAATCTGCAGGGGGCAGTATTGCACATATCTAAATATGTGTATGTATGTGTATTTATGTGTTTATATGTGTATTTAAACTCATACAGATGTATACACATATATACATATATATATATATATATATATATATATATATATATATATATATATATATATATACTCACATATACATATGTGTATGTATATATATATATATATATATATATATATATATATATATATATATATATACTTTTAAACACTTTCCATTCAAATACCTGAATATTTCATTTCAGATTAGTGCTGTAGGTTGAACGTGGTTCGTGTTAGAACGAGAGAGATAGGTGTCAAGTTTTTTTTTTTTTTAAGTTGCACTCTCCATTGAAGTGTATGTAAGAAGTTAGCGTGGTTGCGATATCTGAAGTCCTACAGTTAGCACACGTTGGGTTTTGCACTTGCCGTTCCACTTGTTATCTGGCACATAGTTGGTAAATATTTTTTTTTTTAAAGTCTGTATTTCTGTTTAAATGGAGTGATAGCAAAAATGCTAAAAAATTCTTCAAATTCTCGGTAAAGAAGGGGTTAACATATGTTTGGATTTAATAAGAAAGTTTTGAATGTATGATTCATATATAACACCCTATAGGTTAGTACTGAAGTTTACACCTCCCTGTACTGTCGTTCCAACTCCTCACTGCATCTTGATTATAAAGCTCTTTCTCTGGGATGTTGTCACTCAAACGCAATTCTGTTACAGATGAAACAAACAACAGATTATTCTATATGCTTCTTCCTCTTTTTGGTGACTTCCTCAAATGCTTTATAAAATAAAACTCTCCTATTTGTAAATCTCCTCCTGCCATTCCACAATTTCCAAGCTTATAGTGATGCCAACAATGCTAGACAGCTGGAGAAGGTAGCACAACTTTACTATTGCTTTATTTCCCAAGTTTTCTGGCAAAGTTATCAGTATTCACCAGGGTCCATCTTGATGATCTCAGTGACAACCTTCCCAAGGTTCCCATTGTATTTCTAAATGCCCATCATTTTTCTCTCTTATCTTTTTGTGAGGTGATAAGTCATATGCTATCAGACTAAAAAATCCCATAGATGTCTTACTATATTCTTCTTTAACACTGTAATCACTTGTTGGACAAGTAGCTTTGGAGCTAAAGACAACATAGGATGATTTAAGACCTCAGAGTATGTAGGATATAGAGGTTTGGAACTACAGCGCAAGCAAGCAAGATGCGTCTGGTGTATCTAATAAGAGCATACAGCTCAAAGGCATATGAAACCCACATTTATTTCATGATTCAGATAGAGCATGCAACTTTAAGCTTCTCTTGGTATGCTTTTTTGAATGAGCAGCAATGCACTTCTGGTTTCTAACTGAACACATGTGTGAGCCAGTGACAATCAGTATATATATATATATATATATATATATATATATATATGCAGCTAGAACCTCCTAAATAAACCTTTTAGCAAAGGATAACAAGAGAAGGATGCAAATTAAATAATAGAAGTAAATTGGAAAGTTGTTTAAAATTGTTTTCTCTATCTGAATCATAAAAGAAAAATTTGGGGTTTCATGTCCCTTTAAAGACAAATTAGTCAGCAACCAGGGCATGCTGCTACAATAGAGGCAGACTAGGGCTTCTATTTATCAAGGTCTGGCGGACCTGATCCGACTGTGCGGGTCAGGTCCGCCAGACCTCGCTAAATACGATGAGCAATACGCTCGCCGTATTCAGCATTGCACCAGCAGCTCACAAGAGCTGCTGGTGCAACGCCGCCCCCTGCAGACTTGAAGGGTGTCAATCAACCCGATCGTACTCGATCGGGTTGATTTCCAGCGATGTCTGTCCGCCTGCTCAGAGCAGGCGGACAGGTTATGGAGCAGCGGTCTTTGTGACCACTGCTTCATAACTGCTGTTTCTAGTGAGCCTGCAGGCCCCTAGATGACAGCCTATATGATCTATCTAAAGTTAATATCCGTCTACATATATCACTACCTATACATTAAAGTGTATAGATGTCTATAATCATTATTTAGCACAACGTCTTATTTCAGTGTATAGAAACTTAGTAGAATTATACAGTGCAGTGTGCTCATTTTCAGTGTATAAATATTCACCATCATTATGCAGCTCAGAGGCTCCCATCACCATTCTTCAAGGTCTAGATCTATTTGTTAGTCTATGAATCCTAAACACCATTTTACAGTGCAGCATATATGCTATCAGGTACTCTGCATTAATTATGCACTGCAATATGTTTATTAGTGTATAAATTAGGCTTGTGCTTCGTTACAAATGCAAACTGGTAAAGAAAACACGGATATCCATTTAGTTTTCAGGAAACAAATATTCAAATTAATTCTCTAATTATTTTATGGAAAACAAACAAATACTGATGAAATTCATCAGTATTCATTTCTTTCCTTTAAATTAGCTTTAATGGGTTAATTACGTACATCTAGCGCACTGAAGAGCCACGCTTATCCCAACCGTTCTTCACAGAACCCCCGGCCACACTAATAGGAAACTTTCCTATGTGTTTTTCACTCTCTAAAATCACTGTCTCTTCCAGGGCTATTTTACACTTTTTTTCTAAGTGAACATCTTTTTAAGTGATAGCACCAAGAATTATAAGAGAACAAGAGTTGAACTACCACTGAAGAAACTAGACATATTTTCCTTGTTATCACAGTTTTCTGCATTCAGTTCTGATATGTTTTCCAACCTACTTTTCCTTTTTACAACCTCATACTTTACAGACAGGATCACTCATTCATACCTAACCCTTCTCCACACACAGTTTCTAAAGGTCCCTCTCTGCTTTCTTTGTCACTAAACTGCACCACCTCACAAAAATACTCACACCGCTACTAATCTCCTCAACTACTCTTTCTCTCCATCTTGATGCTTTTAGTATCAGGGGGCATCTCTCCTAATCCTGGAGAATCCTTCATTCCCACCCTTACCCAGACATGTACACCTTACAGAAACTTCAATAAAAGAAATACACATAACCACATTTCCATGCATTCCAAAGGCACACACTCTCATCACTTGTGCACTATGGAACTCTTGCTCTATATATTCAACAAACTTACATCTATCCATGACCTTTTTATCTCCCACTCCCTTAACCTTTTGACCCTCACCAAAACCTGGCTCTCTCCCTCAGACACACCCTCCCTGCTGT
The DNA here is from genome assembly GCF_027579735.1 of Bombina bombina. Classification (NCBI taxonomy): domain Eukaryota; kingdom Metazoa; phylum Chordata; class Amphibia; order Anura; family Bombinatoridae; genus Bombina; species Bombina bombina. Next base: position 616,288,100 of record NC_069499.1, on the reverse strand, counting down.
GCTTTCTTATTGGGCTGCACTTCAACCATACACTGAGACCTGGCAACAAGCAAGGAGACAGTGTTGGCATCATTTTCTTTCCTCACTGTACTTTTCAATATATAACCCCCATTTCTTCCCTTAAATTCTCTTCCTTTGATGCCCATACAATTCCTTTATTTACACCCCAATCTGTTTGAGTTGCTGTCATTCATAACCCCACCGGGTCACTCGTCCTTTTCCTTGATCACTTCTCCTATTGACTCCCTTACATCCTCGGCTGTGACCTGCCTTCATTCTTGGGGACTTCAGTATTCCCATTGGTAACCCTAGTGCTCCTCGAGTTTCAAAGCTCTTGGAGCTCACTTCATTATTTGGCCTCTCACAGTGGACTAATTCCGGCATTCCAAAGATAGTCATTCGATTGACTTAATCTTTAGCCACCATTGTTTTGTTTCTCAGTTTACTAACTACTCATTCCCCCTCTTTGACCACCATCTCTTGAAATGCAGCATCACTAGCCTGATCACACCCACCCCCTAACCCTTCAACTAGACTCCTTAGTAATGTAAAACTACTTTGCAACTCTCATTTCATCTATGTCCTACAATCCTAACTTTTGATACCCTCTTGTGCCTTCCCTCTCCTCCAATTACCACCTCTCTCACAGCACATGATTTGTCAATACATTTCAAAACTGAAATTCACTTGACATGAAATAACCTCCATCCACCACAACAATATCCATTCCTCACCAATCACTGCAAACTTTCAAACTCAGCCTACCCAAAAGTTCAACACATGCCCTCTTGTTACTAAGAATGAGGTTTCTTCTCTTCTTTTATCTTTCTATCTTGCTACCTGTCTCCTTGATCCTCACTCACAACTGCTACATTATCTTTCTTCTACTTGTACCCATCCTCTCATAAATCTGGTTAATTTCCATCTTTTCTTAAACATGCACTAATTACAGCTATTTTTTTTTTTTTTTAAAAAAACACACTTGATCCAGTATCGACTATCACACAATCTCTATTTTTCCCCTTGCCTCTAAAATTCTTGATCGGATTGTTTGTTGATGCTTGCCACACTTTCTTTCATCAAACTATCTTTTTGACCATTTGCAATCTGTCTTTGGCCCCCAACACTTTAGTAAAACTGTCATAACTAAGGTGACAAATGACCAGCTTATGGCCAAGTTTAAAGGTCAATACCCCATGCTAATTCTTTTAGACTTTTCTGCAGTCTTTAACACTGTTGGCAATTCACTAATGCTACAGATTCTTCAATCCTTGGGTATTTGATGACTCAGCTCTTCTATGGCTCTCATCCTACCTTTCTAACCATACCTTCAGTGTATCCCTCTTTGTCTCTTCCTCCTCTCCTCTACCCCCCTCTGTTGGGGTATCTCAAAGCTCAGTTCTAGTTCATCTTATTTTCTCAGTCTATACATTGGCCCATAGTTATCAAGGTCTGTCGGACCTGATCCGACAGTGCGGATCAGGTCCGACAGACCTCGCTGAATACGGCAAGCAATACGCTCGCCGTATTCAGCATTGCACCAGCAGCTCACAACAGCTGCTGGGGCAACGCCGCCCCTTGCAGACTCGCGGCCAATGGGCCGCCAGCAGGGGGGTGTCAATCAACCCGATCGTACTCGATCGGGTTGATTTCCGGCGATGTCTGTCCGCCTGCTCAGAGCAGGCGGACAGGTTATGGAGCAGCGGTCTTTGTGACCGCTGCTTCATAACTGCTGTTTCTGGCGAGCCTGCAGGTTCACTAGAAACACGGGGCATCAAGCTCGATAAATATGCCCCATTATCTCTAGGGTCTTTATTTAAGTCATGTAGGTTTCAGTATCATCTTTATGCTGAAGACACCCAAATCTACCTTTCTGCACCAGACATTTCCTCTGCCCTGCTGACTTGTGTTAGCAGCTGCCTAGCTAATATTTCATCCTGGATGATTGTACACTACCTAAAGTTGAACCTCTCTAAAACTAAACTCTTTCTATTTCCTCCCTCTAAAAATTTCCCCAATTCCCAAATATCACTTAGGCCATGATATTCAAAGGTTCTCCAGCTTGGAGAAAAGTTGCCGTTCAGACTTCACAGGGGCTGAACTCACTGAATATACAAAAGAAAATGGATGGAACTCTCCAGCACTGCAAGATCTCTCTAATTTCTATATAAGAAGGAAAGACAAGCCCAGTGCAATACAGCACTGGGTGATATGAGAGGTCTGTTATACTTCTGAGTTACTTTAACATATTAGGATCATACTTTGTATATTTCTGTTCATATATACACAAATTACATTGCACCTTTAATTTGCTGTCTTGCAAACTAAAACTTATACTTTCAGAAAGTGGGAGGGACAGGGCAGTTCCCTGGGCTGAACAGAGGAGTTCTCATGGTGTCTGAAGCTCTCTTACAAGTCTTGTGTTATTTTCTAAGGCCTAGATTTAGAGTTGGGCGGTAGCCGTGAAAACCAGCTTTAGAGGCTCCTAACGCTGGTTTTGGGCTACCGCCGGTATTTGGAGTCAGTCAGGAAAGGGTCTAACTCTCACTTTATAGCCGCGACTTTTCCATACCGCAGATCCCCTTACGTCAATTGCGTATCCTATCTTTTCAATGGGATCTTTCTAACTCCGGTATTTAGAGTCGTGGCTGAAGTGAGCGTTAGAAATCTAACGACAAAACTCCAGCCGCAGAAAAAAGTCAGTAGTTAAGAGCTTTTTGGGCTAACGCCGGTTTATAAAGCTCTTAACTACTGTGCTCTAAAGTACACTAACACCCATAAACTATCTATGTACCCCTAAACCGAGGCCCCCCCACATCGCCGCCACTCGATTACATTTTTTAACCCCTAATCTGCCGACCGCCACCTACGTTATCCTTATGTACCCCTAATCTGCTGCCCCTAACACCGCCGACCCCTATATTATATTTATTAACCCCTAACCTGCCCCCCACAACGTCGCCGCCAGCTACCTACAATAATTAACCCCTAATCTGCCGACCGCCACCTACGTTATCCTTATGTACCCCTAATCTGCTGCCCCTAACACCGCCGACCCCTATATTATATTTATTAGCCCCTAATCTGCCCCCCTCAACGTCGCCTCCACCTGCCTACACTTATTAACCCCTAATCTGCCGAGCGGATCTCACCGCTACTATAATAAAGTTATTAACCCCTAATCCGCCTCACTCCCGCCTCAATAACCCTATAATAAATAGTATTAACCCCTAATCTGCCCTCCCTAACATCGCCGACACCTAACTTCAATTATTAACCCCTAATCTGCCGACCGAATCTCGCCGCTACTGTAATAAATGGATTAACCCCTAAAGCTAAGTCTAACCCTAACCCTAACACCCCCCTAAGTTAAATATAATTTAAATCTAACGAAATAAATTAACTCTTATTAAATAAATTATTCCTATTTAAAGCTAAATACTTACCTGTAAAATAAACCCTAATATAGCTACAATATAAATTATAATTATATTATAGCTATTTTAGGATTTATATTTATTTTACAGGTAACTTTGTATTTATTTTAACCAGGTACAATAGCTATTAAATAGTTAAGAACTATTTAATAGCTAAAATAGTTAAAATAATTACAAAATTACCTGTAAAATAAATCCTAATCTAAGTTACGATTAAACCTAACACTACACTATCAATAAATTAATTAAATAAAATACATACAATTACCTACAATTAAACCTAACACTACACTATCAATAAATTAATTAAATACAATACCTACAAATAAATACAATGAAATAAACTAACTAAAGTATAAAAAATAAAAAAGAACTAAGTTACAAAAAATAAAAAAATATTTACAAACATCAGAAAAATATTACAACAATTTTAAACTAATTACACCTACTCTAAGCCCCCTAATAAAATAACAAAGACCCCCAAAATAAAAAAATGCCCTACCCTATTCTAAATTACAAAAGTTCAAAGCTCTTTTACCTTACCAGCCCTGAACAGGGCCCTTTGCGGGGCATGCCCCAAATAATTCAGCTCTTTTGCCTGTAAAAAAAACACATACAATACCCCCCCAACATTACAACCCACCACCCACATACCCCTAATCTAACCCAAACCCCCCTTAAATAAACCTAACACTAAGCCCCTGAAGATCTTCCTACCTTATCTTCACCATACCAGGTTCACCGATCGATCCAGAAGAGCTCCTCCGATGTCTTGATCCAAGCCCAAGCGGGGGGCTGAAGATGTCCATGATCCGGCTGAAGTCTTCATCCAAGCGGGAGCTGAAGAGGTCCATGATCCGGCTGAAGTCTTCTATCAACGGCATCTTCAATCTTCTTTCTTCCGGATCCATGTTCATCCCGCCAACGCGGAACATCCATCTTCACCGACGACTTCCCGAAGAATGACGGTTCCTTTAAGGGACGTCATCCAAGATGGCGTCCCTCGAATTCCGATTGGCTGATAGGATTCTATCAGCCAATCGGAATTAAGGTAGGAAAATTCTGATTGGCTGATGGAATCAGCCAATCAGAATCAAGTTCAATCCGATTGGCTGATCCGATCAGCCAATCAGATTGAGCTCGCATTCTATTGGCTGATCTGCCCCGCAAAGGGCTCTGTTCAGGGCTGGTAAGGTAAAAGAGCTTTGAACTTTTGTAATTTAGAATAGGGTAGGGCATTTTTTATTTTGGGGGTCTTTGTTATTTTATTAGGGGGCTTAGAGTAGGTGTAATTAGTTTAAAATTGTTGTAATATTTTTCTGATGTTTGTAAATATTTTTTTATTTTTTGTAACTTAGTTCTTTTTTATTTTTTGTACTTTAGTTAGTTTATTTCATTGTATTTATTTGTAGGTATTGTATTTAATTAATTTATTGATAGTGTAGTGTTAGGTTTAATTGTAGGTAATTGTAGGTATTTTATTTAATTAATTTATTGATAGTGTAGTGTTAGGTTTAATTGTAACTTAGGTTAGGATTTATTTTACAGGTAATTTTGTAATTATTTTAACTATTTTAGCTATTAAATAGTTCTTAACTATTTAATAGCTATTGTACCTGGTTAAAATAAATACAAAGATACCTGTAAAATAAATATAAATCCTAAAATAGCTATAATATAATTATAATTTATATTGTAGCTATATTAGGGTTTATTTTACAGGTAAGTATTTAGCTTTAAATAGGAATAATTTATTTAATAAGAGTTAATTTATTTCGTTAGATTTAAATTATATTTAATTTAGGGGGGTGTTAGTGTTAGGGTTAGACTTAGCTTTAGGGGTTAATCCATTTATTACAGTAGCGGCGAGATTCAGTCGGCAGATTAGGGGTTAATAATTGAAGTTAGGTGTCGGTGATGTTAGGGAGGGCAGATTAGGGGTTAATACTATTTATTATAGGGTTATTGAGGCGGGAGCTATTATTATAATAGCGGTGCGGTCCGCTCGGCAGATTAGGGGTTAATAAGTGTAGGTAGCTGGCGGCGACGTTGTGGGGGGCAGATTAGGGGTTAATAAATATAATATAGGGGTCGGCGGTGTTAGGGGCAGCAGATTAGGGGTACATAGCTATAATGTAGGTGGCGGTGGTGTACGGAGCGGCAGATTAGGGGTTAATAATAATATGCAGGTGTCAGCGATAGCGGGGGCGGCAGATTAGGGGTTAATAAGCGTAAGGTTAGGGGTGTTTAGACTCGGGTACATGTTAGAGTGTTAGGTGCAGACGTAGGAAGTGTTTCCCCATAGAAAACAATGGGGCTGCGTTAGGAGCTGAACGCGGCTTTTTTGCAGGTGTTAGGTTTTTTTTCAGCTCAAACAGCCCCATTGTTTTCTATGGGGGAATCGTGCACGAGCACGTTTTTGAAGCTGGCCGCTTCCGTAAGCACCGCTGGTATCTAGAGTTGCAGTGGCGTTAAATTATGCTCTACACTCCCTTTTTGGAGCCTAACACACTGAAAAGCCAGCCATTCTGTGAACTCTAAATACCAGCGGTATTTAAAAGGTGCGTGGGAAAAAAAGCACACGTAGCTAACGCACCCCTTTGGCCGCAGAACTCTAAATCTAGGCGTATGCATTTTAAACAAGCTGGTCTCACTGATTTGTCTCACCAGCTGAATGCAGGTGAAGTTTTCACTATAGACTTTTTTTTTTTTTTTTTGAGAAATTTTTTTATTGAGGTTTTGAGAAGCAACAACCAATAAAATAAGTCCGCAAGGCGGTTCCAACAAAATAATAACTTGCATATACACAACAGACAAGATATCGGCATAAGAAAGAACATCCAAATATCAAAATGGTGGTCCTATCCACCCTGTGTAAAGCATTATGTAGCTATATCCTTGAGTAATAATAATCATTGTACAGTAACAAAGTGCTTTCTTAAAATAGAGAGGATAACTGCTATTATATGCCATGGCACTAAATTACACATTCCTTATGGATATTCAGGGTGGGGGTACCGTGATTAATGTGTACTGCAGGAAGTCATCTAGGACCTAGAACCATGAAACCTCATTTTTATTTTTGTACGAATAATATTCCATCAGATGGTAATAGAAGGAGACAAGTCACTAGAACCTGTTTGGGCTTATGGTACCGTCTTTATAGGAGTAGATATGATAGAGTGCATCTCAGGTACATAAAAAGTAAAGTGAAATTGAACTCCTAGAAATACTAATAGAGAGGTACCTCTATACCAGTTAGGAGAGAAAAAAATAAAAAAATAAGAGTAATCTAAGGCTGTATGGCATAGTAGTTTATCAGGCGCCATCTGATGGTGGTTATAAGGGAATTAGACAGCAGGCAAAAGCCGCTCAGAATGGGGGGAGAGGTGGGGCTTTTTAGGTTATATGAGAGGGTTTTAGAATATATGAGGAAAGGGGTATTGGTACCATAAAGGAGTAGAGGGGGATGTATTAAATACAATATCTGACCATACACTACACTGGAGGCATGTACTACAAAACTAGTGTGTCCTTCAAAACTATTCTAGTGGAAAGCATTAAGGTCTTGGATAAAACAGGTATGTATGTATATAGGGTTCAGAGATATTGTAAAGGGCTCAGATAACCATAGTAAAATATATAAAAAAAGGAATAGGCAATTTATGATATAAGGCATGATATATGTTCTGTCTCTATGGAAACCATTAAGCTAGATACTATCAATCCTAAACAAAAAAGTACACAGGAGTATGGGAAAATGGCTTAGAGCTATAGAGTATCACACAAAGTAGTTGGACTACAAGTAGAAGACATAACATTAGTAGCAATGTTAAAATAAATCTCCACTATAATATATACATCCAAGTGTCTTATCTCTTCAAACTAAGATATACAAATGGAGAATCGCATATGATAGTATGACATAGAGGTATAAGACATTCGAGTAGCTGTACATGGGAAGACAATTTAGGTTTGAAAGCAGAGGTGTATGGGGTACACATTAGTATTGGCAGACTGGAGGGGGGGCAGTGCGTAGATTTATCTCTAGGTACATATCTTGGGGGCACCTAAGTTTTATAGGGCAGTAGATAAAAGTATTTTAGCCTGGATTCGATTGTCTCCAAATATATGGGTCTAGGAACAGTGAGTGCTAGCGATCTATATGATGCCCTCTAAGGATCTTAAACTGATGTGGCGAAATTAGTTAAACAAGGGGAATAGAAATCAGTTGGTAGTGAGGGCAAATAAATTACATATACGTAATCCTAGTATATCTGGATAGGTTCATATTGGGTGTCTATAAATGGATATCTATACCCCCAGCGTGAGAGTTTGATCCCAGTTAGTTAGGCAGGCAGTTACTTAATAAAAGTCATATACATAAGCATGGAAACGTTTGGGAAAAAACAACCACATAGCTACAATAAGAACCTGTTAAAACATAAGAGCACCAGAGCTAACTTAATGGGGTAGGGGCACATAGGTTAACAAACTAGTATTTAAACTATGGTATGGTAGTTGGGGACTCAACCTGTCCTCCTATGCCATATGGGAAAGAAAAAGGGTAGTATGAATGTTAGCATCACAAGTTCTCCAAAGGTGGGTGAGGAGATGTTCTATAGTGGAGTTATCATAGATAGTAGTCCCTTTATCCAAGACCTCTCTTTGGGAGATGAGACATTCCAGGGAGACTGCGGGGTGGTAAACCATACATACTGTAGACCAGCCAGAAGTTCGATAGGAGCCATTTGCTATAGAGTAAAGGTAGTTTTAACAGGGTATATAAGCTGTGGGGTATGAATATCTTGATGTCTGCTGCATATGTGCGGTACTTAATGTCTTTTTGTTCCCCCGTGGTACCTGGAATTAACTCAGTAGTTCCCCTTTCTCTGATCAAGGTCTTCCTGTACGCCCGGTGGCCAGCTACATCAACCCGGGTCACAGCTGCAAAGAACTCTGGTGGAGGGTTATCAAGCCTGGCGGATATGGGGGGACCAAACAAGGACGCCAGAGATATGAATTCTCTGTGACAAGAAACAGGACCCTGTTGTTTTGGGGGCTCTCTTGTCTGACTTTCAAAATCCAGCTTGGGGAAGGAGGTACAGCTCTCGTCTCGGTATGTCATGTCATATGGCAAACAGACTCCCTTTTTGTCCGCCATCTTAGCTGAGTCTCCATGCTCCCCGTCTCCGGTCATTCTAATGATATCTGTGAAGTCTTTGAAGTAACTGCCCATTTCGATGGTCTAGGCTGCTCAGTAGTTCCCATATCTGTCGGGGAAATCCTCCTCCATAGATGACTTAGATCTACATGGTATTAAACCCTGTAACAATATCAAAAAGAAAATACGCTCTCCCGGGTAGTCCACACATCGGAAGAGGGGGGGGGGGGTAGATGGTATTGTGAGATGAGCCACAATGCTCTGATTTGAGTGTAAGAAATTAACCCTTCAGCTTGAGTTGATCACGATAATTTTAGTAGATCCAGGATCAGGATTGCTTCTTTGTGCAGTTTAGATGGTTATTATGTGAAGAGCTTGAGATATTAACATAAAAGCCAATAGTTTCTGCAGGCTAGATTCGGAGCTACACTATTCTGCGTCTACTACAGAAAAGTAGTATATAATAAATATAGACTAAAGCAAGTTAAATTGTAGTGAAAACATTTCAGTTTTATTTGGAATTTATGCAAATTGAGCCTTTATATCAGCCTCAGGGGTTCTCCAGTTACCTTCACTCCCCCATTTGAAATTTTCTATCCAAAAGAGCTTTATTACTTTCTATAGAAGGCATCTCTCATCTCTCTGGGATTTCCAGGTTCCTTCCCTTTTCTTAGAAAATTCAGTGAGTTCTGCCCATGTGAAGTCAGCACTATAATCTGAATTTGTAAAATCACAATCCTAAATACACTGCTTTACACAAAATAAAATACAAAGTAGAAAGTGCAAAGTTTAAATGTAATACAATTTAATCTGAAGTGTAAAATTATATAAAATAGAAATCACAAAGTTTAAATGCAGCAGAACTGTCATGTCATGCAGTGCTATATTGCTCTGGGGTTGTCTCTCCTTTACATACAGAAATGCAGGGAAGGCCCCTTGGAAAAGTAAAGGAGGGTCATTTTAATATCTCATCTGAGCAGAGAGGTTTTAAATATCAGGGCCTTACTGTGGACAGCTCTATCATTAACTCTAACCCCCAGGCACACTGCCTTGGGGTCACACTTGACTCAGAACTTTCTTTTTACTCCCCACATTAAGTCTTAATTAACTCCTGCCGCTTCCAACTTAAAAATAGCTCTAACGATTTTCACTTCCTCAATCCAGACACAACTAAGATTCTTATCCACTCCCTTATCATCTGCTAGGCTTATTTTTCTTAAAGGACCAGTAAACACAGCATATTTGCATAATCAACAAATGCACGATAAAAAGACAATGCAAAAGCACTGAGTTTGAATTTCAGATGAGCTAGTAGCTTTTTTTTAGTTTATGCCTATTTCCATGTATTATCATGTTATGTATCATGTGACAGCCATCTGCCAATCACAAATGCATATATGTATATTCTGTGAATTCTTGCACATGCTTAGTAGTAGCTGGGTATTCACAAAGTGTAAATATAAAAAAATTTTGCAAATTTTGTTAATGGAAGTAAATTGGAAAGTTGTTCAAAATTGCATGCTGTATCTGAATCATGAAAGTTTAATTTTTACTTGAGTGTCTCTTTAAGCATCGCCCCACATCTGCTCTGCTCTGCCCAAGACATAATTCTCTCCACATCTCTTATTACTTCCTCACACTCTCATCGGCAAGAATTTTCTAGAAGACATCCAAAAAAAAGAAAGCGCACTTTGCCAAATCGGACAACGATAAAATCCATAAACTGTATTCCATAGTTAAAAACATATGAAGGTCAGTATAAAAAATAGAAGTATCAGGTAGATGAACAGGTTCACAACGCAGACGCGTTTCGTGCACGTGCACACTTGATCACTGCTTACATGTGCATCTGTTCATACACCTATTTACAGCCAAGATATAAAGCGCTATACCACAGTTTTACCTTTGTATTTGCAACCTGATACTACAGTGATAAAGAAAGCTACATCATTATATTTTACATTAGTATATAGTTATATCCAATTTGAGCCAACTTATTTTATTTATGTCACAGAACAATATATAATTAATTAAGATCTATATATATATCACAATTTATTACTGAATAAAGTGCATCAAGGAAAGATTAACTCAAAGGACATTTTAGAGATTTGACCCAAAGTAAACTTTAGTAAAAAAAACTCTTAAATAAAGAAGAGACCAGTCATCAATTTTATTACATCCATAAGTAGATACAAAGTAAATAAATCATAGGAAGGGGCAAAAGAAATTCTAAAGTTGTTTTATGAATAGGCCTAAATCTCTCCTAATATTGAGACCCAAAGGATGACTTGTTTGCAATGTAAGCATCCAGAAAATGTACCTTTTGTTCAGAGACATATCTCTATTTCCACCCCTCCTCCAATAGGGTATATAATCTATTCCCTGTACCATAAATGCAGAGGTGTCAGAATCATGTAGTTGTTTGAAATGCCTAGCTACCGGGGTGTCTGAATTATCGTCTCCAATAGAACGTATATGTTCAAGGAATCTCTCTTTTAATAGTCTTTTAGTTTTCCCTGTATACTGTTTTTTACAGAGTTTACAAGTGAGAAGAAATTGATGTCATGTTCCTGCTGAGTTATGGTAGATTTATATTTGTTGCCCTCAGATACAAAGCCACAAGTTTTGCAGATAGGAATTCTGCATTTAAAGAAACCTTTCTTTTTTTGTAACCAGCATTTATTAACCTGTGGTTTTAAATCCGAGGGGGACAAATAATTGGCCAAAGTTTTCCCTTTCTTAGGTATAAACTCGCAACCTTCTTCAGTGATGACTTTAAGAATAGGATCAGATTACAAGATAGGTATGGACTCTTTAACAATGTTGCATATTTTATTAAATTCAAGACTGTAAGCAGTGATGAATTTAGGTTTTTGTTTTTTATTCATGTTTTTGTTCTTTCTTTTAGTATATTTTAGGAGATCCTCCCTGTGTATTTTATCAACATTATTTTTAGTTGTATTAAGAACTTCCTGTGTGTAACCTCTGTCTTTGAGTCTCACCATGGCTTCATTGGCTTGTCTTTGATATTCTGATTCCCTAGTACAATTTCTTTTTATTCGAATAAGTTGTCCTTTAGGTATACACTTGACTACATGTCTGGGATGACAAGAATCATATTTCAAAATAGTGGTCCCAGCTGTGGGTTTTCTAAACATTACTGTGTCAATTGTGTGTTCTATTTCGTTAATAGAAATAGTGAGATCCAAGAAATTTACACTTTTTGTACTTTGTTCACTGGTAAATTTAATTCCACACTCGTTTTGGTTGAGGTATTCAGAGAATTAATTGACTTCTTCAGTTCTATCGAATATAAAGAAAAGATCATCTATAATCAATGAAACTGGAAGATTCTGTCTTTTTTATGGATTCCTATCTCCATAGACGTGGGACAGCTCCCACCAACCCATGAATAGGTTGGCGTAGGAGAGGGCAAATTTTGCCCCCATAGCTGTCCCACGTCTTAAATTTTTTTCTTTGTAGCTGGCTCAAAGTCGCTATAGGAATCAATAAAAAATTCCATCGCTGTCATACCTTTATCGCTGTCATACCTTTATCGTGCTGTATGGAGGTATACAAGGCTGTGACATCAACCACTAAAAATCTGTAAGTAGAATTCCACGTTGTCTCTTTTAGCTTTATTAAAAGTGCTATAGTGTCTTTTATAAAGCAAGGCAAATTTCTGACAAGAATTTTCTAGAACTGCACCAATCACATTGAACTCCATGCCTCACTAAATCAGACTTACTTTAAGATGTCTCTAGTACTTATGTTTCCCTCTCCCTCAACTTCCTCATGAACTTCCTTTAGAATGTAAGCTCACATGTTTACATGTCCTGTTGATAATTTTTTGTAAAGAAGGTTTTCAGCTCACAGTGACTCTTATTATGTAAATGTCTTCTATTATTGTACTCCATAACTGTGTACTTATGATTTCTGTAAATGTATTCTTTTTACTGTTCTCCATAACTGTATACTTAATGTTACAGCACTGTATAATATGTTGGTATTTTATAAATTAACAATATGAAGAAGAAGAAGACATCTTTGTAGAAGAGCTTATAAACTGGAGTCACATTTGGAAGTTTCCTCTGAAAGTTTCATCACTATTGGCTAGATTATAAGTGGCGGACTAAATATTTTTTTCGCTTGCGCGCATACAAACACAGCTAAAAGTAAACTTTAACACGGACGGATTAGCGCTCATATTACAAACTGAAAGTAGATTGTTTGCAAGAGTGAGAAACCCAATGCAAGCTAACATTAGGACTTCAGATATTGCAACCACTTTAAATTCTTCTCCCCATAGACTTCAAAGGAGCACACTTTAAAAATACGAATCTGGCATTTATTGCTCGTGCGCTAACCCGACACCGTATTAGACCTACAGCGCTAAACCTAAAGGTAGTTATGAATGTTTTACATTACAATGTTCTTCACATAGAAGAAAATTTTCTTTTTATTTTTTTAATAATATTTCTATATGTATATTACTTTTTTTGTTTTATTTCTGATTCATAACAATATATATAGAAATTAGTAATATAAGAAGTATACCAATAATAAATTAGAAACATAAAATACATAAGAGAAGTGCTCAACTATGAACGGATGGTGCTTAAAAGCCCACCCTATGGGTTGGTTCCCACCCAGGGTGCAGCTTCTATCTGCCCAGTATGTGCTTTCCGCAGAAGCGAACTTCCCTGTAGTATATCAGTCTGACCCCATACAAAAGGACAGTCCACTCCCGAAACACCAGGCAATTCTTATCTGAGCAAAGGATTTGTACAGGTAACCCCAGATGTACATTTCCAACTATATGGGCCTCGTCAGTGAAGGTGCCGCTATATACTTTTAGGGATAGTGGTCAAGATGTCCACGTCTGGTTTCCCCATTACCCATAGGGAGACTAAAATACAGTGAGAAGTTCTCAACTGGAAAGGGATGGTACCTAAAAGCCCATCCTATGGGATGGTACCCACCATGGGTGCAGTTACGTTCTGCCTAATCTGTGCTTTCCACTCCTATTATTTCTACGCCCCTCTCACACCTCCACACCTTCTCACATGCTGCTCCTGTCCTATGGAACTCTAGACCCCGCTCCATAAGACTGTCTCCAACCTTGCAGAGCTTTAGTTCTTTGAAAACCCACCTATTCAGAGATGCTTACCATCTCATCTGTTTTTCATTCTATCCAGAATAATTCTTGAACTGCTTTGACTCACTGCTGCAACAACAATCCATGTGACAAGCTAACCAAACCTTATGTCTCTGCACCCTCAACCTTTAGGGGCCTATTTATTAATGTGCGAGCGGACATGATCTGATATAGCGGATCATGTTTGCTGCACATCGATAAATGCCAACAGCATACTCTCTCTGCATTTATCATTGCACCAACAGTTCTTGTGAACTGCTGGCTCAATAACGCCCCCCTGCAGATTTGCGGCCAACCGCTAGCAGGGGGTGTCAATCAACCCGATCGTATTCGATCGGGTTGATTTCTTCATTTTCTTTCTGCTGCCTCAGAGCAGGCGGACAGGTTATGGAGCAGCGGTCTTCAGGCTTGCCAGAAACACGGGGCATCAAGCTCCATACGGAGCTTGATAAATATGCCCCTTAGACTGTAAGCTGTCCCTGGAGTAGGGCCCTCTTCCTCCTGTACTAGATTTGTTTAGACTGTTATGTTTTTGTATCTTATCACAAATCATTGTCATTGTATACCCCTATCTTTGTACCCAGCGCTATACAAATAAATAATAATAATAATAATAATAATATGTAAATTTTAAATAGCAAAAATGCAAAGCTCCTGTTCTGTTCTGTGTGTGCTACATCATACAATACAGATGCAAAAATGTCAACCTCACTGATCTGTGATTGTCATAGGCTGCAAGAATATGTGAGCTCCAAGATGAAGACAAGTATGAAAATGCAGAGATTCACCAACCAGCAACCTGTAAAGGGTTAAACTAGAAGAATGTTTCTGAAGAGTGCTGCAGAGGAAAATCAATACCATAGTGATTAATAACTATTCTTCTCTGCTAAAATTGTGTCCAGTATTTTAAAATCCATTTAAATGTAGCACTTACAAGCTCTGTTTGACAAAAACTACATTGTCATTGACTTCACTGAGGGCATAAGGTAAGTTATAGATCTATCCTGGCAAATCTTTATGATTTTACTGATAGCTTTAGCAGAGTAGAAGATGATATGAGGTAATGCCAGACTAAAACCACTAGATGGCAATAGATCCATGCAAAATCTAGACTCTCTTAGAGACCAATGCAGGCGTAGGTAAAAACTTATTTTAAAGCTGTAAAATGTATGAAGAATCCCATAAATGTAGTTGAACATAGTAAAAAATGATCAACTAATCACTCAAGATCACTTTCACAAGCAATCACAGGCACTGGATATAGATAATGCTCACTTCACAAAAATAATTATATCAGTCAACTATTTAGACAAAAACTTGATTTCAATCCAAATTATAATCATCATAAATAAAATTCACACTATTCACAGTAAAAAATGTGTTCTCAAGCATACATAGCTTATATAATCCTAACCGTGGCCATGGTATATCCCTATTTTTATACCTCACATGCCTCTTCATTGTGCACACTTAGGGCTGGATTACAAGCGGAACGCTAACATTTGCATGCAAGAGTTATCGGGTTTATAGCGGGGGTGGGTTTTTTGCGCACGTTGGTAGCAGCACGCATGTTACAAGTTGAAAGTAAAAGTGTTCGCTCAAGCGCAATTGATTTTAAAGTACATTGGGATAGCACAACCTCAGAGCTCTGGTTAACTTTTAAGCAAGAATAAAAATTGTCACA
Organism: Bombina bombina; assembly: GCF_027579735.1. NCBI lineage: Eukaryota > Metazoa > Chordata > Amphibia > Anura > Bombinatoridae > Bombina > Bombina bombina. Next base: position 616,272,654 of record NC_069499.1, on the reverse strand, counting down.
AAAAAAACCCATTAAAAAATACATTAAAAACTAGAGTTACACTCATAATTACACTATCTGATAAAAATTATTTTAAAAAATTGCATACAAAAGTTGTAAGGGCTCAAAAATATAAGGTCTCAGGTGTTAGAAAAAAAAGGACTGCAAAGGGCTTTAACATTGAGATACTTACATATACATGTCTAAATATGTATTTATATATGTATAGATGTGTGTACAGATGTATTTATGTTTTTTACTATACATTTACTATACATATTTAACATTCCAATGTTCTTCACTTACAGGATCCTTTTTTTCTTAAATACATCTCTCTCTCTCTCTCTCTCTCTCTCTCTCTCTCTCTCTCTCTCTCTCTCTCTCTCTCTCTCTATATATATATATATATATATATATATATATATATATATATATATGTGTGTGTGTGTGTGTGTATATATATATATATATATATATATATATATATATATATATATATATGTGTGTGTGTGTGTGTATAAACCTGTATATGCATATTATCTTTTCCTATAGATATAGGTATATATATATATATATATATATATATATATATATATATGTGTATTTTACATGAATAGTATCAGATATATATATATATATATATATATATTTATATATATATATATATATATATATATATATATAGTATATACTGTATATATACATATATATTAAATAATATAAAATACATTATTTTCTATGATGAGAACACTGGAATGTAAACTATTTGTTTTGTGAATTGGGTTTCTCAATTTAGATCTTAATGTGGTTGGATTAGTACACATGATGACTTAGTATAAGGCATGTTATTTAAATATTACATATAAAATATTTTTTTTAAATTATTAAAAATGATGGACATACTGTACAATGTTCTAAATAATCCATAGAATCTATCTATATATTTTACAGTATACTTAATAATTTATAATAATTTGTATTACTTTTTATATCTATACCTATAGATAATCATCTATATACAGTATATTAATATATATTAGTATTGCTATATATTGTACCAAATAAACATCATATATACAGTATATATATTTATATACAGTATATACAGAAATATGCATTTATCAATATATAGCACATATTCTGCTATGTAAAGAACATAGGAATGTTAAATATTACTATTTTCATGTCAGGATAGTGCACTTGACGAAATGCGATTAGGTTTGCGTGCGGGTATGGGTGTTAGTTTTTTTTCCACTTTTCATGCTCCATTGAAGTTTATGGGAGAATATGATAACCTGATTGCATGATTGTAACATCGTTTTTTTTTTTGGTGCGTTGGGTTAGCATGCACGCAAAAACTTCTTACTTTCAACTTGTAATATGTGAGGTATCTGACCCATGCAAAAAGCTGGTCATGCACAGTTAGGGCACTAGCGTGAACAATAATTAGCGTTACACTTGTAATCTAGCCCTTAAACTCACACTGTACTCCATTTTTCCCCAATGACTTGCCAAACTAGCTGAGTTTTAAATATATTGGAGATTGTTCCTTCAGGTTTATATTTTCAATCAAAATAGCCAGTTTTGCTCATTGAAACTGCCACCTTTAATGAAAATATTGGTTCATTTGTTTATAGAGATAGATAAGGTATGCAGGTTTGCTCTTCCTTTAGGGAAGGCTCACTTGAATGGCCATGTTGTTGTGATCAGTGTGTGGTGGCTTCAATGAGCAAAAGTAACAATTTCAAATAAAAAAATAAGTAATGTTGAGTACTGGTATTAGGGACACATCATAGAGAAACAACTTTTACCCACTAGATCCACAGTTCAATATACACAAAGGGAGCCAGTGTTCTGCTGCTTTTTTGTAGACCTTTAACTCTGGCTGCCGTCTGTACTGTTTCTGTCTTGTTACTGCCGTGCTCCTCTGATGGTTGCATCAGCATTGTTAATTGTGTCTAAGATGCACCGCTTCTGCTTTCTAGGGTAATGTCACTGACATTCTTCATTTTAATGTGTTATATCTTCCTAGCGTTAATAAAGATAAAGTCACGTTCAGTTTGTCTAAGAATAAACAAGTGGCACATATACTCAACACATTTCGGACCCACATGAGTATTTTTCAAAAAGTTCCTACTTGTGTTACATCCCCTTGCTTATATTTAAAGGCCCTAAACCAATTAGAGAAAAAAAAATCATACTGATATACAGTCCAATTTCCATTTCTACATATGTCATAGAATCATGCTACAATATTGCTACAACCTTTTCTAATGTTTATATAGCAGATTCATCATAAATATCCCTCATATTAAACATTAAGGGCTAGATTCTGTGAAAGAGATATTTGTGCTCCGTTTAGTAATACCAGCGCACGCAAATGTGCACTGGTCTTACAAGTGAGGTGCAATGTAAACGCGACCTTGCGTTCACATTGCACTGAAGCATTGTTCTCATAAAGGCTTGCTTCCATAGGCTCCAATGGGAGCCTCGTTCTCATGCAGACAGAACTAGCGTGGTGAAGGGAGTAAGTCGTGGAGCAATTGGCAGCAGATTATAAATATATATGAATATGATTATATACATGTATATTTATGTGTTTATATGTGTATATATTACAAGGAGCACACAGTTCCCCATAGACTGCAATGTAAAGACACTTTTCAGTGCTGTTTTTTTCTAACACTCCACACCCTCCACTTTTAACCCCTTAAAACTGCCTCCTGCATTTATTTTAAAAAAAAGGGGACATTTAGAAAATGAACAAGAGGTCTACCTCTGGTTAATTTTGGAGAGCTAATTGCTACCGCAAGTAGGGATGGGGGAATGTGTTTATATCCGAATTCGAATGTTAGAACGAATGTTATTATAGAAATTCGATTTACATAATAGAATGTTGATAAGAACAAATATTCTTAAAAATTTGATTTTCGAATGTTATTTACAGTTTTCGAATGTCACATTCGAATTTGAACGTCACATTCGAATTCGAACGTCACATTCGAATTTTATCACATTCGTATTCGAATATTACATTTATAAAACACAGTATTAGACTAGAAATACTATTTCGAATTTGAATGTCACATTCGAATCTAATATCACATTCAAATCGAATATCACATTTAAAACACAGTATTAGACTAGAAATACTATTTCAAATTCGAATGTGGCATTCGAATTCGAATGTAGCATTCGAATTCGAATATTACTTTTATTAAACACAGTTGTAGACTAGAAATACTATTTCAAATTTGAATGTCACATTCGAATTCGAATATCACATTTGAATTTGAATATTACATTTCAAAATTGAATGAATACATAGCTAAACATTCTATTATTCAAACAAATATTTTCGAATTTTATTGAAAAATTCAAAAACGAAAATTCAAAAATAGAATGTTAGAATGTTATATAAACATTCGAAATTCGATTCAAACAAACAAATGTATCAAAATTCGTTTTAAATTTCAAATTTTTAGAAACATTCGCCCATCCCTAACTGCAAGCTTGCGGTAGCAATAACCAGCCACTTATAATGACTGTATATTGACAAGGGGTTGAGCGAAAAATTATAAGTTGTATATATTCTGTTCAAGCAGCTCTATTAAAGTAAATTATATTTATTATATAGCTTGCTTAGCAGCAGAGTAAAAAAGGCTAATTGTAATAATATTTACAAAAAATGCAACAATGTTGCACCAGAAAAAAGCTATATATAATAATATTAGCAATAATCTTTGCTAAGTATTTCAATATAGTGTCAGTGAAAACAATATCGCTAGCTAGTACCCAGTGGCTTGAAGTGAAATGCTAAAAAATCCCCAAGAAATTTACAGGTAAATTAGAGCACAAAAAAAACACTGTGCCTGATAGCTAAGCTGATTAAAGTTCCTTCTCGGGAACTTGTTAATTTAACACCGACTGAAATGCTTAAATCAATTAACGTACAGCGGAGAGTCAATTATGGTCATATGCACATCCTGGTAAGCACCTTCAAAAACTGGGAACAATGTCCACTGTGAAAGAGTGCCCCTAATGTGCGTTTCACTTAAACGCTTCCTCAGAGGGGTACGCGCCGGCCGGTTCTTGAGCGAGTTATTCTAATACTTTTCCCGCCTCCTTACTCTCATTGGATCCGATTGCAGTGTAGTAGCTAATGCTGATTGGCTACATCGATCTGTCAATCAAACGTAATGACCATTCAAAATCTTATATAGAGTAATCCAATCAGTAAACTCTGTTAGTTGAACTTTGTACGCAATTGGATAAAATTTTTTACAGATGGCAAAACTCACTATTGCAACAATATGATTATATCCGCTGCTCTGTTGATTCATCACAGATACAATAAGAGCTATATATTGTGCAATTTTTGCGAGTTCGTTAAATGCAGCATTGTGTGTTAGGCAAATATGGCCTGTGAAACCACAGTGTGTCTGAGATTCCAAATAAAGGATGTTTTTTTAAATTAAAGCAACGGATATGTCTAGTAGATGGCGGAATGTATCTTTAATCGTAAGGATTTAACAATTCAAAAACAGAGCGTTGAGTTAAATAAATGTATACCTTGTCATATTTGTTAGATGCACTGAAAGGTGTATTTTAAGTATACATTTGTATTATCAGTATGCTTAACAGAATAATTTAAAAGCAAATCAATTTAACCTTAGATGTATTTCTTTTTCTTATAATGACTGGTCATTAATTGCGCACCTGTAAACAGCAAATGTGCCAGTTTACTGGCGCGCGATAAATTAGTGCTCCACTTCTAATCTAGCCCTAAATAGACCCGCATTGCAAATAGACATATTTCTTCCTAGTTCAATATATGTACATAATTATTTTTATTTCTGGATACAAAATATATTTTTTTCTTTATTTTATCTGAGCTATTTATCAAGCTAATTAATATAAAAGGATAAAAATGTTGTTGATATTTATAGTTGCAATAGTCATACCCAGATTCCAGCCGTACTAATGCACAGACTCTTTGTTTACTTCTGAAAACATGTATGTTCCCTTGTATTTACGTATTTATGTTGTAATGGGTTTTCTGATACATAATAATATATAGGTGAGGGATTTTATAAGCTTATTTTAATGATATAATCAGTTTCATATTGAAGGTATTATAAGTTTTTTTAAAGTGATGGTAAATAATTAACCTTTATTTTTTGCCATTCATTGATGAAAAAACACAAATTTAAAACTTACTTTAGTAACTTATATAACTGCTGACGGCAGCCCTGACACTAAGACATTTTTTTTCTGATGTTTTCACCATTGTCCAATACAAACTGCGGCATTTTTGCCATGTTTCAATGTAAAATAATAAAAAAATAAAAGATCTTTTGCATATGACGTTAGTAACATGCCAAAATGCCACGATTTTTATTGGACAACAGCGAAAATGTCACAAAAAAATGAAATAATAAAGGTCTTAGTGTTGGGGCAGCTGGAGCGTGCAATAGCAAAGGGGCGGTTATATATAAGTTACTAAAGTAAGTTTTAAATTTGTGTTTTTTTCATCAAAGAAACAAATATTATTTAAAAAGGTTTTTAATTTACCATCACTTTAAGATGGGAGGAGAGGGAATGAGGGAAAGGGATCTGGGAGGGTAATGGGGGGCAGCTACACTACAGAATAAAATGTTTAAAATAAATAAATAAGTAAAAACTGCAGCAAACTGATGGCGGCTAATAGGTAGAGGAGGGGGGGGGGGGGTCAGGGAGGTTGGGGGATCCTACAGTGCAGAAAATATATTAAAAAAAAAAAAGCCTTTTATTTTCATACTGGCAGACTTTCTGCCAGTACTTAAGATGGGGGTGACCATGGGGGGGAAGAGAGCTGTTTGAGGGGGTGGGATGTGTCAGGTGGGAGGGTAATCTATACACTAAAGCTAAAATTAACCCTACAAGCTACCTAATTAACCCCTTCACTGCTGGGCATAATTCAAGTGTGGTGCGCAGCTGCAATTAGCGACCTTCTAATTACCAAAATTGCCAAAGCCATATATGTCTGCTATTTCTGAACAAAGGGGATCCCAGGGAAGCTTTTACATTCATTTTTGCCATGATTGCACAAGCTGTTTGTAAATAATTTTAGTGAGAAACCTAAAGAGTGTGAAAAAGTTAACAAATTTTTTTTTTACTTTATCGCATTTGGCGGTGAAATGGTGACATGAAATATACCAAAATTGGCCTAGATCAATACTTTGGGTTGTCTACTAATATATATATACTAGTCCTAAAGCCCGTTGACACGGGCCGTGTTATTCCCATTCTTATTCCCATTCTCTCTCCCATTCCCATTCTCTCTCTCATTCTCTCTCTCATATTCTCATTCTCTCTCATTCTCTCTCTCTCTCTCTCTCTCATATTCTCATTCTCTCTCATTCTCTCTCTCTCATTCTCTCTCTCTCTCTCTCTCTCTCTCATATTCTCATTCTCTCTCTCTCTCTCTCTCTCTCTCTCTCTCTCTCTCTCTCTCTCTCTCTCTCTCTCTCTCTCTCTCTCTCTCTCTCTCTCTCTCTCGTTATAATTTTATTAATTTTATTAATTTTTTTTATTAATTTTTTTTTTTTAATTTTTTTATAGTAAATTATAAGATATGATGAATATAATGGTATCTTTAGAAAGTCAATTTAATGGCGAGAAAAACAATATATAATATGTGTGGGTACAGTAAATGAGTAAGAGGAAAATTACAGCTAAACACAAACACCGCAGAAATGTAAAAACAGCTCTGGTCCTTAACGATTAGAAAATTTAAAAACAGTCTGGTCACTAAGGGGTTAAAGGGAAATGAAACACGAAAATTTTCCTTCATGATTTCGATAGAACATTTAACTTTCCTATTTATTAACTAATATCCCTGGTGGCTTTACAAATATACCTCTTATCTTTGGCTTACTGATTTAAGTAAGGCAGTAGCATTGTTGTAATATCAAATGTTCACATTTCTTAAGTGAGCATTTATAAGTGAGTAGTTAGGCACTAAGAATTAGTCAAAATAATTATTCAAGAATTGAACAAGGATTGAACAAAAGACAAGAGACGTTGTAATACAGTGTGTTATGTGTTTCACTGTCTCCCCTTTTTGTAAAAATGTTCAACATCTTCATATTCCTTTTTTCCACCTCTTGTCTCTATAACAAACTACTTATTCATTTCATCTTTCCCCTTATCACCTGCTCTATTGATTGGACCATTTATCTTACCCTCACTGTGCTTTTGCTTTTATGAACTTAATACATTCTTAAACTCTCTCTCTCACTCTCTCACTCACTCACTCACTCTCTCTCTCTCTCTCTCTCTCTCTCTCTCTCTCTCTCTCTCTCTCTCTCTCTCTCTCTCTCTCTCTCAATACTGTAAATCTGTATATCATCTTATATCACTCTCCCTGTTGCTTATACTAACTGCTGGTGATATCTCCCCTAATCCTGGCCCCCATAACTTCCTAGCCTCGTCCCACCCATGTGTGCCTTACCATAGACCTAAAAATCAAAACTCTGAAAACCTCATTTAAATCCCTCTTGTTTCTAAATCCAACACCACTTTTCTTGTGCACTCTATTGGCAACAAACTCACTTCTATCCATGACCTCTTTCTCACCCACTCCCTCAAGCTTCTGGCTCTCTCCTTCAGACATAATCTCCCCTGCTGCATTGTTACATAGGGTCTCCACTTCAGCCACACCTCTAGGTCTGAAAACAGACAAGGAGGTGGTGTAGGTATTTTACTTTCCTCCCATTGCACCTTTCACCAAATACAACCAAACTCTTCCCTCACATTTTCTTCCTTTGAAACCCACATGATCTGCTTATTCTCTCCACCCTCTATACATGTCAGTCATATACCGCCCCTCTAGTTCCTCAGCTCAATTTCTAGATAATTTTTCCACCTGGCTACCTTATTTCCTCTCCTCAGACACCACTGTCCTGAGTCTGGGGGATTTCAACCTCCCTGTTGACAACCCCATTGCCCCTGTCTCCAGCTCACTTCCTCTTTCAGTATGTCACAATGGACTGACTCTCTCACTCACAAAGATGGACACTCCCTTGATTTGATTTTTCACTATTTATACACTCTCAAACTTCACACATTCACATTTTCCTCTTTCTGACCATCATCTTCTCACTTGCAACATCACATCACTTCCTTCAACTCTTCATCCATCTAACTCTCACATCAAACTCCACAGAAGCATTAAGTCACTAGATCAGCAACATCACTCAAAAATTCTCAAACCTCTGCTCTCTTCCATATCCTCCTTTTCCTGCTCTGATTGAGCTATCTGTCACTACAGCTACACTCTTACATCGGTCCTTGACAATTTGACTACTCTGCACTTAACTTTACTTCTCTACTCTTATCTTTAATCTTTCTCCAAACCCAAAACCTAAAAAGTCTGTTCTCCACTTTAAATTCCTTTCTTACCCCCACCTCCTACTACAACTTCTCTCTCTGCTCAAAATGTTGCCAGCCACTTCAACAACAAAATTAATTCTTTCAGGGGGGCGGAGCTAGCCTGGGAACTGAGCAGTCGCACTTCACTTCAGCTCTGCTGAAACAGCTTATAATTTTATTTACTTGACCGTTCAGCCCAGCTTCAATCCACATTACAGGCATCCCTGGGTCTTAAGAGAAGGCCAGGAATAATTGGGACACTGAATAACAGTTACATAAAGGAGATGGTAGCTGTTTTACGGGCTGACGGATACACAGAACATTTAGGAGCAGCCATTTTCTCTTCCACGTGGAAGCCCTATAACGCAGAAGCTGATCTGGAGATCGTTTATTCCACAAGGATCAGGGTTTTGCATACTGGATAAGAGAGACACGATTAAGCCCCAATACAAGCTGAAGTTATAAAGACTATGGCCTCTAGTTGGGAAGAAAGTGTACAGCACTTGCTTTGTAACCATTTCCAGAAGATGGAGGGGGCACTGGCACTGGCATTATCATCTGCAAGTCACAGCGTATCCCCCAAGGAAACCCAGCAGTTTCTGCAGCTTCATAGGGTCTCGCAGTCCGCATACAATGATTTACAGAGTGCGGCAAACGGGTAAATCTACCCAGTACAAGTTATTGATACCTATAGCTGGCTGGATGTGGGTACCCATAGCCACGCTACCCAAGCAGATCGTACCGGCTCTCCACTCAACAGAGCAAAGCGGAGTTCAGCAGATACGGTCCTGGTTTGTCTGCACTAAAAGGAGCAAAATATCTGACCGATTTCCTGCTGAAAGTGAAAAATTGCCATTAGGACCCCCTGGAAAATCTGTTACACTGGTCTCTTCTAATTTGAAGGACTCAGCGAGTCGGATCCTGAGAAGGCGCCCTCAGGGTTTGACATATCTAGTTCCTGAGAGACTGGAGCACGATTGGGGGATTCACCATTGCAAGGATTCCCAGTATGAGAGTTTTGTTACTGCCCAAAGGAACTTTCAGCATTATGGACACTCTTCCATTGCATACCATTGGACTCTGGTTAAGCTTGGAATCGGGTGAGCTGAGTGTACTGAGTCTGATATACATCTATGCCCATAGCGCATCATGATCCCTTCAAATGATATTACAACTTGGTTCCAAGCTGGCCTATAAACTTTGGGAAAATTACAGTGCTATAGAAATATTGGGTATATTATGTTTTTTCTTTGTGTTAACCTAAGATCTTCTGCTGCTCCTTTATGACAAATTCCCTTTTAGGCCTTTGTTATTCACTAAGAGGCTGTTTAACATTTAATTTATCATAGTTACTTAGTTGAGTGGCCTTTTTAAGCCCTATAATTTATATCACTTGAGTAAAATTAATACAATTTAATAGAAGATGCCGTTGCTACTTCCCACCACCAGAGGGGAGTCAAGACTTACTTTTAGCCCATTAATGTTTTTGTGTGATAGGGGAAATAAACAGCCCTGGTATTTTATTTATTTTATTTACTTATTTATTTTTGTTCTCAAAGTCTTATCGATAGCTATTGTATATTAGGTAAATATGAAAGTCAAACTTCAATATATCTGTCCCACCCGCCACATAATCACTAATGGGTATGATGAACATAATGTTATGTATGGAATGAAGTGTGGTGGGGATTGTCTCTCTTATATATAAATATATATGCATGTATAATAGCTAGACAATATTGTTTTACTTGCTCAGTTTAGAATTTACTATTGTCTTTCTTAATGGTAGACTCACTATGTTATGATATTGCCATTCACAGCAAGCTCTTTAGTGAACCGTTAAGCTAATGTTATAAGGATTTTTTTTTCTCATATATATGTATATTCCCTCTTTCATTCCACGTGGTTGTACGTTTCTTATCCCCAATTGCTGTAACATATAATATTTAATGAATAAGGGTTTGAATGACGGCTATTCACTTATGCTCACTAAAGAGTTGGGTATCAGACATAATATATCAGTTTTGTGTGGCTATCTCTCTAGTGATTTTTGTTTAGGGTACATTACATTTTCATCCTTTTAGTTGCAGAAACATGTTCACTTATATAGATCCCTTGCTGTCGGGTATAGGGCCCATACCCAGAGAGCAGACTACATTATCTTTTTAGGATCATAATGTTGATGCAAACGTCTGTTTACCCTGACCTAATATGAGCAATCACATAATTGACCATCTCCACGATCGTCTTAGCCTCATGACATATCTAGAGGTCACCCTCACTTAGGTAGCAATTTTCTATCCATTAGTATTTCGGCAAAAGCACAATAATAAACCCATTAATATTACATTTATTAATAGGCCCTATAAAAGCACTTATGGTTAGATAATTGGTCGGATTTCTTCTCCCCCCCCCCCCCAATATAGTACTATGGTATTCCCTTATTCTACCATAGACTTACTTAGTGGTTTCCCTCGATAAATACCGCACTTCAATGTTTTTTAGAGAAGCCCGTGTATGTTTGCAACAGTTTTTTCTACTTATAGCACTATTGGGCTATATAAAGCAACTTTTAAAATACAGCATATATCCCTTTTTTTATATATATATCTACTCCTTCATGATATAACTATTAGACATGTTGACTTAGCACTAGATTGATCTTTTTTTAGACAGCCATCAGAGATATTAGGTTGGTGATATCATTTTTCATATGACTGCAAAAATCTCACATATAATATGCTGTGCTGTGTTTATTTGTCTCTCTTTAAAGGTACTTTTTAGTTTTGAAATGGTTGAATAGTTTAATGTATATGTTTATTTAGTGTTTCAGTGCTATTTAGCCACTGGAAAAGAGTTGTAAAACAAAAAACTATGAGGCTTTCTTTTGATTTGGGACTCTAAGTATGATATACTACCGATTAGTTTCTACTGGAAATCAGTACAATTTATGTTCAAGTTTATGTATTATTTGATGCTAATTTCATATGTCTGTATGTCAAAACAATTTATGCCTCAATAAAAATTATTTAAAAAAAATAATAATAATAATAATAATTCTTTCAGAAATGAAATCATCTCACTACATACTACCAGTCTCCAACTCCCTCAACAGCTCAAAACCAACCAAAACCCAAAAACTCACAAATTCAGCACATTTGCCCCTTGCTGAGGAAGAATTTCTGCCCTTATATCATCCTCTCACCTAACTACTTGTCCTCTCAATCCCGTCCTCTCAATCCCATCCCCTCACAGCTACTCCCCTCCCTCTTTCCCACCCTTACCCCTATCCTCACACACATCTTCAAACTCTCCCTCAGCCCCAGTATAATTCCCTCATCTCTTAAGCATACACTAGTCACACATATCCTTAAAAAACCCCTCTTAATCCAACCTCCTCATCCAAATACCGCTCTTGCCTCAAAACTTCTTGAAAGGCTAGAATATAGACATGTTTATCACATTTCTCCCTCCTTGACCCACTACAATTTGGATATCGCCCCCAATACTCCACAGAAAAAGCAATTGTCAAGGTTACTAATGACCTACTTACAGCAAAATCAAAATGCCACTCCTCACTGCTAATCCTTCTTAATCTGTCTGCAGCCTTTGACACTGTTGACCACCTTCTTTTGCTTCAAACCCTCCAATCCTTCAACATTTGTGAAACAGTCCTCTCATGGTTCCCCTCCTACCTGTCAAACCATGCCTTTAGTGTAGCCTTCTCTGGCACTTCCTCTGCCCCTCTACCACTTTCTGTTAGAGTACTACAAGTACTGTTCTTGGCCCCCTTCTCTTCTCAATCTGTACATGATCATTAGGTTCATTAATAAAGTCCCATGGCTTTCAATATTATTTGCATGCTGATCATATCCAAATCTACCTTTCTGCACCAGACCTATCCCCCCTTGCTAACTTGTAGCTCTAACTGTCTTTCTCATATTTAATCTTGGATGTCCTCTCACTACCTTAAGCTAAATCTTTCCAAACTGAGCTTCTAATTTCCCCCCCTTCCAAATTCCCAACCCCCTAGCTTTCTATAACTGTTGCTAAAGTTATCATTACCCCAACCCCGCATGCCAGATGTCTTGGGCTCACACTTGACTCAGATCTCTCTTTCATTCCTCACATCCAGTCTTTGGCTAACTCCTAAGTTAAAAACATCTCTAAAATATACCACTCACTTACACAAAACACAACTAAGTTATTCATTAACTCTTTTATCATTTCCCTCCTTGACTATTGCAATTTCATCCTCTCTGGTCTCCCTAGTTGCTGTCTATCTCCTTTACAATCCATAATGAATTACTCTGTCAGGCTGATCTTTCTTACACATTGCTCTTCTTCTGCTGCACCTCTCTGCTAATCTCTTTACTGGCTTCCTATAGCCTCCAGAATTAAACACAAAATTCTGACTCTGACATTCGAGGCCCTCAATGGCATTGCTCCCCCTATATCTCAGAACTTGTCTCTAGATATTCTCCCGCTTTTCCCCTTCACTGTACTCACAACCTCCTCCTCTCTTGTAACCTCCTCACATTCTACATCTATAGGACTTCTCCAGACTGGCTCCTGTTTTTTTTTTAACTCTCTGCCTCGCTCCATAAGATTCTCCCCTAGTTTTTAAAGTTTCAACTCTAAAGACTCTGCTGTTCAGGGATGCATTCAATATACACTAAACTTTTCTAACCTCAGTTCCTCCCCTCTTTTGTATTCCCTGTGAACCCCCTTAGCATGTAAGCCTATGAGCCCAGCTGCTTTGTAGATCCCCTTTACAAGAGCTGACTACCCCTAGAAGTATTACCTTGCATATCATAGCTCTTTTTACAGCGCTGCAGAGTTTGTTGGCGCTCTGAAAATAACATAATAATAATAACAACTGATAACAATGATAATAATAATAATGATGCTTTCAGCTATCTCCCAGTTGTGAATTGCTGCTCCTTCAATAAAGGATACCAAGAGAATTGATAAAAGGATTGGAAAGGTGTTTAAAATTGTATGCTTTATCTTAATAAAAGGGAGAAAAAACTTGGGTTTTATGACCCTTTAAATTTTAAATACGGAATAAAGGATATATAATAAAATAGTAATCTCACATATTCCATTCATATTTGTCTGTCATTAGATTTTATATCTAAAATATGACTGGGAGAATGTTTAACTCTACATTTAGACCTTCATGGTATAAAGTATAGATTTCTCAATATCGCTCCCTCTCTAATTGGTTTTAATGTTTTGTACTGCTGTACATCCCAGATCTATTGGATATACTGTATGTACAGAAACAGGATGATGTATTCTTTTTTTTTTTTTCTATGTTCAAATATGTTCTCTGATTTTATCCGTTAATGGTCTGGAGTTTTCAGCTACATAATGATTCTCATTGGAGCATTATAACAGGTAACTTACGCGCTTATCCATGCATTGTGTGAGAACATGCTCTCTTCAGCACCATAGTAGCATTCCTTTTCCTTTGGGTGTAAAACATACAACAACATTAAATAACAATCATTCTCACTAGCTGGCTGTATTGCACACAGTGCACGTCTGTTACTAGTATACTATCAGTATTACATATATCATAATATGGTGTACCCCTCATCTAACTGAAACCTCATTTATTATTGCAGTGGGGGCACTGTGGGTACCTGGAAGTTTGCTAGAAATTCTTTTCAACATCATAGAAGTTACAAGGCTTGTTAATTCATTTTGTTATGAATGCAAATTCATAATGAAAACATAGATATTTGTTTTGTTTTCACAAAATGATTATCCTAATCAAATTCACTAATTTAGAGAAACTGAATACATATTGACTATAGTTGTCAGTATTTATAATTTCTTTAAATTAGCTGTAAAAGGTTAAAAACCTCTAGTGAGCTGCACTAATCCTTACCCTTTTTCACAGAGCCCTGTGCTGCACCAATAGGAGGCTTTGTGCAACGGATGAAAATCTAATGAAGTAACTATCACCTACGCCTAGATTTAGAGTTCTGCATTAGCTGTCAAAACCAGCGTTAGGGGGTCCTAAAGCTGTTTTTTACCGCCCGCTGGTATTTAGAGTCAGTCAGGAAAGGGTCTAACGCTCACTTTCCAGCCGCGACTTTTCCATACCGCAGATCCCCCTACGCCAATTGCGTAGCCTATCTTTTCAATGGGATCTTCCTAATGCTGGTATTTAGAGTCTTGGCTGAAGTGAGCATTAGAAATCTAACGACAAGACTCCAGCCGCAGAGAAAAGCCAGGAGTTTAGAGCTTTCTGGGCTAACGCCGGTTCATAAAGCTCTTAACTACTGTGCTCTAAAGTACACTAACACCCATAAACTACCTATGTACCCCTAAACCGAGGTCCCCCCACATCGTCGCCACTCTAAAAAATGTTTTTAACCCCTAATCTGCCGACCGCACACTGCTGCCACCTACGTTATCCCTATGTACCCCTAATCTGCTGCCCCTAACATCGCCGACCCCTACATAAAATTAATAACCCCCAATCAGTCCCCCACCAACGTCGCCGCTACCTACCTACAATTATTAACCCCTAATCTGCCGACCGGACCTCACCGCTACTGTAATAAAGTTATTAACCCCTAATCCGCCTCACTCCTGCCTCAAAAACCCTATAATAAATACTATTAACCCCTAATCTGCCATCCCTAACATCGCCGACACCTAACTTCAAGTATTAACCCCTAATCTGCCGACCGGACCTCGCCGCTACTCTAATAAATGTATTAACCCCTAAAGCTAAGTCTAACCCTAACACTAACACCCCCCTAAGTTAAATATAATTTTATTCTAACGAAATAAATTAAATCTTATTAAATAAATTATTCCTATTTAAAGCTAAATACTTACCTGTAAAATAAACCCTAATATAGCTACAATATAAATAATAATTATATTGTAGCTATTTTAGGACTAATATTTATTTTACAGGCAACTTTGTATTTATTTTAACCAGGTACAAAAGCTATTAAATAGTTAATAACTATTTAATAGTTACCTAGTTAAAATAAATACAAAATTACCTGTAAAATAAATCCTAACCTAAGTTACAATTAAACCTAACACTACACTATCATTAAATGAATTAAATAAATTAAATACAAATACCTACAAATAAATACAAATAAATACACTAACTAAAGTACAAAAAATAAAAAAATAATTTACAAACATTATAAAAAGATTACAACAATTTTAAGCTAATTACACCTACTCTAAGCCCCCTAATAAAATAACAAAGCCCCCCAAAATAAAAAAATTCCCTACCCTATTCTAAAATAAAAATTGTAAAGCTCTTTTACCTTACCAGCCCTTAAAAGGGCCTTTTGCGGGGCATGCCCCAAAGAATTCTGCTCTTTTGCCTGTAAAAAAAAACATACAATACCCCCACCCAACATTACAACCCACCACCCACACACCCCTACTCTAACCCACCCAAACCCCCCTTAAAAAAACCTAACACTACCCCCCTGAAGATCTTCCTACCTTGAGTCGTCTTCACTCAGCCGAGCCGAGTTCTTCATCCAATCCGGGCGATGTCTTCATCCAAGCGGGGGCTGAAGAGGTCCATCATCCAGCTGAAGTCTTCATCCAAGCGAGGGCTGAAGAGGTCCATCATCCGGCTGAAGTCTTCATCCAAGCGGGGGCTGAAGAGGTCTTCCATCCGGCTGAAGTCTTCTATCAAGCGGCATCTTAAATCTTCTTTCTTCCGGCTCCATCTTCATCCTGCCGACGCGGAGCATCCTTCCTCCACGACAAACTCCCGACGAAAGAAGGTTCCTTTAAATGACGTCATCCAAGATGGCGTCCCTCGAATTCCGATTGGCTGATAGGATTCTGATGGAATCAGCCAATCAGATTGAAGTTCAATCCGATTTGCTGATCCAATCAGCCAATCAGATTGAGCTCGCATTCTATTGGCTGTTCCGATCAGCCAATAGAATACGAGCTCAATCTGATTGGCTGATTGGATCAGCCAATCCAATTGAACTTGAATCTGATTGGCTGATTCAATCAGCCAATCAGATTTTTCCTATCTTAATTCCAATTGGCTGATAGAATCCTAGCCGCTAGTTAGTGAATAGATTTTTTGGGGTTAGTGTTAGGTTTTTTTTTAAAAAAACATTTGGGTGTCTTTTAGATTAGAGCTTTGGGCACTTGTAATGAATGCCCTTTTAAGGGCAAAGACCATACAAATGCCCCTTTAGGGGCAATGGGTAGTTTAGGATTTTTTAGAGTTAGGTTTTTTATTTTGGGGGTTTGGTTGGGTGGGGGGGTTTACTTTTAGGGGGGACTTAGTAATTTTTTACAGGTAAAAGAGCTGTTTAACTTTGGACAATGTCCTACAAAAGGCCCTTTTAAGGGCTATTGGTAGTTTATTGTAGGTTAGGGGGTGTTGTTATTTTGGGGGGCTTTTTATTTTTATAGGGCTAGATTAGGTGTAATTGTTTTTATTTTTTATAATTTCGTTAGTGTTGGCAATGTCGGGGTGGCAGATTAGGGGTTTATAGGTTTATTTAGTGTCGTCAATGTTGGGGGCGGCAGATTAGGGGTTAATAAGTTTAATATAGTGTTTGCGATGCAGGAGGGCGGTGGTTTAAGGGTTAATAGGTAGTTTATGGGTGTTAGTGTACTTTGTAATATTTTAGTTAAACAAAATCCATAACTACTGCTCTCAGATGGTGGTATGGATAGTGTCAGTATAGACTATAACGCAAGCATTTTAGCCGGACCGCACAACCTGTAATACAGGCACTATGAAAATCCTGCATTCAAACGTCAATTTTTTTTAGTGCGGAATGGACGTTGCATTACAGGCTAAGATGCTTGCTGTATAGCTATACCACCACGACTCATAATATGCGTTCCCAACCATTCCACACGCAATGGTCAATTTTTCAGCGGTATAGCTGTACCGCAAAACTCGTAATTTAGCCATATGCAAGTTCTTAAGTTTTTACTGGATGCGCCACCCTTATAACACATACAATATATATATATATATATATATATATATATATATATATATATATATATATATATATATATATATAAAATCAAGTGCATAAGAAACTGCTAGCTCCAACACACGTGAGATAATGAAAATAGTGCTAATAATCACCCATGCCCTACAAATTAATAAAAAGTAAATATGAACCACCTGGAAGAACCTGGAGGTCAACTCCCTGGGTGACTTCTACCTAAATGATAGCCTCCTCTCACCCCGAGACATGGTCGCAAGATTCGACATACCTCGCCATTTGGAGTTTGATTTTATGAGACTCAGATCCCTTATGAAGGCGTGGGGATTCCTGACTGACAAGATCAGGGCACCCACCATCTGGGAGATTAGGTGGAAAGCGGGCCTACAGTTATATAAGCCCCTCACCGCTCATTACAAATCCCTCTTAGGGCCTCCCGTTCTTGTAAAAACAAGACACATGATTTCCTGGGAAACTGAACTGAGACTTACCTATACGATACTTGACTGGTCCAAGGCAATACTAGTGACTAAATCTGCACTGCATTGTGTCACAATGTATGAACTTTATTTTAAGATCATTACCAGATGGCACCTAGTACCGGCCAAACTTCAGACCCTGTATACTGAGCATTCACCCCTATGTTGGAGAGATTGTGGAGAAATAGGCACTCCACTCCATATGTGGTGGTCATGTGACAGACTCCGACCGCTGTGGTCTAAACTATGCACAACCTGCACGGCCTTAGAAATCCCGACTCCGAACACCCCAAGCCTCGCTCTTCTTCATATTGGAGTAAAAGAATTACCGATCCATAAGAGGTACCTACTTGTTTACTTGCTGACCTCGGTCAAAATGCTGATAGCCAGGAACTGGAAGAAGCTGCAGCCTCCAAGATGGCAGGCCGTGGTTGACTACCTACAATACATTAAATCCATGGAAGACTATGTCTTTCGGATGAGAAATCAGTCAGGAACATCTGGCCTAATCTGGGAACCCTGGGAGACTTACCTTAGACAAACCCCATAATTAGGCTTCTCTCATAAAACACTAGTAGCCCACCTCTGGTTACGTTTCCCCCCCGGTCCCCGGGGATGCACCTCAATGTGATTGTCCTGAGGTGCTCCTCATCTACTGACGGGGATATCCCCTTCCATTAACACTCTTCCCCCCCCATCTGATTTTTTTTTTCTTCCAACCTTTACCCCTATCCCCGCTTCCTCCCCTCGCACCTTCCCCCCCACCACAACCGCCCCCCCTCAATGGGTGATCGAACCCGACAACATTACACCCGCCCTTATATGCTACATATACCATATGTTTGTGTTCTTTAACTGTCAGGACTACTGAAAATGGCATAATTTGCCATCTATTGATTAAATCATAAAAAAACTTAAAATCCTAATAAGTACCAATACATAACAGGATAACTGTACATGTGTGCTCCAGATAGCTATTCAATGTTATAAATGTCCCCCTTGCAGCGCTCGCTGATTCCCTCTTGCTGTCATTTATCCCCTATATTATTATGTGTACTGCTTCTACCAACTATGTACGGAAAAATGAAAAAGTATTGCTATTTGGTTTCCTTAATGTTTTCATCAATAAATATTACTTCAAAAAAAAAAAAGTAAATATGAGAGTTTATATGTCACAAATGGTGTTCCATTTAATCCTTGGATAAACGTCTGCACTTCTTCAAATTCCCAAATATAGCAATAGGAAAACAGGATCTGAAACAACAGCAAGCAGAAGAAGGCGCCGGAATGGTGCAAGATCAATGGTGTTTTATAGAGAAAAAAGAACTATGAAATAGTTGTATTCACAAACGTGAAGCACTCGAATAGTGCTAATGCTGCCTGCTGAACCTTTGGGAGTCGTTCAGAAAGCTCAGTCATCTGTGTCACGACCACCTCTGTATGATCTGTTCAGTGTGCTGGTCCGTCAGTGATTGTAGATCAATCAGGTTGCCAGATAGAAGGAGCTCCAAAAAAATCTGAAACCAAGGTAATGACCTAGTGGAATACCTGTATAATGCGAACTCCGTGCTACGCTCTGTAGCAATAAGCTGAGAATGTTGGCAATGTCCAAAAGACAGACTTTTATTAATATATATTAAAACTCACAACGCAT